>NC_064627.1:439576768-440201768 GCF_023864275.1 Schistocerca cancellata
ACCATGGCATATAAACTAGCTGAGAAATATAACCAACATAAAAAATGTAGCCGAGAAAAGGAAATTGCAGGACTGGACGGGCTACATTTATTCTTAAAAAGAAATCTGGAACTCTCAATCCGCAAATTGGAAGGATTTTCACAAGCACGGTCAAGGGGTTTAAGTATGAAAAACGTTTCAGACTGTTTTTCATTGCTGCAGAACATCTTGGTTGAGCATAACTTCCTTGATAAGCCGGAAAATATATTCAACGTAGATGAGTCCGGACTTCAGCTGAATAATAGACCAGGTTACGTGTTGGGAGTGAAGGGGTCCAGTGATGACATCCGGTGAAAAGGGTGAAACCATATCTGTAATCGCTTGCTGCAATGGAGAGGGCATGTTTTTACCCCCAGGTTGTGTTTTGAAGGGAAACAATGAAAAGGCCGAGTACAAGGACGTATGCCGCCGGGTTCCACGATTTTCATGTCACAAAATGCGGCGTACGTAACAATTGATATTTTTCTTCTGTGGCTAAGGAACCATTTTGCACCGAGGAAGCCTGAGGGAACAGTCGTGCTTATTTTGGATGTACGTAGCTCTCATTGCAGCAGCATGGATACATTAGAGTTTGCAGAAGAAAGAAACATAATTTTGCTCTGTCTACAAAGCCACACCACACACTATCTGCAGCCGCTACACAGAGAATTTTTTAATCTGAAATCCTATTATTACAATGCTTGCAATTCGTACATTAAAATGAATCCAGATAGAAAAATTTCCATACTAGTATTCGGAGGACTGCTTACAAACAGGCATGGGTAGAAGCAGCTACGACAGAGAATGCAATATCGGTGTTCAGAAGCACAGGAATCATCACGTTTAATCCTGATGTCATCCCCGAATATGTGTTTTTAACATCAGCTTCAGATCAACATCAGGAAAACAACGAACGACATGAAAACAGACCTATTTCACCTCTACCAAGTTGTTCGGACTGGCAAGAGATACCTAATCCCTCGGAAGAAGAACTGCAGACGAAGATAACGATCAGGGACTTGAACACATACGGGCTTAACCACAACTGGGCTGTTCGCAACGGGCGGAAAATCCACAGGAAAACATGCAGTCTTCATCAGAAGCAACAGATATGACTTCGACAATGGCAACAGAAGAATCAAATATAACCCCTGTCAAACTCTTGGACCACATTTCACCGATACCTATCCTAGATAAAGTTTCATCTGCAAGGAAGAAGTCCAGAGCTTTAGCTGAGGTTTTGACTTCTCCAGAAAACATCGACAACCTGCGAAACAGAAAACAGCAAAATGAGTCAGGGAAGAGTAGAGCAGATGTTAAAAAGGGGACCAAAGGAGAAACCGTAACCAAAGGAAAAACCGTAACCAAAGGAAAAACCGTAAACAAAGGAAAAACCGTAACCAAAGGAAAAACCGTAACCAAAGAGACTACCAAAGGAATTATCAGTCGACTCGTCGCTGGATATCCAATTGCATGACGATAATGACGACGTGGATGGTGAAGAGTGTTGTTGTGTAGGGTGCGGGGAACTGTACAGTTACACTAAAAAGGGATGTGGATTGGATCAAATGTAGTAGCTGCCAACATTGGCTGCGTGAAGACTGTTCAAAATATGAATCTATGCGTGACGTATGTGGCAAAAAGGAGGGGAAATAAGTTCACCATTTCACCCAAAGAGCATTCGCCAAAGGGCATTACATGGGTGAAATGGTGAAATTGATAAAAATAAGTATTGTTTATTTTTAACTTTTGTAGTGCCTTAAAGAGGATGTGGTACTGTTAATGTGTTACTTATGTATTTTGTGAAACGAGAGTGTTTTTGTTTAAATAAACAATTTCTTGTCTTCTACGAGGTCCAAATTTTTTGTTCACCATAATACCCTGATTTACACTACATGTGAAGTCCTCTCACCCCCATATCCACCAAGTAGGGATGATTAGGGTATATTACCCCCACAATATTTTTAGTGAAATTATTATGAAAATGAGTCATGTAGACATAAAATTTTATTGAAACTGCACGGGACGTTCCTGTGTTGAGCTTATACGCCACCTACGCATAGGAGACCATCAAACAAATATTCATTTTTATGTATTTGAGATCATAATGTTGCGCAGAAGTGCACAGGCGCTCGAGACCATCAAACAACCGGACCCATTACAGTCGTTGAATAACTGTGGCGAAATCGTTATGTGTAACGCAAATTACTTATCCTGTTAGTCTTCGTGGTAGTAGGAATAGTCCTAAGGGACGTCGCTTGATGATACCGCATTAGATATTGACAGATACGGCATATTTGTTCATACCTCTTCAGGCACGTCTTCCGCGCGATAACTTCTGCTCACCCGCGACATCCTCCTTCATTAATACAATTACTTTATGGAGGAAAAATGGAAGGAACATTAAGGTTCAATGTGCTGTCGACATCGAGCTCATTAGAGACGGAGCCCAAACTCGGATTTTTTCAAAGAGTGGAAGAAAGTCGGCCATATCTTTTCAAAGGAACTATTCCGGCTGTGCTGGAGCGATTTAGGGAAATGAAGGAAAAGCTAAAGAAGGATGGCTGGGCGCGGATTTGAACCGTCGTCCTTCCAAATGCGGGAGTCCAGCTTGCTAACTACTGCCCCATGACACTCGGTACACTTCTTCATGGAGAGTATATCTCCATATCATATGAAATTTAATCAAGTTGCAGGTAATCTCCCGAATGTAGCAATACTATCTACGTTTGTGTCAAAGGAATGGAAACTGTTTCTGCGCAGTAACGACACATCAAAGATTTATAGTTTTTTTTACGAGTAATGCCATGACAGAAATTCAGTTCTCTGCCACACCTGGAATCAAATTCTTCTCGGTATCCGTACTAGAAAGGTTGTTTCAAAAATACACTCCTGGAAATGGAAAAAAGAACACATTGACACCGGTGTGTCAGACCCACCATACTTGCTCCGGACACTGCGAGAGGGCTGTACAAGCAATGATCACACGCACGGCACAGCGGACACACCAGGAACCGCGGTGTTGGCCGTCGAATGGCGCTAGCTGCGCAGCATTTGTGCACCGCCGCCGTCAGTGTCAGCCAGTTTGCCGTGGCATACGGAGCTCCATCGCAGTCTTTAACACTGGTAGCATGCCGCGACAGCGTGGACGTGAACCGTATGTGCAGTTGACGGACTTTGAGCGAGGGCGTATAGTGGGCACGCGGGAGGCCGGGTGGACGTACCGCTACATCGATGTTGTCGCCAGTGGTCGGCGGAAGGTGCACGTGCCCGTCGACCTGGGACCGGACCGCAGCGACGCACGGATGCACGCCAAGACCGTAGGATCCTACGCAGTGCCGTAGGGGACCGCACCGCCACTTCCCAGCAAATTAGGGACACTGTTGCTCCTGGGGTATCGGCGAGGACCATTCGCAACCGTCTCCATGAAGCTGGGCTACGGTCCCGCACACCGTTAGGCCGTCTTCCGCTCACGCCCCAACATCGTGCAGCTCGCCTCCAGTGGTGTCACGACAGGCGTGAATGGAGGGACGAATGGAGACGTGTCGTCTTCAGCGATGAGAGTCGCTTCTGCCTTGGTGCCAATGATGGTCGTATGCGTGTTTGGCGCCGTGCAGGTGAGCGCCACAATCAGGACTGCATACGACCGAGGCACACAGGGCCAACACCCGGCATCATGGTGTGGGGAGCGATCTCCTACACTGGCCGTACACCACTGGTGATCGTCGAGGGGACACTGAATAGTGCACGGTACATCCAAACCGTCATCGAACCCATCGTTCTACCATTCCTAGACCGGCAAGGGAACTTGCTGTTCCAACAGGACAATGCACGTCCGCATGTATCCCGTGCCACCCAACGTGCTCTAGAAGGTGTAAGTCAACTACCCTGGCCAGCAAGATCTCCGGATCTGTCCCCCATTGAGCATGTTTGGGACTGGATGAAGCGTCGTCTCACGCGGTCTGCACGTCCAGCACGAACGCTGGTCCAACTGAGGCGCCAGGTGGAAATGACATGGCAAGCCGTTCCACAGGACTACATCCAGCATCTCTACGATCGTCTCCATGGGAGAATAGCAGCCTGCATTGCTGCGAAAGGTGGATATACACTGTACTAGTGCCGACATTGTGCATGCTCTGTTGCCTGTGTCTATGTGCCTGTGGTTCTGTCAGTGTGATCATGTGATGTATCTGACCCCAGGAATGTGTCAATAAAGTTTCCCCTTCCTGGGACAATGAATTCTCGGTGTTCTTATTTCAATTTCCATGAGTGTATTCATGCGAATCCACAAGAATTTTTATTTACCTGTCATAGCTAAAAGTCTAACTCGGGCCATATGTAGGCTGCCTGTAATGTGGTGGCTGTTTGGGGTCTCTCTGTTGCAGCTAGTCTCTCGCTTGGTGGTACATTACCCAATGTTTGTATGGTCTAGATGGCCGTAACACAGTAAAAAATGGCGTTTTGCTTCTGCATTTCAACACAGATATTATTCACTTAAGACAGTGAGGTGCTATTTTCGTCGAGAGTACAGCACTGGAGTTGCTCATGCGTAAGCGGCGTACAGATTTGGAATTACGCCATTAGCAACATTGCTTGATCTCAGATTAAGGTTTTTCTTAAACATCTGTACTTGAGTGGTCCCTTCTATTTTCTGCTTTACTGTGAGAAACGATTATCATCCTACCTACCTCGTGAAATGGGCGTATCACGTGCCGTACAATGTGTCTAAATTCTCAAATTTTTAGCACAAATTTGAATGATTGACTTTTCCTTTATTTCGAAGAATTAAGACAGAAAAACTAGTAACATCGATTTTGACTCGTTGCAGCGATGCGATCCTAGGAATATATTTCATACGAATAACTCGCTCCGTATACTGTTTACGCACGCTCCACAGTCGGTATTGATTATACGTTTTGGTTATGGGAGAAGGAGGGAATGAGAGAGGTACTGCTACATTACACAGTAGTCTTTTTTAGGAAAAAACCAACTTCACGTCGTGCGAGACACCATCGCGTGATACTGCGAAAAGCACAGCGTGTGACCATTTGATATTTCAGGATTGTTGTCATATTGTTGGTTCACCGTCTAATGATTAGAACCTGCCGAGTAACTGCCGGCCTTTGAAGACGAGTGGTTCTAGGTGTTTCGGTCAGGAACCGCGCGACTTCTACGATCGCAGGTTCGAATCCTGCCTCGGGCATGGATGTGTGTGATGTCCTTAGGATATTTAGGTTTAAGTAGTTCTACGTTCTATGGGACTGATGACCTCAGATGTTAAGTCGCATAGCGCTCAGAGCTATTCGAACCATTTACCGCCATTCGAAACATTTGCCGAGTAACTATTCTATTGTGCTGATGCATTACTTCGTCGAACATTTCCTATGGTAGACACTTAAATCTTTTTTAGTCAGTTTAGAACTGACTGTCTCTAGGGACCTTGTAGTCGACGCGACGCTAAACCCTAATGTCCCTTCTTTCCTTCAGTCTATAACTGAGGGCTCTATCAAGATGTAAACAACAATCAGTAATTGTATTACATATGCAAAAATAAAGTTGTAGCTTTGAGATATGGGTAATCAGAAAATTGGAAAATATCTACAGCAGTACCAAAAGCACAGCGTTTGGACGGACGACTGTGGAACTGAGTGGAGTGTACAGTAATGAAGCGAATGGTTCACCTCAACGACGATTCTGTCCCGTTGAGCCTGTAGTTAATTACAAAATGCATGAAACATTTGATTCTACTGAAGCACTTTACTGTAGATAAAATACTGACGGAAATTATGTTGCCAAGGAACGTATACATGTCTGGAGTCTACACGAGCAATAAATACTAGTTTCAGAATTTTACAATGTAAAAGAACACGCAACATGATACTTAAAATTTTTTTCAATTATTTAACACTTCAAAGTTACTTAGCGTAAGTAAAACATGTAGCTAAAAGCTTGTTAAATATTTAAACTCTTATGCCTGTAATAATGGTAACTATAACCAATTAATGATGTAAAATCGATGGTAGTTAAACTATTTTTAATGACAGGTACTTAACATCTCGTGACGTCTGAAATAATCGGCATATGGGATTTATAATGTAGTAAAATTCATCTCTATGAGAGTACTTACTGCAGTTAAATTCGTCACTCTTGTCCCAGCAGTCAAATCTCAAATCACATTGGCTTTCAATAGGGATACATTGGCCATTGCTGCACGTGAATTCGTTTTTAGAACACGGGATCCGTTCTGTAAAAAAATTCATGTTGTATGTTAGTTTCAACTTTCACGAAGTGTCTGCCTAAGGATCAACTAAATACATTGCCAACTAATTACAAGTAAGCATATCTGGGCATCGCACTCGTTATTTAAGCAGCTATAGCAAATTGGAAGCAATGATGGTTACCCTATGCAAACATTCAGTTTAGAAAACCGTTATTTAAGCTGTCATAGTAGGAAAATGTTTGGTCGCAGTGTGCGAGTGTGTGTGTGTGCGTGTCGGTGGCAGCTCAGCTGACACACACAGAGACTCACCGCAGCCGTCCTCGTCCTCGCCCAGCAGGCAGTCCCACTTGAAGTCGCAGCGCAGCTCCTGCGGCACCATCCGGCCCTCGGAGCACGTGAACCACTTCCCCGTCAGGACCACAGACGACGACGCTGTGGGCAGTGGCACCGACACATTAAGGAAGCGCACCAGGTTGTTCGCCGCACCTGGCGACTATATAGTGATCTTAAAGAACGGTTTTATTGTATTGTATTGTATTGCTTACAGCAGCCTGTTCTTCATCACACATTCTACGCCGGTGTAGATTTCACTTACAGAAATCTAGCTGGACAGTCAGTGCTTCGGCTATCTTCCCCGTGTAATGGTACTTGAATTACGCAACCATTACGGCACCTCACCTGAACCTCTCGAAACCAGCTATATTCTACTTTGTTTCTGTTAACTACTTAACATACACTCCTGGAAATGAAAAAAGAACACATTGACACCGGTGTGTCAGACCCACCATACTTGCTCCGGACACTGCGAGAGGGCTGTACAAGCAATGATCACACGCACGGCACAGCGGACACACCAGGAACCGCGGTGTTGGCCGTCGAATGGCGCTAGCTGCGCAGCATTTGTGCACCGCCGCCGTCAGTGTCAGCCAGTTTGCCGTGGCATACGGAGCTCCATCGCAGTAGCATGCCGCGACAGCGTGGACGTGAACCGTATGTGCAGTTGACGGACTTTGAGCGAGGGCGTATAGTGGGCATGCGGGAGGCCGGTTGGACGTACCACCGAATTGCTCAACACGTAGGGCGTGAGGTCTCCACAGTACATCGATGTTGTCGCCAGTGGTCGGCGGAAGGTGCACGTGCCCGTCGACCTGGGACCGGACCGCAGCGACGCACGGATGCACGCCAAGACCGTAGGATCCTACGCAGTGCCGTAGGGGACCGCACCGCCACTTCCCAGCAAATTAGGAACACTGTTGCTCCTGGGGTATCGGCGAGGACCATTCGCAACCGTCTCCATGAAGCTGGGCTACGGTCCCGCACACCGTTAGGCCGTCTTCCGCTCACGCCCCAACATCGTGCAGCCCGCCTCCAGTGGTGTCGCGACAGGCGTGAATGGAGGGACGAATGGAGACGTGTCGTCTTCAGCGATGAGAGTCGCTTCTGCCTTGGTGCCAATGATGGTCGTATGCGTGTTTGGCGCCGTGCAGGTGAGCGCCACAATAAGGACTGCATACGACCGAGGCACACAGGGCCAACACCCGGCATCATGGTGTGGGGAGCGATCTCCTACACTGGCCGTACACCACTGGTGATCGTCGAGGGGACACGAATAGTGCACGGTACATCCAAACCGTCATCGAAGCCATCGTTCTACCATTCCTAGACCGGCAAGGGAACTTGCTGTTCCAACAGGATAATGCACGTCCGCATGTATCCCGTGTCACCCAACGTGCTCTAGAAGGTGTAAGTCAACTACCCTGGCCAGCAAGATCTCCGGATCTGTCCCCCATTGAGCATGTTTGGGACTGGATGAAGCGTCGTCTCACGCGGTCTGCACGTCCAGCACGAACGCTGGTCCAACTGAGGCGCCAGGTGGAAATGGCATGGCAAGCCGTTCCACAGGACTACATCCAGCATCTCTACGATCGTCTCCATGGGAGAATAGCAGCCTGCATTGCTGCGAAAGGTGGATATACACTGTACTAGTGCCGACATTAAGCATGCTCTGTTGCCTGTGTCTATGTGCCTGTGGTTCTGTCAGTGTGATCATGTGATGTATCTGACCCCAGGAATGTGTCAATAAAGTTTCCCCTTCCTGGGACAATGAATTCACGGTGTTCTTATTTCAATTTCCAGGAGTGTATTTCTGAGACAACGTTCAGATTTTATTTCATATGTGATACATCAATATGTTTATATTTCAATGATATTATTCTTATGTGTATCCTTTCTTTGGTCACTATGATCTTTGACGTCCTTGTAACTCTGATTTTTGGGCGCGTAAGCGATAGTTAGTTAGTTGTTGAGTTGTTAGAGAGTCGGACGCCTTGGAAGTAATGTAGGAAAGACGCATATTGTCGTCAGCTTATAAAATGTGAACTTTAACAGTGACAGTGAGACTCAAATGGTTCAAATGGCTCTGAGCACTATGGGACTTAACATCTGAGGTCATCAGTCGCCTAGAACTTAGAACTACTTAAACCTAACTAACCTAAGGACAGCACACAACACCCAGTAATCACGAGGCAGAGAAAATCCCTGACCCTGCCGGGAATCGAACCCGGGAACCCGGGCGTGGGAAGCGAGAACGCTACCGCACGACCACGAGATGCGGACAGTGACTGTGAGGAAGATGTTTTCAAGTATGTTTGGTGTTGTGAAGTGATGTTTGTGTGTCACGTGATATTTCAATAAAAGTAATTAAAAGGAAGTGTAACTTAATTTCGGAGTGCTGATTATTTTTTTACATCACCATTGTCCAGCAAAAGTGTAATCTTGAAGGATGGTTTGTGAAGGGCATCTACATAACTTTTGAATATAGCAGAATAAAATATAGGTCTTTTTGCATCCGAGCTTGGAATCCACCTAGATTTTCAACGATTGAGCCATGATTTTTCGACGAGACCAGCGTGGGAAGCACAAAAACATTGGGGGCCTAGCTTTTTAATTATTACATGAAATGACTTTATTAACTGTGCTCTAATGATATCTGCCACATAATATGACTGTTGTTGCCCGAAAAAGCAGTATTTAGCAGCGTGAGCAACACCACAACCTTATTAAATTCTGGCCTTTGTTGTGGTAGGGTTGTTAGACCCGGCACGGTGTTCATCCGAAACGGTAGCTCCATGCGGACGAGCATTCCCCTCCATAAAGAGAACTCTCGCGAACTGTTTTTCTGAACCTTGTCATATGTGTTTCCAGTTTGCCTCCGGGAGGTAGAATAATTTCTGGCTACCAAGGAAGACGTGCGGGTTGAAACGTGCAATTGCAGAAAAACATAATGGCCTCCTCACCCGGGTTCCACTACCATTAACGTGCACTCCCTCTTTCTATGAGATCGAGACAGGTGGCGCAGTTTATGACACTGGACTCGCAATTGGGAGGACCAGTGATAAATTCAGAGTAGTGGACGTGAAGCTTCTTTTCCTCGTTCTGCGTTTTTCCGGTAATGTTTCACTTAACTCTCTCTCTCTCTCTCTCTCTCTCTCTCTCTCTCTCTGTCTCTTCCACAAAAGTGTGATAGGAGGAATAACGAAGGAAGATTAGTGGTTTTCCGTCCAGTCGACGAATATGACACCCGAAGCATTATAAAAACTGAAACCGCACGAAACGGGCGAATTCCTGCGTAGTCCTGAGCTCGATGTGTGATACACAGACCAACTGCTCTTAATCTCTGACTGCCAATAACTCGAGCAAGTGTAAGCATTTCTTATGTTGTTGGAATTCACCTTGCAGTTTAAGTCTCTCATCGGGAATGTTGCGTGTTTACCCTTGGCAGATTCTGCGTAGAGCCTATGTCGAAAATTATCTGCACAGAATTATTCATAAGTACCCATGGGGTGTCAAAAGAACACAAACTCCTACAAACACACAAATGCCACTCTGGTTTTATATTTTAAACAGGAATGCTTGTTCGTATTTGTAAGCTCATGTATTCTACTTATATGAAAGTAACATCTTTACATTAAATCGTAATTTATTATTTACAAAGTAAAGGTTGCCCATTAATTGTATTTGGTTCTCCTGTTTGCTGTGGATCTGAAGATGGTGACCACTGACTGAAATCGATAATCTGACGACAACGATGGTCGTCGCGGGCTGCGAAGAGAGAAACAAATTATACGGAAAGTAGACACATATCATTGTCTGGCGCAGCTTTCCAAACTTTTAACTCAGACTACAAGTGCTAAGAGTGACGCGATTTGTGTCGCAGAGCAGGTCCATATCTGCGTCACTGACACAAGTTTATAAGAAAAGTACGACAGCGGTTCAGTTTGGAAATCTGGTCACTGCTTTGCAGGTGCGACCTAATAAATATGTCAAGATCGAGATGCTGAAACAACGTTTACAAAAAGTTGTCGGCAATGGCCACATGTATTCCCATCTGGTTAAAAGTTTTACTATAGAATTTACTGAGACACGTGCAATTTCTTTAAATAAATAGATATGGTTCGTAATATTACTGACAAACGCACAACGGCAAGTTACCATAATATAATGTTTGTTAATGTTTCTTTATAAGTTTTTTCTAAAAGAAGCATAACACAAGATAACACCAAGCAAGCTGACTCATCAGTGAGTCGCCCTGTCGTATTATATTCGCAGATTAAGTGTAATTTCGTTGCCCTTGGAATTCTGGGCTTTGCGTACATTTTTTTTAATTTGTCTCCGCGTGTATTCGCAAGCAGCATATTACTGTAATTATCTCTTCTAGAGCTCTAGAATGCATAACAGAGAACTACTTTCATATTTAAATCAAAAAGCAACTTTGTCTTAATAAATCGGTATAAATTTTTTTGTGTTAATCACTAACAAAGTAATTGCCCTGTGTTAATTACCATTTCTCGAAAAGCTGTTGACGATATTGTGAATGATTCGTGGTATGTTTGAGGTATCCACCCAAGGAAGCACCTACTGTTGTACAGGCATGGAATAAAAGCTCTCCGTCTTCAGGCCACCAGTGGCCCATTGGGACCATCCGATCACCGTGTCATCCTCAGCTGAGGATGCGGATAGAGAGGCGTGTGGTCAGCACACTGCTCACAGGCATGGAATAGCTGATGTTAATGCATAGGGTTAGCAATACAATTTCTCTGCTACTATGTATCAACTATTTTGTTGTCACTGGCAGTCAGAGGTTGAAGAAACCATTCCGAGGTGTTTACCGCCTGTCACTTTCAGTGATGGCACAAAAAAATGTGGCCTCTATCTTATCACCATTTTACATTCTTCTCAAAGCAACAAAATTTTATTTATTTTTCAGTCTCAAATTATTTTTATTTAGAAAAAGTATTACTCCCTGCTAGATGTCGCAGATAGAAAAATAAAATTACACACACAGAAACGATGACAAACGAAAAGCGTAGTAGAGACGACCTGTTTTAAAATATCGAGTGACAGTTCTTTAAATTTCCAATGAATAAATAAATACCCACGTTACGGAGAGCTCTACATGTAAGACTTGTTTCCCTGTAAATTCGCTATTGTGGCTACACCAATAAGTCCTGCCTTAATTACTTGCAGGGTTGTCATATCCACTGCTAACCTCTAGCAGTGCTCACGCTTTCTGACCGAGCAGTTTTCGCAGTACCGGGAAAAACCTTACTTACAAACTCCTTTCACAGCTAACTGACACGCTAAATAGCTGCACATGTCATTTGTGTAAGCTCTGCGAGTTTATAATACTTTAAATTGTATGTCTCACAATGTAAACTGAGGTCTCGATCGTAATGTAAATACAGTAATGTTAACGGCCGATAAACAGAGAGACAGAGATAGCGTCGGCGTATGTTCGGTAGCATTATAATAAGAACGCTGTTACGCCTTTAACTTTTAGCAACAACATTACACCTAACCGCCACTTTTTGCTCGCCAAAGCTTCCCCCACTATGCCACCAGCATTTATTAACAGATATGTATCTATGCACGTCCCCTATAAATAAACTACTACCGGACTACATTCTGATGAACCACGTATCCATAAAATTCTTCGATAAGCAGTTTCTTTCCCCTTTATTGCATTTCGATTTCCCCACCCCCCACTCCCCTCCGTCGAGGGGGAGGGGGGCGGACTGGCAGCAGCGTAATATGCTGCTCTACAGCCTACAGAAAAGTTGAAAATACATAACGAGAATATAAACAAAACAAGAAAAAAGGCGATGAAACGGTGACATTATAAAACAAAACTGTAAAATGGCGTGAAGTTGTGGAATTTAAAATATAAAAACACAGCGGTGACGATGCGGATGAAGACACACAATAAGTAGACAGGTACAATTAAAAAACAAAGTGACAGTCTGGTTTGTGTTCGCACGAGATGACAAACACAACTCAATCACCTAAGCAGTCTGTTTATTCTAGGAATTTCTCTGTTGAACTGTACTCTTGTCAACAAGAATTGCTGAGTTAGTATCTCTGTTGCTCTTTATACACTATGTCAACAAAAGTATCCGGGCACCCCCAAAAACATACGTATGTCATATTAGGTGCATTGTGGTGCCACCTACTGCCCGGTACCCCATATCAGTAGTCGTTAGACATCGTGAGAGAGCAGAATGGGGCGCTCCGCGGAACTCACGAACTTCGAACGTGGTCACGTGATTGGGTGTCGCTTGTGTCATACGCCTGTACGGGAAATTTCCACACTCCTAAACATCCGTAGGTCCACTGTTTCCGATGTGATAGTGAAGTGAAAAAGTAAAGGGAGACGTACAGCACAAAAGTGTACAGGCCGACCTCGTCTGTTCACTGACAGAGGCCGTCGACAGTTGAAGAGGGTCGTAATGTGTAATAGTTAGATATCTATCCAGACCATCACACAAGAATTCCAAACTGCATCAGGATCCACCGCAAGTACTATGACAGTTATGTGGGAGGTGAGATATCTTGGATTTCATGGTCGAGCGGCTGCTCATAAACCACAGATCTCGCCGGTAAATGCCAAACGACGCCTCGCTTGGTGTAAGGAGGGTGAAAAATGAACGATTGAACAGTGCAAATACGTTGTGTGGAGTGACGAATCACGGTACACAATGTGGCGATCCGATGGCAGGTTGTGCGTCTGGCGAATGCACGGTGAACATCTGCCAGCGTGTGTAGTGCCAACAGTAAAATTAGGAGGCGGAGGTGTTATGGTGTGGTCGTGTTTTTCACGGAGGGGGTTTGCACCCCTTGTTGTTACACGTGGCACTATCACAGCACAGGCCTCCATTGATGTTTTGATCGCCTTATTGCTTCCCACTGTTGGAGAGCTAGTCGGGGATGGCGATTGCATCTTTCAACACGATCGAGCATCTGTTCATAAAGCACGGCCTGTGGCGGAGTAGTTACACGACAATAACATTCCTGTAATGGTCTGGCCTGCACAGAGTCTTGACCTGAATCGTACAGAACACCTTTGGGAGTTTTGGAACTTCGAATTCGGGCCAGGCCTCACCGACCTACATCGATATCTCTCTTCAGTGCAGCAATCCGTGAAGAATCTGCTGCCATTCCCCAAGAAACCTTCCAGCACCTGATTGAACGTATTCCTGCGAAAGTGGAAGCTCTCATCAAGGCTCAGGTTGGGCGAACACCATACTAAATTCCAGCATTACCGATGGAGGGTGCTACGAACTTGTAAGTCACTTTCAGCCAGGTATCCGGATACGTCTGATCAAGTAGTGTAGTTAGCAGAAATTGCTACCTGAGAGCACGCTTCATGATTTTTACGTCGTCGAACTCAGCATTGTTGTCCGCTTCTCCTTCCCATAAACAAATTTAGAGAAGATAGCAGCACTTTTTCTGACCTGTGCATCAACACATTTTCGATTACATTCCGCTTGTTCCGCGAGGCAACAGTGCCCATAACACTGATTTATCTCGGAGTCTCCGCTCTTTCAGGGGCGATGGCTGTCGATGTTAACCAACTATTTTAAGACGCGTAGTAGCTGGCTACGACAGCACTTCTCGTTCTGAGGAACGCAGTTAGTTAAATGAGTTCTCGCTATATAGCATGAAACTGGATATCACACTTTTCGTTTTCGTATTGTTGGCACATTACCGTTCGTTTGCTGGCTTGCAGCGGTTTTGCCTGATTTATTTGGTGATGTTTTGAGTATCAGAGTTTTCTCATATATACTATTTTCATTTTCAAGTAACTGTTATCATACGTCATTTTTTTTCATGCCAAAGAATTTCAATGCATTAGTTAAGTGAGACTTTTGATATTCTTGTTTCTTTAATCTTGGTTAGTGCTGCTAACCATCGCGCAACCGGGGTACAACTAGGTTCAAATGATAATTAAATCAACACCCTAGCTGCAAACAGGCTTTGATATACAGCGCTGGGGACATGTTGAAAATGTGTGTGCCCCCACCGGGACTCGAACAGGGGATCTCTTGCTTACAGGACAGACGCTCTATCCATCTGAACCGCAGAGGGTACACACGATAGTTCGCCTACAGGGACTTACCTCTTGCATGCTCCCCGTGAGACCCACATTCCCAACATGTCCACACCACTACATTCCTAATCCGCCTAATAGATGTTTGCTCATCACACTCATTACTTGTGGCAGATTAATCTACCATGTCCCGTACGAGTTGGGGCATAGTATGTGCGTTCGCCAAGAAGGTCAATGGCCGGGTAGCCATATTTTAACTATATATGAAGGTAGTATCTCTTCCCGAAAGAACAGGTACCATCTGTTCTTCGGGAACAGATACTATCTTCATATATAGCTACAACTAGGTATTACAATTACGAACAACTTAAATTGGAAGGAACACATAGAAAATGTTGTGGGGAATGCTAACCAAGAGTGCGTTTTATTGGCAGGACACTTAGAAAATGCAACAGATCTACTAAGTAGACTGCCTACACTACGCTTGTCCGTCCTCCTTTAGAATACTGCTGCGCCGTGTGGGATCCTTACCAGATAGGACTGACGGTGTACATCGATAAAGTTCAAAGAAGGGCAGCACGTTTTGTATTATTGCGAAATATTGGAGAGAGTGTCACAGAGATGATACAGGATTTGGGCTGGACATCATTAAAAGAAAGACGTTTTTCGTTGCGACGGAATCTTCTCACGAAATTCCTGTCACCAACTTTCTCCTCCGAACGAAAAAAATTTTGTTGACACCGACCTACATAGGGAGAAATGATCACCACGATAAAATAAGGGAAATCAGAGCTCGTGCAGAAAGATATAGGTGTTCATTCTTTCTGCGCGCTATACGGGCTTGGAATAATAGAGAATTGTGAAGGTGGTTCGATGAACCCTCTGCAAGGCACTTAAATGTGATTTGCAGAGTATCCATGTAGATGTAGATGTAGAACTTTCATTCGTTACCACATTAAAATATTTGGTGATTTTTTTTAGTAATAAAGTGGTAAAATATGTAACAGTTCACGTCAATAAGATTGCCACAAAATAGGGAAGTATTTCACCAAAACTACTGAAGATCAGAGATATCTAAAATATCAATGTATTTATGAATGTCAAAAATTACCAAGTTATTGAGCTTACCGATCCTCATCTCCAGATTTAATTAATCATATATACGTGGGTTGATGACTGTAAAACGATTCCGTTTTATCCTGAGTCCACACACATTCAAATGAGAACTTGATGATGTCTAAAGTAGGACAGACCGATTTTGACAAGCTATAGAATTAGGCCACTTGTTGAAATTTCGATAAAAGATTTGCAAAATGCTATCGACCTTATCAAAAAGCATTTAATGAAGAAATTAAGAGCTAGAGCTCAATGGCAGAGTAAATAAGGAGAAGGGCTATGAGAGACGGTATGAAATGTGGATGCTGTATGGTGAATATACATATAATTTGAAGTTCCTAATTTATACAAATAAATTAACGAAGGAAAAACTAGAAATGTGAGTGGGAACACAGATAGTGAGAGACTGGTGTGTTCAACATGTAATGTGTCTCTTCGCCTACCAAAAGGCAAAACTTGCTTTTAGACATTTCAGTCTCAATACTAATGTAGCTGTGAGCTGCTTGTGTAAATAATATCCTAAGAAATCTTTTTCATTCCACCAGTCGCCGTCTGTCAACAAATAAATATTATGGGCGGCGGTTAACAAATGGTTCAAATGGCTCTGAGCGTTATGGGACTTAACTTCTGAGGTCATCAGTCCGCTGGAACGTACTTAAACCTAACCAACCTAAGAACATCACACACATCCATGCCCGAGGCAGGATTCGAACTTGCGACTGCTGCGGTCGCGTGGTTCCAGACTGTAGCGCCTAGAATCGCTCGGCTACATCGGCCGGCGGCGGTTAACAGAGGTAACCACAATGTAACTGCTTATAATTAAAGAAGTGGGCAAAATATTGTAAAACTACATTAAAATAAATTGTTCTGTTTGTTAAGAAGTTTTATAATTTTGAACAATCATATCTTTTCTTTCAAAAAAATATTCTTGCCCCTCAAAGAGTTTAGGCTGCGCTTTGGCGGACGGACGTCTGCGGCCAATTAAGGCCAGATAACGATGCTACTGCCTGTTACGCTGTTGTGTAATGTTCTGTGTGCTGCCCATTAAGGTGCCAATTATCTGGCGACATGTAATGTCATACGACATTTTGATCTGTTCAGAACTATAGCTGAACGAATATTTGGTTCTGACTGCGAAATATCTTAACCTCGGATTTTTGTTATTTTGGAAGATACATTTTACCGAAGGTGAAGATTCAGAGTTTGAACTTCAAATTTCAAAAATCAAAACATCTGATAGCAGGATAACGGTGTCAGCTCTATGCTCATTTACGATGCTTTCTCCCTATCTGCCTCGGCTGACGAAAAAGGACTGCCGCTGTTTGGTAATCGCCTCATGTATGTGCGCTGTTGTGTGGATTAATAAAATTTTCTCTAAGCGCCTTATGTAAAATAGAAGAATGTATGGGATGGGGGAAATATAAATTAACAACAAGCACCTTTCACGTGACGACCAGAAGATCGAAAGGTTTTCATAGCTAGTCTTTAATTTCAGCCATTCGTGTACTGTTTAGTTATTCTATGTGTAAGGCATCGGCATCTGTCTGCCGCTGCTGACTCTTCCAGGTAATCGTGACGTTGATTAAGAGAAGTGTGAAGAAGGCATGGTACCTTCGTACAAGTATACACCATCGGCAGGTATGTATGTTGTTAGAGTTGCAACTCTCTGTGGCAGTGCATTAGTCTTGTTATGTTTAGTGCTATTACCAGCCGTGGTAGGGTATGCAAGGGACGTGACAAGCGTCATATCTTGTGCGATCACTACGGAAGAAACAGAGATGCCGCGTACTCGTGTGAGGGAGCGTCCTCAGCACACGGCAGTGTTTGAAAGGGGCTTCATTGCGGTTCTCTACTTGACCAGCTGGTCCAATAGTGGGTATCCTGATTTGTGGGGCACTCGGATGTGACAGTGGTCCGACTTCAGACTGTAAGGGAAAGTGAAGGCCTGTGTTCCGGCCTATCGCATCTGACAACTACAATGCAGGATCGCCGTATTGTGCACCAAGAACATCGTAACCTCTTCGAATCTGTGCCAGGACTCCGTGCAACATTCTGTGTGCCTGAGACTAGCAACAGTTCACTCAGAGAATTACCGTTCCCTGCGTAGCCTGCCGGTAGCACAACGACACAAATGGCCGAGGTGCCATTGGCAGAAAGCATGGACTATTGATGAATGGCGTCGTATTCATATTTCCTTTCCCGCGTTCTGGGCGCTTCACTTTCTTTGGCAGGACATTTAAAATCCGTAAACACTGTAGAACAATAAGAACAAGATAGAAGTGTTACTACACCATTCTCAATCTCTGTCATGCTACATGAACTGAGAAACCGGTAAATATGAAAAAACCTTTATTCAGAAGTACTTCTTCATCTACATCTACGTGATTACTCTGCTATTCACAATAAAGTGCCTGGCAGAGGGTTCAATGAACTACCTTCCAGCTGTCTCTCTACCATTTCACTCTCGAACGGCACGCGGTAAAAAATTTTCTGTTCGAGCCCTGATTTCTCTTATTTTATTATGATGATCATTTCTTCCTATGTAGGTGGGTTCCAACAGAATGTTTTCCCAATTGAGGAGAGAACTGGTGAATGAAATTTCATGAGAAGATCCCGTCGCAACGAAAATGCCTTTGTTTAAAAACTGCCACTCCAATTCACGTATCATGTCTGTGACACTATCTCCCCTATTTCGCGATAATACAAAACGAGCTGCCCTTCTTTGTAGTTTTTCGATGTCATCCGTCAGTCCCATCTGATGCGGATCCCACACCGCACAGCAATACTTCAGAATAGGGCGGACAAGCGTGGTACAAGCATTTTCTTTAGTAGACCTAAGTTGAAACGTCCCCTTTGAACAATTATACAAGACTGTGCTTAAACTGACACACAATATTTTTAGCGCAACGCAATCTGACTATCAAAGATCCCTGCAAAAGAATGGCCCTGAGTAACATTAAACTATACCTTTCAGAAATCACTTACCCCACAAAAATCTTCGTTACTCGAACTACTGCAATACAGCGAGCGCCACTACTGCCAGCTAAATAAAAGATTCAAACTACGGAAGGCACTAACTACTGATAGGGATAGTTAGCAAATGAAAGATATTAATAGAGAACAAAAAATGTATTTACCTTAATATCATCACAAGTCATAATATATGTAATTTCAAAACTCCGCCATCTCTCTCCTCACATCCACCACTGCTGGTGGCTCACCTCTAACTGCGCAATGCTACGCGCTGTTCACATCCAGCTGCCCAACACTACAATGGCAGACAACAATGCAAACTAGCCACAGACTGCACACAGCACAGCCAGTGATTTTCATATAGAGCGCTACGTAACGTTGCCAATAAGAAAACATAAACAGCCTACTTACAAAGTGTTCTACCAATGAATCGCAGTCTTTTTTTGCTCTACCCACAATATTATCTATGTGCTAGTTCCAATTTAGATTATTTGTAATTGTAATGCCTAAGTATTTAGTTGAATTTACAGCCTTCGGGCTTCTGTGACTTATCGTGTAATCTAAATTTAACGTATTTCTTTTAGTACTCATGTGGATAATTTCACACTTTCCTTTACTCAAGGTCAATTCCCACTTTTCGCACCATACAGATATCTTATCTAAATCATTTTGCAATTCGTTTTGGTCATCCGATGACTTCACAACACGGCAAATGACAGCATGATCTGCAAACAATCTATGACGGCTACTCAGATTGTCTCCTATGTTGTTAATATAGATCAGGAACAATAGTGGGCCTATAACACTTCCCTGGGGAACGCCGGGTATTAGTTCTGTTTTACTGGATGACTTTCCGTCTATTACTAAAAACTGTGACCTTTCTGACAGGAAATCACGAATCCAGTGGCACAACTGAGGCGATATTCCATAGGTACGCAGTTTGGTTAGAAGAAGCTTGTCATGAACGGTGTCAAAAGCCCTCTGGAAATCTAGAAATGTGAAATCAATTTGACATCTCCTGTCGATAGCACTCATAACTTCATGAGTATAAAGAGTTAGTTGTGCTTCGCAAGAACGATATTTTCTGGATCCGTGCTATGTGTCAATAAATCGTTTTCTTCGATGTACTTCATAATGTTCGAATACAATATATGTTCCAAAACCCTACATCAAATCGACGTTAGTGATATGGGCCTGTCAATGAGCGGAGTACTCTTACTTCCCTTTTCGGGTATTGGTGTCGCCTGAGCAATTTTCCAATCTTTACGTATGGATATTTCTGTGAGCGAGCGGTTGTATATAATTGCTAACTATGGAGCTATTTTATCAGCATACTCTGAGGGGAGCCTCACTATTATACAGTCTGGACCGAGGCCTTGCCTTTATTAACTGATTTAAGCTGCTTCGTTACTCCGAGGATATCTGCTTCTATGTCTCTCATCTTGGCAGTTGTTGTTGGTTGGAATTCAGGAATATTTACTTCGTCTTCTTTGGTAAAGGAGTTTCGGAAAACCGTGTCTAATAACTCTGATTTAGTGGCACTTTCATCAGTGACTTCACGCTTGTTATCACGCAGTGAGGGTATTGTTTGACCCTTGTCACTGGTGTGCTTTTGTATGACCAGAATCTCTTTAAGTTTTCTGCCAGATTTCCAGACAGAGTTCTGTTGTGCAAATTATTAAAAGCAAGTACGCTTTATATTTCTAACTTCGGCAAAACTTTGTCAGTCTTGGGGATTTTGCATTCTTTTAAATTTGGCATGCTTTTTTTGCTGCTTCTGCAACAACGATCTGACCCGTTTTGTGTACCATGGGGGATCAGTGCCATCACTTATTAATTTATGTTGTATGTATCTCTCAATTGCTGTCGATACTATCACTCTGAAATCATTCCTAAACTTTTCTACGCTTACCTGACCAGAAGGAGTGAAGACTGTCCCTTTTTAAATAGATATACTTTGCGTTTCTTTTTTATGGTAGTAGGTGTTACGGCATTCAGCCTAGCAGCAACTGCCTTGTGGTCGCTAATCCCTGTATTCGTCACGGAACTCGCTATTTGTCCAGGAATATTTGTTGCTAAGAAGTCAAGTATGCTTTCGCAACCATTTACGATTCGTGTGGGCTCATGAACTATTGTTCATAATAATTTTCTGGGAAAGCATTCAGTACGATTTCGGATGACGTTTCATGCCTGCCGCCAGCTTTCAACGTATAATTTTTTCCAGCATATCGAGGATAGATTGAAGTCACCACCGCCTATAATTGTATGAGTGGGGTACCTATTTGAAATGAGACTCAAGTTTGAACTGTTCACCAACTACATCTTCTGAATGGGGCAGGGGGGGGGGAGGGTTGGTAAAACGATCCATTTAATAGTTTAGGGCGATTGCCAGGTATAACTTCTACCTATACTATTTCACAGGGACTATCTACTTCAATTTCACTACAACGCAAACTACTTCTGACAGCAGTAAATACTCCACCACCAGCTACATTTAACCTATCCTTTCTGAACGCTGTTAGATCGTTTGAAAATACGTGGAATCCTAAATCAAATAAACGTCATTAATTTTTATTTTCAGTATAGGTACTTCTCTTAGACACTGAAACCTTTAATTAACGTAATTAGATTGTTTGACTACATAAAATGATAATTTTACGCAGAGTTCTTGAAATTGAGAAATCGTAATTACGTAACTACTGATACACAAAATAAGATTTTCCAAGTTCTGGTTCAGACTTCGGTTCCAATAAAACCACCTTCCATGGATTCCTCGTCAGAATCATTTTGTCAGAAACATCTGCCCAAACGATATTTTGCAGGTGTCCTTAGCTGCCTCATACTATCATGTGGCACGTATTTTTTTTGTTTTCCCGACGCAGTTGAATTTTTACAGCGTCGCGGTGAGGCGTTACTTTTTATAAATCCCAGTGATCCGTAAGTAATGGACAGTAGTGTATTTGTTTCGTTTCCTTTTTCCTCTATTCAACTCAATTCAGGCATGGGATTACAGAAGAAAACATGAAGGACACGTATTACTTTCCACAGGGATACACGGATAGCAAGTGACAATGAACACGCTTTTCGTACGCTACGGTGGTGTCGCTCCGCTTGCTGCATCACGTGCCCTAGTTATAATTCCTGCGGCTGCTGCGCTGCGGTTTGCTAGGTAATGGCTCTATTGTCGCAGCTAATGCCTTGGAGATCGATCGTGAGCCTGCAAGTCCCCGAGGGATGAATTCCCGTCCTCGGGTAGCGTAATCTTACTACAAATATACCTTTCACCACCTACACGACACGTGGTATGTAAACATTTTTCTTCTGAACGTGGCATACATTAAAGGTGAGTTGTTCAAATTCGCTTTCGCGTCCTGTTATTTTAGAAACCATGAATTATCAAATGACAACGTTTAGTAAGTTTTGGATGTAAAATACTGATACGAATTGTTTACAGACGAGTATAAAGATGATTAGTTTGAAATATAAAAAGACGTAGGAACACGTGAGACAATACTGACCGTATTCTTGGAAGACAGGTTGAAGAAACGCTAACTTATGTTTATAGTATTTTGAAAAAGATAACTGCAGAGAAATATTGTCGCAGTTATGACTGCAATACTTTCCTGAAATTATGAAGATGGTAGAAATACAACCCAGGGTGCGAAGCGTTCTACAACCTGTACAGAAAACAGACTGCTGTTATGAGGCAAAGGACATGAAAAGGAAGCGGTAGTTGACAGGGGACCGAGCAGTGGACTTAGAGTCATTCAGTCTGTACATTAAGCAAGTAGCTGAGGAAATAAAGGATAAATCAGGATATGAATTAAGGTTCAGGGAAGAAAATTAAAGCTTTGAGGTTGAAATGAAACTATAATGCTTTCAAGACAGCCGAGTACTTGGAAGATCAATTGAACGAAATTTTAACGTCTTTAAAAGAGATAACGGTAATGGAATATAATCAATTCATTTAGGTGACTTCCGGAAATTAGATTAGAAAATGAGACACTAAAAGTGGAAGGTGTCAAGAAAACCGTTTCTGAAAACGAAAAGTTAGTTAATATCAAATATAAAATTAATTGTTAAGACGACATTACTAAAGGTATTCGTAGGGATTGCAGCATTTTCTGGAAGAACGTAGACGCGAGAAAAATGATACGAGAAGTAAACGGCTGTTTGAAAAGTGATGATACAGAAGAATGCCGATGATTGGTGAATATGTAGCGTATTCGGTCAAAAAATAAGCCAGAGCGGAAGTGAGTTGCAACAGAGCCAACCGCAGGCAGGTCAGAGAGTTATACGTTGAAAAGCGAAACACGGCCTATTGACGTTGCGACGTTGAACCAGCTGGGAGCGTTATAGCAAAAGCCGACGCTGCAATACGCTGGTGGAAGGACAGAAGCCTTTCCTTACTTGCAATCACGGAAATGTTTAGAGTACTTGCCTTAAGACCTAAACGAACACTGTTTGGAGAGTGCAAGTACTAATACTTCGTGTACTAAATGTACCACAGCCTAAACCACGAGTGTTTGACACCCAACAGTCCACAGCTCGTGGTCTAGTGGCTAGCGGTGCTAGCTGTGGATCATAGGGGCCCGGGTTCGATTCCGGGCTATGTTGCGGATTTTATTTGCCTGAGGACTGGGTGTCTGTGTCGTACTCATGATTCATCATCATTCGTGAAAGTGGTCGATTGGACTGTGTAGAAGATTAGGACTTTGTCCGGGCGCTGATGACCGCGCAGTGTAGCGCCCCACAAACTAAACATCATCATCATCATCATCATCATCATTTGACACCCAGAGTGACATCCTGGAATGTAGTACAGTGTCCCCTGCTTGAAAAAGAGACAGGGCAGCCTGACCCGTGTCACGGGGGTGCCGCCCCCTCGCTGGAGAAAGTTCACTGCCATTATGACCTGCGCCACCGCGCAGTCGTCACGGTCGCAGCCGGAGGTGTCGCTGACAGCGGCATTCGAGTGACGCCGCGCTCAGCTCCACTCTGACCTGTCAGCAAAGCTATTGTTTTGCATGAGAGGCAGCTGAATGCGTCCACCAAGCTGTTCCCGAAGTACTATGGCCAGGACCGGAATAAAGAAATCAACTGAACAAACCTACTATCGTCCTGACGTCTCATTTTACTCTCCACTGGTGACAGTCCAGGAGTCGTTTAACAGGCAGGCCGGATAACTAAAGAAAAGTCGAATTTTGGAGTAAAGACATTTGAGAAGCAAATTGACAAGCAGATGGTGTCGGTACATGGGACTCATCCCGACGTATCAAGAAACCGTCCAGTTGATAATGGAGGGATTTGTGGAGAGTAACAACTGTAGAGGGACGCCACTGATAGACTACGTAATCACCTTCAAATGAATGTAAGTTCCAGGGATTATGCAGTAAACATCAGCGAGGAGAGCTACATAAAACCAGTCATTGTACCGAACACCACAGCAATAACGTTTCCACGAATGCTAGCGTTCTACCATTGTACAACAATGGAAAATAGTAATTGAAGGAAAAAGTGAGTAAGATTAGGCCTTGATGTGGCGTCGATGAGGACGTCTTTAGAGATTGAGGGCAGGATAGAATTAGACAAATATGGTATAGTGGTGGATGGAAAAGGAGATCAGACAAGATTTTTAAAAGGCATCATAGCGGAATCTACATTGAACTACTTATGAAAAGTGGATAAAATATAAATCTGAAAGATTGGATGCTGATTTGACTGACTGTCCTCCAGAATTCGTGGGTAGTCTTGACCAATGTGCCACCTCGCTTGGCAAATAAAAAATGGTCACATCTAAAGGAAGTAGTGGAAACACAGAAATAGAGGAAAGTAACAGCAATGATAGAAAACACTATGTTGTGGATTGAAAACATTTATTTGCCGCGTGTCAAAATCGTGAGCCTATAAAAACTGCAATGGTGCTGCTGAAAGACTGGTCTGTAAGCTTTGTAGATTTAATAGGAATCTCAGTGGTGAAGCTGTGGGCCGATGAAGGTGCGTAGCTTAACATTTTGGCTACAAACACCACCCGTAACAGATTGAAGCTTGCGAATTTTGAGTTTCCCTCGGCTTGGAAATTGTTCAGACAACTTAAGAGGTTGCAGCCAGGTAATGTCATCGACAATCGACGATACTTTGTCGGTTGAATGCCCCATCATTTTCAAGTCGCATATGCAAAGAGATAGCACTGTGCAAGGAAATACAAATCCTCAGAAGGAGCGAGGCTGTGCCGACCAAGAACCTCAATACGACATATGCAAGAAAAATACACACACATGCACAAGCGCACACACACAAAGACACACACACACACACACACACACACACACACACTCTCTCTCTCTCTCTCTCTCTCTCTCTCTCTCTCTCTCTCTCTCACACACACACACACATATACACACACACACACACACACACACACACACACACACACACACCTACACACAGACACACACGATGTAAATAGCAAGTAACACTACACAACTAAATATGAACAACGTTAGAAGTTTTCGGTAGTAAATATTAATTAACAACATGTGATCATGTAGTATTAACTCTGTCTCTCTGTAGTCTTACAAGAGAGAGAACATGGTTCACAACAGAACTTAAGCAAAAACATCCATTTCTTTTTATGAGATCAATTGCTAATTTAATCTTAGCTGATTCTTCAAGAACCCTATCCCAAAAGCTGCGCGTACCCACCAGAAATTCTGTGGTGTTACATGTCGTAGGATGACCGATACCAAGGCAATGTTCTGAATTGGATGATTTGGTCGGACATTGTAAGTGTGTGTGACGCCAACGCTCTATACACCGGTCCTCCAGGTCCTGATGGTATGAACAATGTTTGACATGCCACAACTGCATGTGGTAAGGTAGACATCCGCCTCGGGCAAACCACACCCTCCTTTACAGATTCTTAAAAGGCCGCAGTACCGAATGGTAATCGGAAAACACACTTCATGCCGTGTGTCCGGAGAATACTACCAATCCTGTAAGCGATGCTACTTACGTAAGACAAATAGACCATAGACAACTGCCACCTCGTTATATTCATCATTAATCCCGTTCACCGTTGGTCGAAAGCGCAACACATACATGTTCGATTTTTCACTGTAATCATTAGGTCGGAAAGACAGTTGAAAAGCTTTTAGGCTTTGAGATGACCCGGGCATTATTGATCAGGGTTGAAACACCCATCATTCTGAGCCAAATGATGATAATTGTCAGTCTGAAGATAATCAATGTGAGTATAGGAAACTATAAATGAGACATCCAAAAGTACCGTCAACCTTCCTCAGGCCAACAACTCAAGGAATGGATGACAACTACACTTTTCCACCTTTATAGTGAAGCGAACATTAAGGTGGATTGATTTCAAATTTCCTAAAAATCAGTACAATTCTCATTTTCATGAGGCAAAACAACTTAAGCATCGTCAATGTGCTTCGGAATATTCCATGGCAAATTGCCAATTATAGATTTCAAAGGGTGCCCCAACGAAATTATATCTGTCTGCTCACAGAACAGTAAATGGAAGTCAGCTCTCGTAGGGCAGTTAATTCTACACCAGACTTAACTTCAATTACAGTAACGAATCAGAGAAGCGCGAGTGAGAAGAGAGACCATATCATAACTTACTAAAATATCAGAGTTATTCAAACACAGTCCCTCTAACTGACGTAAGAAATCCAGTTATTTCCTAATGTGAAACACACATCAGTCTAATAATGCGTGCAAGATAATCTGCTACACGATATATTGCAGACAGTAGGCATCAGATGGACACCTTCATTATGGATATTCGAAACGCCAGAGGATCTAGGAGGGACAGTGCTGTAAGTGTTTAGATTCATGATAGTCTTTTGTGACAAGGAACTTCGCTTCACGGGGTTTTCTGTCGTTCTCTCAGCCCTTTTTGTCGGGTTTTGGTACGCTCGATCAAATAATAAACACCGTATCCTTTGAAATTAATTCTGACTGAACAATTGGTAGTGTCGAAGACGTCACTCGGTTGCGTTCCCGTAAGTATTTTGAACAGATTTATATTCGATCTTGATGCTCTGAACATACCGGTGGTTTTAAACCTTTACGTGGGTGCATGAAATGAATTATACTCAAATGATATTTTAGCACGTACTGAAGGTGGATTATTACATTTTGTACCACAATTTGAAGCTTTTTATTTTCGAAATCGATTGCAATTCATGTGAAAAACAGCGGTAAAGTAGGTGACTAAAACGACTGTTTCAAGGCTTTTATCTAAGTTCACGAAACTGGTTATTCCGTAGTTTGGAACGCAGCAATATCTCACCATTTTCTGAGCAAATAATGTGCTTAAGAACAAATGTTGTATGTGTACCTGGTAGTAGATCTGCTTGTGCTATTAAATTACAGGTAATTTAGTTTATATTTAAACTGGTATATTCCAAAATGAAATAGACGTCAAATTTTATCCTTACGATGTATTGCAATTTCAGTAAAACGCAAGCAAACAATGAAAAATATTTTTCGTTAGTTTTAAAACTAATAAAATTTCTTATATTTGCGTATATTATTTTTAAATCTAGGTACCGGACTGGTTAGCGTAAACAACAGCATGTAATAGTGCGTTATCGTTATCGTGATGCCTGGAGATGAAAGTATATTGTGCACCCACTGCTCTCATGAGCGACTTACAGAAGGTTTGAAAATATGAATAAACGTATCCTAAACGTTTTATCCGATGCTTCGATACATGATGTTGGCAAGTGGTTCTGCTCCGTATTTGTTTTATTTTTTCTGTCTTTCTTTCCTTCCATATTTTTCATTTGGGCATTCTTTACACTTCTCTTCTCATAGGTGACTGACAAGGCAATAAAATACATTAATAATTTATTAACAATCTCCCGCTACTTATCCGTCTCGAATGACCCTATGGAGAACTACTTTTTGTTTTTACCTGTAAGCTCCAGATAGTATTTTGCTTAGATGATTTAGAAGTTTGTACTGTCTTCCTGACTTTCTCATCAAACTTATGATAAAAATTGTAACAATTGTATATATTCGTAGGCTTCCCATCCAGTCTTAATTTTAAACGAATCCCTTTTGGTATTATGCCGAATCCTTACGAAACAATAAAAATAAATAGAATATCAATGATTCTACCGACTTTGCAGCGGTCTTTTTGAGGTAAGAGGGTCTCTGCAAAGAGAGTTGTTTCATAACAATGTGGTCTAAAACCCAAAATGTTTTAGCTAAATTATTTCAGTCCTTAATTTCAAAAAAGGCTGTCAGAAAAGTATTGTGACGGTGACAGAGGAAAGCTCATTCACGATGAATGTCAGCCGAATGGAACGAAATGTCACCGTCAAATGTTAATGCTTTCACGTTAGACGGAATGTCAACACTATGGATTCTGGTAATGGTAATGTGTGTGAAATCTTATGGGACTGCTAAGGTCATCAGTCCCTAAGCTTACACACTACTTAACCTAAATTATCCTAAGGACAAACACACACACACCCATGCCCGAGGGAGGACTCGAACCTCCGCGGGGACCAGCCGCACAGTCCATGACTGCAGCGCCATAGACCGCTCGGCTAATCCCACGCGGCATGGATTCTGGCTTAGTACAATACCGAACGTTGAAAGTGAGGTTACAAGGTACCATCCTCACCACTATAGTCGTAATACAGAATCAGAAGTAAGCCAAAATCAGCTAGAAAGTTCGTTATGGGTCAAAGCAATACTCATGGTTCATGTTGTGCCACAGCTTTCAACATTGCCGAGAAGTGAAAGAATAAAAAACTGTCATACATTCATTTTAAAATATGGACACGTTTTTGCTCAAGAAAATATATATATGTAAACACATCAAATACTGTTAAAATTCTCTTGAGCTTCCAGCCGCGTCTAGTGGTTTCAAATCCATTGGGCTCGGCTATTGTCTAGAGGTGACTATGTCTCTGGCTGCTGCTACCGTCCTTCTATAGCCACGCTGCCTTCTGTGACGTCACTGATGCTGTCTCCGGCGCCATATAAGGCAATGTTATCTTTGCGCGCCCTCCGCGCCCGCTCCAGCCTTTCGATGGCAGTGGCACAAGCCGTGCTTAGCTGCAGGCCGCCTTCTTCATTGAGGGTGACGTCACAAATTTTTATCCCGAAATTATTAGTCTGTGTAATAACACATGTCTCTTCGAAAGCAATACGATCACCGTTTTCTAGAGCATGCTCTACTACCGCTGATTGCTCAGGAAACCGAAGGGAAAAGCATCTCTCGTCTTCTACACAGCGCTGTTCATAAAACTGTGCACACCCACACGGTATTCTATACACTTCTGTCGTTCTGAGGCCTACGTCGTTTTTCAGAGGCCTCATGAGCTGTCGAATGTTTTTATTTTTTTATTTTTTGAGGGTCCTCTTCGGGGTCTTCTGCTTCCGTGTTCCTGGAAAGATGAGTTGCGAAATCTGACGGTTGTTGTAGCCGTTTTCCTTTAATATTTCCCATCACTGTCTCAGTTCCTTCGGATTGTTTTCAGCATCTGAGACGGCTTCCACTAGGTGAACCAATGTCCACAGAACAAACGTTTCTGCGACGGCTGCTGATAGCTAATGGCATGCAGATATTGGTCCATATGGATGTATTTCCGGTAAACACTGTGGCTGAGATACAAACTTGCTTTACGATGGGCGAGGACGTTAAGGAACGGCGAGGTTCTATGCGTCTCTACCTTCGTCGTGAACTTGATATTGTCATGGATATTGTTGATGTGGTACAAGGATTCTCCCAGACTTACACGTCCATGTGACCAGCCAACGAACGTGTCGTCGACGTAACGGTGAAAGGAACTAGGCTTTGCAGGATCCGTGTTCAGGGCATGTTCTCAAAGTACTCCATATAAAGGTCGATTATAACTGAGGCTAAAGGTCATCTCAAGAGTTCCTCACTGGAGGGAAATGACATCAAAAATCTCCGTCCCTGAGGACTTTGACCATCTACGAAGTATAGCCTTCCAAAGCTTCACAAGGAGAACACACCTCTACGTCCCACTGAGAGCACCATTGGATCGCCGAGATATTATGGTCAGATATGATATGTCATTACCCACGCGCATCTCTATCAAGTGTTCTCGCAGTTATTTTAAGAAACTGTTGTGGCTTTATTTATGCACACTCGGATGTCATCGTATTTTTTGCATCTTGAAGAATATTTTAATCACCCCGTTGGCGTTGCGTGGGAAAGCCCATTAGTTCCAGTTATACCCAACCTGTTTATGGAGTACTTTATGGACATGCCCTGAACATGGCTCCTAGTTGTTTTTACCGTTAAATAGACGAGATGTTCTTGGTCTGGTCACATGGACGTGAAAAGTTGGGAGAATTCTTTTAGGAATCTGCAAAATCCATGACAACATCAAGCTCATGAGGTCTTGCTGTTCCTTGATGTTCTCCACCGTAATGCAGATGGGTAAAGCTTACCTAGGAACACAGGGATTTGTCTGAGTCGACTTGTATTTCCTTGCTGCTCGTGAGACCAAGATGGATCTTCGAAATTTTCGCTTCCTCCTACAAGCGAAATGGGTGTGCCGCTGGAAGGTAACAACACCCAGTCTAGCAAGAGGGCTCAGGTAGCAGACCACGCGACTCAGCCACTTGTAAAGGAACAGATGTTCTTCAGAATGTGTTTCTCACAGTTAAAAGAAAAGAGGGCACTTGCGATAAAATTTCACTATTTGTTACAGAAAAAGGAACATTAAAATCTGTCAAGCGCTCGTTAAATGGAAGGCTGTTGGTCGGAACGCCAAGTTATCAACAAGTGAAGAACCTCCAAAAAGCTCAATGCCTCGGGAAGTATGCAACTGAAACTCAGCTGCACAACACTTTGAACTCCAGAAAATGTGTTATGACTTACAGAGATCTCGTTGACATTCCCCAAGAAGAACTCAAAGCTGAATGATCCCAAGAAGGCACTTTGATGTACAAAACAGTATGAAAGGGGTGAATGGCAATCTAATGAAATCAGACTCGTCTACACCGACTTTCAGCCGCACGAAACCTTTAGAGCACATTAAGGCTCTCTTCCTTCACCCTAGGGTGCGGCCTTATTTCCCGAAGTGTATGTGCTTTTTTAAGTGCCAGAGCTTTTTGCACACTACTATCAGATGTATGGGAAAAGCCACTTGAGGCAAATTTGGGAAGGCCGCCCATAAAGGAGTTGGTTGTTCATCTCCTGTGAATTGTGTCCACTGCTCTGGGGATCACCCTGTCTGGGGTAGGGACTGCATTTGTCTTTCTCGAAGAAAGGAAGATACAGAAAATAAAAGCAACTAAACATATCTCATATGCAGAGGCCAAAAAGATCTGTAAGACTGTGCAGTTCCTTGCCATTCGCTACTTCTTTCACGTCTGTTCTTAAACACCCAGTCTTGGGAGACTTTAATGCCCACCATGTCTTGTGGGTCTTGACCTCCACCTGCCCTCCGAGTCGGATTTTGGAAAACCTCAGGACATACCAAGTGCTGTGCGTCCTAAACACTGATACTCCCACTCATTTCTGGGCTATAATGAGTCATTCTCAGCCACTCTCTCTGCTCTCCAGTTCTTACAGACTCTGTTCAGTGGGAAGCCGCAGATTAACTCCATTCCAGTGACCACTTCCCACTCCATATTAATCTACTTGATGGAGGATTGCTTCAAGTGAACCAAACAAAATGGATGATCAGCAGGGCTAACTGAACGCTGTTCAGCCAGGTGGCTCTGGTTGAACATCACTACAGGATCCAGGAATGGATGGACCATATCAAATGAGTGATCCACCATGCCACTGAGTTATCCATTCAAATGAGTGATCCATCATGCCGCTGAGTTATCCATCCCAAAGCCCTCATGTCCCCTTAGGAGGCGACCTATACCTTGGTAGACAGATGAGTGCCGTTCAGAAATCCAGGACAGGCTTGCAGCTCTTCGATGATTTAAATGCCACCCTACGGGAGACAACCTCATAGCCTTTTGAGTCGTAAAAGCCAAGGATCGACGCGTAGTTAAGGAGCGCAAGAAACGGTCAGGGCAAGCGCATCTGAACTCTATAAACCGTGCCACTTGTTCTACGAAAGTATGGAAAGCGGTCTGGAGGGTTTCCGTAAACACAGTCATTTATCCAATAGCAGCAGTACAGGAACATGGGAGTCTCCAACCTACTGCTGGAGATACCGCTCAGACGCTGGAAGAGCATTATGCAAAAACTACTGCCAATGCAAGCCAGAATTCAGCATTTCGTCGCTACCATATGACTGAAGTTAGACTTCAGATCCAACAATTCTGTGTCCTACAACTCCACTTTCTCCATATGGGAGCTGGAATCGGCACTATCCGAGACTCGTGACACTGCTCCCAGCCACGACCAAATCTGGTACTGCAAGCTTCGACATTCGCCAGCGGCCTCAACGGAAATCCTCCGAGAATATTTTAATATTATTTGGGAGACAGGCAACTTTCCAAGTCATGGAGGGAGGCAGTTCTGATACATCTCCTCAAACCAGACAAAGACCGCAGGTCTCCCAGTAGTTATAGGTGTAATGCGTTAAAGAGCTGGGTAGGAACGACCCTGGAGCAAATGGTTAACCATCGTCTTGTCTAGTTATTAGAGACCAGGCAGCTCCTTAGCCGTTATCTATGAGGATTTCGGTGATATCGGTCCATTGTCGACAACCTGGCCCTGCTAGAGGCGGCTATTGAGCAGTCTTTCCTAAGAAAACATCACTATCTTCTTTGACATCTGTAAGGCCTATGCCACTACTTCTAGATACAATATTCTCGCGCAACTACATCAGTGGAGCTTTCGTGGCCACCTCCCCATCTTCTTACGGCCTTTCCTGTCTCAGTGGCTTTTTAGGACTCGAGTTGGTGACAGGCTGCCAGATCGATTCGAGCAGGAGAATGGTATCCCCGAGGGCAGTGTTTTAAGTGTTATCGTCTTTGTCATAGCCATAAACAATATCACATCTACGGTAAGGTGTCCAGTACAGTGATCCTTATTTGCGGAAAATTTTGACGTTGTTTGTTCCTTCTCCAGCGTTGCAACAGCTATCCGTCAGTTGCAACTTACTTTACGGAGGTAAGAGTAGTGGGCTGCAAAGAGGGGATTTCATTTGTCTGCGGGTAAGTTTGTCTCTGTGCATTTTAATCGTTCTCGTCGTATTTTTAATTTACCTGACTTGAATATGAGGGACACCATGCTACGTTTTAGAGACTGAGTGAGGTTTCTGGGCCTCATTTTTTATTCCAAATTGTAGTGGTTCCCACACCTGAGAGACCTAAAAGAGAAATCTCTCAAGCACTAGACATTATAAAGTATCTTAGCCACAGGTCTTGAGAAGTGGGCAGGATGCGTCTGCTCCATTTTAATAGGGCTTTCGTCGTTGGCGGCAGGGCTGTGGGCGTATGGTGAATGGATCGGCGAGGCCTTCTTGTTTCAAAATCATTGACACTGTCCAAAACGAGGGAATTCGGCTGCTGACAGGTGCTTATAGGACCAGTCACACACCCAGTCGCTGAGGCCGGTGAGCCGCCACTAACCATCCGGCGGCAGCTTCTCGTGGTGAGTCAGGCATGTAAGTTACTCGTAGCTCCGACTTCATCCGCATACCATACCGTTGTTTGTCCGCCTCTAGAACGCAACTGGCCACGAGCCACAATACCGTTTGATCTCCGTGTGTGTCGGACGGGATAGCCGTGCGGTCTGAGGCGACTTGGCAAGGTTCGCGAAGCTGCCCCTTCCGGAGTTTCGAGTCGTCCCTCCGGTATGGGTATGTATGTGTTGTCTTTAGCATAAGTTAGTTTAAGTAGTATGTAGGCCTATGGACCGACGACCTCAGCAGTTTGGTTTCATAGTACCTTACAACAAATTAAAGAAAAAAATCCATGTGCAGTCACATGGAGTGGAGCAAGCACGATCCAAAGCCAGTGTTTTAACCATCTACCGCCCTTATTACGACATCGATCCAAGGTAATTATAGATTTGGTGCAATACAGTAAAAGTTGCTCTACTGCTTCTGTTTCCATACGTTATTTTCTAACATTTTATCTGAGCACCACGACTATGTAGCTGTATTTACGGATGGGTCGAAATAGGGGGACTCTGTTAGTTGCTGTGTTGTTTCCGCGGATCGTATCCTCGAGGTCCGACTGCCTTAAGATTTTAATATGTTCGACACCGAATTATGTGCGACCTTTCCGGCACTGGAGCAGATGAGACGTGTCTGCGGTGCTGAATTTTTGTATGTTCCAGAATATCCAGGATGCCCTCCTCCAGCTTCAACGACTGGGGAATGACGTGTCTTCCTGCTGGATACCAGGGCACGTGAGACTTGCTGGGAACGAAAGGGTGGATCCAGCAGCCAGGGACGCATTTCGCGATGCTCAGGTATTTCAGTGTACCATCCCCTTGCAGGCTATAAACTCGCTCTTGAGTTCCAGAGTCTTGCGTCGGTGGAAGGATGAGAGGCTGAAGTGGCAGACAATAATCGCCTTCTAATAAAGCCTACAACATGGCCGTGGCGTAACTCCTTCGTAGAACGTCGAAGGGACGAGGTCCTCCTTACTCGTGTTCGCTTAGGCCTCAGTCCTATGTCCCAAGGCTTATTGCTCTGGCGAGAGGAACCTCCAATGTGTAGTGTTTACGGCGTACGGAAAACCGTGCGCCACATTTTATTGGAATTTGTTGTATTTTCCGACGAACGTGACGCGGGGTATTTGCTGACGGATATGCCCTCTCTTTTAAGTAATGTACAAATGAATGTTGTTCGAGTTTTCAAGTTTTGTGAGTTGTCCAACATTTTTTCCAATATTTTATGGCGATAGATTCAATATGTTAACAAGGTGACTGGCTTACCCATATTTTTGTAAGTGGTCAGCTAGTAACATTTGCCTGTGCCTTTCTTTTAATTCCGTTGTCGTTTGACTTTTGTTTTAATCGTGTATAGCTACTTTTACTCTTTCTCCTTTGTTTTAGCGCTTGTGAGGTAGAAAGATTGTGTGCTCGATTCGAGTGTATGAGTGGGAAAAATTTTCGAGGCTTTAGACACATTCGTTTGTGTTAATGAGTGTAAGAGCGCTGATGACATCGCCGTTTAGCGCCCATATGCACAAAACCTCTTCATCTTCATCCCTCAGGTATCACCATCTGCCGCAGAAACGCTTGCTCTGAGGACCTTGCTGCATCCTGCTGAATGTGTTACAAACGCCGAAAACCTGCCTAAGGAACTGAACCATTTACAAAAAGTATTCAAGGTAAATGGCTACAATAACCGTGAGATTTTGCAAGCTATCTTTCCGGAAAAACGGAAGCAGAAGAACACAGAGAAGGACTCGGGGGAGCTCGATTTTTGGTCGTCCTGTGGCTCAGTAATAGGAAAAATCAGCCGTCTCCTAAAGAGGCATACAGTCGATTCGATCTTCAGGGCCTGAACAAAAATTCGACAGATCATGAGGCCTGTGAAAAACAATTTAACATTCAGAAGGCCAACCGTATGTAAAACATCGTGTGATTGTGTACACTTTAATGTCAAACAGACTGTGCGTACTAATGAACAGCGTTGTGTAGAACACGATAGATGCCTTCACCATGGGTAACCTGAGAAAACGGTGGTAGCGCAGCATATCTTTCTAAGAGACGTATGTTATTAAGCAGATTAGAATTTTCTGCTATAGTGTAATAAAAGAAGCGACCCAGATACAAATTTGTGAAACCACTCTCAATAAAGAAGGCGGTCTGCACTAAGCACCGCTTGGGATCCACCCATCTGAAGGTTGAAGACAGCAAGGCGAGAGCTTGACGATAACATTGCTTTTTATGGCGTTGGAATGAGCACCAGTGACGTCAGAGACGGCATCGTGGCTGTACAAGGACGGTAGCAGCGATTACTTCACATCAGCCGAGGAACACTTGACTTAAAGCTCGTGGATTTGATGCGGCTGGAAGCTCGAGAGTATTTAATCGGTACAAATTGCTGCCAAATTATGCATTCCTGTACGTCAAATATTGGTTATAAGGCACTATACTGGGTTTCTCTCTACCTTATCCACTATGTTTTGTTTTCTAAGTGAAAAATAACATCGAATACAACTGTACAGTTAGAGCTCACTATTGCGCTGTTAAAAATGTTTAATTAAAATTTCTTCATCTGTTCTGTATTCTTATTGTGGCACAATGTAAGCTATTTGTCCTGCAAGTACTGCAAAGACTAAATCTTTTTCTTGTTTCAGATAGTTCACCTCTTTTGGAATACAACACTCAGGAAAAATATCCAAGACTCCATACCAATTTGTCAGAGTGTCAGCAAACCAAAGCAAACAATAATTAGAGAGTGAGAAGGTGCAAGACAAAAAATACACAATTACAGCACGAATGTGCGCTGCAAGAATGGGTTAACTACCAAGTCAAAATTTATTTTCCTTGCGAGTATCGTTGATGCTGACGGCCACTCCGTTCTGTTGATTCTCTCTGTGAATGCCGCCATTTAGAAGGCATTGTGGAATTTTTGTACGTTGCTCTCTGTTCCTTGACGTCAAGTGTTAATCAGCCCTAAGTCTAAACTCTGGAAGTCCAGATATTTCGACCGTTTGTTTTTAACAACTAATCACAGATTTCAAATCTGTTGGAAACATTAATACAGTTACCAGAAAGTTGAGACGTTGAATGTTGGAAATCCTGTATATTCCTTATGTCCAGAAACATTTTAGGAAACTGACAGAATTCTTACAAACGTTTTATGTGTAGGTCAGTGCCTGTCATGTCAGAATGTTATCTCTGAGAAAAAACATGAGTTATTTATGACATCAGTTATGGGTGTCCCGTGTGCTTTGTCGTGTCACTGCAAAAGAAAATGTGATATACGTAAAGGGAAAATAAACACTGTCACTTTTAGAATCTTTTTGTCGCTACATGGTACGCACATTCTTTCGAGTGGGCACGCGCTGCGTCCGGCTGAGGATACTCACGGCAGCCCAGCTCGTCCGAGACGTAGTTCCCGTTGTGGCAGTCGTTGTGCCCGTCGCAGATGTACTCGGGGGCGATGCAGCGGTCCTCCCTGCTGCCGGGGTGCGGGATGCAAAGTAAGGTCTTCCCCGGCGTGCACACGCTCATACCTGCAAAGAAGAGCAGGCGTCAATTGACTGTACCGCTCCCACACTTTGGTATCTTCCCCTCGTTAACAGGTGACTGCCAATATATCTTCCAGTTGATTCTACACTGTATGCTATTAACACATTCGAGACGGAACTCAAGGAAGACTCTCGCAACGGCAGTTAGTCAGGTGGACAACGCTCGAGTCTTACCCGTGGAATGCGTACAAATTCGTACAAATTCGTAGCTGCGATTACGCTTCCGTATCTCTATGGTTGACACACGAAGAATGTCTTACATTGTGTTACTGCTTGGTTATCGAATTCAGGCCCATTTGTACTCGAAAACAGCGCCCAGTAAGTTGCTGCTCTGGGCAGGGTTGATACATCAAACAAAAGTCCTCTCTCAGTTCCTTGGACAGTGCGGCACAACAAGAGATACATTCTTGTCCAGTTCCTGGGGCGAGCGGACTTACTTGGTAACATTTTGCTGCAGTGTTTCATCTACTGAGAGAAAATCACACCCAACACGTGTGTGCGAAGTGTGCCCTGATGTCAGTAAGAGAAAAAAGGGTAAAGAGCATCATTTCATTCGATATTCGGTAATGTATGTATATATTTTAAGTGAATTACCGGAGGCTAGTGAGGCATCCTATGTTACTTATAAGGTAAATTGCTATTTTATTCATCAAACCACAATACAGGGTGGTCGGAAATTCCTGTTACAGACTGCTAGGACTTGTAGAGGGGAGTGAGTACATCTTATTTTGAATAGGAACCCACGTCCGGAAACGTCATCCAACGACACTACAGAGCGTCAAAGTTATAGGCGCGGGCGTCTGTAAAGGTACGTACACGCGGGGTGATTCCGTGATGATGTTACAGACTTTCTAGGATGATGGGGAACGATAAATGTAACGATCCCAGTACCGGAAACGAACGAGTCGAAAGGTACAAACGAAAACCGTTCTGATACCTCTGACAGTTAAATAATTGTACCGGTTCTTGTGTTGCGAAGAGTGTAGGGTTGGTAACTCTCAGTAGCGATACTGTGGACAAAAACGAGAAGAAATGTCGAATAAACGTGGGCTCTAAAGTGCGTATCTTAGCAGCTATGAACACTTGCCCAGTCGAGGAGATGTGTTTCACATTAGCGAAGATGAACGAATGGTCATAGCTCCTCAGGTATGCAATTTAGGGTCACGTTTATTGAATATTTTTTCTCGTTTTTGTCCACACTACCACCACTGAAAGTTACCAACCCTACACTCTTCGAAACACAAGAACCGGTACATATATTCAACTGTCAGAGGGATCAGAACGGTTTTCGTTTATAAGTTTCGACTCATTCGTTTCCGGTACAAGGATCCTTACTTCAAATTAATACATGTATCATTCTCCATCATCCTAGAAAGTCTGTAACATCATCACGGAATCACCCAACGTATACGTACATTAACAGACACCCCCGCCTATAACTTTGACGCTCTGTAGTCTCGTTGGATGACGTTTCCGAACATGGGTTTGAATAAAATACGACGTACTCACTCCCCTCTACAAGTCCTAGAAGTCTGTAACGGGAATTTCCGACCACCCTGTATATATTGTTGCTATGGTGTTCAGCCCGAAGACTGGTTTGAGGCATCTCTCCACACTACTCTGTGCCGGGGAAGACTCTTCATCTGCCAATAACTACTGTGACCTACATCCATTTGACCCTGATTGCTGCATTCACCTTTGGTCTCTCTCTCTCTCTGCAAGTTTAATCTTCCTCCTTTCGCCCCCCCCCCCCCCCCCCCGCCGCCGCTGCACTTCATTCCACTATCAAAATTACGACTCTGACATTTATTTCATGCTCCATTTCCTATCAGTCAATCCATCCATCTAGTCAAGTTCTGCCTTCAATTTTTTTTTTTTTTTTTTTTTTTGGAATTCGAGTCAGTACCTCTATATTAGTCACTTATCAACCCATGTAACCTTCAGCATTCTCCTACAGCACCACATTTCAAAAGCTTCTATTCCATGGTGCAGACAAAAGGCTTCTAAAAGACTTCAAAAATGGTTCAAATGGCTCTGAGCACTATGGGACTTAATATCTTAGGTCATCAGTCCCCTAGAACTTAGAACTACTTAAACCTAACTAACCTAAGGACATCACATAACACCCAGCCATCACGAGGCAGAGAAAATCCCTGACCCCGCCGGGAATTGAACCCGGGAACCCGGGCGTGGGAAGCGAGAACGCTACCGCACGACCACGAGATGCGGGCAAAAAAGACTTCCTAATACTTAAATTTATATTGTATGTTAACTATTTCCACTTTTTCAGAAATGATTTTTGCGCTGTAGATAAGACAGTATGTCACTTTCTAATATACACTCCTGGAAATTGAAATAAGAACACCGTGAATTCATTGTCCCAGGAAGGGGAAACTTTATTGACACATTCCTGGGGTCAGATACATCACATGATCACACTGACAGAACCACAGGCACATAGACACAGGCAACAGAGCATGCACAATGTCGGCACTAGTACAGTGTGTATCCACCTTTCGCAGCAATGCAGGCTGCTATTCTCCCACGGAGACGATCGTAGAGCTGCTGGATGTAGTCCTGTGGAACGGCTTGCCATGCCATTTCCACCTGGCGCCTCAGTTGGACCAGCGTTCGTGCTGGACGTGCAGACCGCGTGAGACGACGCTTCATCCAGTCCCAAACATGCTCAATGGGGGACAGATCCGGAGATCTTGCTGGCCAGGGTTGTTGACTTACACCTTCTAGAGCACGTTGGGTGGCACGGGATACATGCGGACGTGCATTGTCCTGTTGGAACAGCAAGTTCCCTTGCCGGTCTAGGAATGGTAGAACGATGGGTTCGATGACGGTTTGGATGTACCGTGCACTATTCAGTGTCCCCTCGACGATCACCAGTGGTGTACGGCCAGTGTAGGAGATCGCTCCCCACACCATGATGCCGGGTGTTGGCCCTGTGTGCCTCGGTCGTATGCAGTCCTGATTGTGGCGCTCACCTGCACGGCGCCAAACACGCATACGACCATCATTGGCACCAAGGCAGAAGCGACTCTCATCGCTGAAGACGACACGTCTCCATTCGTCCCTCCATTCACGCCTGTCGCGACACCACTGGAGGCGGGCTGCACGATGTTGGGGCGTGAGCGGAAGACGGCCTAACGGTGTGCGGGACCGTAGCCCAGCTTCATGGAGACGGTTGCGAATGGTCCTCGCCGATACCCCAGGAGCAACAGTGTCCCTAATTTGCTGGGAAGTGGCGGTGCGGTCCCCTACGGCACTGCGTAGGATCCTACGGTCTTGGCGTGCATCCGTGCGTCGCGGTCCCAGGTCGACGGGCACGTGCACCTTCCGCCGACCACTGGCGACAACATCGATGTACTGTGGAGACCTCACGCCCCACGTGTTGAGCAATTCGGCGGTACGTCCACCCGGCCTCCCGCATGCCCACTATACGCCCTCGCTCAAAGTCCGTCAACTGCACATACGGTTCACGTCCACGCTGTCGCGGCATGCTACCAGTGTTAAAGACTGCGATGGAGCTCCGTATGCCACGGCAAACTGGCTGACACTGACGGCGGCGGTGCACAAATGCTGCGCAGCTAGCGCCATTCGACGGCCAACACCGCGGTTCCTGGTGTGTCCGCTGTGCCGTGCGTGTGATCATTGCTTGTACAGCCCTCTCGCAGTGTCCGGAGCAAGTATGGTGGGTCTGACACACCGGTGTCAATGTGTTCTTTTTTCCATTTCCAGGAGTGTAATTCCCTCACCATCGCTTGATTTAATTCAGCTACATTCGATTACACTTTTTTACGCTCTAGAATGTCAAGAAACCATCAGTTATAATGACATATTTATTAAGCAGCAATACAGGATTATCTTCCACTTCCGGACGGCAGAGAAGCGGCCTCTTCAGCAGGAGAAGGCCAGTATGCACACGACTTGCGGTTCTGCCAGCGCAGCAAAGCGCTAGGTGACAGCAGTTACGTAACGAAACGGCTGTGACCCGTGAACGCTAGCGACCTCCAGCAACATATACCCTTTTCCAAAGTGCTTCCGTTGACATTGAAGATTAGCGCTCCGCATTCGTGCGCCTAGGTCCACCTGAAGTAATCGTTGGCTCACAGAGGTCGACCTTCAGCCCCCCTTTAAGGAAACAGGAACGACCATCACGGGTGTCGGCTTCAGGAACAGGATGAGCAGCAGCGGTGGTCCATCCTCTCGAAGGCAGATGACGGCGTCGTCCTGGTCACTAACACAATTATTTGTCTACTGATAGGTTCAACTATTAGTTTACACGTAATCCCCTTACTATGTCTGTGCTTTATTTGCAAAAAAATCAACGTGTATTTGGTGCACAGATGAATCTGAGCCATGTATTCACTTTCGTTTAAAACAGAAGTAGATCGCAATCAGATTCACTACAGCGCTGGTCGATGTCACTCTTATGGTCGTTATACTATGCTGTTGTCCATCGCGGTATTCCTGTGTGTGCTGGAACATTTGGTCAGCTGTAATTCTTACTTTTTGCATTGCTACTATCTCTTCCAGTAACGGTGTAGTGTCTGGATTCAGGATATTATGTAGTAAGGTTAAGATCTGGTTAGGTAGCAGAAGATGAAGAGAGAGAAAGCATATGAGGATATTGAAAGAGTAATACAGTATGTAAAGGGAGATGAAAATGTAATAGTCATGGCAGAATGGAATGCAGTTGTACGGGAAGGAACAGAAGAAACGGTTACTAGGGGAATATGGGCTTGGGGCAAGGAATGAGAGAGGAGAAAGGCTAATTGAGTTCTGTCATAACTTTCAGCTATTAGTAGCAAATAATCTGTTCAAGATCACTGAAGCGGGTGGTGTACTTGGAATACTCGGGGTGATACGGGAAGAGTTCAGTTAGATTAGATCGTGATCAGACACAGATTCTGAAATCAGATACAGGATTGTAAGGCGTACCAAGGAGCAGATATACACTCAGATCAGAGTTTAGTAGTGACGAGGAGTAGGCTGAAGTTAAAGAGATTAGTTAGCAAGAATCAATAAGCAAAGAAGTGGGATACGGAAGTACTAGGAGTGACGAGATACCCTTGAAGTTCTCTAAGGCTATAGACACAGCAATAAGGAGTAGCTCAGTAGACAGTAGAGCTGAAGAGGAACGGACGTCTCTAGAAAGGGCAATCATAGAATTTGGAATGAAAATCATTGGTGCAAAGAAGGTAACTGTGAAGAAACCGTGGATAACAGAAGAAATACTTAAGCTAATCGATGCCAGAAGAAAGTACAAAAACGTTCAGAGAAATTCAGGTATACAGAAATACAAGTCGCTCAGGAATGAAATTACTAGGAGCTATAAGGAAGCTAAGACGAAATGGCTGCAGGAGAAATGTGAAGAAATCGAAAAAGACATGATTGTTGGAAGATCTGACTCAGCATATGGGAAAGTTAAAACAACATTCGGTGATATTTAAAGCAAAGGTGGTAACATTAATAGTGCAGCGGGAATTCCACTATTAAATGCAGAGGAGAGAGCGGATAGGTGGAAAGACTACGCTGAAGGCCTCTATGAGGGGGACTGTATGTCTGATGTGATAGAAGAAGAAACAGAAATCGATTTAGAAGAGATAGGCGATCCAGTATTAGAATCACAATGTAAGAGACATTTGGAGGATTTAAGATCAAATACGGCAGAAGGGATAGATAAAATGCCATAAAAATTTCTAAAATCATTGGCGGAAGTGGCAACAAAACGACTATTCACGTCGGTATATAGAATGCATGAGTCTGGCGACGTACCATCTGATTTTCGTCCACACAATTCCGAAGACTGTAAGAGCCGACAAGTGCGACAATAATCGCACAGTCAACTTAACAGCTCATACATCCAAGTTACTAACATGAATAATATACAGAAGATTGGAAAAGAAAATTGAGACTGATAGATGACGATCAGTTCAGCTTTAGGGAAAGTAAAGGCAGAAGAGAGGCAATTCTGACGTTGCGGTTGATAATAGAGGCAGGACTAAAGAAAAATCGAAACACGTTCAAAGGATCTGTCGATCTGGAAAAAGCGTTTGACAATGTAAAATGGTGCGAGATATTCGAAATTCTGAGAAAAATAAGGGTGAGCTGAAGAGAGAGAAGGCGGTTATAAACAACATGTACAAGAGCAAAGAGGAAATAATAACAGTGGAGGAGCAAGAACGAAGTACTCCGATTTAAAAGAGTATAAGCCAGTGATGTTGTCTTTCGCCCCTACTGTTCCATCTGTACATCGAAGAAGCAGTGATAGACATAAAAGAAAGGGTCACGAGTGGGATTAAAATCATGGTGAAAGGATATCAGTGATACTTTTTGCTGATGACATTGCTGTCCTGAATCAAAGTGAAGAAGCATTACATTATCTACTGAATGAAACGATCAGTCTAATGAGTACAGCATACGGACTGAGAGTAAATCGAAGAAAGACGGAAGTAATGAGAAGTAGCAGAAATGAGAACAGCGAGAAACTAAGCATCAGGACTGATGGTCACGAAGTAGATGAAGTTAAGGGATTCTGCTACCTAGCCATCAAAATAATCAATGACAGACGGAGCGAGGAGGGCATAAAAAGCAGACTAGCACTGGAAAAAAAGGTATTCCTGGCCAAGAGAGTTCTACTATTATCAAACATAGGCCTTACCTTGAGGAAGGAATTGCTGAGAATGTGCGTTTTTAGCGCAGCATTGTAAGGTAGTGTGAGAAAACCGGAACAGGAGAGACTCGAGGCATTTGAGATGTGGTGCCACAGAGGAATGTTGAAAATTAAGTGGACTGATACGTATGAAATGAGGAGGTTCTGCTCGTAATCGGAAAGGAAAGGAATATATGGAAAATTCTGATAAGGAGAAGGGACAGGATGATAGAACATCTGTTACGTTGTCAGGGAATGACTTCCATTGTAGTAGAGGGAGCTGTAGGGGGCAACATTTGCAGAGGAGGACATAGATTGTAATATATCCAGCAAATAATTGAAGACGTTGGCTGCAACAGTTACCTTGAGATGAAGTGTTTGGCACAGGAGAAAAATCCATAACGGGCAGCATCAAACCAGTCAGAAGACTGATGACTCAAAAAAATAAAAAAATAATAAAAAATAATAAAAAAATAAAACATGAAAGAATGTAGACCTCTAGCTATTTCTCTGGCAAGTATACTGTAGTATCTTACCACGCAAGTGTGGTCATACTAATTATCGTAGCTGGTAGAAGAAATGTCGTGCCTGATGGTCACAAGTCTTTGCTCTCGTACATATTATTTATAACCCGTGACTTCCGCTATCTTGCTATCCCACTATATTCGTATCCGGGTTTCCCGTGTTTGTAATACTTTACTATTAATACTTCTGGTGAAAAAACTGAGTAGACACAGTAGGAGCCTACTCTCTGGAAACGTAAACACTGTGTTAACGCTTCCCTTTGATATTCACTTGCTCCGGCTTTTCACCGGAATAATTGAACCTCACATGCCTGTACGCCAATCTGTATCATCCTACTTGAGCAGATCGTTACGGTTTCCCTCTGGCATCTCTGTAGGTCTCTCAACGACAATGGAACATAGGCATCTCTTTGTTCTGTCGCTTATTAAAACATCTTTGGTCCGTACCTGTACCCACTCCCCCGTACTTTCCCTCTTAACTGGGTAGGCGTGTGTGGTAAAGCACAGCTACCGCAAATTTACACATACTACCGGGAACCATTTCAGCACATGTAACCTTGCACCATCGTAAATCATTTAAACGACGGGCACGTGAAACTCTAGTGTCAAATTTCCTTTTGATGGTTCCCATAAGTGCCGTTATTCTGCTGTAAATTCTTTTTGCGTATTGTGTAGGCTGATTAGGAATTGCTGTAGTGGCAGTCATGCAGAACTTAGCTGCCCATGAATAACGTGATGCACTGCTTCTTGTAGCGTAGCTGCTTCCACCTTTGTAGCATTCAGACTATCTGCGCTTATAGCAACGTATTTACGGCCACTCTCCCATTCAATGCGTTCAGTCGAATTTTTTCACTGTCTGCAAGTCACTGTTTAAGGCCTGCTCCGTATCTCGTGTATTCTGCTCTGTTTCAACAGTTCATTCTAGCACTTTCATAGTACTACTTAGCACATGTTGTTCCATGTTCAACAAATGAGTGACATGAAGTACCACTCTGGATCTAGTAACCTCCACCACATCAGGTATTCGCTCCATCGTGTCGCTCTAATTCCGGATATCTTCGCTGTCGGCTGTGCCAAAAACTGTTTCGGTAATTTCCCACCAGCGTCTGATCAACCCCTCTTCTTATGCACCAGGATTCGTGTTACCTGGTCCATTACCTGCATAAGTTGTTCACTTAGTTTTTCATATGAGAGTTGTACACGTTGGTATCCCCTTGTACTTCATTCAAAATTCTCTCTTTCCGTGCTTCTCGATGCAGATCGACAAAAACGTCTCGCAATGTGTGCATTTCATTTCTAACCTCCAATGCACTGAAAGTAAGTCAAAGCACCCTCAGATGGCGGACTCCAGAAGTCTAGTTTACCTTGTCGAAACTATACCCCATATAAAAAAACCACATTGCGTCGATCCCCCAATAATGAAAAATTAAAAAAAAGAATACGCCTTAAAATATACTATAAATGGAACAAAAGAGAAATGGATGATTTTGTAATAATCTACACAAGAACAAAGTAAGTGTGGTACAGGTAAACAATAATCTCAAATCTTATCTATCGGCTTGGCCTAATGGCGTAAGGTATTTTAGACGTACTCTGGTCCTCTCTTTCTTTTTTGTTCCTCGAAGCTTTGCATTCTGTACTGCAGATGCTGCTGGTATCCGTGGCAATGCATCGAGAGCTCCTGTAAAAGGTTTAATACGTCCGACATGAATAATCAAAGTCTTCATTGGCATTCGTATTTTAACATTGACAGACGATGTCATTTCCACTACTTGGTATGTCCCGTGCTATCGACTAAGAAATGTCTTTGTTTTGCCTTTAGGTGTATATGGATTCATTACCACTGCCCACTGACCAATCTTCTATTATGGTAACTTCCGTACGTGTTGTCCTGCCTGCTCTTGTCTTTCTATGTCTTTCGTATTTGCGCGTTTGCTTGTCGCCAAATGTCTCATAATTTCTTAGTTAACTTTTTTGTCTGTTTCGACGCTGAATCCAAGCTTTGGCTTAATCACTTCGAAAGGTGAAGGCTTTCTCCCACGTATTAACTTTTGTGGCGAAAGACCGTAGCGAAGTGGACTTCAGAATTGTACACAGCAGTTCTAAAATTTAAATGTACATCCTAATACTCATGATTTCTACTAATGTAATAGCTCAACATCTTCGAAGTCGTGCGATGGACTCTCTCTGTTCTCCCATTGGTTTGCAAGTGGAAGAAGCTTGTCCGCAGCTTACGAATTCGGAGCAACGGCACAACTGCTTCATATGATCGGACATGAAATTGGTATCTTGATCTGTAATTAACATTTCTGGAATGCCAAATGCCAGCAATCAATTAGTTACTAATGCTTGAGCAACAGTACACTCTTTTTGGTTAGGGATTACTACCATTACCACATAAGTGAGAGACGGTCGGTTATAGTCAATATTCATATATTTACTGCTGGTATTTTATTAAATGGGCCTAAAGTATCGATCCCCAGCATTTCAAACGTTTCAATCCTTTTCGTAGATGTTTTAATGGAATCGATTGGTGGTTAACACCCAAATCTCGAGATGTGAGACGCTCATGTCAGTACCAAACATTATGTGTGTATAGAGTATCAACCAAAACCCCGATTTAGTTTGTGATGTGTGCTGTCGTCCAGTGGAAGATGTGGAAACGGTAATTGAAAGTAACACCAGAACTACGGAGTATTGAGAAACCGTATCTGTGAGCAGTAAACGTCAAGATTCCTGGTAGGTGAGATCGTTGTATTCAACGTCCCAAGGTTCGAAATTCACGATAGCGATTTCTTTTATAACAGTTTACGCGTGAAACAGTTATATGAGAGAACATTTTTCTGACATGTAAAAGGACGTTTCGAAGCTTGTAGCACTATTATTTTGGCAATCCCCTTTCGCTTCTTTGCTTGGAAGTAGCAAACCTGTAGAGTACCTGCTGCCTATACAAATATACACACAGGTTTGTTACTTTTAACTAACGAAGCGAAAGCAGACTGCCAAAAGAACAATTCTACAAACTCTGAAACGTCCTTTTACATGTCAGAAAAAATGTTCTCCCGTACAACAGTTTCACGGGTAAACTGTAAAACAAAGTGCCTTCAGTGAGTTTCGAATTCGGGACTATTAGTATAACATTCTGATACTCTACCAACTAACCTACGAGTGATATTCACACACGCAACTAACAGACACGCATTTCCTGTACTCCCTATTTCTTTTAATTGCCATTTACACATGTACTGCTGGACGACAGCACACAGCATGAACTAAATTCGTGTTTTGGTTGATACCCTCTCAACACACAACGTTTGGTACCAATCTGAGTGCCGGCCGGTGTGGCCGAGCGGTTCTAGGTGCTTCAGTCTGAAAACGCGCGACCGCTACGGTCGCAGGTTCGAATCCTTCCTCGGGCATGGATGTGTATGATGTCCTTAGGTTAGTTAGGTTTAAGCAGTTATAAGTTCTAGGGGACTGATGACCTCAGATGTTAAGTCCCATAGTGCTCAGAACCATTTTGAACCAGTCCGAGTGTCTGACAGCCGGAGGTTTGGGTATAAGATCAGCCCATTGAGCACAAGGTGTGCACATCCTGACAAGCTGCTCGACATCTCGTCTCCTAGTCCTCAGTCAGAATTTTTCGGCACTTTGTCTATCAGTTTTTCTTTGTCCACCATGGATTGGTCACGTGCTGCAGATACCAGTACTCGTAATCCACACTTTGTAGTTCTGCACAGCAAGCTATAGTGTGTCATAAACTGATGTTGCAGTTTGAATTATAGACATTCCGCATCAGCAGTTTGAGTATTTCGCCATTCAGCAACACTCCTGCCCAATGTTTGCTGAATTGCAATTTTTCTGCTCAAACTGCCTGCATTAGCACGCCCTTTTCCTGGCTTGTGTATTACCTCATAAAGAAATGCAATCAAACGATGCACCCACCTTGTTAATCTGCTGCAAGTGTCCTTGTATCCCAATAATCATTTAAGAGCAGCGTGATCCTTCACTGCTTGAAAACTGAAAGTACATAATGCCATAAATTATTGGCAGCAACTCCTTCTCAGTCGTGGAAAAATTTTTCTCTACTTCGTTCAACTGTCGGAATGCATACGCTTCAGGATGCTCTTTGCCATTTATATTCTGCCCTAGGAAAGCCCCAAGAGCTGTATTAGTTGAATCACAAAACTGAATAAATTCTTTTCGAAAATCAGGGACTATTAAAACTGGGTTCGATATAAGTGCTCGGTTTGGAATGTAAACCACACTGACGTTCAGTACACTTCTCAAATTTTGCTGCTTTTTGTAACAAATGATTCAAAGGTCCAGCAGTTTCAACAAAATCCCTTATGAATCGATAATAATAATTACAGAGGCTGATAAAACTCTGCAACTGTTTAATTGTTCTCAGTGGCGAAAAGTTGTGAACTGCTGAGACCAAGCATGGATCTGTTCTCACACATTTCTTGCTAATTTACTTGCCCAACATAATATTCTTGTCTTAATGCAGAACGGCATTTATCATTGCTCAGCGTTAGTCAACTCTTCCAAGTCCTTTGAAAACACTGTAATCTCATCGAGATACGTCATACATTGTTACAGTTTCGTTTCCCTAAATACACCATCCAATAATCTCTGAAAGTTGACGGGTGCACTCTTGAGTCAAATGTCTCTGAGCGGTATGGGACTTAACATCGGAGGTCATCAGTCCCCTAGAACTTAGAACTACTTAAACCTAACTAACCTAAGGACAGCACACATCCATGACCGAGGTAGGATTCGAACCTACGACCGTAGCAGTTGCGCAGTTCCGGACTGAAGCGTCTAAAACCGGTCTGCCACAACGGCCGGCTGATTCTTGAGTCAAAATAGCATTTTACGATATTGGAAGTGACCTCCCAGAATGCCAAAAGCTGTTTTTTGTCGATCCTATGGCGCTACTTCTAGTTGATGATATACGCTCTTTAAATCCGTTCAGAGGGAAATAGTTGCACTGACCAAAGTAAGCGAGAGTCTCTGTTATGTTTGGTATTGGATATGTTATCATTTGTGCACTGAGATAATAATCGCAGCAAAATCTCTGTTTTGAGAGCCATCTCGCGACTTCTTCATGACTGAAATTGCTGGTGCTTCCTGGAGACTGTCACTATACTCGTACTCAACAGTATCATCAGCAAGCTGCTGGTCCGTAAATTCTTCCATTTCCACTTGCATAGACTTCGGAACTTGATATGGGTTCGCCGGCCGGAGTGGCCGGGCGGTTTTAGGCGCTTCAGTCTGGAACAGCGCGTCCGCTACGGTCGCTGGTTCGAATCCTGCCTCGGGCATGGACGTGTGTGATGTCCTTAGTTTAGTTATGTTTAAGTAGTTCTAAGTTCTATGGGAATAATGACCGCAGAAGTTAAGTCCCATAGTGCTAAGAGCCATTTGAACCATTTGATATGGGTTCTTGAACACAGTAGCATTATCCTCTTTTAGTGCCCTATGTCTTTTAGTGGCTTTGCCGCTAAATAGAACACTCGGATGAATCAAACCCACGAATTGTTTCTTTACCTTTTCGCTGTAAATGTTTCACTTTCTGATGCGCTGCAGCTGCACAGACAATTTTCTTGCGACATCGGTCCTACCTATCCATGTCATCTTCCTCCAAGACATCCAGATTAGCAGCCAGTAAATTCTGTGGCAGACTCACCTCATCCCGGCCAAAATTATCAAGACTGCCCAGAACGATAAAATTTCTATTCATGTCAGTGACGCTCACTATATAGTATCTCTGCGTACAAAACAGTTTGACTTATCCAATTATTCGTTAGTTTCCAGTGGCTCTGCGACATGTATCACATCCTTAGGTTGGATCATATGAACCCAGAACAGATTCCTTGTACTTTGCAGTACCATATCACGTGAACTATTTTTTTAGTGTCTGTGTCCACAGTTTATTGGGTAACCCTTTCATAATCTGTGAATTTAGCGACAGTGTATTACATGTGGCTGTTGCCCTTAGCGGAAACAGTGTCTCACCAATTTCAATTGTACACTGTAAAAGATCAATTGTGTGACGATTAGCAAGAAAGTCGAGTACCACGATAACACAATACCCCTCATCAACACCCGGCAATGCTTCTACGTGCTCTCGAAAACACTACGAGATTCTCTGCGCTGGTGTACTTCGTTATCAACCCTTGTACAATTAATATAGGTAGATGACACAGCTTGAACTCATGATACTTCATACTCAAATAAATTACAGAACGGACACGTCAGTGGCTGCAAGTAAGTTCCCGTGGAACACGGACACTCCTACAGGTTCCAGTAGTCTACAAAATGACTCTTTTAACGCACTGCATTTTTGGCGTTCAACATGACCAACAATATACAGAACGAGAAAACAAACACGTATCTATTTTTCACCACACAGGCATTGTTAGAAACTCCAGCTCAACGCGTTGATCTCACCTGAGAGCTACGTAGATGGTCGGATGCTGTTCTCCTAGATATGGGGGCGTGGCAGCAGGTGTATCTGTCTCTACCACTGTCAACCTCTTGATGACAACAGATAGAGGGGTCCTACAATCATCCGGAGAAAGTCGGGTGGAATGCGATGATGAGGACCTAACTATGCTCGAGAATGCAAAGAAAACATAATCGACAGTGACATATCTGTTAGGCAGTAATAGAGCATTGTTTTCCAAAGCGCCGCACCACAGCTGGGTCAACAGACCAGCGGAACAGAAGAGAGGCGGTGTGTACTTAACTTGGGGTTCCACCAGTTAAGCAAAGTATCCAGTGACGGCGGTTACGTCAGGGGACGGCCGTCGACCCGTGGACCCGTGGACGCCGGCAGCCTCCAGCCGTACATATCGTTCTTCAAAGTGGTCTCGTTGACTTCAAAGATGTGCACTCAAGAGTCATGCCCTCAGATCACCTGAAACACTCGCTGACTCGCAGGGAATGGTTCTTAGCCCACGTTCAATAGAAAGGAGATGGCAGCATGCGCGTCGGCCTCAGGAATGGTCCATCAGCTGCACTAGCCCTCAAACCCTGAGTCAGGTGACGGACAGCGTCCTGGTCACGCAGATCAAGCCTCCAGCAGGCCTGCAGAACAGGCAAATACATCCTGATCGGAAGGCACCGTACCAACACTGCCAACCTCAGATAATAATTAAGTACGATGTATTTGCCTTTTCTGTTCAGACATCAAATAACGAGACACCGAGGTGCTGTCCAATCTCCGTGGGAACGTACTTTGTTTTCGCTTCAGAATTGGGTGTATCTAATCGAAATGAATCGCCCCATCATCGTTCTTGGAGGATAGAATCCGATCAGCCAGTGACACACTCCTAAATCCCGTTACCAACCTCTTATTTGTTAGGTGCATTCTGTACGCCAAGAATGGGAAGTTTCTCCATCGTTCCCCCATTTTCTCACGAAATAGTCGATTCTGTTGTCCACCATACGGATTCTTTTTTGCTTTTTCTTAAGTAGGCAATTTTCGAGGGAGATCTATGGATCTATGTCTTGTGTTCAGTCAATCGTCACCCTTTTGCTGTGTGGGTCATTTGTCTTCCGGTCGCAATTTGGTGGTGATCCGCTCGCTGTTGGCTGGATTTGGGGAAATGTAAGTGTTGTAATTGTGGCAGCACGATCCATATTCATAGCAGCTCATTTTTGCTTCTTTGCCACGCAACTTGTGTCGTTACTTTGGTTATAATTTGTACCATCCCTTTGCATGCTTATCTTTGATTTACCAAGCTGCCCAGATGAGCAGATATTGTTGTGCTTTCCCGACTGTGTTTTCCAAACACTTTGGCACTTCCCCATAGTTTTAGCTCAGTTTTGTAATTTAATTTGTGTTTTAGAGAACATTGTTTTATGTTTATTGTTATTGTGGTTTTTGTCGGTCACTAGAGCAAATAAATATCTGTTCATCTCAGTCTTGAGTTATACCGTAAAATTCTTTGCATTAACCTATAAGTTTTCCAGGGTTATGTTACCCACTAATAATGAACACAAGCTGGTGCTCGCCTGACTTTGTTGATCTCACAGTGTAGGCAATGTCGTTGTGCGCAGTGGTCAAACTCACTGGTGTGTTATAACAAAAATTCCGAGAAAACTAACGAACATTACATTCGCTCGCCTTGTATAATCAAAAATTTCTTTTATAACGAGCACTGCACTTACTCTCCTCGACTCTGATCCAGAATATGGACTAAGCTTTCACTCTTTTATCCAAACTCTCTTAATTTTCTTATGGACAGCATGTGTCCTTTCCATAATTTTGCATACTTCCACATCCTTGCGTTCCTCGTCTGGCCATCCCAGCTTTGACATTTCCCACTTCCTGTCAGTCTCATTGCTTAGACTAGGTACTCCCTTTTGTCTGCTTCATCTGCTGAATTTTTATTTCTCCTTTTGTTAATGAAATTAAATATTTTTTTACCTGCCTGATCCTCTATTATCTTCACTATTTCACCTCTCACAGCTACTCATTCGTCCTTATTGTATTCCTTATCCCCGTCCCGGTCAAACTTTGCCTACTGTTCCGTTTGAAAGTGTCAACGAACACTGGTTCTTTCAACTTATGAAGGCGTCAGCTCTAATTTCCTATCTTTCTGTAATATTTTCAGTTCATATGCGAAGTTTATAAGCAATAAATTAAGGCCGCAGTAAAGATCCGCTCCCGCTTCTAATTCATTCGGCATGTTTTCATTTAATGTAGATCATATTTCATTACACGCCACGCCTTAAGAACACACATTATCTATGAAACAGGACAGCACTCATCTTTATGATTAATTTCCCGTTTTGAGGTAATTAGGACAAACGCTATATTTTTGTATAGCCCCTACGAACTCCATCAATGAACAACGATTTCTGCGTTATTAGATAGCTGCCCTTCTCTCATCGAAGCAAGGAGATACCTTTTTGCACTTGTATGCACACACACGCAAATTTACATACAGGAAAACGTAATTTGACTTTTGTTGCAGTTTATGTTCAGACCAAATGTGTCAATCGACAAGCTATCCAATGCTTCTTACCGAGTCAGACTATAGTAACATGTGATTAAAGTAAAAGAAAAATTGCATAAATGCATCATTGTGATAAATGCTACATGAATGCATTACTGAATGAAATACACGACTCAAATAACGAGGTAGCTACAAACGTTAGTAACTCACGAAGGAAATGTAATAGTTGACGAACTATGTCAGCATACATGAATTTTAAGACCTCACGATGGGCGAACTCCTGAAACATGTTACGGCGAAATGCAATGCAAATAAATTTCTACTTGTATTCCTTGAATGGATTCAGAATTGAAAAGTTAAGGCAACTACGTATTCTGACACACACTGTGACCGACGTCGCTAACGTGCGTTTGTGCTGTGTTGCTTGACTTGGAAATAGACGATTTAAGTCCTGGTTGCAAGAAACATGTCACCGCCAGGACCTGACCGACAGTGGCAGAAGCTGTAGTGAGGTACTGTTCCTAACCACTGATTTCTAGAGGGAACATCGTGCGTACAGTTCCTAATTTGTGGGCAGTGTCTTTTTGAGGAAAGTTATGTTGATACGGTAATACGTCTTTCGAATGACCAATTTCGTGTCCTCCTTATGATTTTAGTGATAAGTAGGCAACATGCGGTCATCAGCTCTCTTTGTTTAAGTCCCATCATCATAATTGTTATCGACAGCACACACGCGTACAAACACACACACACACACACACACACACACACAGAGAGAGAGAGAGAGAGAGAACAGATTACGGTTGTGGTACTTGATATGGAAGTTGTCTGTTTAGAGCCTGTTGAACATCATTTACACCAAACTCTCAAACTCTCTCTCTCTCTTCATCTTCCTCTCTGATTATTTATGTCTTTCACTTTGTCTCTCTCTCTCTTTCAGACATACACAAGCAAACACACACACACAGCACACACACACACACACAAACACACACACTGTGTTCTAGGAGATTGCTACTAGTAATGAACCGTTATTAGTTGATTAATTAAACTTCGGGCAAATCACATAAGATTAGTTATTAATCACAAGTAAAACAACACACTTCGAAGACCATTGCTCACCCTCACATTTAGTATACAAGAGACGTCGGATAGAAAAAGAAATGTCATGAGGATGAGGAGGCAGAAGGGCGGTGGGCAATGGTAACTGGTGGTCAGTAAAAAGGCAGCTGGGAGATGAAGATATTCAGACAGTTGTACTTTGCGTATCACCAATACATTTGATCAACTGTGAGAGCTTAGTGGAGAGAAGCCACTTGTAGCAGACCTTATTCTTCATAAGGATGGGGAGTATGATGTAGGTATTGACCTGGAAAAGATAGCTACTCAAACTCGTGGCACAAATGTACACTTCGTGCAAATTTTTCAGCGTCATGATCGGCGATTGCAATGGTGCCAGATCAGTCTGTCAATAGGACGGGATTCAATAAGGACGGCCTGCACTTCAGCAGGTATGGAAGAAGAGTTTGGCCAAGCCTATAGGTGACAGTGTAGTGGGCGGGGGTGGGATTACCCATGGGGAAATTCCTGTAGTGGTTGGTGTTAGAGCTGCGGCTTCTTTAGACTGCAGTCAGCTGATAAGTATCCCTGCTTGAAGGAAGTCTCGCCAACCAAGGATCCACCTTCAAAGAAAGTCAGTTATCCAAGTAATGAAGGAATTAGCATATTTCATCAAAATCTAAGAATTATTGAAGTTAGTGAACTGCTTATTGATGTGGACTCTGACAATATTGGTATATCTAAGCGCCACTTAAATAATGTGACAGTTAAGAGGCTTCCTTTACCAGGAAACAGATTAGCTGGCTATTTTTAAAATAGTTCTTTTCGGCGTGGGGGTGTGACCATGTGCGTAAAAAACAGTGTTCCATTGGAGTCCATACATGCATCAAAGCACTGCACTGAACAGGTTTGTTGTGCAGGGGCAGTTGAAGTTAGTGAAACTAAACTTCTAATGGTTAGTTATCGGTCCCTTAACTCTGACTTCAGATCATTTCCCTTCAAGCTCGAGAGAGTTCTTGGTTCACCTTTATACAAAATACCAAAAAAAGATAGTTGTATATGGTGACTTCAGTATTAATTTTGTGTGTCAATTATTCAAAATGACAGTCACAATCGCATTATTTATTTTGCCGCCAACCGGTTTCAACCCGCCATGGGGTCATCTTCAGGGCAATTTACACCATTTGGCCGCTCGCTGGAGTCTTCACCCTGCCTGTGCACGGTTGGTAATGCTAGTTATCAACCGTGCACAGGCAGGGCGCATTGTAATCCATAAAAAATCCTTCGTTGTTCGGGAACATTAAGTCGATGAATGGCTGCAAATCGTAATCCAGCTAGCCGAACACAACCTTTTCAAGTCCAGGCCATAATCGTTCGTCATTAGTTTGAAGAACACTTTGGAAAATAAGAGCAAATGACTGGGCTACCCATCGAACATTTATAGCATATAATCGGGAGGTCATTCCGTGTACAAAATCCTACACTGGCTACAGTTTCGCAACTACGGATGGCTCAGAATCTCTTAAGGCACTTCCAGCGACTTATTGAGTCCATGCCACGTCGAGCTGCTGCAGAAGGAGGTCCGACACGATATTGGGAGGTATCTCATGACTGAGTGTATAATGCTACCACGACAGATCCTCTAGCGAGCGGTCGCGGGCGCGTGGTGCGTTCATGCAGTCGGTTCAAATGGCTCTGAGCACTATGGGACTTAAAATCTGAGGTCATCAGTCCCCTAGAACTTAGAACTACTTAAACCTAACTAACCTAAGGACATCACACACGTGCATGCCCGAGGCAGGATTCGAACCTGTGACCGTAGCGGACGCGCGGTTCCAGACTGAAGCGCCTAGAACCGCTCGGCCACACCGATCGGCGTTCATGCAGTGCTTGTGTGGGTAGGCAGGTGTAGAGGGTACATACCGTGCCTCTGCAGGTAGCTGTGCTGGCAGCCCGCCTCGTCGGCGCACCCCTGGCCGCGTTCGGTCGGCGCGCAGTCGCAGTACGAGTCACACAGGTTGGCACGACGGATGCAGCGGCCGTTCGGACAGCGGAACATGTCGGCGCCGTCGCAGGCTGTACCTGCAACCATCGCCACGACCGTCTCACCACACCGTCTCCTCTTCATTTAACGACGATGTCAACAAACGTCGGCTAAGATAATTAGCCATTACAATAATATGACTTAGGCGCTCAGTGAATGGAGAATTACGAACACCATTCCAGTGTGGCTGTAAGACGCCAGTAGCGAATGAAGACATTAGTATAATAAGCCGCTTAAAGATTAGAAAAGCTGACCTTCCATTGTACGAACTGGAAGTCAATACCCTGACTGATTTATTTAATTTGTGGTTACTAGTTTTACTATCAGTTCATCACCTTGTGCCTGGTGCCCCTAACATTCTGTAATCAGAACGATAACTAACTTAACAGGTGTGCACATATTTAACACTCACAATGCATTATTTGTTTCACATTGACTGTCATCACTGTTGTGTCCTCAGTCTTCACATCTACTATTGTCCGTAAAACAGAACTACAGTTCTTTCCAAAAACTGTGCACAGTCTAGAAATAATATATGTACTGACAAAAACAGTAACTTGCCAAATATTTTAAACAGAATGATCATTAAAAAAAGGTGATGAAACGTCAGATAATCCACAGGTATAAAGAAGGCAGTTAATATGTGACATCCCTATTAGAAAATGTCTAACACAGTGGTACATGGTACATGGTGCCCGGCACACGGGGCAGGTCCGTTGCAGGTTGCTATCTAACATTTTCCAGGGTCAAAAAAGTTTGATTTTTCTTTGTCATACAATTCCTGATCGAATTTAAAAACTTAAACTGCTATCACAATCTAGTCGTCAGGATCTATAATGTAATGTCAAAACGTGCAACACGGTAGCTTTTATATGTCTTTAGGTAAAGTAACTCTAGTGCACAAATTACAAAAACTATAATCATCCTATATTTGATAATACGAGCACTAGCGACTTCGAACAGACTTTATATATAATTTCAAACCATTACGAAACTCTGTTGCGCTGACAACCCCACAAAATAAAGAAAAAAATGTACCGCTAAATGCACTTTGCTTCCATGCGCTAAAACTGCAGCACCTGGCATGACATTTCAATTCGTTACTTCTTCACTGTTAACTCTATTCGTAAAACTTTTTGCAGGCAGTATCCACATATTTTATTGAATGTATCTATAAAATTGTGTTACTGTTCGGCATATAGTTCGGGAGACATGGTGTTCTGTACATGGAAGTTCTGTTCTTTAAGGAATTTGTGATGGAGCTTTAATGAAATGAGCTTTACTGTTTTTTTCTTTTCTTTTCTAATAGCTACAATATCGTTCTGAAACGAGGAGGTACCCTTCATAAGACATTTATAAGCAATTTTTATTTTATCTGAGAAACACTTGTGGTCAGTTTTTATGTGTCCTCAGCACTGGGTGCCGAGCTATATTCCCACACTTTTCGTGTAGAATTCATAATCAGAGATACGGTATACAGTCGATACGGTAGGGGTTTACCCAGCGTGAAAATCGACTTATCTCGAAAACCTAGTTAATTACAGCTGTGAAGTCCACGATTCCTCATTCTATCAATATCTGGAGTAGGTGTCGTAAAATCTGCAATAAACGGGCCAGTATCTGCACTGCGCACATAAAATCATCCGACGTACTGCGTGCCTTTGACACCTCCGACATACAGTTTGCTGAGGAACTGCATATCTTAAAGTTGGTGATGGCTCGCCGAAGAATTAATTTGCAGTTTTTTTTTAATAATATGCACTGACTAAAAAAGAAGACACTCCACGAAGGAATTATCGTAATGAGTGGAAACCGGAAGATGGGACGTACAAGTACAGACGAACAAATCATTGCAGTTTCAGAGAAACTAGATGATTGATTCAAGAGAGAGAGCTTCACAAATTGACCAACTCAATAATGCGTTGCTCTACCTCAAGCCCTTAGGCGAGCAGTTATTCGACTTGGCATTCATTCATTGATTTGGTGGAAACCTTGCTGAGGGGTACCGTGCTTCTGGCGCTGCAGTCCGGAACCGCGGGACTGCTACGGTCGCAGGTTCGAATCCTGCCTCGGGCATGGGTGTGTGTGATGTCCTTAGGTTAGTTAGGTTTAAGTAGTTCTAAGTTCTAGGGGACTTATGACCTAAGATGTTGAGTCCCATAGTGCTCAGAGCCATTTGAACCATTTTTGGTACCGTGCCACATTCTGCCCAATTGGCCTTGCTCGTAACGGTAAACTTTGGCAATCAATAAGTAGAAACTCTCGTCGCGTGCGGGAGGGTATTGTCTTGGTTAAAAAAAATGGTTCAAATGGCTCTGAGCACTATGGGACTCAACTGCTGTGGTCATAAGTCCCCTAGAACCTGGAACTACTTAAACCTAACTAACCTAAGGACAGCACACAACACCCAGCCATCACGAGGCAGAGAAAATCCCTGACCCCGCCATGAATCGAACCCGGGAACCCGGGCGTGGGAAGCGAGGTATTGTCTTGCTGAAATCTAAGCCCAGGGAGGCTTGTCATGAACGGCAACAAAATGGGGTGTGGAATACCGTCGACGAATTTTCTATCATATTAAATGGCACGCCGCACCATCATTCTTGGTTGTCAGGCCATATGGCGAGCGAAAGTGAGGTTGGTATGCCCCTGCTGCTCCAGATACGTCTTCGTTGGTCGTTGGGTCTCATTTTGAAGCGGGTCACAGCACTGAGGACAGTCCTAACCCAGTCAATGAGATTCCAGGCTGGCGGCGTGTCTGGAGGCGGCCCTATAGCTGACTGTCGCCACCCATGCGACCCGACATCCAGGAGTTTCTACTACTTGTTTCCGTGCTAGCCAAAGCCTGCCGCGGCCAACAAGATCGCCGGACCCCTCCCCAATTCAGAACGTTTGGAAAAACCGAGCAAGGGACCTCAAACCAACTCTCGATTTTGTCGATCTAACGTGCCAGTTGGACAGAACTTGGCACGATACCCCTCAGGAGGACATCGAACAATTCTGTCATTCAGTGCCAAGCCGAATAACTGTCTGCATAAAGGCTAGATGTGCACAAACGCGTTACTGACTTGCTCAACTATAGAAGCTCATTCTCTTGAATAAATCATCCAGTTTTTCTGAAATTGTAATCATTTGTTTATCTGTACATGAATATCAGATTTACCGATTTCCACCCCATTCGGATAATGCCTTCATGGTACGTCGTCTTTTCTTTTATTTTCCTTTTTTTTTGTCTTAAATTTTATCATTATCATATCGACTTACCAGCTCAGCATCAAATGATTTAAATCCACTACTTACGAACTCATCAGATGCTAACGTGTGACTGCAACGTAAACAGGTCATTTGATGACGAGGTGGTTACTTGTAACTGGTACTGATAACATTTGTCTAGCCTGAAGCTGAAATATTCAACAAAAAACCTCTACTAGGCGGTCCCTGTGTCCCTCAAAGGCAGTAAGTGTAGTCTGTTTAAAATTTTCTTACAGATATTTATGGATTTCGTTCCACATGAGGCCTAGTTGTGATGTGGTTGTATGCCCTCACAGAGACAGCGCTAAAGAAACTGCTATAAGCTTTGTTGCTTGATCATCAGTAGGACTGTGCCGGATACAGGGGAATGAGAAGACTTACGGTTCACACAAGAGCAATTGCCAGGAAGCACAACATCCGTGTTAACAAGTTCTGAGGCCTTCAATAGAGGCACTAGATCACAATCATCAACCATTTCACATCCAGTGCTGGGTATAGGCTCCTTCCAGACTTCTCTGTCTCTTATTGCGTTCAGCTAGATAGGTGCATTTTGCTTCTGTATGCTTTTATCAGATTCCTTCCTAGCACTGGGTTACCGCCTCGGTCTTTCCTTATCCTTAGATTTCAACAAATTCTTTATCCCATCCATCACATAGTCGAAAGCTTTCATGTCCACCCGACCTCAGTTTAATTTTCATTATAGTCACCCTCTACAATCACTAATCTGAGCCAATCCCGTTAATTCGTTTATCCCATTAATTACCAACATAGATACACCAGTTTATAGCTAAATGAGCCTCTGATTTGAAATTATTCTCACTGCTATAAATCAAAACTGGTAATACACACTGTTTCTAAATCTTCCATTTCACACACAGTTATCTTTAGTTTTGAAAACTTCATGGAGGGATAATCAGTAAGATAGTTTTATGTGAGAATGAGTAGAAATTACAAGTGCTTTTTTATGGAAACAGTTGTGAGTTGATAGGGTAAATCAAATAAATAAAAATTACCTTAATTAGATAAATTACATAAGATACAATTGAGCTATCTCCCTTAGTATCAAAAACTGACGCGAATCATCCACCTTTTAGATATTCCATGAGGCGAATACTATGAGAGGAAAACAGGGAGCAGGAAAATAGATTGAATGAGGTCGGGAGTGTTGATGAGGCAGGGAAAGACTATATGCTTCAAAACTAGCAATTTTCATTTCTCACGTTTATGTTATTTTGTATTTACGCTTTGGAAAGTTGAAAGAGGCCTCCCCATGAGTGACCACGACTTTATAATCTAGGCAGCTGACTCTCACAGAGATGACCTCAGAGATTTCGATACTCTAAACGCATTAAAGACACGACACAACGTAAGGGAAGCCGGCTGCACCCACCTGAGCAGTATTTTCCAATGCCCGGACCCGGCGGAAGTAGATGACAAAGACTGTACAATAGCTCAATAGCTCGTTACCGCAATACAAGAGGCCATGAAAGGTGCAATACCAGTCATAAGACAATTGGGCTGCAATTCGGGCTGCAATTCGCAAGTACCATGGAACGAGTGTCTCCAGAGTCTTAGAACAGAAGTCAGAAGAAGAAGAAGAAGAAGACTGTGCCAGAAAGGCCAGACTACGGGAGAAAGAGCCCGCCGTCTGGACAGATACAGAGAACTTATGCAGAAATTTTATAGACCGCCTGCGGCAGACAAGAACAAAGCGCTGAAACCGATTCGTGCCACAGAACCTAATTGTGGACTCAACAGTTACGCCGTATAAAATCTTCCGCCGAAAGATAAACACACAGCAGCGTGACAGAAATCTGGCGGCAATCTGCACGATTACTGCTGGACTGTCTCTTTCCAGACGATCCGACAGAAGACGAATTTGATGAACACAGAATGAAAGTGGGGAAGTATACATCAGAAATGAAAATTTTTCCCTTTTTCGAGAGAGGAGGTGAGGGAATAATTCCTGAAACTGAAAAGAATAAATCACCTGGTCTGGACTGTATACCTGCTGACGCTCTACTGACTATTCACATGGACGTAAGTTCAAGTTTGTACAACTGTATAAAGCTTGTATGTTGCAGCAATGATACTAAGTATATGAAAGAACAGAAATCTCATTATTCTGAAGCAAGTTGAAAACATGACTCCCCTCGCTCAAAATTCCTACAGACCGATGAGCCTTCTCGTTGCTTCAGGTACAGTGGTTGAGAAGCAGCAATACTGCAAACATCAGGAGAATAAATCTTCTTCATGGAATAAATCTCCCACCCTATGAATTCAGATGTGAGAAGTCATCAGAAGACTCCGTAAAGAGGCGGTAAGACTTACGCCATTAAATATGTTATAGCCATAATGTGAGCATTGCCGGGGCTTTCGATCACTTATGGTAGCTAGCACTTCTTGCTTCTTGACCTACTGAGGTGCTTGGACTGCCCAGCAGCTTTCTACAACTATTTTAAGAACTATTGTCAAAACAGAGCAGCAAGCGCGTCGTGCCCTAGAGACATCCTCACAGAAGAATTTTCTAAAGGCTGCCTACGGGGATCTGGTACTTGCCCTGTGTTATGGAAGCTGCAGGATAACGAAGCGGTCGAAGGGATAGGGGCATATACTGACAACCTGACGGTCCCTGTCAAAAGAAGCTCCAGTGAAATGGAAGAGGGATGTGGCAAGTTCAACAACTACATTGTTAAACTGCCTGGTGCGCCTGATAAACGTGGTAAATGTTGTTAAAAGTGAAACTCTCGTGAGATATGATCATGAAATAATGTGGCAGGTCCACAAGGAGAAAATTCGCCACCAGATGCCAAGGTGTTCTCTTGGACGAGCAACGAAATTATCATATTGGAGAAATAAACAAGAGATGCAGGTACATCGATAACAAAATTATTAATCTAGTCAGTTATGACTGTAAACTATCAATGCAAACAATGAGGACGTATCATAATGCCACCCTAACTGTGATAAAAGCGTTAGGAGATGTTGTGCGGGTGCTTGGGTGCACAGGCTTCTGCTCATAATAGCAGCATTGATAGTTACGAGGGTGAACACGAAATACTACGTCGGTTGACAGGCGCCTTTAATAATGTGTCAGTTGAGGCGCTGCATATAATACTTGGAAAATGTCCACTTAATCTTCAGATACTGAAAAAATCGGTCATCTATTGACTGAAGAAAGAGCATATAATAAGAATACGAGCCATAAAGAAGTAAATTAACAATCAGAAACGGAAGGATGATGCCCAGACAGGCGGTGCACCTGCGGTTTTCTCCCAGATATGAAACTGAGACTGGGAATGAGGCATCTGAATCCGTCAAGAGACGTGACACATTTCTTGACGCGTGAAGAGCCTTATGCAACCTACTGGCATTCAACTGGACGAAGACAGACCTCCAAATGTGCCAGTGGTAAAGAAGGAACACCAGAACATACCATTTCTTTTATTTATTTGACCTCCAGTAGAACTCAATCTACCATCTAAATAACGTGGTTAAGCAGTACATTGTATTGTATCAAAAGAATAGATGAAATCATATCTGCTGATATAAGACCTGAAGCTGTCACAGTTTTGTCCACCACAAATGGACAACAAAGAGATCTGAAAGTGAATTAGACAGTTATGGTTTATGATTTCACACCAGTACAGAAATTGCCTCAAAAGAAAGACATGAAAAACGCAAACCATTAAGAGCTACAGCTCTTCCCAATACTTTAAAGGAAATTTACAGTCAGTTTATATATGCGAATGTCTTTAGCAAACGAAAGATAAGAATCTGATTGAACGACGTGGTATTTCTCATATATAACAATTTCTTCAAAAATCTAACCTTTCACAGTGAAATTTGGGACACGAAAACAGGATGAGGGTTACGGGAGTTTCCTATTCAGAACCAAGGCCACGTGTAAGGGAACTGTAACTGTTCATACGTTTAGATGGAGAGGAAAAGAGGCGTGATTGCACCAGAGTCGAACAATGGTGGAAATCGTTGGTCGACCGAAATGGTCCTTCGAAAACAGCGGTTTTGTAGGAATTCGAGATTGTAATACCGTGTAATAACCACCTCCGTTCGTTGGGACACGTTCCACAATACTTGCCATTGTGTTTTCCGTGGCTCTTGACTTCACGTAGGTTGTCAGTACACGGAAATTTCAGATCAAGGACAACGCCACAGAGGCAGCTTGGTTCACTAATACACGTCAACTTCCTCATTACAGCGGATGTCAGCGTGGGACTGCATCCACTGCAAATGGATGGTCTGCCCCTTCCGTTCTGTGAACATATCCAGGACATACTATCTGGGGATGTCCGTTGTACGCCGATGATATTGCTGATACTGATTGGCTGCAACTAATCAGCACGGAACTGCTCCGCTCGACTGCGCGGCGGAGCAGGATGGCAGGTCCTGAACAAAATATTCTTTAAAGAAAACGGGTTGTGCGTTACCTAGGCAACGAACCCCCAGCTGTTTCACTACAGGAGGTTGTGACGCAGAACATCGAGAGCAAGGCACCGAAGACATCTGAGATCACCAGTTGCAGCGGACGAAATGTTAGCTGCGCATGCTAGAGGATCACAAAAACAAGACAGAGTGGAAACGCATCCATTGCCGTGCCTGTCCATCCACAGAACTAGAACACCGGCAACAGCGGCGATCCATCGGAACAAGCGAGTCATCGCCTGGAACGAGAAGCTGACACACATGGTAAGAGGCACATGCAACCACACCGCCCTACAGAGCGCCCAGGAATGAGCACGGAGTGCATATGGGCTAGGGAGCGATGGAGTGCATTTTGGAATATATATTTATAATCTGTTTTAATATTTTATAATGCATACTAGTGGCAAGTAGGAGGGAATCAGGTTTAGGGCAATAATACTGTCAGGTATTTTTAGATCTGCAAGCAGGTGTAGTTTTATTAACAGTAGGAATAGTTATGCGATGGGAATGTGTAAAGTATACCTAGCTGACGATGTATAGGAAAGAACTTACTGTTGATATTTTATCGAAAAATGAGTACAGCCTCAGGTTAAATTACAGACAACTGGCTACAGTATAATAAATGGATACATAAAGAAAAAAATATTTACGCTAACGAATAGTTTTTTAACTTGGGTTTGAGAACTGTATTTGAAGGATAGACTTTATGACATCATCGCCGGAAGGTGTCATGCGTTCGAGTCCTATTCCCGTATGGATGGGAATTTTATATATGTTTTTGTTGGTGGAAGTTCGTGTAGACAAGGAAGAAAAATTAACAGAAATAAGCATAGGCCTAGCGTCTGACCTTTGATACGTGTTCTGGGTTTGAGTCCGACTTCGCCAGACGATTTCGAAATCGAGCACACCACGCTGCTAAGTGAAAGATATATAGCGGAAACAACTCACTACGATGCAGTAAAACCATTTCTCCATGATATAATACCTTGCAGGAATGCTAGTTCAGCGAGAGTTTGAAAACCCGGAGAAAATGACAAATTTAAAACCTTGAGTTGCGCCCAGATAGCTCAATCAGTAAGAGCACTGCCCTTAAAAGAACATGCTTGGCGTCCGTGTCCAGGTCAGATACACATTTACGTTCCTTTCACGCAACTCCAGATGAGGTTCACAAGCTCTCTTTTAGTAATCCTTCTTGCCCGAAGGTTATCTCATCTAGTCGTGTAATTGAAACCACTCCGCTTCTGCAATCGTATTGACGTGAAGACAGAAGGCCGCATAATTTTCTATATTCTGTGCTTCACATTCACACAGCAGAATAGCAGAATTTCTACTAAGGGTGTATTTTATCAAAAAAGAAGACTGTTTTAGCTTCATTACACAGAAGTCTTCTCTTCCAATCAAACCTGTATAATAGTGGTATTTTCTTAGTCCTTTTTTTTTTTTTTTAATGGACTTGTAGTCCGGGGTGATAGGTTACAATACAGCATCACCGGTCTATTGCGGTCTAACTGTGTTGGTGAACCAGTAAATTTCCACTGTGCAGTGACTGCGTCACTGCAATTCACTTTGGAGGTGTGTGGAAACAATTGAATATTCATTCTTTAAATGACGCTGTATACCTGCGAGACAGATTTATTCAAGAACATACAGAATTTTATGTTTTAGCCACTGTACTGTTTCCCGTGGTCGTCTTTATGACAATTCGGTAAAACAGATGTATGATAATAATGAATCCATTACTCCTTACGTTTGTTAGAAAATGGACTGCTCAAATATAATTAAATTTTTATTATGATATCCGTTCCTCAAATAAGGCATTTAAATGAGAATGAGCGTTTAGCTTGAAATGGGGTTGAACAATAAGGGACTATAAAAGAGGTACATACACTGATGGGCCAAGACGTTAAGACCAGACCGAATGCGAGGCACGTGACACGATAACGACAGTATAAACACGCGTATACGAATGGGGAATCATATTAGCGAAGACACTGGCCGCTGGTAGAGAAGTCCACGGACGTGGTTAACTTTGAGAAAGGGTTGATCATTATGGCACAGGGAGTGCGAACGAAAAACTCGTCAACGGCGGAGCTGGTAGACTGTCCGAGTAACACTGCCGTGAGCGTCCACGTAAGGTTGTTGAAGGACGGTGAAACTGCGAGTACCCGACAATGCGTTGGACATCCATACCTCATTACATAACGTGCAGATTGGTGGCTTTCCAGATGTGTAAAACAGGATGGGTGGCTATTTGTGGCAGATCTGAAGATGGAATACAGTGCTGGAGCGGGCACAACTGTTTCGGAGCCCACCGTTCATGGCACGTTCTTGAACCGGGGCACCGCAGTAGACAACCCCTATGAGTTCAAAAAATGGTTCAAATGACTCTGAGCACTATGGGACTTAACATCTATGGTCATCAGTCCCCTAGAACTTACAACTACTTAAACCTAACTAACCTAAGGACATCATCACGAGGCCTATGTGTTCCTACGTTGACCCAACGACATAATTAATTACGATTGCAGTTGGCACGCGATCATCGAAACTGGACGGTGGATCAATGGAAACACCAGGCAACATGAGTCACTACTTGTTACAAAAGGTCGACGGTCATGTCCGGAACCGGCATCAAACAAGCAAACGGTTGCTCGAAACATGAACCTCGTCACGGTCGCCGTACTGCGGGGGTGCTATAATACTATGTGTTCACTCATCTGGCCTTCCGCGTGACCTGTGCTGGTAATCGAAGGCACCATGATTACCACGAAATATGCGAGGATTATTGTGGATCAACTGCCTCTCTTTATGGCTGGTGTCTCCGATGACATCTTCCAGCAGGGTAAATATTCCTGTAATAAGACTACATTCTTGTTACAGTGGTATAGTGCTTTTCAGTAGCGTAAGAAACGAAATTCCCTATGCACGCAGAAGCCATTTGCCCGTAATTTACGGGAATTTTGTGACTCTGTGACCTGGGCTTACACATAATGTGCCACATACCTCCGGAAGCATACACTGAAGAGGCAAAGAAACCGGTACACCTACCTAATATTGTATGGGGCTCCGCGAGCTCGCAGAAGTGCCGCAACACTGCGTGGCAAGGAGTCCACTAATGTCTGAAGTAGTGCTGGAGGGAACAGACACCATGAATTCTGCAGGGCTGTCTATACTTAATAATGTTAATGCCTGGGGAGTTTGGTGGCCAGCGGAAGTGTTTAAATTCAAAAGAGTGTTCCTGGAGCCACACTGTAGCAATTCCTGACGTGTGAGGTGTCGCATTGCCCTCATGGAATTTCCCAAGTCAGTCGGAATGCAGAATGGACATGAATGGATGCAGGCGATCGGACGGGACGCTTACGTACGTGTCACCTGTCAAAGTCGTATCTAGACGTATCAGTGGTCCCATATGACTCCAACTGCTCACGCCCCATACCATTATGGAGCCTCCACCAGTTTGAACAGTTCCCTGCTTACATGCAGGGTGCATGGATTCATGAGGTTGTCTCCATACCCATACACGTCTATACGTTCCATACAATTTGAAACGAGACTAGTCCCACCAGGCAACATGTTTCCAGTCATCAACAGTCCAATGGCGGTGTTGACGGGCCCAGGTGAGGCGTAAAGCTTTGTGTAATGCAGTCATCTATGTTACACGAGTGTGCCCTCGGCACCGAAAGCCCATATCGACAGTGTTTCGTTGAACGATTTGCACACTCACACTTGTTGATTGCCCAGCATTGAAATCTGCAGTAGTTTTTGGAACGATTCTCTTCAGTCGTTGTTGGTCCTGTTCTTGTAGGATCTTTTTTCGGCCGCAGCGATGTTGGAAATTTGATGTTTTACTGGAGTCCTGATATTCGTTGTATACTCGTGAAATGGTCTCACGGGAAAATCCCTATTTCATCGCTACCTCGGAGATTCTCTGTCCCATCGCTCGTACGCCGACTGTGACAGCACGGTCAAACTCACTTAAATCTTGATAATCTGCCATTGCAGCATCAGTAACCGTTCTAGAAACTGCACCAGACACTTGTTTTCTTGTTTAGGGTTTGCCGACCACAACGCCGTATTCTACCAGTTCACATTTCTCTGTATTTGAATATGCATGCTTATACCAGTTTCTTTGTCGCTTCAGTGTATATGCAAAAACTAGCCTTTGAAAAGTTTGTTTCGTCTTCTTTGTGTGATATTGCTGATGAACAGGAGAAGGAGGCAATCTGGAAAGACATAAAGGAGAAATGGAAAAACAAATCGAATACTGCGATAAGACAGTTCTACCTCGCACGTTACATTTTATTCGGACGTAGACCTATTTGGGTACTGTGCATCCCAGATGAACTCGTCAAGAAACTCATTTGGTTCACACATCTCACTTTGGTGCTAAGAATTGTTTTCAGAAATTACAGGATACCAATTACTCCAATAATATGGAAAAGCAAATTCGAGCTGTTTTGGCAAAATACAAACTGTGCCAAAAGGCAAACCCATCTACCGTTACACACAGAACACCACTATTTCCGACCACTCCTGTGAAACTAAGAGAATTAGCAGAATCCATCCCACGCACAGTATCTGCTGTATTACGTTCCACACATGGACCAATAGTTATTAAGTAACTGGTATTAATTTTTGGCTCATGAATGTGTACGAGGAGAATGAATTGGAAGACAGAAAGGGGAAGACTAAGAAGGGATTTACGAAGAGGAAAAGGAGAGTTAGTGAGGTAGACGAAAATTACGTATTTTCAAAAACAGAAATATAATTTTTGTGTTTATGTTAGTGGAATTGTGTTATCGTAACATCTATGGCCAGACGTATCAAAAGAGTAGGTAACGCGTAAGTTAAGGTCGATTGTTCAAGTACGCAACAGGATGAATGGAGAATATTTTTAACATAATTTAGAGTAACGTTCTCTGTTTCTCACGTGAGAGCCACGTATCAGGCTAATAATGATGCAGTATATTTGTTTTTGTTACCATAATCCACAGATAAACGCATATAAAATAAGTTATCTACTGACAGACAAAGTCTGGACGAGAACTGAATCATCAGTGCCGACATTACTGGTGACGTCAGAGCGGTACTTACAGTTCAGCTCGTCGGCGTGGTTATCAGCGCAGTGCGTCCAGTCGTCACACCAGAAGAAGCGGTGAACACGAGTCCCGTCGCCGCATATCCGGAAGAAATCTGTGTAGGAAACATCCGGCCCAGCTGATAAAATCACTATGAAACTATACAAACGTATTTCTGATACTTCAGCCTCATTTTATTTTTATTACAACTTTTTGAACTGAACTGAACTGATAAACAATTGCTCACTTCCAACGAAGTGGAGAATCTTGGAAACATGTCTAAATCTTAGTTGAAGATTATAATCTCATGCAGGTCGTTATTGCTATACCCATAATTTTTTTAACATCTTGAAATAATCACAAATCGTATTTTAGCAATATCAAACTTTAATCATCGGATTGTAATAAAAGCGAAAATGAAAGTATACATCTATGTAATTTCGTACAAGACGTATTAAATGCGTTTAATACACCAGAATTCTCATAACAAAGTACACATTAATTTCCTTACCTTTTTCAAGCATTGTCACAAAAAGACGTTCTTTTAAAACCAAGAGAATAAAACAGAGACATCCGTTAGATGTTGTGATGTTATGAAAAATGTGTGAAAAATAATAAATATCGAAAACCGATAGAGCTCTGTATTCTTTTTCCTGTTTTATTTTCCATGTGAAAACGACCGTTCTGCACGTTGCAACCTGTAACGCAAAAATTCTAAATTTTCGCTGTTTCATAGCCGTTAAAACAAACTGGGAATGTTTGTTTAAAGTGCCATTATCAAATGTTTTAAGTGTTATACAGTGCCTAATGTGGCACACTGTCGTGTTTAAAATACACTATTAGACACATTGTCTAAGAGTCGATATTTCTGCAGAGCCTACTGCTTTGTTTCATCACTGAGTATATCATCTTGAGTCAAATAGTGTATTTCAAATACGACAGAATGCCATCTTAGGCACTGTATAACATTTAAAACACTTGATAATGGCACTTTGAAGCCGAAATCATGATTGTGTACGTGTAAATGTAACACTGTAAATAAACAACAGTCTAATGGCGGTACTAACTTTAAAGAAATATATTATGACTCTGGACCCGCATTTTGTAAAAATTATTAAATTGGGAATGATTGAATAATGGTTATATGACTGTAATATTTGGGTTATGACCACACATGGCCTTAACAATGTGTGAATTAGCTGACTTGAAGGCTAGCAGGCAATGTGTGTCTTCCAAGGTTCACCTTCCAAGGTTCGTCTTCCAAGGTCGCTGGTACGTTGGTCCTCGATCCAGAAACTAGAACTGATCTTCCTTGTCTAGCAAGGGGAATGGAGATTGTCCTTGTCTAGCAAGGGGAAGGGAGATTGTGGTCTGCAGTCCTCATTATATGGCGGTATGCTGATTTCCTGGGTTGTATCTCTAACGTCTCCACAAAGTCTCAAGCAGTTGCAACTACACCTGGCGGTCCTCCTGACGGCGCACCAAAAGAATAAACTATATGTATTATTATCCTCTCTTTGCTTTCATGTCTACCGTTTTATACAGTAACTCAGCGACCATTGTAGCCCATAAGCAACTATCGCAGGTATACACTAGATATGCTGCACTAAGGGGCAGGTTTTCCCCCTCAGTACACCAATATGTGCTTTCCATTACGACAGATGTCCGCCTCGATAGCTGAGTGGTCAGCGCGACGGTGTGCCATGCAAAGGTGCCCGGGTTCGATTCCCGGCTGGGTCGGAGATTTTCTCCACTCAGGGACTGCGAGTTTGTGTCGTCTTCATCATCATATCATCCCCACCAACACGCAAGTTGCCGAAGTGGCGTCACCTTAAAAGACTTACACATGGCGATCGGTCAACCCGACGGAAGGCCCTAGCCACACGACATTTCATTACGACAGATAAACTGTCTGCTTCATACAATGACTAGACTGGGAAAACCTACTGGAAAAATCACTTTTTATTCCACATATCTACTGCCAGTTTCCATATCTTTCTAGTGTGACATGTACCGCGAAATGGGATCAAACTGCAGCAAAATAGGATCCGGAATTGGCGTCAGTCCATAATTTTCCTACACAGGCAGGAAAAGTCAGTTAATAAGTTAAATTCAGGAACTTCTTTTGATACCACAAACCCGAACATGTCGACCCCCGATGCATTACTGTTAGCAAATTTTATAGCAACATGTTTCGTATAAATCAGCGGGATAGGACGGGCGGCTGTCTCACTGCTTCTGGAAGACGTACGGCATGGCAGAAGTTGTGACGGAACTCTTCTCTATGAAGGCGGGGCAAAGGCTTGCGGCCCTGTTCTCTCGTTACCATTTGATAAAGTTCCACACAAGCATCGCGAAAACTCTCTTAGTGGGTTCTTTTTAGTACCACAGAAAAATGATATACAGGTGAGGTCTTTCCACATTTATCAATATTTATTTTACAAAAACTATAAAACATACAAATTTTTACTTTATGACAAATGGATAAATAAACCATAAACTTTAATTGCATTTCAATTTTGCACGTGGAAGCTGAGTTGAGAGCACTTCACTAGGCATCGTTGTAAAATAGCGTCACGCGAGAAGAAGACGCACTGTGTTCTGTGGTATCACGAGACAAAATCTCCAGTTAACGTGCAGCGTAATTTTTGGAGGCAATGAGGAAGACAAGCACGTGAGAGCAGTATTGTTGCGTGGTACATGAAGTTAAATCACACCGGCGGAGTGTAGGACCTTTCGCAAACAAGGCGGCCTTCAGTCAGTGTACAAGGGGACGGAGTTACAACAGGCAACGAAACCTTTCCACATCTACTCTACGCTCATCTCGTGAATCAGGGTTTCCTAGGACCACAGGGTTTCCAGATTGCACCTGCTCGCATGCACTATGTGATCAAAAGTATCCGGACACTCCCAGAATCATACGTTTTACAATTAGGTGGATTGTGCTGCCGCCTACTGTCAGGTACTCCATATCAACGACTTCAGTAGTCATTAGACATCGTGAGAGAGCAGAATGTGGCGCTCCGCGGAATTCACGGGCTTCGAACGTGATCAGGTGATTGGGTGTCACTTGTGTCATACGTCTGTACGCGAGATTTCCGCGTTTCTGAACGTCCCTAGGTCCACTGCTTACGATATGATAGTGAAGTGGAAACGTGAAGGGACGCGTATAGCACAAAACCGTACAGGCCGACCTCGACTGTTGACTGACAGTGACCGCCGTCGATTGAAGAGGGTCGTAATGTGTAGTAGGCAGACATCTGTCCAGACCATCACGCAGAAATTCCAAACTGTATCATGATCCACTGCAAGTACTATGACAGTTGGTCGGGAGGTGATAAGATTTGGATTTCATGGTCCAGCGGCTGCTCATAAGCCACACATCACAATCGTAAATGCCAGACGACGCCTCGCTTGGGGTAAGGAGCGTAAACATTGGACGATTGAACAGTGGAAAAACGTTGTGTGGAGTGACGAATAACGGTACACAATGTCACGATCCCATGGAAGGATGTGGATATGGCAAATACGCGGTGAACGTTATCTACCAGCATGTGTAGTGCCAACTGTAAAATTCGGAGGCAGTGGTGTTATAGTGTGGTCATGTTTTCAATGGATGGCGCTTGCACGCCTTGTTATTTTGCGTGGCACTATCACAGCACAGTCCTTCATTGATGTTTTAAGCACCTTTCTGCTTCCCACTGTTGAAGAGCATTTTGGGGGTGGCGATTGCATTTTTCAACACGATCGGGCACCTGTTCATAATGCACGGCCTGTGGCGGAGTGGTTACACGACAATAACATCCCTGTAATGGACTAGCCTGCACAGAGTCCTGACATGAATCCTATAGAACGCCTTTGCGATGTTTTGGAACGCTGACTTCGTGCCAGGTCTCACCGACCGACATTGATACCTCTCCTCAGTACAACACTCCGTGAAGGATGGTAGTCGAAACCCTGGCGGCGAAGGTGATTAAGTTGCTCCTGTACTGGGTGATATTGAGTCATGAGGCCTGAAGACTGGACTTTGGGAGGTGGTGGTTGACTGGGGTGATAAGGCACAGGAGATCCATTTGTGGACAAGGTTATGAGAGTAATTACGGTCTGTATATTCCTCAGTGAGACCCTTGGTGTATTTTGAGAGGGACTGCACGTCACTACAGTTCCAACAGCCGTGGGTGGCTTCACTGTATGGAAGGAACTACTTGGTATGGAATGGGTGATAGCAGCTGAATTGTGGGTAATGGAGGCAATTGGTAGGTTTCACATGAACATAGATGATGATGCAGCCAATTTTAAAGTGGTCATTATAGAGGGAGCAGGATTGTTGGGTTGAGTAGGACCAAGTGAAGCAAATGGGGGAGAATGTGTTGCGGTTCTCATGGTCTGTTGACTGGGCGTCGTCACCCTCGATCCAGATCAGTAAGATGTCACCAGTGAATCTGAACCAGGCGACGGGTTTGGGATTCTGGATGTTCAGGAAGGATTCCTCTAGATGGCCCACGAATTGGTTGGTACAGGATGATGCTGAGCGAATGCGCAAAGCCATAACTCAGATACATTTGTAGGTAATGACTTTGAAGGAGAAATAATAGTGGGTGCCGAAATAATTGGTCATAGCGATTAGGAAGAATGTTGGGTCTTTATGTGGCGGATTGTTGGTCATTGGGAAAGGTAGTATTCAACAGCAATAAAGACATAGGCATTTTGGATGTTACTATAAAGGGAGGTGATATCAATAGTGACAAGTGGAGCACCGTGTGGTAAGGGAACTATGGAAAGTCGGAGATGTTCAGAATTTTTTGTGTAGGAAGGTATGTTGTGGGCAATTTTCTGAAGGTGTTGGGCTACTAAAGCAAAGATTCCCTCTGGGGGTGAACAGAAAGAGAACAAATGGGGCATCCTGGGTGGTTGGATGTATGGACTTTAGGAAGCATGTACAAGGCAAGAGTATGGGGTGTGGTAGGTGTGAGAAGAGAGATAGACTCCAGAGAGGGCTCAGGAATGAACCTAAGAATTTGAGGAGAGTGGAGAACCTGTTGGATTTCTAGAATGGGATCACTGTGGCAGGATAGCTACGTGGCTGAAACTGACAGCTGGCAGAGTCCTTCTGCCACATAATCCTTGCGATGCAAATAACAGTGTTGGAGCCTTTGTCAAGAGGTAGTATTCTAAGGTTCGGATCAGTTTTTGTGGTTGATTATAGATCTTTCTGCGGATGTAAGATTAGTTTGCATGTTGAGGGATTTGGGGAATGATGGTGAAGCAAGGATCAGGGTTAAGATGTTGAGAAAAGTTAGCAGAGGGTGATAGATGGACAGTGGTGGTAGATTGCGGTTGAATGAAGAGTGAACTGAGTCAGACAGGGTTCAACATTGGGCTTTTGTTGAGTCTGGATGGTGGGGCTGGTGACGAAATAGTGTTTCCGTTGTAGGGATTGGGAGAACTTCTGTGATGCTAAGGCTTTTGAAGAAAGGATTCATTATTATGTTTCGGGTCTGTTTAGGATCTAGATTCTGTGCAGTGGAGGGAGGGATCTTTTGAGGGTTTCTTAGCCATGGGGACATGCAGGAGGGGGGCGGGAGGTTGGAAGTAGTTGTAGGGGTGGTGGGTCGTCGTAGTCCAAGGCAGGAGTAGAATATGAACAGGCTGAAGAGTCACTTGGTTCAAATGGCTCAGAGCACTATGGAACTTAACTTCTGAGGTCATCAGTCCCCTAGAACTTAGAACTACTTAAACCTAACTAACCTAAGGACATCACACACATCCATGCCCGTGGCAGGATTCGAACCTGCGACCGCTGCGGTTCCAGACTGTAGCGCCTAGAACCGCTCGACCACACTGGCAGGTTGAAGAGTAATTTGAAGTGGCTTTGTGCTTGCTGCTCTAGATCCTGAAGGGCAAGGGTTTCACTGTGTGATATAGGACCCAGGAATTTGTAATTGTATAGCAGCAGAATTTTATGGTTGGAGAGGAAGTACTGAATGGAGGTATGGGCCTGATTAATATGATTATGCAGGAGCATGTTGGTGATGGTTCAGTACCTGGGGAATCTGAACAGATCGACGTCATTGTGGAATGAAGGGTGGGAGCTGGAGATGGGTAATTTGCTTGAAGGCCATTCCCTGAGCGAAGCAAGAATTTAGGAAAAATATGTGATACTGGGTTCTGGCTAGGGATGAGGAAATTTTGTGTATTGACGCAGGTGGAAGCAGCAACGATCCACGGTGGCGGTAAAAAGAAGCATAAATGTACCTAAATAATGCAGAAATACTCGAGAAAAATGTTCGCAAAAATACATCTAAAACGTGGGAAACAACTATGAAAATATGAAACGGATGGAGTAGGGGAAAACAAGATGAAATCTGAGGGAGCAGGCTGATTCTAAAACCAAATGAGATCGGCGTCAAGACACAATGAGATCAAGGAAAAAAAGAAATAAAATGATAGTAATGAAGGGGAGCGACAAATGTGAGTAGTTATGTGGAGTTAGTATGTGCGAACTGGAATAGAGAGGAGAAGGAGTGGAGATTGGGAACAGTTGGTAGCATAAGACACAAGTTTGTTTGGCATAGGGAGTTATGGGAACTAACGTGCGACATTATGTGAGAGTGACAAAGGAAGAGAAATCAGTTACACAGTACTGGATTAATGATATCGACGAGAGTAATGTGGGACATTAGATATTGAACCAATTATCAATACAATCTAGTAGCACACTGTGTGCACAGCCAGTGCGATTCACACATTGTGACTCCCAAGCAGAGTGTACAGCGCGGTTTGTAAGACGACAGGAGAAACACAGGAAAGAAGAGAAAGAACGATGGACACTGACTGTAGTAATACAATAGAAAATATTAACAAAGGAAAAGCAGCACAGGGTTGTGGGGTGGAAGGAAAGCTATCATCAATGGAAAAGTCTGGATGGAATGTAACAATGTTATGAAAAGGATAGTTGCTACTTTCCCTACAGTGGAGGTGTTAAGTCGCAGGTATTCACAACAAAAAGGGCATCAGAAAATGAACCTTTGTCCAACAAGGCCTTGATCAGAGATAGAACATACACTCACAAACTGTTAGAACTGCAACTCGCAAACATGATGGCAAACAGCTGCGCATGATGGGAGACACAACTCTGTGTGTGTGTGTGTGGGGGGGGGGGGTGTTAGGATGAGGCTGGTTGGGAAGGGAAACGATATCTGCATAGGGTGGAGGACAGTGAAGTACTGCTTGCAGGAGCATACAGGGACAAGGTGGAGGGAGGGTAGGGCAGCTAGGTGCACTCATGAAGTTATGCCGAGGGTCTGGGGGGGGGGGGGGAGGGTATGCAGAAACTAAGTGATTAAAAAGACTTTGGGTGCGTTGGTGGAATAGAGGACTGTATAGTACCAGAATGGGAGCAGGTGGGATTAGAGAGTAAGAACAAAGCTTAATGAAGTTTGAGGCCTGGAGTGTTACAGGAACTTAGGATACGATGCTAGGAGAGTTCCCACCTCTGCAATTCAGAAAAGTTGTTGTTGGTAGGAAGGATTAAGGTGGCACAGGCTGTGAAGCAGTCACTAAAATGAAGAACGTTCTGGTGCATGGATGGCTCCCCAATGGGGTGGTGCAGCTCTTTCTTCGCCTCAGTAAACGGTGAACATTCCTGTGGACAGACAGTTTCTCTGTTTTCTTGCCCACACAGAATGCAGGACAGTGGTTGCAACTTAGCTAGTATATCACATGACTGGTTTCAAAAGTAGCCCTGCCTTTGACTGGGTAGGGGATGCATGTCACATAACTGGAGTAAGTGGTGATGGGTGGGTATATGGGACAGGTCTTGCATCAAGATCTATTACAGGGAGATGAGCAATGACACATGGGGTTGGAAACAGGAGTTGGGTGCGGTGTACTGCGGATATTGTGTAGGTTTGGTAGGCAGAGGAATGCCACTGTGGTAGTGGTGGGGAGGATGCTGTGTAGGACATTCTTCATTTCAGGGCATGATAAGATGTAATCGGATGCCTGGTGGAGAATGTGACTAATTTGCTCCAGTCCTGGGTGATACTGAGTCTTAGAGGAAATGCTGCTCTGTGACTGGATGGTGTGACATTGGGCTGTGGTGGGTGGCTGTAGAGACAAGGCGCGCGAGATCTGTTTTTGTACGAGTTTGTGAGGGTAATTACGATCTATGAAAGACTCAGTGAGACCCTTGGTGTATTTCTAGAGGGACTGCTCGCCAGTACTGATACGATGGCCACGGATGTTTAGGCTGCTTGGAAGGGACTTCATGGTATGGAATGGGTGACAGCTGTCAAAGTCGAGGTATTGTGGGTCGTTGGAAGGTTTGACATGGGCAGACATACAGATGTACCCATCTTTCAGGTGGAGGTCAATATTGAACAAGATGACTTGTAGGGTTAAATAGGCCCGCTGAAGCAAAATGTAGAGAGGGTGTTGAGGCTCTGGAGGAATCCGGATAGGGTGTCATCAGCCTCTATCCAGAGCATGAAGATGTCGTCAACTAACCTGAACCAGGAGAAGGGTTTGGGATTCTGGGAGTTCAGGAAGGTTTCCTAACTGCCCTATTACAGAATAAGCCACCAAACAGCATTCTTCATTTCAGTGACTGCTTCAGAGTCTGTGCAGTTTGGTTCCCTCTAAACAACACCAACTTTTCAAAATTGTGGAGATATAAAGTCTCCCTGCAATATATCCTACATTTCCATTACACTCCTGGCCACAACCTTCGTTAAGTTTTGTCCTTACTCTCTAGACCCACCTGCCTATCTTTACAGCACTACACAGCTTACTGTTCCACCAAGGAACCGCAGTCCATATACGCCCCTCCTCTTCCGCTAACCCTCCCGCCACCCTCTGTCTAACTTCCCAACTACACCCAGACACCCTACCCTCTCTCCACCTTGTCCCTGCATGCTCCTGCAATTAGCACTTTACTGTACCCCCCCCCCCCCCCCCTTTCTCACTTATCCACGAACAAACGTCATTACTATCTTTTTATTTCTTTTTTCTTTAATCTTATTGTGTCTTGACGCCAGTTTCAGTTTTTTTACTATTGGCCTACTCCTACAGATTTCGTCATGTTTCCCAGTACTCCATCCAATTCATCTACTCGTGGTTGTTTCCCACGTGTTTGGATGTATGTTTGCGGATTTTTTCTCACGTACATCTACATCTAAATAGATACTCTGCAAATCACATTTAAGTGCCTGGTAGAGGGTTCTTCGAACCACCTTCACAATTCTCTATTATCCCAATCTCGCATAGTGCGCGGAAATAACGAACACCTATATCTTTCCGTACGAGCTCTGGATCCCCTTATTTTATCGTTGTGAACGTTTCTCCCTATGGTCGGTCGGTGTCAACAAAATATTTTGGCATTCGTGGGTTAAAGTAGGTGATTGGAATTTCATGAGAAGGATTCCGTCGCAACGAAAAACGCCTTTCTTTTAATGATTTCCAGCCCAAATCCTGTGTCATTTCTGTGACACTCTCTCCAATATTTCGAGATAACACAGAACGTTCTGCTCTTCTTTGAACTTATTCGATGAACTCCGTCAGTCCTATACAGTAAGGATCCCACACTGCGCAGCAGTATTCTAAAAGAGGACGGACAAGCGTAGTGTATGCTGTCTCCTTAGTGGATCTGTTACATTTTCCAAGTGTCCTGCCAATAAAACGCAGTCTTTGGTTAGCCTTGCCCACTACATTTTCTGTGTGTTCCTTCCAGTTTAATTTGTTCGTAATAGTAATACCTAGGTATTTAGTTGAATTTACGGCTTTTAGATTAGACTGATTTATCGTGTAACCGAAGTTCAACGAATTCTTTTAGCACTCATGTGGATGACCTCACACTTTTCGTTATTTAGGGTCAACTGCCAATTTTTGCACCATTCAGATATCTTTTCTAAATCGTTTTGTAATTTTTTAATCTTTTGATAACTGTATTAGACGATAAACGACAGTGTCATCTGCAAACAACCTAAGACGGCTGCTCAAATTGTCTCTCAAATCGTTTGTATAGATAAGGAGCAAAGGGCCTATAACAATACCTTGTGGAACGATAGAAATCATTTCTGTTTTACTCGATGACCTTCAGTCAATTACTACGAACTGTGGCCTCTCTGAAAGTAAATCACAAATCCAGTCACATATCTGAGACAATATTCCATAAGCACACAATCTCACTACAAGCCACTTGTGTGGTACAGTGTCAAAAGCCTTCTGGAAATCCCGAAATACGGAATCGATCTGAAATCCCTTGTCAATAGTACTCAACACTTCATGTGAGTAAAGAGCTAGATATGTTTCACAGGAACGACGTTTTCTAAACCCATGTTGACTGTGTGTCAATAGACCGTTTTCTTCGAGAGGTAATTCATAATGTTCGAACAAAATATATATGTTCCATAGTCCTGCTGCATATCGACGTTAACGACATGGGCCTGTAATTTAGTGAATTACACCTACTACCTTTCTTCAATACTGGTGACCTGCGCTACTTTCCAGTCTTTGGGTACGGATCTTCCGTCGAGCGAACGGTCGTATATGATTGAATAAGTATGGAGTTAATGCATCAGCATACTCCGAAAGGAACCTAATTGGTATACAGTCTGGACCAGAAGACTAACTTTTATTAAGTGATTTAAGTTGCTTCACTACTTCGAGGATATTTACTTCTACGTTAATCATTATGGCAGCTGTTCTCGATTCGAATTCTGGAATATTTACCTCGTCTTCTTTTGTGAAGGCATTTCGGAAGGTTGCGTTTAGTACCTCTGCTTTGGCAGCACTGTCTTCGATAGTATCTCCATTGCTATCGCGCAGAGAAGGCACTGATTGTTTCTTGCCGCTAGCATACTTCACATACGACCAGGTTTCGAGAAAAAGTTTCCTCGTGGAAACTGTTATAAACATCTCGCATTGAAGCCCGCGCTAAATTTCGAGCTTCGGTAAAAGATCGCCAATCTTAGGGATTTCTGTATTATTTACATATATTTACGCGTTTTTACCACCACCGTAGATCCTTGCCCCTTTCAACTGCGTCATTACACAAAATTTCCTCGTACCTAGCCAGAACCCTGTCCCATATACTGTTCCAGAATTCTTGCTTGGCTCAGGGAATGGCCTTAAACCAAATTACCCATCTCCAGCTGCCACCCTTCCTTCCACAATGATCGCCATCTGTTCAGAATCCGGCAGTCCATAACCACCACTAGCATAGTCTTGCATATCATATTAATCAGACCCATACCTATATGCAATACTTCCTCTCCATCCATAAAATTCTACTGCTATATACAATCACAAATTCCAGAGTCCCATATCACACACTGAAATCTTTGCCCTTCAGAACTAGGATAACAAGCACAAAGCCACCTGAAAAAATTCTCCATCCTGGTCATTTCCTACTCCCGCCTTGGACTACCACGATCCACCACCACTACAACTAATTCCAAACCTCCCCCACATGTCCCCACAGCTAAAAGACTTTGCCTTGTAGACCTACTTACATTTACCCTCAAATGCTCCCTCCCTCCACCACCCAGAATCTAGATCCTAAACAGACCCGAAGCACAGTAATGAACCTTTTCTCCAAAAGCCTTAGCCCCAAAGAAGTGTCAATCCATTTCCAAAGGCCTCCTCTTCTGCCCTGCTTCCAAATTCAGTTGTGTGGAATTTGTCAAAGTCCATCTCTCCTTCTCCTTGTCCCTAAAATGGAAACATTTTTTCCCCAGCAACCCTACAGCCCAGACTCAACCAAAGCCCAATGTTGAACACTGCCTGGCTCAGTTCACTCTTCATTCAACTGTGTTCTACCCCCATTGCCCGTGAACCACCCCCTGATAACTTTTCTCAATATTTTAACCTCGATCCTTGCACACTATAATTCTCCAAATCCCCGAACATGCAAACTAACCTTAAATTCGCAGAAATAGCCACAATCAACCTCATAAAACCTGGTCTCAACCTTAGAATACTACCTCCTGACAAAGGCTTCACCACTGTCATTTTGAACCAGAAGGATTAGGTGGTAGGACTCCACCAGTTGTCAGTTTCAACCATGTACCTATCCTGCCACAGTGATACCATTCCAGAAATCCAGCAGGATCTCCAATCTCTCCTCAGATTCTTAGCTTCATCCCAGAACTCTCCCCTGAGCCTACCTCTCTTCTCATCGCTACCCCACCCCTTACCCTTACCTTCTACATGCTTGGTGAAGTCTCTAAGCCCAACCACCCAGGACGCCCTTTGTGGTCTCTTACTGTGAACTCATTGACGATATCTCTGCTCTCACAGACAAACACCTTCAGCTTATTGCCCACTGCGTAGCCGACCTGAGTGGCCATGCGGTTCTAGGCGCTACAGTCTGGAGCCGAGCGACCGCTACGGTCGCAGGTTCGAATTCTGCCTCGGGCATGGATGTGTGTGATGTCCTTAGGTTAGTTAGGTTTAATTACTTCTATGTTCTAGGCGACTGATGACCTCAGAAGTTAAGTCGCATAGTGCTCAGAGCCATTTGAACCATTTGAACATACTGCATACCCTTCTATTCAAAAAATACCAACTGTTTCCTTCACTGACTCTTCACAGTTCCCTTTCCTTTACCACTTGGTGCCCTACTCGTCAATGTTGATGCCATCACCCTATACACTAACATCCATGATGCCCATGACCTTACCTTCTGCAACGACCATTGTATTCCAAACCTACAAAGTGTTTCCTAAATGCCATTATCAAACGTATCCTCATCCCTAATTATTTCCCTTTGAAGGCATAACCTGCAAACCAATGTGGGGTATAGCTATAGGCACTAGCATGGCACCATTCTATGCCAACCTATTCATGGGCTCGCTTCCCACGCCCGGGTTCCCGGGTTCGATTCCCGGCGGGGTCAGGGATTTTCTCTGCCTCGTGATGGCTGGGTGTTGTGTGCTGTCCTTAGGTTAGTTAGGTTTAAGTAGTTCTAAGTTCTAGGGGACTTATGACCACAGCAGTTGAGTCCCATAGTGCTCAGAGCCATTTGAGCCATATTCATGGGCCACATAGAGGAATCTGTCCTGAACACCCAGAATCCCACATCCCTCACCTGGTTCAAATTCACTGACATATCTTCATGGTCTAGTTTGAGGGTATGACTCCCTATCCACATTCCTCCAGAATCTCAACACCTTCTTCCCATTTGCTTCACCTGGTACTACTCGACCCAACAAACCATCTTCCTCAATGCTGACCTGAAAATCGAAGATGGCTACATCAGCACAAGCAATATCTCCACTTTGACTGGTATCACCTATTTCACATGGAGGGCCTTTCCATTCAGTGCAGCAACCCATCACCATCGCATATGTCATGTGAAGTGGTCTCTGTGTAAATGTATTGAGGGTGTCACTGAGGCCTTCACATACCATAATTACCCTCACAACATTGTACATAAACAGATCTCCCATGTCTCATCTCTCCAGCCACCACTTCCACAGTGTTATTCCACACCCACTGAAGCTACACAATTCCTCATGCTTCCTGCACATCTCGATCTCCTTTGCCTGTTGGCTCATATCCCTCTATCATACCTAGATGCAGGAACTGTTACATACAACCTTCCACTATCACCACCTACTCCAGTCCAGTCACAAGCATCCCCTATATGTAACATCAGTCATGTGATCTGCAAGCTAAACTGCAACCACTGTGCGGCATTCTACATGGACATGACCACTAATAATCTGTCTGTCCATATGAATGTCCACTGAAAAACTATGGCCAAGAAACAGCTGAACCACCCCATTCTTGAGCACATCGCCCAACACAACTTTCTTCTCTTCCGTGACTACTTCACAGCCTGTGCCATCTGGATCCTTTCCATCAGCTCAAACATTTTCTGAATTGTTCGGATGGGAACTCTCATAGCAATATATTCTATGTCCTCATAACCCTCTTGGCCTCAACCTTCGTTAGTTTCTGTCCTTACCCTCTAGACTTCCCCTGTTCCCATTTCAGCCCTGTATTCCACCAATGCTCCCAGTCTTTTTACCTCTCACCGTTTTTGCTTAACCTCCCATGCCCTCCGTCTAACCTCTTGGCTGCCCCAAGCTGCCCTACCGCCCTCCACCCCACTCTGAGGCTCTGAGCACTATGGTACTTAACACCTATGGTCATCAGTCCCACCCCACTCTACCTCATCACTGTACCTCGTCTCTATACACTTCCACAAGTAGCAGATTACTGTCTCCCACCCCTACCCTGCTACCTCTCTGCCCCCTTCAAATGGTAGTGTCTCCGATCATGTGCAGATATTCACAGCATGGCCTCTGCAGCCGTAAGGTGCTGTCATGTGTGTGTGTGAGTTGCGTTTGCCTGTGTGGTTGTGTGTACGTTCAACCTCTGACAGAAGTCTTCTTGGCTGAAAGCTCATTTTCTGACAGTCTTTTGTTGTGCTTATCTGCGACTCAGCATCTTCGCTAAAAGGTGAGTAGCAACTACCCTATTCATAACATTTTAATGTATATTATACATAAATATATATGTAATATATGAAGCGGAAACACTGTACCAAAAATTTTGGAAAGTTTTTGAGTGATTTGATTAAGATTTTTAAAGTGAGCTCTAAACGCCATTCAGACGGACATACGATGTATATTTTTTAAAATGACCATATTCTGATTTTTCTTAGCACCTACTGCAAGAGAAAAAAAGGCTGTACTTTGATACGAAAATGGACCGTTATTTTTCTTTCTCGCAGTTAATTCCAACTATAACGGTAGTGCATGTAAACCATCACACAAGATATTACTCCCTTACGTATTCTCTCTCCATATTATTAATTCATACTAAAATTCTATACGAAACGATGTGCTGTTTTGTTTTCCTTCTCTCCATCTATTTTACAGGAAACACAGAGGTGGATTTATGGCTTATCAGCCTATGATTGAAATATTTTATACGTAATTTCAATCGTTCGAAACTTCGTAATACTACCCATTTACAGATTAAAAGTGTGATAAATACTGTCATTGACGCTATTACCCTCACAGATCCAGCAGTCGTAAAGTTCTTTCTCATACCCCGTATACCAATTATCCCAAGAAATTCACTCATTCTTTTTAAGCGACTGTAGTTCCCAGTCAAGGTTTCGTTTGCAATAAAAATACACGTTGCTCAAAATCAGAGAGATGGTTAATTGGACTGAGAGGGGAGAGACGATGTGATGCAAAAAGAGAGTGAGGAGAAGGGGGACAGTAAAAAACAGGCGGGAGATGGTGGTGGGTAGAGGTAGAATCGAAAGGAGATTAGGATGTATACCCATTTCTCATACATATTTAGCAATTGCGAAGCAGTACCTGCTTCAATAGTTGTGGACATAAACACACCGAACAAGACATTGCTCAGCTATAAGAAACATTAACACAGGTTCTAGCTGTGATAATGATCTCAATTCAGCGACCGAGAGGGGGCACAATTTTTCCAGGTATACTATATCAGGCCGATGCCTTCGATGACTATATCCCATTGCTACCAAACCGCGGGGATGTTGCTTGTTACATTTCGTCAGCGGTACCAGATAGTCCCAAGTATTTTGTATCGGATGTACATTGAATGATTTATCAGGCCAGTGGAGATGCGATAGGGTGTACGGGTGCTTCTGACTACACACTGTTTGCATATGGCGCTGTGAAAACGGATTTTTTCATCATAGAAGACCGGAGAGCCCATAATATACTCGTTGTGGGGGTAGAAGATCGGGAAACATTTGGTAACCGAGAATGCTGAAACGAACATCCTGCTTCATATTCACTGTAAGAAGAATGGGTGAGCTCTGGTCATGTTACAAAGAGACTCCTACAAAATTACAGAACCACCTCTGGCCTGGAAAACGAGATTAACGCCTCATTAGGCCATCGCTGCATTTGACGCTGCGTCATTTGGAGACAGGTGCCATAGTGATTCGTCGACCCATATTTTACGCGATCGTTTTTTTCCAGATCGGTTCCGTAATGCATATAAAATCAGAACATAGGGGTCTATTAGGTCAGAATTATTAATTGACACCCAGAAAAGTGATGCATAACAGTACTAGTCATCGCTGTTTTGCAGCTACCGAAATTTAAATTTTATTCAGTGTGCTTGCTTTATATAAGTAAGAGGACGCTGAAGGATTGGGGTGAGGTGACAGTGTATGGGGCAGCAGCGGAGTCACGTGCGCAAACAGAGGAAGCTCTTTTGGAGTAGTTGTCAGAAGGATACGCCAGGAGGCCTTCAGGTCACTGCCATGCAGTCCACCGGGCTGTGTTTTGTCATACATCTCTTGGGCGCCAGATGCACATCAGAAAACTCTCATACGATCTCTTATTGCATAATCCCCAGGAGCGACCACTTCACACCCAAGAAAGAGGGTGCTGTTTTCAGCAAGGTCAACGAAGACGTAGAATGCTGTATTTCTTTGCAAAACACTGGACACTGTAGATAACCTGTAGGAAATGGAGTGAGAACCCGCAGTTTGAGGCGCTTTTGAAAGTGTCAGATGCTGCCTGTCACTGGCTTCACATAAGTTAAATGTTTATGCATCATAAGAATTGCTAAGATTGGCTGAGGTAAATATACTGGAGGATGGAGACAGAAACTGGACTGTGCCTCGAGGACCCACCTCATTTGCCACAGAGAGAAAGAGCGAGATGCCTTTTTCCTTCACTAAACGGTAAGACGCGCGTTACTGGTTAATCACGAGAAGAAAAACTCAGGGAAAAGGACCAGCATTTTCTAAGGAATATTTTTAAAGATCTGTCCTCGGAAAGTCTGTAGTCCAGCGAATCCGAATAGAGTGAAAAGCGCAAAATGCAGAAACACGAGTTTTTATTTTCTTAAGCATTCAGTCCAAATTAATTCTTCACTGACAGGCTTCAAGTCTTTATCATGAAGAGTTTTTACAGCGGAGAGCCATCGTTGCTTGGTCTCCGTGAGATTCCAACTCCGCAGTCAGAGCAGAAGAGTGCGAGGACCTTAGAAAGATTTCGTGCTTATTTGAATGAACTGCTGGCGAGTGTCGTTGGTGTCCCGCCAATGGCTGATTCTGCAGTCGCTTCAGCGTTCAGCTATAGTCTGCTATGGTGAGGTCGAACTACGAGAACGAGTTAATGCGCAGAGACAAGAAGGTCATTATTACACAATTACAATAATTCCAAGTTTCACTTTGAAGACTTGCTTTCATATTCAAATGGCGAATTTGCTTTGAACACTGGCCATAGATGTAGTGCATTTCCTTCTGTAGTGCTTTCTTCCACGAAGGAGAATTTGGGGGAAAAATTCGTGTGGTAGTAAATTTTTGCACAGCGATAGGAGGAATTGCCACAATTATACTACAAGCTGACCAGTGAGGCGTGAGTGTAATGGTCGTCACAGGGTGTTCAAAGCCCACTTTTTATGTCTTTCTTTATTAACATGGAAACCGCTGCTTCTAGAGAAAATATTTCCCGGCCCAAAATTAAACTACATGCTATTACCTACAAAAATGTCCTGTTCGTTTTTTCTCTGTCACTTAATAATTTCCTAGTTCCAGAGGATGGAAAAATCTGAAATAACTAAAAATAGTGTTTCAATGGTATAAAGTTAATTTTATTGTTAAATAGAATAGGTTAAGAGCAGTTGTTAAATGTGTGTGCCACGTCTTCGTGTATGTAGTAGAACCTTATTAATGGATAAGCAACAACTACCGTGCAGGATGACTAAAAATCAGTTCCCCTTTAGCAGTATAGGACAGTGTGCGGAGACTTACGTGGGATCTCTCATTATGCGTTTCTTGCCTCAGAATTGTTACTAATCAAATTTATATTCATTGTACTGCTAAGATATTTTGTTAGATAAAATACCCTTGTGGCGTGTCTGTGCATTGGGTCATCAGTGATTCATAAGGCATGCTGCAAAAGTACCTGAATAATTTTGTGAAGCGTCATGTGACGTAGTAGCACAAAGAGTGGTGGGACTTGCTGCTAGCTCATCAGTTTGCAGACCAATGAAGGACGAAAGTGCAGGATCACAATCCAACCACTACCTTCTCCCTCGCGTCCACCTTACAAAGCCAGAACACAATTTTTCCCTTAATAGGCTCCTGCTGCACTTAGATATGGTACACAACTGACTAGTTATTCAGGGCCCATTTCATGTAACAATAAACATTAAATGCATTAAAACACATTTCTTAGTAAAGTGCATTTTTCTGTCCTTTGCAATTCGGGGAAACTATTAGCCCTACAGATAAAAATGAATAGGACATTTCTTGTAGGAAATTTTATGTAGTTTAATTTTGCACCAGGGAATATTTTCTCTGAAAGCAGCGGTTTTCGAATTGCTCAAGAAAAATACCGAGAAAAATACAGAAACATGAACGTGAAAAGACCCACCTCCGCCTCCACCTCACACCCCACTGGTCAGGATTTCTAGTATGTCGTTCATGGCACTCCTTCGTAGCAATGCGCAAATATTTGCGCCTGCACGAATTACCCCACCCCCTCATTCGAATAGACGAAGTGTGTTATTTGATTCACTGAAGGCGTGCAGTTTTATGTGCCGCAGTGTGGAGAAGCAATAATAGCCTTCTCTACCTTAGTCTCCCATATTTACACGGTGTTATGCACTTGTTTAGTGCCGCCTTAGGATTCTGATTACGACAGCAGGTGTTTCCTAATGCAGTTACCACCTAGAGCAACTGCATGACGTCCCGGTACTTTTGCAACCAATTGACATTAATAATAACTATATTTTTGTAACTCTCCTTTCATTAAGTTCTATAGATGAAGAGAAATAACGTTTAACTAAATTTCTAGAAGTTGAAGGAAGAATTTTAGATGTTATTCTTTGTTTCTATATGTATTTTATAGCCAGCACGAAAATGAAACAGGAAGATCAAACTTGGTATGAAGACGTTACCTGTTCTTTGTAAACAACTTAAAAATTTTAATTTATAATGTCAACAAAAACTGTTCACACGCAGACTTCGATCAAATCTGTGTAAATTAATTACCTTTTGATTTAAACTTTCGCTTTTGAAATTTTATACGTTGCACAGTCAAGAAATTAACGACACATTGTCGCTTTTAAACATAGACATTTACATATTTTAGCCACAATCCATATCTGACAGGATCTCTCAGAGCATGCCCGCGTTCGTGCCCCGTCTTTTAAACAATATCTTGTTTATCTGGTTAGATAGGGTGACACTTTTTCTGGAATTTACTCGGCAAAGTACAAACTTTTCAGTAAAACATTTGCCGGCCGCGGTGGCCGTGCGGTTCTAGGCGCTGCAGTCCGGAAACGCGGGACTGCTACGGTCGCAGGTTCGAATCCTGCCTCGGGCATGTATGTGTGTGATGTCCTTAGGTTAGTTAGGTTAAAGTAGTTCTAAGTTCTAGGGGACTGATGACCTAAGATGTTAAGTCCCATAGTGCTCAGAGCCATTTGAACAAGTAAAACATTATCTGATCACTGTAAATTCGCAAATGGGAATTGAACGTGTGCGAAAACTTCTCGGTTATGTCACCTTGTTTCTCGACACTCTGCCTCGGATTTGTGATACTTCGATAAGTTTTTTGGATTTTTTTTGTGCGTAACTTCGAATTTAGAGCGATGAAGGAGTTGATACGTCTTTATTGGCTATCCTCTGTAATGTCGTCAGCATTTAATAAAGCGTGGCAAATGGAGTGTTTTACGTGTAATGGACTGAATTAGGCTATTATTGGTTGATCGGTGATCTCTACCTTGGCTGAGAAAGTTTCATGGTTGAACTATACCGACGACAGCTACCAACCAACTTACCCACGTTATATGAAAATATGCTTTGCAAGGTCTCAATGACCACTTTTAATAAGGAACATTTCCTTTATTTCACTTTTAAACAAATTACAAAGTCTAGAAAATTTGCATGTATTGAATGTACATTATTAATTTACCAATATAATAATGTAGATACAAAAAAGTGTTTTGAGGCTACCAGTAAGCATTAGTATTTCCCTTCCCACCATGGACTCGATTTAAAGAGATGATATAAGGGAGAAGTTGGAGCTCTCAGGAAAGACACCTGAAAGGAGCATAAAGTAAGAAGTCGTACTGGGACACTGTTCTTCAGCGCACTATTATTCAGTTGTCACAACAGTTGCTTATAAAGAGCGGGAAGCTAAATCAGTATCGCAGCTGGACACTTAAAAGTCTACGAACATCATTAGGCAGGAGAACTGAACCAAAAGCATTTCCGTAAGGTAAAAGTATGTTTAGCATTCAGTCATAACATCGCACTGCATTCCTGCAGCAGCAATAGCCTTTTGCAAGACACCCAACGCTAAAACTCCGTTGCATGCACTTCCTCCCGCATTGCTCGCTCGAAAACTGGTATAGATGGATCTGCATTCATTGGACAGAAACAATTTCTGTCGGGTTTGAAGCCGACTGCCTATGAAAGGTCGTGACACTCGTCTCTAGTCCGTGTCGGATTGGGTATTTTTACCAACACTGTTCTTAGGTGGTGTTACACGTCTGCGAATCACGTACCTCTCCGCATAGACACGAGGGATAATCTGCATTTACATCTATACTCCACCAACCTCCTTATGGTGCGTGGCAGTTGGTATGTCTCGTACTACTGTAATTTTCTCCCTTTCCTTGTTCCATTCTCGAATGGTACATGAAAAGAATGATTGTCGGTAAACCTCCGCATGAACTCTAATTTTTCTGAGATTCTCCTTGCGGTCAGTTGACAAGACACTGTACGTCGAAAGAAGTAATATGGTCCCCCACTCATCCCTGACGCACTATCTCACAATTCAATTACCTTTTTGAGACACTTGTGAATACTTTTATGTAATTTTGAAATGGTCTGTAAATATACTGTTTAAAGTTATGTCACGTTATGTTATACACGATCCTGTCGCATTAATGTGTCAGCCGCTCTGTTCGACGTCTACGTGCGATAACCATTCATGGACGGCATGCGACAGCAAAAATGGCTCTGAGCACTATGCGACTTAACTTCTGAGGTCATCAGTCCTCTAGAACTTAGAACTACTTAAACCTAACTAACCTAAGGACATCACACACATCCATGCCCCAGGCGACAGCGCAAGTAATGGAAGGTGTATAACACGAGGCGCGGAGAGGGGGGCGGAGGCTTTGAAGAAGCAGTGCATTCGCTGTCGTAATACGGAAACGGAGCAATTTATCTGACGAAGGAAAGAGCATATTGTTGGCTTTAGGCTAAGGGTGGAAACATTTGGGACGCGGCTAAGTCTAATCTTCGCTTGCCGCCACGGTTAACGTATACTGTGCATGAGAGAATGGCGCTATGCAAAATCGGCGTCGAGGGTGCTGTGGTATACCGTGCGCCGTAAATGGCGGCTGCAGGGATGCGTACGGGCGAATGGACAGCAGCTATGGAGCAACTGACCGCCCAGATGAACCAAAGCATTACCAACAGTGGCTCCACAACGACCGTCCAGCGAACGTTGCTTCGTATGGTCGTCTGCAGCAGGTATGTGGTTCATGTACCCATTCTGAGAGCTGTTCATTTGCGTTGAAGACTAGAGTCTGCACGTCAATGCAACTGTCGTCCTCTGAGTGGCTTTTTTATCTCCATCGAACACATGGCCTTTGGCGTGTAGGGCCCTGCAAAATTCGTCGGAAGTGTCCATTTCGAAGGAGGGAGTGTTTTGGTCTGGGGTATGTTTCTATGGCATTCTCTGGATCTTCTCGTCATTTTGGAAGGCCCAATTGATCAACAAGAGTATATATCTATCCTTGGGGATCATGTCGAGCAAACATGCGATCTGTTTGCCCTCGGCAGGATGGCATCTACCAGCGGAACAATATAACGTATCACACAGCACTCAGTGTACGGCTTGCGTGGTTCCAAGAGCGTCAGGATGAGATTATCGTACTCATCTGGCCACCAAACATCCCCAATTTAGACTCAATCGAGGATCTGCGGGACCACTTCCATCGATCTTTTGGCGACAGTCGACCCTCAACCGTGAAACTTAGTGCAGCTACGCACGACACTGGAGTCAGCGTGACTCCCCATAACTATTGGTATCTTTCAGAACCTAACTGACTCCCTTCCCGCACGTCCGCGCTACAAAAGGTGGTTATTCAGGCTTCTGAAAGGTTGCCAAATTAATATGACTATACCGTCTATATGTACTAAACAGTAACATATGTAACTGGTTAATGCTTAGAGAATATAGTACCGTACGTAATAACAAATGTGGAGGGAATTCTCTCTACAACGGAAAGTTTTAGGCGGGAGAGTTGAAGGCGGATAGGCGTGAGTTAAGGCGCCACACTTTTGTGTGGTTAAGAGTCTGTCGCTAACTTTCGATAAGTAGACATCCAAAGAACTCAGCGAGACAAGGATTTCTGGAAAAGTGGATTAAATATGCCTCGAATGTGAATTTTTCCTATCGTTGTATCATGAAATTTATTGGGTTGCTCTGGAATTCGCATATCCGACACCAAGATGAAATGTGGACAATATTTTTGCCATGCCATAATTCCACCATACAACATTGTTCTTTCGCCATAGAAGGTCGCCTCCACTAACTTTGAGACAATGTCATGATTAGTTTCGCATATACGTGCATAAACCAGGTTTTGCTAAAGTTTTCAGATTGGAATCGATGAATGTTAACTGTGTGTCACAAACTCAATTTATCTTAATCATTCACCGTTTAGGCACTTATCTTAGTACCGAGAATATTCCGAGTGTTGACACAAGCTAAAAATGACGAACTACCTAATTGGAAGTAGTGTGAAGATGCTTGGAGTAATAGTATTTGATTTTGCATGTAGTCTTTTGTGTGAAGTATTCCACGTGGTTTTTAAAATTCGTAAAATCTATTCATAGTGAAAGAATATTTACTTGAGAATCCTATAGAGATAAATAACTGTAAACAAATATTAAAATGTTTTCACACAATGTGGAATTTACTAGTACAACCTCTTAGTACCCTACTGATCCTAGACCACAGCAGATAGATGGCGTAAAGCACTTCTACTTGTTTAACATTTTTGCAAACAGTGCATGTGCATATTTACGATGATATATTCCGGTTGGTATTATTTAACGTTGAAAATGTTAGTGAGAAACGTAGTACGATATAGAATAGTTTCGTATGACATAGTCAGGGAATCATTAAATTAGCAGTGGAAGTTAACCGAATGTTTGTATATTTAGTGTAGTTAAAAAGTTTGCTTTGAAATACTTAAAATTAATAAATAATAAATTCAAGCTAACGTTGTACTCTTACATAACATTATCTGTGCAATGTAAAACCTCAGAAACAATCAATGAAAATAACTGGTGTTCACGGTAGTGTTCCAGAGCCAACACATTGTCAGACTGATTAGTACTGTTGCACCATTAAGTAGCATTGTGAAAGCGTCATTCTCTTTTCTTGGATTTGGATCGACGTTCACAGTTGTTTTGACTGTTTCGCATGTAATATGTTGACACTGGAATCTGATTTGCGACTCAGTTACGTCTTACTTCTAGAGAGGATATGTTTTCATCACTACTAGCACTGTTTTGTCCGGGCTAATTAATTATATTATTATTGTTTATGTTAGTAGAGTTTTCATGACAGTTGTTATTGTTGTTTGTAGGTTTTCAGTGGCTGAATACACTATAACCGATTTATCTAAAATTATCTGATACATGTGGAGGAACGATGCAACAGTTGAGCTGCAATGTTCTTGTTTGCAGAACGATTTCGAGAGAGGACGTTATCAAATCATGTCACATTTCAAAGATTGGATGGCCATCTTCGTTATAGAAGATCCCTTAGACTTGACTGACGGGAAAATGGTACACGCCGTACTGTACGAACTTTTCACTTTGCGGTAGCTGTGTTACAGCGATCTCAGGACATCAGCAACACCAGTAACGATACATACCACAGGAACTAAATACTTCCAAACCCAAAGTGTGGAGTTTACTGCATAAGACAGATATGCATCCATTCAAGTGTCAGAAAGTACAACCTATCATCTGACGACTTTGGCCAGAATATGGAATTGTGCCATTGGTGTCTGCACCGAACTGTAAACATCTATGACTTCCAAACTGGTGAAAATACCTTCGCAAGGGAAGAAATACTTAACAGCCACTATAGATATATGTGGTAGTTGGAAAATCCTAAGGCAATTCGTGTATTCCAGCCACCAGCGATTTATCTCAAATGTGATGGCTGGCAGTATTTGCTTTTTCCTATCAGGCTTGTCGGAGGAATTTCTCCGTAGTGTATTACAAGAAATTATGGTTCCAGCATGCAGGGAGCTTCATCACACTCTGCCGTTAATGTCAGAGGACATTTAGACAATATTGTTCTCAATCATAGCATTTAGAGGGGTCTGTCAGTACGGTGTCTACTGCGTTTTCCCGACTCCTTTCAGCGGAAGACATGAAGCGATTGGAGCTCGAGACACGGACTGACACACCACAAGAGCTGATTGCCTGTTTGGTTGCTCATGAAACATCTGGTTGGCACGCAGATGCCAGATGTGTACAAATGGAAACGGATGAATTTCCAGCAACATTTCTACAACAATATCAAACGCACTCCATATCTGGACATGACTAGCGCCAAAACCTTCATGGGCCCCTAATGGGGAAACGATGCACCTGTGACGTTTTTGTCTCTTAAAAAGTGTGTTTCTTTCGTCTCCTCTAAACACTCTAAAACTTTATTTATGTAGTCATGTTACACCCGATATATGTTTTAAACATATCACCGTTCCTTGGGTTACTCCGGAAATTTGTCGATCTTGTTCCCTCAAGAGCGATGTGTTTATACGCAAACAAACCGGGAAAATCCGTCGACGGTGTGGTCATGGGCACGTGCGAAAATGATAATTCCTTTATGCTACCGTCATTTTGCACATCGACCCATTTTACTGCACTGATTCCGTATAACAGACTGGAACATACGCGGATTACTTCGCTGCCACGCTTAGGCCATATGACCGCCAGTTACCAACCCTATACCATCGACCTTACGCTCGTTCTGCACCGTCTACAGTCTGCAAACTGACAGAGAGAGTGTGTAATATTTTTTCCCTGTGAGTTTATTTTAAGGGACATACAGCTGCCTCACGGAGCACAAACCTATTAATGAGTGTGAAACTTCCTGCCAGATTAAAACGGTGTGTCGGACCGAGACTCGAACTCGGGACCTGTGCCTTCCGCGGGCTAGTGCTCTACCAACTGAGCTACCCAACCACGACTCACGACCCGTCATCAGAGTTTCAGTTCTGCCAGTAGCTCGTTTCCTACGTTACTTAGGTAGCTCGTTGGTAGAGCACTTGCGCGCGAAAAGCAAAGGTCCCGAGTGCGAGTCTCTGTCCAGCACACAGTTTTAATCTGCCAGGAAGTTTCATAACAGCGCTCACTCCGCTCCAGAGTGAAAATCTCATTCTGGTATTTGTGAATATTCGTAGCAGATATTCAACAAGTGAGCCATGCACTCCTGTTCCTGCAAGTTAGACGGGAAGCTGGTGTCTGTTACAAATTGCTGGTAGAAAGAAAGGAACGTTACGCAGGGTAAGTCTGGAGGGAAGGTACATGCTTTGAAAGGTGAGAGCATTGATTATTCCGAACAAAAAACTTCAAACATATGCCCTTTTCTTATCCGTATCCGACATCTGTATGAAGAAATAAAAGAAATTATTCAGATAGTTAGGGGAGATGAAAATTTAATAGTCATGGGTGACTGGAATTCGACAGTAGGAAAAGGAAGAGAAGGAAAGATAGTACGTGAATATGGGTTGGGGGTAAGAAACGAAAGAGGAAGCCGCCTGGTAGAATTTTGCACAGAGCATAACTTAATCATAGCTAACACTTGGTTCACGAATCATAAAAGAAGATGGTATACATGGAAGAAGCCTGGAGATACTGACAGGTTACAGATAGATTATATAATGGTAAGACAGAGATTTAGGAACCAGGTTTTAAATTGTAAGACATTTCCAAGGGCAGATATGGACTCTGACCACAATCTATTGGTTATGAACTGTAGATTAAAACTGAAAAAACTGCAAAAAGATGTGAATTTAAGGAGATGGGACCTGGATAAACTGACTAAACCAAGGGTTGTACAGAGTTTCAGGGAGAGCATAAGGGAACAATTGACAAGAATAGGGGAAAGAAATACAGTAGAAGAACAATGGGTAGCTTTGAGGGATGAAGTAGTTAAGGCAGCAGAGGATCAAGTAGGTAAAAAGACGAGGGCTAGTAGAAAACCTTGGGTAACAGAACAAATATTGAATTTAATTGATGAAAGGATAAAATCCAAAAATGCAGTAAATAAACCAGGCAAAAAGGAATACAAACGTCTTAAAAATGAGATCGACAGGAAGTGCAAAATGGCTAAGCAGGGATGGCTAGAGGACAAGTGTAAGGATGTAGAGGCTTATCTCACTAGGGGTAAGATAGATACAGCCTACAGGAAAATTAAAGAGACCTTTGGAGAAAAGAGAACCTCTTGTATGAATATTATGAGCTCAGATGGAAACCCACTTCTAAGCAAAGAAGGGAAAGCAGAAAGGTGGAAGGAATATATAGAGGGTCTATACAAGGGCGATGTACTTGACGACAATATTATGGAGATGGAGGAGGATGTAGATGAAGATGAAATGGGAGATATGATACTGCGTGAAGAGTTTGACAGAGCATTGAAAGACCTGAGTCGAAACAAAGCTCCGGGAGTAGACAACATTCCATTAGAACTACTGACAGCCTTGGGAGAGCCAGTCCTGACAAAACTCTACCCTCTGGTGAGCAAGATGTATGAGACAGGCGATATACCCTCAGACTTCAAGAAGAATACAATAATTCCAATCCCAAAGAAAGCAGGTGTTGACAGATGTGAAAATTACCGAACTATCAGTTTAATAAGTCACAGCTGCAAAACACTAATTCGAACTCTTTACAGACGAATGGAAAAACTAGTAGAAGCCAACCTCGGGGAAGATCAGTTTGGATTCCGTAGAAATATCGGAACACGTGAGGCAACACTGACCCTACGACTTATCTTAGAAGCTAGATTAAGGAAAGGCAAACCTACGTTTCTAGCTTTTGTGGACTTAGAGAAAACTATTGACAATGTTGACTGGAATACACTCTTTCAAATTCCGAAGGTGGCAGGGGTAAAATACAGGGAGCGAAAAGCTATTTACAATTTGTACAGAAACCAGATGGCAGACATCAAAGGGAAGCAGTGGTTGGGAAGGGAGTGAGACAGGGTTGTAGCCTCTCCCCGATGTTCTTAAATCTCTATATTGAGCAAGCAGTGAAGGACACAAAAGAAAAAATTCGGAGTAGGTATTAAAATCCATGGAGAAGATATAAAAACTTTGAGGTTCGCCGATGATATTGTAATTCTGTCAGAGACAGCAAAGGACTTGGAAGAGCAGTTGAACGGAATGGATGGTGTCTTCAAAGGAGGATTATAAGATGAACATCAACAAGAGCAAAACAAGGATAATGGAGTGTAGTCGAATTAAGTCGGGTGACGCTGAGGGAATTAGATTAGGAAATGAGACACCTAAAGTAGTAAAGGAGTTTTGCTATTTGGGGAGCAAAACAACTGATGATGGTCGAAGTAGAGAGGATATAAAACGTAGACTGGCAATGGCAAGGAAAGCGTTTCTGAAGACGAGAAATTTGTTAACATCGAGTATAAGTTTAAGTGTCAGGAAGCCGTTTCTGAAAGTATTTGTATGGAGTGTAACCATGTACGGAAGTGAAACATGGACGATAAATAGTTTGGACAAGAAGAGAATAGAAGCTTTCGAAATGTGGTGCTACAGAATAATAAAAAGATAAGATGGGTAGATCACGTAACTAATGAGGAGGTATTGAATAGAATTGGGGAGAAGAGGAGTTTGTGGCACAACTTGACTAGAAGAAGGGATAGGTTAGTAGGACATGTTCTGAGGCATCAAGGGATCACCAATTTAGTATTGGAGGGCAGCATGGAGGGTAAAAATCGTAGAGGGAGACCAAGAGGTGAATACACTAAGCAGATTCAGAAGGATGTAGCTTGCAGTTGGTACTGGGAGATTAAGAAGCTTGCACAAGATAGAGTAGCATGGAGAACTGCATCAAACCAGTCTCAGGACTGAAGACCACAACAATAACAACATCTGACATATAGCTCTTTGAATATCACTGGCGTCAGTGGCATGTCCTTCTGCACCAGCTTTATCATTCGAATACAACGAAAGCCACATTACACTACGTAGTATTGTCTTTACCGTCCATTTCAATGCGCAGTTCTCTTCGGTTGTATTTTAAATGCGTTTGCTCCAGTAAAGGAACTACGAATGAGCTGAGATCAGCAACACAGCAGCTTCTACTAGAGATGCAAAACGCTTTGCAATTAACGGTGGACTTTTTGAACGTCTTTTTTGAGAAAATGTACACAATTAAACAAAACATTACATCAGAACGTTTCATTAGTACTCCTGCATTTCTCCTGTATCCCTTTGTTTTCATTAGTCTCCTCGGAAACTGTAGGATCAGGACACATGTCAAGAGGATGTTTTTTTATTCAAGAGTCACTTTCATCCCTCAAAGCACGTTCTTTTCTTCCTGTCTCACACTGTATAAAGGGTGGTTCCTGGAAGTTGTTACAAACTTCCAGAGGAGATGGAAGAGTGTAAATGTATCAATTTAAGTTTAGGGGTCTTGGTCCGGTAACGTCGGAGTGGAAGCCTGTAAGCGAAAATCGTTCCGGAGCTTCTGACAGTGCAATATATACGGGCTATCGGTACTGTTGGTGCTATGATTGTAAGGCAGGCAACTTTCAGAGGTGGTAGTATGGACCAAAACAAGGGAAAAGGTATGGGCACTAAAATACATATCTTAAGAGCTATGGGCACCTCCTCAGCAGAAAGAAAATGTTTCACAGTACCTACGAATAACAAGTGTTCATAGCTCTTATGGTATGGATTTTGGTATGGTTTCACAGTACCTAAGAATAACAAGTGTTCATAGCTCTTATGGTATGGATTTTACAGCTTATGTCCGCCAATTTTTCTTTCTTGTTTTGATTCTCACTACCACTCTTGAAAGTTATCTACCGTTCAATCTTAGCATCAACAGCACCGATACATGTATACCACAGTCAGAGGTATCAAATTGATTTTCGCTTGTAACTTTCGACTCGTTTGTTTCCGACCAGGAAACAGATTTACCCTTCACCGACACCACTGCAAAATTTTAACTTCACCATGGAATCACCCTGAATCTGTCTACATAAACTGAAACTAAATTCCAGTGTTAAAACTTTGAAGATTGTTCAAGGCTATTTTCTGAGTATATATCCGTGATCCGGTGGTTCGTTACAGACTAATTACATTTTCGCTGATTTCGTATCCGAATTTACCTTTGTATTTTTGTTCAACTGGAAATAACTGCACAACAGTGGGTATGAACACTTTGTCTCGTTTGGAAATAGAAAACGTATTCTGTTTACTCGCTGTACCTGCCGTTGACAACGGTAAATTCCAGTTTACTCTTTGCCATCATGCTTACATTCAGTACTGGTCGATTCTGCCTCGGGTTTACTTGTTTTTCAGCACTGTTATTTGTCTGGCAACAGAGAGACATAGCAGACATTTTTAGTGATAAAGAAATGCATAAGTTGCAGCTATAAAGAAAGGGTGATGTGGACTCATCGCTGTGGTTACTGTTTCGCGTGTGTCGTGCAACTCTTGGTGCTGCATTCAGTCAACCTACGAGTAGCATACCGCCCAACTCCCAACGCAGTGATTCCAAGACGATGGTACAAACTTTCAGGGATGATGGAGAAGGGTAAATGTATCAATGTAAGGTAAGAGACCTCCGTCCAGAGATGGCAATTTATAATCGAAGATCATTGTGATACCTCTTCCACTGCTAACTCTTTGTTTTCCATATTTTTGGAGAAGGCAGTATTGGCCAAAACAAGCGAAAATTGTCTAATAACATGGGTCCTAAAATGTATATATTAAAAGCTATGAGCACTTCACCTCTTACCAAAATATGGAAAGCAAAGAGATTACAGTAGAACAGGTCCACTATCAGAGGCATTAGACTGATTTTCGCTTATACACAGATGAGCCAAAACATTATGACCACTGGCTTAATAGCTTGTTTGTTTGCCTTTCGAACGAAATACATCACTGATTCTACGTATCAGGGATCAGACAGCATGTTCGTAGGTTTGTGGAGGTATGTGCCATTAGACGTCTACTCAAAGGTAATTGGCGTAAATAACAGGCCGCTGACCTGCGTACTCGATTACGGCGCAAGACAGCGACCAGATGGGTGCCATAGGATTTACATCAGGCGAATTGGCCGCAGAAACATCAACTTAAGTTAATTATAATGCTCCTAAAACCACTGCAGCGTGGTTCGGGCTACGAAACGTAGACATTACTATCATATGTCCCATGACAGCGCAGCATGATGCCTCCCATAGCGTAATACTGTTCCCACAAGCCTACCTCCGTGGCGTGCTGCACGTTTCCGGCCGCCGTTCACCTCGATGACGGCGTTTGTGCAGACGATCATGGACCTAGTGTAGCGCAAATGTGATTCACCCGAAGAGCCGACACGTTTCCTTGATCGACGGTCTAATCACTACGGTCCCATGTCCACTGCTGTCATAACTGTCGATGTCGATGGGTCAGCATGTGAACACGTAGGGGTTGATTGCTGCAGAGCCCCATGATCGACAATGTACGATGAATGGTGTGCTCTGAAATATTTGTGCGTGCGCCAGCATTGTGCTCTTTCGTCAGAGATGCCACAGATCACCATCTGTCGTACTTTACAGAGCAGACAAGCCACCGAACCCAACGCTCTGTGATTAGTCATGGACGCCCAACCATTTAGCGCCTAGTGGTAGTTTCACTTTTCTTCTACCTCTTTCCGTAAATGCTCGGTACTGTAGCACTTAAAAATTCGACCAGCTTCGTCGTTTCCGATATACTCGTTCACAGGCTCTGCGTAATAATAATCTGCACTTTGGGAAAGTCGCTTATCACAATGGACCTCCCCATTTTCAGTCCATATCATCGCTAGGGTGATACCCCGTAGATGTCTGCTCCTTTTACATACCATTTTTCCCACGTCACGTGCCCGAATCGCCACCAGGTGGCATACAACGTCATGGATGACAGTTGTTATAATGTTTTGGCTTATCAGCGTAACTTTCGTCTCACTAGGAGAGCACATCAAATACTATAACCCAATTTCTCGGAAAATTCGGTTAGTGGAAAAGGGCTCAAAATACGCGAACACGAGTCTCGGCTTATCCGTAGGTACTCGATCTCCTTTGAAAAAATGATGGTCACAAGTATTTTACAGTTACTGTACGGACCCTTTACACTGCACAATGGTGATTAGCGTCATGGCTGCTTAATTTTGCGCGCCGTGTTCGAAACCCCATTATTAAATTTTTCATTTATATACCTACATCTGTAGTAGCTTTCTACACGAATGTTTTCTATTGTATATTGATATATTATTATCCCTATCTGTTTACTAATATTTTGTCGGATGAATGAGTTAAAAGAAAAAGCGAAAAAATTATGTGAAATAGTTTTCGGTGAAGTTCTTGTGTGTGCAGTAGCTTGATTCACTATCAATTGCAAGTGCCAGTTTTTGGAAGAGTGATCCGTTATGCATGATTTGCCACGAAATTATTGCCAACGCGCTAAATCTTCAGCAACGACGTTTGCTTCATACAAAAAATGTCACTGTGGCACACCTGCCCTGGACGTAGCTCGTAACGTCCGAAACAGCTTTGTTTCGTATATTTCTATCATCGGTGTCATCCAGTGGAATGCAACTAATCTTTCTACACCAACACATGTGAATAAAATACAGGAATTAATATAAGGATTGATATAAGAATGAAATATGAGAGTATGAGAATTTAAAAATATTGTAACCCCCCAACATACTATAAATGTATGACACTCTGAAATCCAGTTATAATTTTACAGTTAAAATAACATCGTTGTATCCCCCAATCTCATAAGAAACTTTCGTGTAATTATCTCCTATGGAGAAAGGTAGATACATGAAGACAGCAAAAGTAAAGTAAATAATAACAACAATCGGGTTTGGAGAGGTGTTACAAAATGTTGAAGCCGTGACGCTAACCATTGTGCCACAATTCGTCCGCGGATATCGCCCATCAGATGAAGGGCTTATAAAGTACCTAGAAAATTTCGAGCGTCGTTTTTTCGGAAACTGTTGAGTATGTACGGATAAGTCGAAACGCGTGTTTTCTTGTTTGGACACCTCTTGTACTAGGGTGATGGCACTTGCCGTGTTCTCCTCGTTAGTTGTTTCCCGACCACGGTCCATCACCTCAGATTGATTCAGTTACTTTCTCCGTCACCACTGAAAGTTTTTAGTATCATCACGGAATCGCCCTGTATATTGATACCGTCTGTATTCTGTTCCTGTTCATTCGTGTTGTGACATTGGTCGGTTTGTAACGCTGTTGGATAAATTCTTTTAGTCTAAGGCAATAAACAAATGGGTTGCGTGAATGGAAGACATACAGGGAGGGAGACAGGTGGAGCCACCAGGCAAGCGGGAGTAGGTAGAGGGGAGGCCGGCACTGACCTGGCGTGCAGTGCGCCTCGTCGCTGGCGTCCTTGCAGTCGACGACGCCGTCGCAGACGTAGCCGGGCCGGATGCACTCTCCGTTGTCGCACCGGAACTCCGAGTTCCAGCACGTCCGGTGCGCTGGAACCACAACGGGCACACCACAGGTTAAGGCGCACACGGCTGTTAGGTGAAAAACCCACATTCCTAGTTTAGAGTGTTCTCCCTTATCGTAACATATTTTAGACAGAAACAGTGGTAACGTCAGCTTCCTCAAAACGAAGCGCAAATAGTCTCTCTGCCTTCGACATGGAGCGAAACGAGCTGTGTAGACATTATTTTATTAAAAAATCTATGTACAGCTACAATTTGTAATAAAGAACGGACTTAAGAAGGGAGATGCCCTGTCTCCGCTACTTTTTAATTTAGTCCTAGAATATATAGTACGAATGGCAGCAGATAATTCAGAGGGTGTGGAGGTAAATGGAAATATTAAGATATTAGGGTATGCAGATGATCTAGACATCATTAGCGATAGGAAAGAATCTGTAACAGCAAATGCGAATGCGTTAATCAAGGCTAGTGAAGATATAGGTCTAAGGATAAGTGAAGAAAAAACTAAGTACCTGGTTACTACAAGAGTGCCAACAGCAGTAGATCAGGAAATGTCAAGAGTTGGAGACATGCAGTTTGAAAAAGTGAACACATTTAAGTATCTAGGCGTGGACATCACTTCGAGAAATGAGATTGAATCCGAACTGAAGAAGAGATTACGGGCGGGAAATGCATGCTACTTTTCACTGAATACATTACTTTCATCATGGATATTGTCTAGGAATTTAAAGATTAGAATATACAAAACTATTATTCTACCAGTTATGCTGTATGGGTGTGACACTTGGTCTCTCACTGTGCAAAGTGAAAAGCCGTTTCGAGTATTTGAAAACAAAATTTTGAGGAAAATTTTCGGAGCGAAAAGGGATGACAGTAGCGGAGAGTGGCGAAAACTGCATAACAAAGAGATTCACGAACTCTATTCAAGCCCTGGCATAATCAGTATTATTAAATCATGTAGGCTGCGATGGGCAGGTCACGTACCTCGAATGGATGAGGGCAGGGCAGCGCGCAGAGTACTGGTAGAGCACCTAGAAGGAAAACGTCCTGTGGGGAGACCGAGACGTAGATGGGAGGACAATGTGAAGGCTGATTTTAGGAGCCTAGGTATTGAAGGTGAATGGAAGGAAATGGCCCAAGACAGGGAGAGATGGTGAAAATACGTTTCTACGGTAATGGACTCTAGAGTCCGGTATGACCAGTGAGTAAATAAGTATGTACAGCTACAAACTGTCGCTGGTGTTGTGTGGTGTTATCTGAAGTTTGCAGAGAATGCCAAAAGTCGGTTCATAGGAAACTATAAAATAAATATTATTCTAGAACGTAATTTGTATTTCAATATTTAATATGTCTATGTTCATCCAAGTAGCGACGGAATATTTCATAAACATGAACAATTCATATATCTGTGTGTGCTTGCATACTGCCCAACTGTGCCTTAAATTTAATACAAGTTAATAAATTCCATGTGCCATTACTCTCGTACACGTTAAAAAATAAATTTCACAATGTAGTTAACATATTTTACTACTGCGCTACACATTCTCCCCGTGTTTCATTAAATATTTACCTGTGGAACAGAACGAACAGTCCAGAAGGAAAAAAAGCACTACATTAAAAAGTTTATTTGTTTCCTCTTTCAAATTTTATGATGTAACCAAAGTTCCAAAGAGCTGTGAAGCTGTGTATGTAACTAGTTCCAAGCATCTCACAGCTACATTAGTGAGAAGAGAACCTCATTTCTTCTGTTAGTGTAGTACCTGAAGCCTTTCCAAGTAGTGATAGTGTGGTTAGGACATCTTGGAGAGGCTCGTACAAATTGACTGTAGGTGAAACCCGCATCCAGGCAGCTGAGCAACTGACTGGTCATCACCTTTGTGCCAGAAATGTTGATGTTTGGTATGGGTTGACATCAGTCACATTTCGATACTCGTAATCGTCCATGAAATTGTGAACTATCGTAAAGTTTGTAAGCCGTGGGTAACATGTCAGCTCACAGGCAAACATGAAAAGGAACCACCGAGTGAGCTGCAGAGCATAGAGTGCAAACATCCATCTACACCTGTAGCACAAAGTCCAAAAACCAATCTTCAGCAATGGAGCTGATGTGAAGGGGTTTTGGGATGTATAACGTCCGCTGGTGATTCATTACACGCCGAAAGATTAGGCAGCGAATAGTGAGAGCTACTACGGGATCTCATACCCTACATCAAAATGTAGAGATTGTAGCTTCCAAAACTTAGTTTGCAGCGGGATCATGCCCGCCGTCATACAGTTGGGACAAGAAACCAGTGAATACCTCCTTACGTTAAGAAGATGTGACTGCTCACAATGGTAGTTCGAGAACGGTGTAGCCATTTAATAATGGGTTTTTTGCCTATCTGTTCGCAATATGCTACATTATTGTTGAAAATGAAAGTCAGCTCCCTATTCACGCACCATACAGCTGCAATAGTTAATCTACTAGTCACGCATTAAAGAGGTACGAGCATCAAATCCCATATCGACCACACTTAAGGCGAATAAAGTGATGGTACATTTGTAAAGATCACGTCCAGTTTATTGCCCGTGCTCTGTCTGCAATGATCGAGAACTAAGAGCAGAGTGATACTCCCAACCGGTATCGAGAGCCATGCCTGAGATGACAAATATTTACAGGGGGTGGACAAAAATATGGAAATGGAAACACGAGAAACACAACACATTAGCATTTATATTCCACGGGAAAACCGATGGCATACAAAGCAGCTTCCAGTCGACTTGAAATGGATAGGTAAAGGTCGTGTATGGTTTTCAGAAGAATCTGATACCGCAAAATGAGGGTAAGTCCAGGTAACGATGATGGAGGTGGGTCGCGACTAAGCAATGTTCTCTTGAACGTACACCACGAAAGCTCAATAATATTGAGGCCTGGTGATTTTGATGGTGAGGAGAGGTGCAATAGTTCACACTTCTGCTCCCTAAATGAGTCCTGCACGATGGAAGTTGTGTACATGAGGGCACAACATCACCACAGAAGAAGAAACATTGTAACATGGGATGGACCTGATTAGCCAAACTGGACACATAATTCTTGGCAGTAATACAGCCTGGCGGAATAACCATGCGGCACGTGGAATACCACATCATGGCTTCCCAGATTATCACTCAACCCCTGCCATGTTTCATTTTTGTTACGTAAACTCGGCCAGTAAATAGCGTGCAACAAGAACCACCCGATTATATGCAATATTTCCTTTACTTCATGGGTCAGGTTTTACGCCCTTGGCACGACGTCTTCCTGTTACGGACATCTGCATCATTAACGAGTGGTTTTGTAATTCCAACTCGCCCTGCATGTCACTGCTTAAGGAGTTCCATTCGTCTTATTTTGGTGCTGACAGGGTTCGCATGTGCAACATTTCGATCTGCGTCAATTTTCAGCTGTTGTCCATTTACGTTTCTCCACAACTCTCGCCACTGCCTGTCTGTCGTGATAACAATCAGTTTCGTCTGGGTGGATGATATTTTCCCACCTTCTATTTCTGTGCATCGTGAAGCACCAAACACTTCACCTACCTTGATTACGGTACACCCACCATACGAGAACCAACAATTTGCCCACTGTTCGAATTCTCTTAGTTCCGAGATAACGTTCTCACGACTACACAGAATGCTGTTTTGACCACGACTGACACGTACAACGTACAACATTCCGAGGGCACTGCGCAGCTGCCGGTCGATGTGAAATACTACAGCGCAACGCACAGGCTTGGTTAGGTCGTGCATTTATGTTCAAGTATGCGTCTCTCATGGTGTTGCTATAATATTGTCCAACCCCTGTATTTGAATACTTGGGACGGCCTACAAGGAGAAACCAACCTTGTAATCTCCTGAAAAGAGTTAGTTTCAGTCATGAAAACTTAAGTGAAAGTGACAGGACCGAGAAGTGACTCTAGCTGCTTTTGAATACATGTGCAGTTTCGTTCGCGTCATATCTTCTCGCACAGTGAATGATCCGGATATTGAAGCAACATTACAAGGAAAACCCAATGCCCTATGACAAACATCCCGTCTAATCACCACATGTATTCACGATACCGTAATACCACTGCGGGAATACTTTCTTCTTTTCTTTCTCCTGTGCATTATTCTTATCTTTTTTTCTGATATTGTACAGTCTATCGACGGGAAGTTGTGATTCACTAAACACCCTTGTACCATAATCCCACAATATGTAATTAGGGAATCAGAAAATTGTGAATGTCAACATACTTTAACGCAACTAAAATACTGCAGTATTCGCAACTTTAACTTTTAACATCAGCCTGGAGTCCATGTTACGAAAAAGACTGTGTAATAAAGAACATCTGAAAATTCCGATGCAGAGAAAAAATAAAGCAATATGTTTTTTAGCCTGGTCTCTTTATTTCCGGTTGGAGAAGTAAAATGTACTTCTTTCAGAACTTGTATAAAATTAAATAATATGCAAAAATAGTTAATATGCATAGAGAGGACATTAATATACCGTTTTTGCTGTATTTTCATCATTTCCTCTACTACATTCATGTGTAGCAGGACTCATAAACAAAATCAGGAATAAAATTCCAACGTTTTAAATCATATGAGGGACAGTCAAATGAAATCTAGACAGATGGGAGAAAGTAATTAAAATGTTTGTTATTTCAAATACAATCGCCATAGCTGTTAATAAATGTACCCCTTGGTCAGACAAGTTGTCAACTGCTTCGTGGAAAAATGTTTGCAGTTGTTTACGGAACTTTAATTTTCGTTCCTGCACTCTTTTCTCCTTCACAAATTCAACAACAGAGACTTTTAATTGTTAAAATCCGTGATGAAACCTTCAGCTGTCATTTATTTTTGACAGTTCGCTACTAGTTTCGGTCAATGACCATTAAGCTACGACTAAAAGGAATAAATCAAACCATTATAGATTACACAGCTTACAGGGAAATATGAGATTAAATACTATTTCACTTACTGGCATAAACGGCAGGAAAATTATACCATAATTTGAATAAGCCCTTTAAGCCCACCATAGTACGTAAAAAATTTTCCACAGTTTTAACAGTGTACGATAATTTTTTGGAAGAGGCAAATCCTCATCGACATCTAGGATCACACCAACAGATATAACTAGGCCAAACAGTCAAGGATACAGTCAAAGACAATGCGATGTCAGAGACAGACTATAATACATGTTAGCAATTTACTAAAAGTTATATTATAATCGTTGGTGCCATGTAAACTCTGTGCATTAGTAAGTTAGATCGTGAAATTCCATATTAACAAATGTAATACAAATATGCCACACTGGCGACTTTGTAATTTAAAATACATCGTAACTTAAATCAGTAAACCAAACCACAAGTCAGTCAGTTCTTTGTGTGCATTTGAATAACTTGCAACACAATACAACAGGTATCTTAGATAACATGACATTATTACATAGGGGAGAAAAGGGCTATATTTTGAACGCTATTGAAGAGAATTTCTGTGGCTTAAGATTGTACGCTAATATGATTCCTAACTAACAAAAAGATTTCAAAACCAAAGGCTTCTACGAAAAGTTTGTAAATATTTGATGTAAGTTGTAACATGATCCCATTTTTAATCAAGTGGGTAATTCGTAACCTATTTTATAAGATAAATATGTGCCATCTCTGAGTATTAGGCTTTACTTTACTCTCTTCAGTGGGCTACATTTCGTACTCGGTGCATGTACAATGTTACGAAATACATCCCAGTCATTGTTATTGTTGTTGTCTTCAGTCCTGAGACTGGTTTGATGCAGCTCTCCATGCTACTCTATCCTGGAAAGCTTCTTCATCTCCCAGTACCTACTGCAACCTATATCCTTCTGAATCTCCTTAGTGTATTCATATCTTGGTCTCCCTCTACGATTTTTACCCTCTACGCTGCCCTCCAACGCTAAATTTGTGATCCCTGATGCCTCAGAACATGTCCTACCAACCTGTCCCTTCATCTTGTCAAGTTGTGCCACAAACTCCTCTTTCCCCCAATTCTATTCAATACCTCCTCATTAGTTATGTGATCGGCCCACCTAATCTTCAGCATTCTTCTGTAGCACCACATTTCGAAAGCTTCAATTGTCTTCTTGTCCAAACTATTTATCGTCCATGTTTCACTTCCATACATGGCTATACTCCATGCAAATACTTCCAGAAACGACTTCCTGACACTCAAACCTATTCTCGATGTTAACAAATTTCTCTTCTTCAGAAACGCTTTCCTTGCCATTGCCAGTCTACATTTTATATCCTCTCTACTTCGATCATCATCAGTTATTTTGCTCCCCAAATAGCAAAACTGCTTTACTACTTTAAGTGTCTTACTTCCTAATCTAATTCCCTCAGCATCACCCGACTTAATTCGACTGCATTCCATTATCCTCGTTTTGCTTTTGTTGATCTTCATCTTATATCCACATTCAAGACACTGTCCATTCCGTTCAACTGCTCTTCCAAGTCCTTAGCTGTCTCTAACAGAATTACAATGTCATCGGCGAACCACAACGTTTTTATTTCTTCTCCATGGACTTTAATACCTACTCCAAATTTTTCTTTTGTTTCCTTTACTGCTTGCTCAATATACAGGTTGAATAACATCGGGGACAGGCTACAACGCTGTCTCACTCCCTTCCCAACCACTGCTTCCCTTTCATGTCCCTCGACTCTTATAACTGCCATCTGGTTTCTGTACAAATTGTAAATAGCCTTTCGCTCCCTGTATTTTACCCCTGCCGCCTTTAGAATTTTAAAGAGAGTATTCCAGTCAACATTGTCAAAAGCTTTCTCGAAGTCTACAAATGCTAGAAATGTAGGTTTGCCTTTCCTTAATCTATTTTCTAAGATAAGTCGTAGGGTCAGTATTGCCTCACGTGTACCAACATTTCTGCGGAATCCAAACTGATATTCGCCGAGGTCGGCTTCTACCAGTTTTTCCATTCGTCTGTAAAGAATTCGCGTTAGTTTTCTGCAGCTGTGGCTTATTACACTGATAGCTCGGTAATTTTCACGTCTGTCAACACCTGTTTTCTTTGGGATTGGAATTATTATATTCTTCTTGAAGTCTGAGGGTATTTCTCCTGTTTCATACATTTTGCTCACCAGATGGTAGAGATTTGTCAGGACTGGCTCTCCTAAGGCCGGCAGTAGTTCCAATGGAATGTTGTCTACTCCCGGCGCCTTGTTTCGACTTAGGTCTTTCAGTGCTCTGTCAAACTCTTCACGCAGTATTGTATCTCCCATTTCATTTTCATCTACATCCTCTTCCATTTCCATAATATTGTCCTCAAGTACATCGCCCTTGTATAGCCCCTCTATATACTCCTTGCACCTTTCTGCTTTACCTTCTTTGCTTAGAACTAGGTTTCTATCTGAGCTCTTGATATTCATACAAGTGGCTCTCTTTTCTCCAAACGTCTCTTTAATTTTCCTGTAGGCAGTATCTATCTTACCCCTAGTGAGATAAGCCTCTACATCTTTACATTTGTCCTCTAGCCATTCATGCTTAGCCATTTTGCACTTCCTGTCGATCTCATTTTTCAGACGTTTGTGTTCCTTTTTGCCTGCTTCATTTACTGCGTTTTTATATTTTCTCCTTTCATCAATTAAATTCAATATTTCTTCTGTTACCCAAGGATTTCTACTAGCCCTCGTCTTTTTACCCACTTGATCCTCTGCTGCCTTAACTACTTCATCCCTCAGAGCTACCCATTCTTCTTCCACTGTATTTGTTCCCTTATGCTCTCCCTGAAACTCTGTACAGCCTCTGGTTTAGTCAGTTTAGCCAGGTCCCATCTTCTTAAATTCCCACCTTTTTCATGTACTCTTCAATAATTGTCAGTTATTTATGTAAATTTATCGTTTGCTTTATATATCTTATGACTCTTGTAAATGATTTTATATGAATTACTCTCTGGTTGTACGCGATGTTCCTCCAGAGCTCCCTCCTCCTCGGCACACTGGTATTAATTACAATGCAAATATAAGTGTTAGGTATGTCATATTGTAGATTCCCTTTCTAATTTTGTAATTTGAGTGCTAGTGTAAACCTTCTGTGACATGAGTTGATAAGTTTCACTCAAAGTGAGTGTCCCTATGGAAAATGTATTGTACATTTGGTATGTTCGATTTTCTACTGTAATGATTGGACGTTTGGAGGTTGGTTGTGTAGTTGGTTGATTTGACGGAGGGGAGCAAACAGTGAGGTCTTCGGTCCCATTGGGTAAGGGAAGGATTAGGAAGGAAGTCGGCCATGCCCTTTCAAAGGAACCTTCCTGGCATTTGCCTGAAGCAATTTAGGGAAATCATGGGAAACCTAAATCAGGATGGCCAGACGCCGGTTTGAACCGTCGTCCTCCTGAATGCGAGTGGATTGTCTTAACCATTGCACCACTCCGCTCGGTTGGAGATCGGTGTTCTCTCTTACTGAGGCACCTTAATGAATTTAAGTTTTTATATATAGTTCAATGCCTGTCAGTCATTTATGGAAATGTCACGTGCGCTTTACATTTCTAGGTTCTTATTATTATTTATTATCTTAAATGTTTCACTCTCCAGATTATTTTCCTTACCCCTTATATTCTTTGCAGATCCAATAGTAATGACAACGCAAGTATGACATTGTATGTGCTTTTGAGTTATTATAACTTGGTTTTTTTAGTGTACCAACTCAATTCTGATATGATTTTATATGGACTACGCAAGATGAATTGTATTCTCGGTACGAAGTCTGTGTTTGTGAACATGTTTTCTTTGTTCTGTAAGGATGGAGTGTTTGGAGACTGATGGTCAGTCTTTTTGGACACCTTTACTGAATATATGTTTTTAAGTACCCACAAATGTCTGATAGTTATTTCTGGAAATTATCATGTATATTTTATAATTTCTACGATCTTATAAATATTTTTCATTATCTTAAATGCATTTCTCTGTAGAGGTGAGGCCTCCCCCCCCCCCTTTAGTATATCCAAAAGAGTGACAATGCAAATATAAAATTCATATTTGTCATGCTGTACTTTCTCCTGTAATACTGTAATAGGGTCTCTAATGTACCAAACCATTTCTGATATGGTTTTATAATATCATATATGAAGCCTGTTATGTCGGATTTTTTCCCTGTAGTTATGGAGATGTTGGGAGATCAGGACTCTCTCTTACTGGACCCCAATGTTGAACAATAGTTTTAAAAAATCCGTATGGAGTGGCCGCGGGGTTTGAGGTGCCATGTCACGGATTGCGCCGCCACTCTCGCTGAGGTTCGAGTCCTGCCTCGGGCATGGGTGTGTGTGTTGTTCTTAGCATAAGTTAGTTTACGTTAGTTTAAGTAGTGTGTAAGTCTAGGGACCGATGATCTCAGAAGTTTGGTCCCTTAGGAATTCACAAACACCAAAAAAACTGTTTCCTACTGCTTTCTCTGAAGTGTGTTCTATTCTCACATTCATCAAAATATCTACTGTTTAGAAAGGTCCCTCGCTCCTCCCCTCCCTCTCCAACCACCACCACCCCAACCAGATCGTCTGTTTGGTATGTGGAATTAATATTGTAATAAATTTTTAATTTCTATGCTCACATTCATGATCAAATAATTTTTAATGTTTAGAAACGTCCTCCCCCACAACTGCCCCCCCCACTGCCCCACCCGTTTTCCATTGGGTACGTGGCATTAAAAGTGTAATAAAATGTTACCTCTATGTTCAAGAGGAATAAATGTTACTGTTATATTCTGCTATAGAATACTGTGTGAAGTTGGGTTTCCTTTTTAAAATTGGTTCTAATGGCTTTGAGCACTATGGGACTTAACATGTGAGGTCATCAGTCCCCTAGAACTCAGAACTACTTAAACCAAACTAACCTAAGGACATCAAATACATCCATGCCCGAGGCAGGATTCGAACCTGCGACCGTAGCGGCTCTCTGTGATCCGGTGTACTGTACCAACTGTCATTAGCTGTTGGTAGTTATTTAGAGAGAACATTGTTACAGTCATATGTATTCAACATTCCTCACCTCACGTTGTTGTGACAGTCGACTGACATATCTGCATAATGAGAGAGATCTAATAGAGCTTGGGGATCGTAAAAGAAAGAAATGTCCTTTACTAGCGCTCGGTCTCAACGGCCGGCCCTGCAATAGGATATTCCCATTTCTGCGATAGCAGCTTTACTCTCTACGTTCACTGTATTTAGTTTTAATTATCAATTATTCTGTTCATTTGATGAACACAATTAAAATACTTTGTTTAGTTTTTATTCAGAGATACCTTGTGGAGTTCAAATGGTAGGCGTCTATGTTCACTAAGAGATGAGCTGACCTCCATCAAAGGGTCACGCCTTTGTGTTTGCTACTCTTTACGCATGGCAGAAAGTATTTTTGGAGCAGTTTGTTACATGAGAAATTTCTAGTTGTTTCTGTGTAATGCATGGTGACAAAATGTCCTCTTGATTCTTAAAGATGTTCACTTTCGTCTTAGTAATGTTATTTTGTCCTACCTCTGAGGTGACTTTATATTAACCACTGGCAAAATACCGGACTGGGCACTGTATGAGCTTTCACCATGTGAATAATGCTACCATCTTTAAAATTTATGGTTTACTCACAAGGTTGACAGCGAGGTTCCCTTCATTATTTTCGCTTAGGTTATGACGCACCAAGTACAAGTACATCTCTCATATCTTTCTGGAAGGCAATAACAACCACTCCTTCATCGTTCGTTACGCACGTCGCCACGATGAGGATAACGCGGCAGGGCTTAGGTAAAGATATATTACTTGTGGTACGAGGAAAAATGAGAGATATAAGGCTTCATGTATTTTTTTCCTCGCTTCTCCCGGGGCTATAAATTGGACGGCAGAATGGGGAAATGCGCATTTACTGCAGGTGTAAGGGGCGCTGAGGGCCGGGTGTCGCGTAAGAGATTGCCTCTCGCGGGGTGAGGGCGGCGGCGGCGGCGGCAGCCGTATGTGGAACTGTTCCCCTATGTCAGCCCCGTGGCCACACCCGCCCACACGCGGGAGCGCCCTGCCGACAGCCCCGCTCGTCACCCACGTCCCAGGAGATGACCTGTTCCTTGTCTTTCTCATTACCATAATCCGTTTACTGGTTTGATGTGTCCTTACGTTGATTGTATCCTGTGGCAATATTGCCCTCTTGTCTTATCAGCTACTACTAGCGTTCCTGCAGTCTGAATTACCAGGGTGTTTCCTTCCTCTGCGGCTATTAACTCCCAACTTACTTACTAATGCTTATCATTTCGCGCATTCGACAAGCGAGCACCCTCCAATGTTAAGGACTTACTGTGCACGTTTTTCGTCCACAATTTCATTTAAAATTTCTTCAGGTCTTACTTAATTTGCCCCGTATATTCATGTTTTTAAAAATGTATTTAGTGGGACATTTCACATGTTTTGAGGTATTTGACTCTTACAAGATCGTCAAACTGTAATTTAACGTAAGTTCGAAGTCTGCCACGAGCAGTGGCAATTTTAATAAAGTGAGTCACTCGCCCTGAAGAGAATCGCTGCAAAGCCGGTAAAAAGTCTGCATTTGAGCTGTTGTGCGGTTTCGCAATGACGTGGTCTAATTCCCAAAAAGGATTTTATTGCAATTGAATGTTTAATTTTCTTATTCACAGAACAACCAAACATGACTAAGCAGCGCAGTACTTGCTGTTGACCCCATTCCCTGACTTCGGATACTCTCGCTGCCGACCCTGTGACGGTGAAAACCAGGAACGCTCGCTGCCTAAGAAATTACGTTTAATTACGAGTAGCGTTCAATAAGTAATGCAACACTTCTTTTCTGAAAGCAGATTGGTTTTGTTCCGGATTCCAATACACCATATTATTCCCACTGTTTGGCTACAAAACCCTATTTTTCAACGTAATCTCCGTTCAATCCGAGGGCCTTATGCCACCCTACTGGGAGGGGAGGGCCCATATGCCCGCTTGGTACCATTGTAATAAGTCGACGTTGCATCAGTAACTTCCCCATCATCCACATACAGTTTCCCACGGAGTGTATCTTTCATTGGGCAAAACAGATGGATATCGAAAGGTGCTGTAGGATGGATGAGGAAGAACAGTACAATGAAGTTTGGCGAGTTCCTCTCGGGTGCGGAGAATTGAGCAGCGAGGTGTTTGATTGTGATCCGTCGATCAGCCCGAATGAGTGTGTCCGCAAGTTCCAACATTGCAGGAGTCACAGCTGTGTGCAGCCGGCCGGCAAGCGGAGGATCGGACTAGTTTGCGAGGCCTTGTTGCAAATTTCAAAGTCGCCTCGGCCAACGACTCACCACGCGTTTGTTCACTGCCAGGTATCCGTATACATTCTTCAAGCTCCTATGAATATCTACTATTCTCTAGTTTTCTGCCAAAGGGATCTCAATGACAGCTCTCTGCTTAGAACTTACCTTCGTTACAGACGACATTTTGATGGCTACGTATAGCATTGCCACATAACGGAACTTCATAAAACCCTAAGAGCTGAAGGGGGAATATTCGGCCGACCGCGGTGGTCTAGCGGTTCTGGCGCTGCAGTCCGGAACCGCGGGACTGCTACGGTCGCAGGTTCGAATCCTGCCTCGGGCATGGGTGTGTGTGATGTCCTTAGGTTAGTTAGGTTTAAATAGTTCTAAGTTCTAGGGGACTTATGACCTCAGATGTTGAGTCCCATAGTGCTCAGAGCCATTTGAACCATTTGGGAATATTCGACGATATCCCACAACAAATTCCGCATTTTTAACAGAAATTGGCCTAGAAAAAAGTCAGTTGTATTACTAATTGAAAGCCACTCGTATATGAGAAAGCTGAGGCCAAAGTGATATAGGCTAAGCGCTAAATATTTAATACAGCCTGCACCTGTTCCCCTTCACTTGCTTTGGTTAGCAGTATTTGTCAATGTGTTTGACTGAATTTTACAGCACGTTGGATTGCGAATTGTTGTCCACTAATATTTACAATGTTAACACGGAAACATTACCAGACACTATAGTTCCTATCGTACTTGCACAGGAATATGTGTATGAAAGTGATGGAATGGAAATGGAAATGCCGTGTGGTTAGGGCCTCCCGTCGGGTAGACCGGTCGCCGGGTACAAGACTTTCGACATGTCGCCACTACGGCGACTTTCGTGTCGATGGGGATTAAATGATGATGATAAGGACAACACAACACCCAGTCCCTGAGCGGAGAAAATCTCCGACAAAGCCGGGAATCGAACCAGGACATTTAGGTATGAAATTCCGTAGTGCTGACCACTCAGCTACCAGGGGCGGACAGTGATGGAATATGTCAGCATATTAACGATTAATTGGATGCTATATTGACGTGGTCAACACACGGGTCTCCCAGTCGCTGTAATATTAATTTTTTTACCTTGGAACCGCTACTAATCGGACTAGTAGCTCCTCAGTTGGCGTTAAGAGGCTGAGTACAACTCATACCAGCCCTGCCACCAAGAGAAAATCCCTGACAGTACCGTAAATTGAACCCGACTCGTCCGCATGGCAGCCAGGCGTGCTGACGACGCAGCTACGGACGCGGATGATGTCCAGAGCAGCCACAGATGAAACCGTCCGTGAGTCAAGATTAGTATCAGTCACAACATACAAATAACTGTGGCTAATATTGCCTGGGAATGCGAAGCGTTATGGTCATACTGGCGCTGTTCGAACTGAGACTAATGCCACTATATACTGATATGATACTAGCCACGCTGGTGTTGGTATTATGAACGAAATTCCTACGAATCACTCTTATCCTACTATCATCCTCTACGGCAATTATCCGATATCCATCTCCCCTTCGAAAAGCTTGTCCTCCAAAATAGTTCATGTTTGAACATCTCGAGAAATGTAAAGACATTCATTACATAACCCCGAACAGAGTTTTTGCCTCGTATTTACACTTTAATTCCGATACGTTGCAGAGGAAATGAGTTAACCGCCCGACTCCCATTGACTTCCAGTGCGGCTTTATTCAGATGAATTGTATCTGACTTCACCGTAACTCCATATGTTCGAGCAAAGCTGGTACATAACACCAGCTCACAGAAATAACATGAAATTGGTATGGACCAGAAAAGCGTGCGTAGTTTTACCTGAAATAAAATTCCAATTTTACTATGAATTACATGTTCTGTTCCAGCTTTTGACGCGACGTACCTAGATATTACGTCAAAAATTTTCCTGGGAGGGTAACTTGTGAAGTAGTCCTATTTTAACTTGCTGGTCGCCAAATCTGCCCTTCCTCCATAACGATCCCCCTTGGTCCGAGGAATGGGAATTAATCCGATCTCATCTCCAAGGCAAAGTGTCTCACCAGTAAGACTTATAAGTTATTGAATATTTAAGTAACGAAGTGTTTCACTTGTAACAAAAACTAGAAACATTAAAAAAGTCACATAGTTCGTCAATGTGAAAACAGCAGTACGACAAATATTTCATATTGCAATATAGCTCAAAGGAATGAAGGGAGAAAATAGCATTTTACTTTGAATAAAACAGGTATATGAGCGGTGCTGTTGGATAGAAACACATCGTGACCAGTTATCCACAAAGTGACGTATCAACTCATTGGTACAACAGCAACGATATACATTTAATTCGCTGGACACTTAATATTACATTTCTTGCGCATGGTAGGAAGACAGAAAAAGCTAGCTCTCATAATTTCAATCTGTAGTCCCACTACTTTTAGTGACGTATATTTCGTTTCCCCCCAATTAGATTCGGTACCTCTTCATTAGTTACCTAAACCACCCAACTATTTTTCAGCCTTCATATGCAGCACCATATTTCAAATTTTACTATTCGCTTCCCATCTTTACTGCTAATTTTCCACGTTTCACTTATGAACACTGCTACACTTCAGGTCAATACTTCCTGAAATGACTTTTAGATGTATATTCGATTTTAATAATTGTCTCTTTCTCAAAAATGCTTTTCTTTCTACTGACAGTCTGATTTTTACTTTCATTATCCGTACCTAGGCTATCATCACTTGTTTTGCTGCCCAAAGAGTGACTCTCGTCTGCTACTTTTAGCATATCAGCTCCTAACCTACATCCATCAGCGTCGCGTGATTTATTTCGACTGCGTTCTTTTACTCTTGTTTTACATTTGCTGTTATCCAATTATTATACGGTTAAAACTGATATTCAGAAATTGTATCTATGAAAGGCTACGTGGTTGGTCCTTAACTAAATAATTTCTCCTATCATATATAAGACACAAAAATTTGTGTGAAGTAGGATGAACAAGCAAAATCAGTAGTACGACGGATGAATGTAAGACTAAGATTTATTTAGAGAATTCTAGAAAAGCTTAGATAGTGCAATCTCAGATTAAAGTAGCCTATGAAAAGGCGCTGGTTGACTCGTTAACGGTCAATTCAGTCGGAATGAGAGCTTCATGCACATGTTTAAGGACTTCCCATGGAAATTGGATGAGGAAACACGGTGTTCATTTCGTCAAAACCATCCATATGTTTGAGAACAACAATGTATGAGACAAACTGTAAACGCTACTATCGAGTCCACAGTCTATCCCTCGAAAGTATCATAGAAACAGGATTAGAGAGATTACGGAGCATACTGAAGCGTGCAGATAATTATTTTTCTGTACTGGACTTTTTGGTAGAATAGGAACACTTCGAGGAATGAAAGTTCGCGTACTACTTAGTTAGCCTGCTTCAAGAGTATTTATGTAGATAGCGCTACTAAACGTGTCATCATAAATTGAGATTTTAGTCTACACAATCAGAAAGATTCAGCGCAGATACCTTAAAAAAAATTTTTAACTCGTTTCTACAGGTCGTGCCCTTCGAAGCGGCATACCATGGGACTGAATGAAATTGAGATTTGGTGGAGCTATGATCACAAAAATAATAATAATAGTGTAACAGTTATCCACATAAAAAGGTTTATTAACCTGCATTAAATAACTTAATGACACCCGGCGTTTATCTATGGCGATTCTAAGAAAATCTATGAGACGTAGGAAAAACAAGTATAAAGACTCTGAAGAGTCGACATCTTGATTAACATATATTTACCCCGGTTGAGATAAGATATACGTTTGATATAAGGAATCAGTCTCAAAGAGAAACACAGTTTTCCAAATAAAAACGTAAGCCAAACTCCCGTAGTTCGATACCTTCAAGGCTGCAGTTCTAATTCATTAACGGTCTACTTCTGTACAAATGCAGGAAATACTTTACTCACAGCAATTTTGTTCGTCGGACCCATCACCACAGTCGTCCTCAAAGTTGCACACGGCGTCCTCTGGGACGCAGTAGTGATTGGCACACTTGAAATGCGTCACAGGACACACGAAGGACTCTGAAATAAAAATGTTCGAAAAATTAAACAGTAATTTAACATAAATTAGAAACAAACTTCACGGGCATGCAATGTCATATTGAACTGATGACAATGGCACACTCTAAAAGCGTCACAAGATGTATCAAAACCCTCAAAAGAGTAAATTGTTTCAATATTTATTATAATCAGAGTTAAATAGGCAATATAAATGTACGTACAAAAGGATGAGGGAAACAGAAAGAAAAGATAAATGATATAATGGAAAAAGTTTGCATAAAGAAACAGAGTAAGAACGCAGAAACAATAAGCAGAACCAAAGTAAGACGGGATAAACGAGAAGGAACTGAAGATAACAAAAGGAAAGAGAAATAGAAGAAGGAAGAAAGAAGTGTAGAAGTAACAGCAGAAGATAGAAGGGAATAAGACGGATACCGATTGAAGAGAGGAAACTAAGGTAAAGATTGCTACGTGGTGAATTGTAACGTCCTGTGTTTGAGAAGTCGATTTTTCTGTGCGAGATGTTGATAGCATTGACTGTTGTACACTCAGAAGATGTTAGCGATCTTATCTGCCGGTGGGACCTAAGGAATGAGTAGGGCTGTTTGTCAAAATATGTCTGTATGTGCGTCATGGTGACCCTACGATCGAATGAGCTTAAGTTGAACTACTTATTCGTATTTCCGGCTAGAGAACAGATTCTTTTCGGAATATGACCACTACACATTAAATCGACTAAAATACTGTACTGTTTGTGGAAACTGTGATGTCACAATCTAAGGAAGCAAACTAACATAAGTAACTAAATGTATTGTTTTGAAGACGACCTGTATAAAATTGTCCTGTATTGATGACCAACATAACTACATAATAGGTCCCCTGAATTATTACAGTGGACAGTAGAGCTCTGTAACGTTATTACTCCCCTTACTAAAGCTGCACGCACAAAAGTATGGTGTTTAACATTTATTGGAAAGTGTCTAGGAAAATACGAAAGATATCTATTAAGAAAAAGATAGCGCTCTACACCAAATAATATGTAAGTAAGCAGAAGTACTAACTGAAATAAATAGTAATAACTTTGTCGTGCTAATAGGGCGTAAAATAATTAGATGTATATAGAAAGAAAAAGTAGTTAGTCATATTATGTTGATATATCCATGGCTTGATCAGAATACTCGAAAAATTCATCGTTAACTAGTAACTGACTTGTTAATCTCCACACAATTGTGCTAGCCGATAGGTCGCTACTTGTCTGGTTACATCTTCAGGAGGACTCGATAGTGTGCTATCCATGCAGGTCAGGGCTTTCTATTGTATAAGAGACGCCTACGATACAGTTACTACTAGAATTTTCTGTTACCCACTTATTCATGCCAATCAAATTACTAATGCTTATAACAATCTGGCTAAAAACACCACTGAACTGATACTACAATTAAAGAGATAGATACACTGGTGATAAACACATTATGACGACTGTCCACAGTGACACTGAATGCAGTCTGATGGCATTGCGGGCACGTGGCACGGCAAGGAAACTATACAAGAGGAACGGAGACGAATGGTAAATCATTCTAATGACGATACGGGCCCCAAGTGGGGCAACTCCACTGATAGCAGCGGCTTCAGCGAAGTGTAGGTCACTAGCAGTGGATGGTATATGTAGAGTGTCGGGAAGGATGTGGAAAACAGCGCAGCCTTTATGGGTAATGGGAAGTCGGAGCGATTTATCTGACGTCCAAAAGAGCATCTTCAATTGCTTTCGGGCAAATGGTGGAAGCATTTCTGAAACGGCTGAGTATGTAAACAGTCCGCGTGCCGCTGTGGTTAAAGCATATCGTGCATGGAAAAATAGCGCCATCCAGAATTGGTGCCGACGCAACTGTGGTGCACCAAGGGTCTAAGATTACAGCGGTCAACAACGGCTGTGGAGATGTGTACGATCGAAAATAAGTGCAGCTGTAGAGCAACTGACGGCCATATGAACCAAAGGGCTACAAAGAGCGACTCCTCAACTACCGTTCAGGCAACGTTCCTTCGTATAGGTCTCTGTAGCAGGCGCCTGGTTCATGCACCCATGCTGAATTCTGGTCATTGGTGACGAAGATGGAACTTGCAACCCATTACCCAAGTGGAATTCCACTGAATGTGCCCTTTTCAGATGAATCACGTTTTATGCTCCCTAGAACAGATGACCATTGGCTTGTACAGCGTGAAACGTCTGAAAGCAGACACCTACATCTACATCCATATTCTGCAAGCTACCTGACGGTGTGTGGTCGAGGGTACTTTGTGTACCTCTATCGGTTCTCCCTTCAATTCCAGTCGCGTAGTGTCCGTGGAAAGAAAGATTGTCGGTATGCCTCTGTGTGGGCTCTAATCTCTCTGATTTTATCCTCATGGTCTCTTCGCGAGATATATGTAGGAGGGAGCAATATACTGCTTGACTCCTAGGTGAAGGTATGTTCTCGAAACTTCAACAAAAGCCCGTACCGAGCTACTGAGCGACTCTCCTGCAGAGTCTTCCACTGGAGTTCATCTATCATCTCCGTAACGCTTTCGCGATTACTAAATGATCCTGTAACGAAGCGCGCTGCTCTCCGTTGGATCTCCTCTATCTCTTCTATCAACCCTGTCTGGTACGGATCCCACACTGGTGAGCAATATTCAAGTAGTGGGTGAACAGTTGTACTTAACCAACTTCCTTTGTTTTCGGATTGCATTTCCTTAAGATTCTTCCAATGAATCTGTCTGGCATCTGCTTTACCGACAATCAACGTTATTTGATCATTCCATTTTAAATCACTCCTAATGCCTACTCCCACATAATTTATGGAATTAACTGCTTCCAGTTGCTGACCTGCTATATTGTAGCTAAATGATAAAGGTTCTTTCTTGTCTACATTGAGATTCAATTGCCATTCCCTGCACCATGCGTCAATTCGCTGCACATCCTCCTGCATTTCAGTACAATTTTCCATTGTTACAACCTCTCGATATACCACAGCATCATCCACAAAAAGCCTCAGTGAAATTCCGATGTTATCCACAAGGTAATTTATGTATATTGTGAATAGCAACGTTCCTACGACACTCCTCTGCGGCACACCTGAAATCACTCTTACTTCGGAAGTTTCTCTCCATTGAGGATGACATGTTGCTTTCTGTTATCTAGTAACTCTTCAATCCAGTCACACAATTGCTCTGATAGTCCATATTCTCTTACTTTGTTCATTAAACGACTATGGGGAACTGAATCGAACGCCTTGCGAAAGTCAAGAAACACGGCATCTACCTGGGAGCCCGTGTCTATGCCCTATGAGCCTCGTGGACGAATAGCGCGAGCTGGGTTGCACACGATCGTGTTTTTCTAAACTCATGCTGATTCCTACAGAGTAGATTTCTAGTCTCCAGAAAAGTCATTATACTCGAACATAATACGTGTTCCAAAATTCTGCTACGGATCGACGTCAGAGATACAGGTCTATAGTTCTGCACATCTGTCCGACGTCCCTGCTTGAAAACGGCAATGACCTGGGCCCGTTTCCAATCCTTTGGAACGCTACGCTCTTCTAGAGACCTACGGTACACCGCTGCAAGAAAGGTGGCAAGTTCCTTCGCGAACTCAGTGTAAAATGGCGCTGGTATCCCATCATGTCCAGCGGCCTTTCCTCTTTTGAGCGTTTTTAATTGTTTCTTTATCTCTCTGTCGTCTATTTCGATATCTACCATTTTGTCATCTGTGCGACAATCTAGAGAAGGAACTACAGTGCAGTCTTCCTCTGTGAAACAGCTTTGGAAAAAGACCTGGTAGCAGGTGGGATTATTTTCGTCTATACTCCCTTAACCATCAAACTCCCCTGATTTAAACTCAACTGAAAATCTACTGGACCCCCTCGATCAGGATGTACGCGCCATGGATCCTCTGCCGAGAAACCTGGTGCAGCTGGCCACGGCAATGGAGTAGGCATGGCTTCACATCCCTGTAGGTACCTTGCAGAGACAATTCACTCTCTTCCTGTCGGCCTCACTTTGTAAAATGTGGTTACTGAGGCTTTTGGCAGATGGCCACATTACTGTGACTGGACAGTGTGTTTTCGTGGTCAATATCCCACTAGCTTACATTACATCTTCATTATCACGATCTTTCACTCGAGTCTGTTCCTCGATAAATTTTCTTAAATTCTTGTTCCTCCTAGATTTTAAAATGCATTCGTATTAAAACTCAGAATCTCACTGTCATAAGCCAGAACTGAAGATAAACATAGCGTCTGCAGTCACATCGAGACGTCATAGTTGAAAACCACTTTTAATTTATTAAAATAACTACTCCTTAACTTCAATTCGTTTGCTGTCATTGTCATCAACAGTGTTAAACAGAAACAACCATAAATTCTATATGTAATTACATTATTAATTAATACAGTTCCTTCCTTATTTGGTGATTTTATATTACGAGGACTAGGCGGAAAATAAGGTCCGATCTATAGCGAAATCAAAACGACACTGAAAATCCGATGAAACTTTGCACAGGAGTGTTAGGCAGTGTCTCTAGCATGCCCGTGGATCGCGTCACGTCGCTCTTTTCAGTTTTGAGCACACAGTGAGCACGCAAAGATGCCTAGAAAAGAGAGTCTCCCGCCAAGTGTGAGGGTCTGGTGAGAGATTTCGCCTGAAGCTATTCAGCCCACATAACGTGACTGTCATGCATTTCATTCTTCATGACAATTCTCGCCCGCAGTCTGCAGGGGCAATGAAGATGCTCCTGCAACGTTTTCGATGGGAAGTGTTTGATTACCAACGATACAGCCAGTAATTGGTTCCCACTGAGTTTCGCTTCTGCTCACATTAACCGCTGGCTATAAAGACAACACTTTGACACTGACTCGCGTAGAGATTAGGTGGAAAGAACAGGCGGCTGCCTTCTATGCCGAGGGCATTGGAAAGTTGGTAGAACAAATGTTTAAGTCTGAGCGGTGGCTATGTAGAGAAATAGATGGAAGATTTAGCTAACTGTTTCAAATAAAACATTTTTGAATTGCACAGTGGTTCCCATTTCCCGACTGATCGAAACTTACTTACCGAATTGCCGCCGTATTTTAACCTTACTATAAGGCCTACTATTCAACTCGCTATGTTAAGCATTTCCATCAACTGAAGTTTATTTTTGCCATAGGAGGCAGCACCGTGTCGCCAAAAGGTGGTTACGACACCAGGAACACTTTTGATTCATTCGTTTCTCCATTTAATATATCTTAAAACAATTCTTAGCCGATCTAGAGAAAAAGGACTATTATCTGAAGCAACTATGCTGGCACTGCCGGTAACAAGTGGTTCATGATCTACAAGCATTTTTTTTTGTCTAGATCAATTAAACATTTGTATGAAACTCAATCGCAGAGTCTTTATAGATGAACAAATACTAAAATAAGACGGTTTGCCTTTTAATTTGCACGATTTTTTTCAATAACTGCGACTGATTCATGATGGATCTGTATAGAATGCATATTTTTGTTCTTTTATAACTTAATTAAACTCATGATGATATAAAAATCTGCTAATTATCTATTTGAGTGATGAATAGCATCTTCTCTCTCTCCCTTTCTCTCTCTCTCTTTCTCTTTCTCTCTCTCTCTCTCTCTCTCTCTATCTCTCTCTCTCTCTCTCTCTCTCTCTCTCTACCCACACACACACATCTTTTTAAAATATTTCTATCATGACACTTCACATTTAGCAGCTCAGACTCATATCTTGTCACGCAGTTAAGCAAAAGATGTGGCATCCAGTCTATACATAATAAACCCGTTAACAATCTCTGTGTAGATGTCTGTATGGTTAGAGAGAGACCTTTGAAGAAAGTTGAAAAATTGAGGTATCTTAATCTTTCCTTACAATGAAAGAGGGAAGTTATTGTTGAAGTTCTCTGAATTTCTTCATTTCAGTAATGTATTTCCATTATTATGAAAATAATAGCCTTACAAAGTATCAAGTAGACACACTTTTGTGAACGTAACAGAAATGAAAAGCTCAGGAGTATCTGCGTTAATCAACCATAAGTTAATGGCCTATCTTCATACGAACTGACGTTTATTATTCACTGCTGGTGGTCATTGCTTGTTTAGGGCGTAAAACAGCACGGCTAATAGCACGTTGACTACTGACGGCCAGCAGAGAAAACTGGGATTAGAGTAGTAATTACATTCAAATCGTCATTCTTTAACAGGAACGGTATATTGTCCAAACAGTTAGGGATTAGTTGGAAAAAACTGACAACGCAAATTAGTTTGCGGCTGTGCATCCAGTACGAATGAAAAGAAATCCTGGCCTGTAGTTGACAGCGGAATTACGTCAAACGGTGAACAAACAGAAGATTAAACGTTAGTCAGAAGCCTGAATTTTCATTGATTGCCGGATATTGTGGAACAAGATAAAATAAAATGCGCGCAGTTAGTTAATACAAAATCACCCTTTTTCAGCCGGGGGAAGCGAAATCGGCCGCATTCCTCTTCAGAAATAATTGCTCAATTTGATAGTCGGAGAGGCACAGTGAACATCGCTTTTTAATTCGTCGCAGATTAATTCTATGCCCCTCTTACTGGTTCTATATACACGTGTATCGAGCGAGGCTGCGCAGCGGTTCATGCACACCGATTACATAAGTGGGGGGTGGGGGGTTTAATCCTTTTCTGGCCGCTGCCATTTAGATTTTTCTTGATTTCTCTGTGCCTACCGAGGCAGATGACAAAGTTTCTTTGAAATGGATGCGGGCAATTTACGGCATCTTCCGTGAGAGACTGCCTTCCTCGTCGGCAGTCCATTAAAACACATATTCATTCCTTGAAAAGCTCGTGTTTGTTGATACTATCAGCAAAGCAGTTATGAAAACCTTCAAGCGATAAAATTTAAGGTACCGAACCTGTATCTCTGTTACTGATATGTTTGCAGTTTTCATTTTATGATTATCGCCGAAGGAAGCTTAATACATCCCTTTCCCAGCATCAATTGTTCTCAATTGTAGGTATTGAAGGTCGTTCAGATTTCGTAGATGTCACTAAAAGCATGAGTTGAATTTTCGTGTTGACGGAATTTACAAATCGTTATTATTGCAGCGTATTTAATATAATGACATAGTCCTTGATTTTACAGCTTGGTATTACACTACTGGCCATTAAAATTGCTACACCACGAAGATGACGTGCTACAGACGCCAAATTTAACCGACAGGAAGAAGATGCTTGATGTGCAAATGATTAGCATTTCAGAGCATTCACACAAGGTTGGCACCGGTGAGGAAAGTTACCAACCGATTTCTCATATACAAAAAGCAGTTAACCGGCGTTGCCTGGTGAAATGTGTAAGGAGAAGAAATGCGTACCATCACGTTTCCGACTTTCATAAAGGTCGGATTGTAGCCTATCGCAATTGCGGTTTATCGTATCGCGACATTGCTACTCGCGTTGGTCTAGATCCAATAACTGTTAGCAGAATACGGAATCGGTGGGTTCAAGAGGGTAATACGGAACGCTGTGCTGAATCCCAACGGTCTCATATCACTAGCAGTCGAGATGACAGGCATCTTATCCACGTGGCTGTAACGGATCGTGCAGCCACGTCTCGATCCATGAGTCAACCGATGGGGACGTTTGCAAGACAACAACAACCTGCACGAACAGTTAGAGGACGTTTGCAGCAGCATGGGCTATCAGCTCGGAGACCATGGCTGCGGTTACCCTTGACGCTGCATCACAGACAGGAGCGCCTGTGATGGTGTACTCAACGACGAACCTGGGTGCACGAATGGCAAAAAGCCATTTTTTCGGATGAATCCAGGTTCTGTTTACAGCATCATGATGGTCGCATCCGTGTTTAGCGACGTGGCGGTGAACGCACATTGGAAGAGTGTATTCGTCATCGCCATACTGGCGTATCACCCGGCGTGATGGTATGGGGTGCCGTTGGTCACGTCTCTGTCACCTCTTGTTCGCATTGACGGCACTTTGAACAGTGGACGTTACATTTCAGATGCGTTATGACCCGTGGCTCTACCCTTAATTCGATCCCTGCGTAACCCTACATTTCAGCAGGATAATGCACGACCGCATGTTGCAGGTCCTGTACGGGCGTTTCTGGATGCAGAAAATGTTCGACTGCTGCTCTGGCCAGCACATTCTCCAGCTCTCTCACCAACTGAAAACGTCTGGTCAATGGTGGCCGAGCAACTGGCTCGTCACAATACGCCAGTCACTACTTTTGATGGACGGTGGTATCGTGTTGTAGCTGCATGGGCAGCTGTATCTGTACACGCCATCTAAGCTCTGTTTGACTCAATGCCCAGGCGTATCAAGGTCGTTATTACGGCAAGAGGTGGTTGTTCTGGGTACTGATTTCTCAGGATCTATGCACCCAAATTGCTTGAAAATGTAATCACATGTCAGTTCTAGTATAATATATTTGTTCAATGAATACCCGTTTATCATCTGTATTTCTTCATGGCGTATCAATTTTAATGGCCAGTAGTGTAAGAGGAATATATTACATATGCGTAAATATCAGCGTCTTGTAGTAACTGCACGACTGAAGTGAGATGTCAGGATAAATACTTGTTAATCAGACAATTAAATTAGACAATGACAGCAGTACGTCGTACCTGAAAATATGTTGTGTCAGAATTTCATTGGGGTCGCTCATAGTTTCTTTACTGATATATTAATAACGTCTCGTACATTCCGCCTTCCAACCAATAATATCTTTTCCTCTAACTCTGAGTTAAATAATGATCTGAACTGTGTGTCAAAGGCCTGAAGCTTAATGCGAATAAATATCACATAAAGCGTATTTTGCGCTCCATCCGTAGTGTTGAATGTATAATTCAAAGCAACCCAGCAACGTAACCCTGACATTTTCAAGACACAATCGAAACGAGAGTCTTTCGGTTTCCTTGTTGGCATTGCGGCAGCTTTAAAAAGTCATACACAGTGATCTCTCTTTACACCTGGTCCTTGGAAGGTACAGGGTTTTCATTTGTGGAAACATAAGGCTGTTGTCGTAGGCGTTGTCCGGCGTCTTACCTCTACATCATTTTAACGAATCAGATACAGTTCGACAGTATAGCTCCTGACAGTCTTGTGAAGGTAGCCGAAACATTGAGCATTTGGTTTGCTGAATATGTTAATTGCCTACCAGAACGAAGGAAAATTTTTCGATACAAAGAACGCAACAATAATGATGCTTAACGCAGATTTCAGTTATACCTTAACTGACGACCTTCGACATACGGAAAAGTAAAAAGTAGAGGAGAAGATGAGAAAAGTGACAGTACTGCACGAGTTAAAAGGTATCTGATTGATCCACAGCAGATTTGTAAGCAAAATATTGCTTCTCTTTCTTTTTTTCGACTCTTCTATACTCTTTTTTATTTCTACCAATACCATCCTCAGTCATGAATGTACACATGCTACAATTAAGGTGTGACTATATGAAAGTGTATTACGGCATGGGCGACTGCTTCGAACGCAGAATATCACGGTATGATACATGTATGTTCACAAGAAAGTTGCATCCATATCCTTCCACATACAGAGTTAAAAATCACAAAGTATACCCAACTATTGCGTAGTATTTTAAATCATGCAAAATCGTGGCTTACAAAATCCATATCTTTTCAGCAATACAATTTATTACACATTTCTTTATCTTCATATATATATATATATATATATATATATATATATATATATATATATATATATACAGGGTGAGTCACCTAACGTTACCGCTGGATGTATTTCGTAAACCACATGAAATACTGACGAACCGATATATATATATACAGGTTGAGTCACCTAACGTTACCGCTGTATATATTTTGTAAACCACATCAAGTACTGACGAACCGATTCCACAGACCGAACGTGAGGAGAGGGGCTAGTGTAACTGTTTCATACAAACCATAGAAAAATGCACGCAAGTATGTTTTTTAACACGAACCTACGTTTTTTTTTTAAATGGAACCACATTAGTTTTGTTAGCACATCTGAACATATAAACAAATACGTAATCAGTGCCGTTTGTTGCATTGTAAAATGTTAATTACATCCGGGGATATTGTAACCTAAAGTTGACGCTTGAAACCTCCGACGTTCAGTTGCGTGTTGTAACAAGCACGGGCCACGGTCGGCGAGCAGCATCTGCTGGGACATGTTTACGATGACGACAGTGTTTACGAGTGTGGCTGTAGTGCACTGTTGTGCTTTGGTCTAGCTGTCGCAGTGTCCGAATGTAGCGCTTGCTGCTATTGATATTCTGCATTCGTTCAAATGGCTCTGAGCACTATGGGACTTAACATCTGAGGTCTTCAGTCCCCTAGAACTTAGAACTACTTAAACCTAACTAACCTAAGGACATCACACACATCCATGCCTGAGGCAGGATTCGAACCTACGACCGTAGCAGTCGCGCGGTTCCGGACTGAAGCGCCTAGAACCGCTCGGCCACCGCGGCCGGCATTCTGCATTCGTCTCCGCACGCAGACCAACTGTAGTGCACCGTGTTACCAGACGTCTGTGATAGTGTAGTGTTGTAGGAACTGTGACCATGGTGTATTCGAACTCTGAAAAGGCGGAGATGATACTCATCTACGGCGAGTGTCGGCGAAATGCAGCTGAAGCCTGCAGGGTGTATGCAGAACGGTACCCAGACAGAGAGCATCCAACGTGCCGCACATTGCAAAACATGTACCGCCAACTGTATGCAACAGGTATAGTCGTAGCACGCAAACGGGTCCGTCACAGGAGAAGCGGGTGCAGTTGGTGTGTTAGCTGCTGTTGCCATGAACCCACACATGAGTACACGGGACATTGCGAGAGCCGGTTGACTGAGTCAAAGTACTGTCATGCGCATACTGCATCGTCACCGCTTTCACCCGTTTCATGTGTCGCTACATCAGCAATTACATGGTGATGACTTTAATCATCGAGTGCAATTCTGTCAATGGGCATTAACAGAGAATGCGTTGCAGTTCTACCTGTTTACCGATGAAGCGGGTTTCACAAACCACGGGGCAGTGAATCTACGGAACATGCATTACTGGTCCGTAGACAATCCTCGCTGGCTCAGACAGGTAGAGCGACAGAGACCGTGGACTGTAAATGTATGGTGCGGAATCATTGGCGACCACCTCATTGGTCCTCACTTCATTGCAGGGGCCCAAACAGCTGCAACATACATCGCGTTTCTAAAGAATGATCTGCCAACGTTGCTCGAAAATGTCCCACTGGAAACGCGTCGACGTATGTAGTATCAGCATGATGGTGCACCTGCACATTCCGCAATTAACACTAGGCTGACCCTTGACAGGATGTTCGACGGGCGTTTCATAGGACGTGGAGGACGCATAAATTGGCCAGCCCGTTCTCCTGATCTTACACCTATGGCCTTCTTTCTGTGGGGTACGTTAAAGGAGAATGTGTACCGTGATGTGCCTACAACCCCAGAGGATATGAAGCAACGTACTGTGGCAGCCTGCGGCGACATTACACCAGATGTACTGCGGCGTGTACGACATTCATTACGCCAGAGATTGCAATTGTGTGCAGCAAATGATGGCCACCACATTGAACGTCTATTGGCCTGACATGTCGGGACACACTCTATTGCCGGCCGGGGTGGCCACGCGGTTAAAGGCGCTACAGTCTGGAACCGCGCGACCGCTACGGTCGAAGGTTCGAATCCTGCCTCGGGCATGGATGTGTGTGATGTCCTTAGGTTAGTTAGGTTTAAGTAGTTCTAAGTTCTAGGGGACTGATGACTATAGAACTTAAGTCCCATAGTGCTCAGAGCCATTTGAACCAACCACACTCTATTCCACTCCGTAATTGAAAACGGAAACCACGTGTGTGCGTGTACCTCACCCCTCATGGTAATGTACATGTGAAAAAGACCAATAAAAAGGTGTTAGCATGTGGACGTAATGTGCTGTTCCAGTCTCTTCTGTACCTAAGGTCCATCACCATTCCCTTTCGATCCCTACGTAATTCGGTGCTCTCCGATACACACGATCGAACAGCGGAGGAGTGGTACTCAAGCGTCAGGTTACAATATCTCCGGATGTAATTAACATTTTACAATGCAACAAACGGCACTGATTACGTATTTGTTTATATGTTCAGATGTGCTAACAAAATTAACGGGGTTCCATTTAAAAAAACGCAGGTTTGTGTTAAAAAACATACTTCCGTGCATTTTTTTATGGTTTATATTAACCAATTACACTAGCTCCTCTCCTCACATTCGGTCTGTGGAATCCATTCGTCAGTATCTGATGTGGTTTACGAAGTATATCCAGCGGTAATGTTAGGTGACTCACCCTATATATATATATATATATATATATATATATATATATATATATATATATATATATATATATATATATATATATATATTAGAAGTCTGCTGACTGATTATATTTACGACTCGTAAATTCATTATGATTTATATAATTCCTTGTTGCAGAAAGAAAATTATATTCACCAATAGCAACCTTGTTTCTCTAGTGTCTCATGTCTACAGAGTATAACTGCTTTACACCAATATATATCGCCACATAAAACGTTTGCTTTCAGTATCTCCATACTTCAGTTTGTTGACAGTGAGTTCGCAATGAAATTCAAACTACGTGGAGGAAATCCGCCATCGACAGCCAGTGAAGCAAATGTGTGCAGTATTCAGATATTTTATAGTGCTGTAACTCGTTTTTTAATAGCTCTTAATGTTTTTCTGTTTATGTAAAACGTATCCTCCATTAAGAGCAATGGGCATGACGGAACGTCTCAAGTAAATCTAGTATACCTTGACGATGGAGCTCCCCTTCCGAAATACCCAATGAAAATAAAAATCTCAAACAACAAAATTCAGACATTCGAAGTATTTTCATCCACAAATATATTACTTTACGACATCTTGTGTGTCGCAATCCGTGAAAAAATGTGAATATCACCTATTCAGCGGACAGAGATTTTAAAAATCGAACTTGTTTCTAGTCGAAAATGCTTTGATGTACTACTTGTTCACATATTCTTTTGCGTTAAGTCACCCCCACATATTAATGGAAATTTTGTAATGTTATGAAACAAGTAATAAGTCAATAACTGAGTATAAATTGTAAGTACGTGTAAACCCTAGCACGGCACAGAAAGAGTGCACGTTTTGTGAGTATTATCTTATCAATAATCTAAACTCTTGTGTATGTCTTTTCACGATTATCACCAAGCGAAAAACTAGTCAACGTTTGGACGCAAACCAATGATAAATAGAGAAGCAGGAGCAATTTCTTTAGGAAGTTGTAGGCATTTATTATTTATTTCCCCATGTCTGTCGCTATGAACGTTATTAAATTATTATTGCTACAGAAAACAAAATTGTAGTTGGAGGATGTTCTGTAAGTAATTTGATTCGAAACTTGTTGGGAGCTTTAAAATTGCTGATCTTACAGACAGTGAAGCAACGGTAGTGTAATTCCTTGAAGCTATCACGTCTCATAGCGCAGTCATGATTCTAAGAGAATCGTAGCAACCGACCTGTGCAACCAGTGATAGTACAGGTTTATATTCCGTTACAGCGTCTAGTCTCCTTCTTAGTTTATAGATGCTGACTAACTGTCGCTGACCTAGGCTTATAAGTAACGATCTACAGTCCATTATTGGCTTCATTTATCGTGCCTGTGGTGGTATAATCACAGACAAAATGCACCAAGTTACAGTGCCAAGGCTTATGTGATAGTCCTGTCAGTAAAACTGAAGAGTTTCAGTAAGCAAGTTGACAGCGTAAATCACACCCTCCATATTTTTTCATCGATGAGTGGACGCGATATTCACTTTCAAAAGTCGCCAGCGGCTATAGTGATGGTGTTATGGGCAAGGTTGGACAGGTAGCATAGGACGAGTGGCGTGCCTGCGAACTACGAGCAGCACTGTCGCTTGAGACTCCTTTTTCAAGTTCCCGCGGTTTTGCTTTATCCGAAGGTGTGTTTCGCTATCGTCTGTGCTTATTTTGTGAGTGTATTTATGGTGTGGCGAGTGAACGTTGAAGAGTTGAAGTCTGTGATAAATAAGTGGTGTTTAGGGTATAGTTACTGGTTTTTGAAGAAGGATAAAAAATGCCGTCTTGTTTCGTTCCAGCGTGCAGATCTGGCTACTGAGAAAGTAAAGGTAAACATTTTCTTAGGCCTACAAACTCGGAAGGAGTTGAAGTCTTCAAAAACTTCCACATCTGCCCGGAAATTATCCAAACTAGCTAACAACTTATGCCTGCTGAGATAAGTCAATTAAATCCATCCATCTACCTTTCATACGATTACATAAATTTTATGAATGAATAAGTTCGCGTGCAGCGTTTGGCGTAATAACATGTATCTCCGTGGGTCAAAAGCGGAGCAACTGACATCTCGCGGCGGAACCTATGAACTAGCGGAGACGGCACACTTTTTCTTCAACTCGCTATGGTGGATGTTGAATCTAATAAGCAATTTTGTTGGTCGTTAGCACACATGGAACATCATCCTACTATTTAAGTCCTTCAATGATTGTTAGTATGTGTTCCGGAACTTATGACATTTACATCTACATCTACATACATACTACGCAATCCACCATACGGTGCGTGGCGGAGGGTACCTCGTATCACAACTAGCATCTTCTCTCCCTGTTCCACTCCCAAACAGAACGAGGGAATAATGACTGCCTATATGCCTCTGTACGAGCCCTAATCTCTTCACTTCATTTTATTATAGCTCATTAAAGTGTATCACAATAATTAAGAGTAAGATTAAATTTTTGTTTAGTGACCATCAATTTGTATAATATTTGAATATGATTATCAAGTTCAGGCATGGATTATTTATTCAATATGTTGTCTGTATACGAAGGAGGTTAACACTACCAAAATTCGTTCGTCATTTCTACGAGCTTAGTCGTCATATTACAACGAAATTAGGCACGTCAGATGTCAGATGACAAGCAACTTGGAGTGCGATTCGAGAGACAAGCTTACGAGAGGCTTTCAGGAAGCAATGCATCACTTCTTTTCTTGAGACAGGCTTACCTGGGGCTTTCAAGAAGTAGCGCAACACATTTTTTCTGAAAGCAGGTTGGTTTTATTCAGGATTCCAATATGCCATATTATTTCCCATCATTTTGGCTGCAAAAGCCTATTTTTTAATATAATCTCCATGCATTGCGATGGCCTTACGCCATCTTGCTTGGACGGCCTGTATTGTCGCAAGGCATCATTCAACTGGGCCATGTCGGAGCCAACGTCTTGCTGCATCAATAATCTCCCTGTCGTTCACCGCTTCCCATAGAGTGCATTCTTCGTTGAGGCAAACAGATGGAAGTCGGAAGATGCGAAGGCTGCAGGTTGGACGACGAACAACAGTCCAGTGAAGTTTTGTGAGCTCCTCTCGGGTGCGTAGACTTGTGTGAAGACATGTGTTGTCTTGGACAAAGAGAAGTTCGTTTGCATTTTTGTGGAGACGAACACGCTGAAGTCGTGTCTTGAATTTACTCAGGGTGGAACAATACATTTCCGAGTTGATTGTTGCTCAATGAGGGTGGAGGTCAAACAGAATGACGCCTTCAGAGTTCCACAAGACCGTAGCCATGACATTATGGGCTGAGGGTGCGGCTTTGATCTTCTCCATCGGAGAAGAGGTGATATAATGTCACTGAAAGGATTGCCGTTTTGCTTCCCGTCCGAGGTGATGAAGCCTTGCTTCCCGTGCCACCCAACGTGCTCTAGAAGGTGTAAGTCAACTACCCTGGCCAGCAAGATCTCCGGATCTGTCCCCCATTGAGCATGTGTGGGACTGGATGAAGCGTCGTCTCACGCGGTCTGCACGTCCAGCACGAACGCTGGTCCAACTGAGGCGCCAGGTGGAAATAGCATGGCAAGCCGTTCCACAGGACTACATCCAGCATCTCTACGATCGTCTCCATGGGAGAATAGCAGCCTGCATTGCTGCGAAAGGTGGATATACACTGTACTAGTGCCGACATTGTGCATGCTCTGTTGCCTGTGTCTATGTGCCTGTGGTTCTGTCAGTGTGATCATGTGATGTATCTGACCCCAGGAATGTGTCAATAAAGTTTCCCCTTCCTGGGACAATGAATTCACGGTGTTCTTATTTCAATTTCCAGGAGTGTACATCCTGAAGAGGTTGCGGTTCGATCTGTCAGGTCTTAGGAGCCGGTGCCTAGAGCCAATTGCTACTGGTCGAATGTACCGCCCAGGAATTGCAGCTGTCAAGAGTGCAGCAGGTATTCTGAAGGATTACTGCCATTCGATTTTCTTCGGGGAATATCCATTCGGAAACAGAGTAAATGCGTTGCCCGGAGAAGCGGGAGCCGGGACTGGTCGCAACTGCTTTCGCGGCTTCGCAGTGGTAGACACCTAACGAGTAGTCACACAGAAAAGTTAATGGTACCTTCTAAAATAGCTAAACAAGAAGAGGAGGCACATACAGAGATTCACTCAGTGAAATAATTTGTTAATTGGAGGCGTTGAAGGGTGTAACTTTCCCTTCCTAGGTAAAATAACAATTTGCAAAGCCATATACCAATAAGACAGTCTTACCTGAGTAAGCTTGAGCAATGCTAACGATGACAGAAATACGTATATATAATACAATTTGAATCAAAGCCAGAGAATTGGTACTGATGATTGGTAGGTAATTAAAGTGAATCCGAACCTGCATTTAAAAATAACCGTTACCACGGCAGCTTGTGGAAGGATAAGAGAATAGCAATCTTTAGGTATACTATTTGCCTTACATTAAAGTAACTAATTAAGAAACTATAATTTTTTCTGATTGAACCCTGCTATAGGCTAATTACACTTATACCAAGTGCCTCAGCTGGAAACGAATAAGAATACTACAGAAAAGCTAGTAAATTTAAATGTGGCACGTATGGCGGAAACAAATTGTAGTGTATTATTTACTAATGAAAAATTCCGTATGTGACGAGCTATAGTTTTTGTCACGTAATTGACCTGATATCTTAATGGAAATGTCACATTGTCAGATACCCTTTGAATCTGCCCGTGGGTGTGTGAGGACTGCAACATCAGAACCAAATTTCATTATGTGTAAATTTGGTTTAGTAAATGGTCCAAATGGCTCTAAGCACTATGGGACTTAACTTCTAAGATCATCAGTGCCCTAGAACTTAGAACTACTAAAACCTAACTAACCTAAGGACATTACAAACATCCATGCCCGAGGCAGGATTCGAACCTACGACCGTAGCGGTCGCGCAGTTCCAGACTGTAGCGCCTAGAACCTCTCGGCCACCCTGGCCGGCTTGGTTTAGTAGATCTTAGAATTTATGTTTGAAGTTGTCTATAAATTGCGTGTCATTTGCTCGCTGTCGATCCTCCACTGTAGAATCCAGCTAATTCATGAAAACTGGTTTATAAATTGTGGTTACGGTCCACGTATTTTTCTCCAGAGCCGCAGGGCCGGTAGAACAGAATCTGCCAGATGCAGCATTCCCAGCACTCTTGAATATATAGCACTATTTAGTCTCTGTCTGGCCTCAAGCTCAATTTCCAACAACACTGAATTAAATGGACTCGATTTCTTTGCCTTTTCAGCTGCAGGCTGTTGGAAAGTTTTCCGTGCTGTTTCCGGCTGGCGGGGACGGCTGGGAGATTAACGGCCTGCCCTGCTTCCCATGCAGACCACCGCACGACAGTCTTTACACGGCCCACGCAATCGGCACAGCACATACGAGACTGCAGCTATGGCGGAGATGCCGCTCGATGGAGGAAACGCAACGCAGGAGTAGCGGTCGTCCTGCATACAGTGGGAATGAGCGCTAATTGTAGGAAGCACTTCATGGAACGCAATGGTGTGTTACGGGATGTGGTACCTTCATTTCCAACATTTTACTTTTGAATACCCACTAATGTTCTGTACAAAGGAACAGCTGCTGAGTACTGGGTACAGCACTTCTGTCGTGCGGAACCTTTTTGCACTGGTTCTCGTGGAAATAATGAAAGTATTTCCATCTCTTGATGTACTCCGTCCCATTTCATTTCTTTGCACTGAATGTAGTTACGCAGACTTCCAAATATAAGAGAATAACAGCAGCTGATCGAGAAAAATAGCACCAAGATAAAGTGAAGAATATATTGTCTATGAGTATCAAAATATTTTGTGTAATATTTTTGTTATTTCAATTAATAATTTCTACATGTAATTGTATTATAGCAGCTGAGAGAGAAAGATGGCAACCAAGATAAATTGAATAATATATTTGGCTACGAAGTCTTTCGCGACGTATTTCCTGAGTAAAAATTTCTCGGTGTACATGCCGCGTCAAATCAGGATAAATCTCCGAGCTTTCGACCACTACCTCCATGGTCGTCGTCAGGGCTAAAACTGACTGTCGTGAACTAGCGAGGTTCCCACTTTTATATGCAAATGACGGCTTCTTATTGACTGGAATACGTCAGCGATATGGCGCGTAGCGAAGTGGTGCCCTCTACTTCCATAGATGTAGTTGCTATCCCGCGTTGCTTGCAGCGCCATCCCTTAAATCAGGAGGTAAAGTGCGAGAAGTTTTTCTCTGCGATTTTTCTTTATCCAGTGCACTCTTCCAAGTGTTGCTGAGTGCATAGCCGTTGTCTCTATTAAAGTTATTATCGCTAAGTCTAATTTCGACTGCTTCCCGGATCACAGAGTCCCAGTAATTCGATGTGTGGGCTATTACTCTGGTTTCTTCAAATAAAATCTTATGCTTGTTAAGCAGGCTATGTTCAGCCACCGCTGATTTTTCCAAATACCTGTATTTCAGGTGGCGTTGGTGCTCGATGCAGCGGTCGGCAACGGTTCTTACAGACTGGCCCACGTAATTCTTGCCGCACTCGTAAGGAATAGTATAAATTCCCGGCACTCTTAAGCCGAGACTATCTTTGACTGGTCTCAACATTTCCTTAATTTTCCTAGGTGGTCGGAAAACTGGTTTTATTCCTTGCCTCTTCAGGACTCTGGCTATCTTGCTCGTTGTAGCACCGCAAAAAGGAAGCCGCGCTATGTGTTGGTCCTCTTCTTGTATGTGGCCGGCATCGTGTCTTACTTTCTTGGACAATACTGATTTAATTTCACCGGCAGAATAACCATTCCTCTTGAAAACAGTCGTCAAATGGTTGATCTCGGGACCGAGGTGGTCCTTGTCGGAAATAGTCCTGGCTCTGTGTACTAAAGTATTCAGCATAGCTCTCTTCTGAGACGGATGATGGAAGCTATGGCTATGCAGATGGCTGACGACGACCATGGAGGTAGTGGTCGAAAGCTCGGAGATTTATCCTGATTTGACGCGGCATGTACACCGAGAAATTTTTACTCTGAATAATATATTGTCTGTATCACAAGATTTTATGTATTTTTTGTTGAGAAATAACATTCAAAAATTTACGACTAGCACTCTTCTGGAACGTGTTAGTAGCTAGCCAGTGGCATGTGTCACATTTTTAAAGCAAACAAAATCCAACATAAAATTTGCACATTCAAATGTTAAACACAATGACATAGATAAATATATTAATAATAATTTCCGTACACTGGTTTTCTTCCAAGGAAGATTTATTTTGATATAACTATTGCCTAATCTTCGAAATTACCTGAGGAAAATAAAGTAAAAGTACGAGGGTCGTTTGATAAGTCTGCTAATTTCCATGAAAGAATGAAACACTGTTGTGCCGCCTTCATGGTTGGTAGCCTGATTATTCCAAGGATTGCATAAGTAACTTCAACAATGTGCAGCGTACTGCTCACTGTTGACAGCCGTCTGAATTGTTAAGTGTGTCGACCGCGACTGAAAACGGAGTAAACTGTGTTTCGTGCTGTTACCAAGCATTTTAATTTGAAGGATTGGACTGCCGCGAAAATTAAAACGGAATTGGATTATGTTCGTGGTCGTGGTCGTACAAACACCGCAGATGAAGCGCGCTCCAGACGCCCAGTACAGGTCACCATAAAGGAAATCATTGGCAAGATCAATGGTAAGGTATTGCAAAACTGCCGAATAAAAATTTGTGAGATTGCTGAGACTGTAGGCATCTCAACTGAGCGAATGCCTAATATTCTGCTCGGAGAACTGCTTACGAAGAAGCCGTGTGCTAGGCTGCTCATGTGGCATAACATTTCAATACAATGTCTCGTGATGTTTAATCGCAATCCGCTACACCTTTTGAGTCGATTTTGACTGTTGATGAAATCTGGGTCCATGATTACACACTAGAGTGAAAACGGTAGTCAGAACAATGGACAAACGCTGGTGAAACAGCATCGAAGAAGGCAAATACCTTTTGTCATCTGGTAAGGTGATGATCATTGTTTTTTTGGATTCGATACCAATGGCGAAAGCGCACTAACTGGGCTTTTAATTGATTCCTCATCCCTTCTATTCACCTGACGTAGCTCTAACTGACTTGCTCCTGTCGCTTAACTATTTGGCTTTGCTAGAAATAAAATTTCATGAAGTGAGGAAGTGATAGTTGCAGTCAGCGATTATTTTGCAGTTTGACAGAACCTATTTTCCGATGTGATGGAAAAGCTCGAGGATCGTGGGACCGCCGGCCGGAGTGGCCGTGCGGTTCTAGGCGCTACAGTCTGGAACCGAGCGGCCGCTACGGTCGCAGGTTCGAATCCTGCCTCGGGCATGGATGTGTGTGATGTCCTTAGGTTAGTTAGGTTTAATTAGTTCTAAGTTCTAGGCGACTGATGACCTCAGAAGTTAAGTCGCGTAGTGCTCAGAGCCATTTGAACCATTTGAATCGTGGGACCAATTGTATATTCCTCAAAGGAGACTATGTCGACCAGTAAGGAGAGTTGTTTACGAAATACACATTTTTTCTTCCTTTTTTATCAAACTTGTCAAATCACCCACGATCTGTGGAATGTAAATATATCTTTTTTTAAGCTGAATATGCAAATCATTGTGACCGTTGTCCACAGTGAGATCGAATGCCAGCTGGTGGCGTTTCGGACATCTGATGCAAAAAGGAGAAAGTACGTAGGTGGAACAAATGCGAATAGGAAATAATTCTATCGTCGATACCTGATGAAAAGTGGGAAAAAACCAGTGACGTAAGAGACTTTGACAAAAGGCAGATCGTCTCAACTCAGCGCTTGGGAGCGAACGTCTCGAAAACAGCGAAGCTAGCCGGGTGTTCGCGTGCTGTTGTCGTGTGCAGTTATGGGAAGTGATTGTAGGGCTGTGAAACACGAGAAACATCAGAAACCGTAACAGGGCAAATCATGGTAATTTATGGAACATGAGGTACGCCTTACAAAATTTGGTATAATATAAAACACTATAACAGAAGAAATTCAGACGCAAGACATAGAACCACTACCAGTTCATATTACTTCGTTGTTGCTGTCGGTCGGTTCAGAGGTTTTCGACAATGCGCTTATTTGTGTCCAGTGCGAGATTGTATGTGATCACAAGTTCAAGTTCAATAAAATTGCAGTAGGCATACCTGAAAAATAAATAAGTTAAGTTCTATAAGAACATAAACATAATTCATTAACGAACTGTTTGTGCCTTCCCTGTTGTGCAGAATAAAAGATGTTCTTCTTCATTTTTTGTGCCTTCGTCCCGAATCGGCACAGGCTTAACATATTCGTCAGGGATACTTTAACGGGTGGCCTGATGCCTTTCCTGTCGCCAGACACATACACCGCCGGACGGAGTACGTGTACCGCAACTGCCGGCGCGCCGTGTTATTCACGTTGGTTATTTAATATTTCTCTCATTATTGTCTCCCCATTGACAGTCCTTTCCCGCAGATGCGAACTGGGGACAAATGCGGGATCCTTTTTTCCAGTGGGGTGACAATTATGATACTTTTTCAGTTACAGGCCGTATGTCATGTGCTTATCCTCTGTGTTCATTTCATTCTGTTGTTTCCAATATCTTCTCTCTCCTGATGCCACTTAATCATTGCTGAATATTTCGCCTTTTTGCGGCAGTTTCGCAATATCAGGGCATGAGGTTGCTCTGAAACCCCGTCCAAATCAAAGATATTAACTTACCACGAGCTGTTCTACTTTCGATATGTCATTAATCCAGGGTAATTTTTTTTCATTTTATTGATGCGTTGCTTGATTATGTAATATGCGAATGGAGTTCGTCTTCGTCCCCATGTGGGCGAGGATATCCGATCACTCATTCATCGTATCTCCGTGTATAATGCTTATGTAACGTCTCACAGTTGCAAGCCAACCAGTGAATTATTCTACTAGTTAGGACGATTAATGAGTAATGTGTGATTGCGGTTCTTTAGAGAGCACTATTGTTTTGCATATGTACTGTGACGAACATCCGCGTGAAACTTACTTGGTGTCAAGAGAACAAGTAAGGGAGAAATAAAAATTTTTCTCTGAACTTTCGATAGTTACGAGAAATCTATCTACATTCTTCTGTTTAACCTTGTTCAGTCATGATCCATAGTCATCAATTTATTCCTGTTCATTGGTTATCAGTAAGGAGTCTGGAGAGCTTTAGTACAGCATAATTATCCCTAGAAATTGCCTTTCATGGAGTAATTATCATTGCTTTCTTCCAACTTGCGTATCTTAGGTAATTTAATTTTTTCTCTTTTGCTTGAACGTGAAGATGTATTTCATTTCATTCCTGTGGGGTGATCACCTTTTCAGTTCAGGAAGTACAGTACAGATTTCAATGATACAATAATGTGCTTTTGTTTTTGGGACTTATCTTCCTTTTTCTCTTGGGGTTTTCTGTAACAGTATTGTACGGCGTCTTTCAGTGGGGTTATTTATGTTTCTTCTGTGGGTCGGTGTGTACCTGATTTCCTTTTCGTGGTATGCAGTAGATCCTACAGTAAAGAGTCTAGGAGAGCACTTTGTGTTTTCATTGTCTTGTAACATTGTGCACATCCTCTAAGGATCCCATTCTTTGGTTCCGTTTGACAATTATACAGAAATGTTATCAGATTTGTCAGGAAGTGGAACTAGAGTCGGAGATGGACACGGAAATTTTTCTTGGGGATCAGACCACATCGCACCTGTCGTTCGTGTATGAGGATGAGGAAATGAAGTATCAAAGGCTAACGTTTAATCCTGAAACGTGACTGCTATTTCGCTTTGTTTCCTACTACCGCCGCAGTTGTTAAGTGAAACGAAATTTCCAAAGCTGCTTGCAAGAGTCAGACATGTGTAGATATCTTCAGATGACACACGGCATGCTGACAGTAATGTCACATGGAGTGCTGTGGAGTGGCGGCTAATCACTACTTGCCCGATGAAATTTTGAAAGAACTGGATTTCATTTTAAGCAGTTGTGTAGAATTCCTAAACGGGGTGGACGCAGATATAAAAGATGTATGCTGCTTAAATGGCGAGGTCGCTCGATTCTCTTGCGTGTAGGGAACACATTACCTTTGTACTTTTCTGCATTAACTTGGAAGAAGTCACTGAACTTCCGGTGTTGCAGTACTGGGTGATAAATTCATTCATTTTATAGAAAGTTTGCTTGACCGGTATCTCAGTGATATGGGAATGGAGTTGTGCTTCGTATCCATGTGGGTGAGGATTATACATTCATTCATGATCTCTCTTTGTACAATGCTTACGTAGCCTCTCTCAACTGGAATCAAATCAGTTAATTGACTGCCGGCCGCGGTGGTCTCGCGGTTCTAGGCGCGCAGTCCGGAACCGCGCGACTGCTACGGTCGCAGGTTCGAATCCTGCCTCGGGCATGGATATGTGTGATGTCCTTAGGTTAGTTAGGTTTAAGTAGTTCTAAGTTCTAGGGGACTGATGACCACAGCTGTTAAGTCCCATAGTGCTCAGAGCCATTTGAACCATTTTTAGTTAATTGACTGGATATCTTTCTGTCGAACATTATCATCGAGTATGAGAATGAGATTTTCATTATCATCGAGTGTTGTAAAAGTTTGCAACTAGTGGGTTGTACTTTGTGGAACTGAAGCTCACGTGTATGAACAGTGGGTACTATAATTTCCTCACTCTTTACGCTAATGTTTCATGAATTAGATACGTTGTTACTTCTTAATATTTCCGTTGCTTGTGGTATTTCGTAATTTCTTTGTGGATTAATAATTTTGCTGTTACTTAGCTATTGTACCTTATATGCCAATTTTGTTTTAGAAATGTAATCGATATAAGCATATAGCCCGCACTGTTATGCATATGACCCTGTTCAGCCGTAATTTCCGCTCCATGTATTTTGCGTTACTAGCAGCATGGCAATTTTTTTTCATCATCTATATTTTTCAGAGTCACAAGTTAAGTGACAATTTGCAGTACTGGTGCTTTTTCTTGTGCCTTTGTCTCGCAAAATTTGTATGTCGTAAAACTGAGACGAGTATTGGATAACACTCCGGTATTCATCTAGCGGGATGTGGGAAACTACCTAAAAACACTTCCAGAGTGGCCTGCACACCCGCCCTTGCCGTTAATCCGCTGGACGTATTCGATTCGGGGCCTGCGCGCCTCTCCGTCTCGGAAGCGGCGCTGTAGCACGCATGGCTATACAAGCCAGTTAAGTGATCATCGGCAGCACCTTTCTATCAATTAGAATCAAGCTGCCTCTCATTAAATGCTGAATCAGAATGCTTATGTCTTGCAGTCATTGGCGTTTTCTCATTTGTGTGCTTTTCAGTATATATTCATATAGGAAGAAGGAAGGAAGGAATATTGGGTTTAACGTCCCGTTGACATCGAGGGAGCACAAGCTTGGATGGTGTGAAGGATGGGGAAGTAAATCGGCTGTGCCCTTTCTAAGGAACCATCCCGGCCTTTGCCTATTGTAATTTAGGGAAATCACGCCAAACTTAAATTTGGTTGGCCGGATGCTGGTTTGAACCGTCGTCCTCCCGTAAACGAGTCCGATGTGATAACCGCTGCGCCACCTCGCTCACTATGTTCATATAGCATGTCTTGTTATGTAGGTTGTACTTACAGGTGCTTTGTTCTGAATATTTCTATTAGGGAGAATGTATCTAACAAACTGAGATTAGTTTTATGTATCAGAAACAAGCAGAGGTAGTTCAGTGAAGGTGTGTTAAGTAAGTGCTCTGGACGAGTGATTCGCCTTATTTAAAAGGGGACCACTAACTAGCTGGATTCGATGGGGTCGATAGCCCTTGCTCAAGCTGAACGTGATGGTCAGATACTACCACAGTACTGTACAGTACAGTACTGCAATGTTGAAAAATTTGGTTCCTTCTAACTAAATACAAAAAAAGGAGACAAGACGCAGTCGGAGGTTCTGGGTGCTCAACAACTATAACAAACCTTTAATGACAGAAATTTTGTCCGCACTACTTCTAGCCTTTTTTTAAACTATACCTCCCCGTTTTGTGATTTTTGAACTGTGTACTCGCTATTAGCAGCTGAATGTAATGCAGAGCTACGCTACTATTTGCCCCCTCTCACTCCTACTATCAAGCCGATATTGTGCTTTAAGTTCATCCATAGGACTTTCCACTACCATAGCGCTTCAATTAGTCATGGTTGTTTCGATCTCCATTTACGGGAGACATTATGTTCAATATCAGTTTTTCTATCTCTTCATCTTCTGCATGTGACGTCTACATCTACGTGATTACTCTGCTATTCACAATAAAGTGCCTGGCAGAGGATCAATGAACCACCTTCAAGCTGTCTCTACTGTTACACTCTCGAACGGCACGCGGGAAAAACGAGCACTTAAATTTTTTTGCGCGAGCCCTAATTTCTCTTATTTTATCGTGATGATCATTTCTCCCAATGTAGGTGGGTGCCAACAGAATGTTTTCGCAATCGGAAGAGAAAACAGGTGATTGATATGTCATGAGAAGATCCCATCGCAACGAAAAGCGCCTTTGTTTTAATGATTGCCACTCGAATTCACGTATCATGTCTGTGACACCATCTCCCCTATTCCGCGATAATACAAAACGAGTCGCCCTTCTTTGTACTTTTTCGATGTCATCCGTCAGTCCCACCTGATGCGAACCCCACATTGCACAGCAGTACTCCAGAATAGGGTGGACAAGCGTGGTGTAAGCAGTCTCTTTAGTACACCTGTTGCACCTTCTCAGTGTTCTGCCAATGAATTGCAGTCTTTGGTTTCCTCTACCCACAATATTATCTACGCGATCGTTCCAATTTAGGTTATTCGTAACTGTAATCCCAAAGTATTTAGTTGAGTTTACAGCCTTCAGGTTTGTGTGACTTATCGCGTAATCGAAATTTAGCTGACTTATTTTAGTACTCATGTGAATAACTTCGCACTTTTACTTATTCAGGGTCAATTACCACTTTTCGCACGATACAGATATCTTATCTAAATCAGTTTGCAAGTCGTTTTGATCATCTGATGACTTAACAAGACAGTAAATGACAGCATCATCTGCAAACAATCCAAAATGGCTTACTCAGGTTGTCTCCTATATCGTTATTATAGATCAGGAACAATAGAGGGCCTATAACACTCCTTGGGGGACGCCGAATATTACTTCTGTTTTACTCCATGACTTTCCGTCTATTACTACGAACTGTGACCTTTCTGACAGGAAATCACGAATCGAGTCGCACAACTGAGGCGATACTCCGAAGGCACGCAGTTTGGTTAGAAGACGCTTGTGAGGATCGGTGTGGAAAGACGTACACATGTATAAATGATTTATTCCTGTAGGTGTTGTTGATGAGAGCACCCCTGCCACTGAAATGGGCGCAGCTGGTCCCTCTCTGCCCTTTCTCCCCATTCATAACTAATACTGCTCCCTTTATGCAGTTTTCTCCTGCCGTTGAAATTGCTTTGTGTTCGTCTCAATAGAAAACGTTATTTTCTTTCCATTTCACTTCACCAGCACTCACTATATCTGCAAGTGGCGTTAAAAAGTAATGCAACAGTTTCTTTCTCGGCCAGTTTCCATTGAAAAGATGCGGAATTCCTTTTGGGACATCGTGGAATATTTTCGCTGCTAGCCCTATAGTTTCATGTACCATAGATATCGGCGCTATATTTAGCTTTCAAAATGGCGTCTATAACGGAGAGGCGTTCCAAGCAGAGAGTTGTTATTGACTTCCTTTTCGCGAAAAAGCAGAGCGTCACAGACATATTTGTAGGCGCTTGCAGAATGTCTGCGGAGAGCTAATACTGAACAAAAGCATGGTGAGTCGTTGACAGAGGCGTCTGTCGTCATCTCTACAAGGTCACGCAAACCTGTCCTATCTCCCGCGTACCGGCAGGCTGCAAACAGCTGTGATTCCTGCAATGTTCGAACGTGGGGACACTCATTCGAGGGTGATCGCTGGATCACAATCAAAAGCCTCACTGAAGAAGTGGACGCCCCTGTTGGTAGTGCAGACACACTCTTGTAACAGTTGGACTACTCAAACTGAAACGTCCCCTTGGAAAAATTTAATGAATTACTATGCAGATAAACCTCTTGCATTATTTGATTTTCAAACAGCTGAGCAGATCTGAACGTACTCAGACATTTCGCTCTTTACCTATTCTGATCAACACTAAACAGACACACAATATTTTTAGCGCAACGCAATCTGACTTTCAATAATCCCTACAAAAGAATGGCCCTGACTAACATTAACCTATACCTTTCACAAATCACTTACCTCACAAAAATCTTCGTTACTCGAACTACTGCAATACAGCGAGCGCCACTACTGCCAGCTAAATAAAAGTTTCAAACTACTGAAGGCACTAACTACTGATAGGCATAGTTAGCAAATGAAAGATTTTGATAGAGAACAAACAATGTATTTACCTTAAAAGTGTTCAAAAGTCATAATACACAGGGCTATTACAAATGATTGAAGCGATTTCATAAATTCACTGTAGCTCCATTCATTGACATATGGTCACGACACACTACAGATACGTAGAAAAACTCATAAAGTTTGGTTCGGCTGAAGCCGCACTTCAGGTTTCTGCCGCCAGAGCGCTCGAGAGCGCAGTGAGACAAAATGGCGACAGGAGCCGAGAAAGCGTATGTCGTGCTTGAAATGCACTCACATCAGTCAGTCATAACAGTGCAACGACACTTCAGGACGAAGTTCAACAAAGATCCACCAACTGATAACTCCATTCGGCGATGGTATGCGCAGTTTAAAGCTTCTGGATGCCTCTGTAAGGGGAAATCAACGGGTCGGCCTGGAGTGACCGAAGAAACGGTTGAACATGTGCGGGCAAGTTTCACGCGTAGCCCGCGGTAGTCGACGAATAAAGCAAGCATGGAGCTAAACGTACCACAGCCGACGGTTTGGAAAATCTTACGGAAAAGGCTAAAGCAGAAACCTTACCGTTTACAATTGCTACAAGCCCTGACACCCGATGACAAAGTCAAACGCTTTGAATTTTCGGCGCGGTTGCAACAGCTCATGGAAGAGGATGCGTTCAGTGCGAAACTTGTTTTCAGTGATGAAGCAACATTTTTTCTTAATGGTGAAGTGAACAGACACAGTGTGCGAATCTGGGCGGTAGAGAATCCTCACGCATTCGTGCAACAAATTCGCAATTCACCAAAAGTTAACGTGTTTTGTGCAATCTCACGGTTTAAAGTTTACGGCCCCTTTTTCTTCTGCGAAAAAAAGTTACAGGACACGTGTATCTGGACATGCTGGAAAATTGGCTCATGCCACAACTGGAGACCGACAGCGCCGACTTCATCTTTCAACAGGATGGTGCTCCACCGCACTTCCATCATGATGTTCGGCGTTTCTTAAACAGGAGATTGGAAAAGCGATGGATCGATCGTGGTGGAGATCATGATCAGCAATTCATGTCAAGGCCTCCACGCTCTCTCGACTTAACCCCATGCGATTTCTTTCTGTGGGGTTATGTGAAAGATTCAGTGTTTAAACCTCCTCTACCAAGAAACGTGCCAGAACTGCGAGCTCGCATCAACGATGCTTTCGAACTCATTGATGGGGACATGCTGCGCCGAGTGTGGGAGGAACTTGGTTATCGGCTTGATGTCTGCCGAATCACTAAAGTGGCACATACCGAACATTTGTGAATGCCTAAAAAAACTTTTTGAGTTTTTGTATTTGTGTGCAAAGCATTGTGAAAATATCTCAAATAATAAAGTTATTGTAGAGCTGTGAAATCGCTTCAATCATTTGTAATAACCCTGTATATAGCAGTTCATGACATCCAGTCTTACAAATTTACTGTGTCTCTGATGAACACACGTCCAGATCATCCGCTCTCAAAACTCCGCCATTTCTCTCCCCACTTCCACCACTGAGGGCGGCTCACCTCCAGCTGCACAACGCTACACGCTGTTAACATCCAGCTGCCCAACAATACAATAGCAAACAACAATGCAAACCAGCCACAGACTGCACACAGCACAGCCAATGATTTTCATACAGAGTGCTACGTGGCGTTACCAACATAAAAATCTAAACAGCCTTCTTACAAAAGGTGTGAGCGCACTGTGTTCCTCACTGCCTAACAGAAGGCAATAAAGATCAACGAAGGACCATCTGTTTGACCCAATGAAGCATATGTTCCTCGAGAAGCAGTTCGTGAATGATAACGATGATATTCATGCAGCAAGAGGTTCATTCCGACGTCGACCAGTACAGTGGTACAATGCGGCCATACAGGCCCTTCCAGTAAGGTAGCGTAAGGCGGACGCATTGAGCAGAGATTGATGTTGGAAAACAGCGTTTTCTAGCCAGAGGAGTGCGTAATAGTATGGTGTACTGGAATCCTAAATAAAACCGACCTGCTTTCAAAAAAAAAAAATAGTTTTGTGTTAGTTGTTGAATACACCCTCATACATTGATCCATCGCATTTCACTTTTCAGTTTTGTTAGCTTACCTACCATAGATTTTTTACATCCCACACTTCATCTTACCATATCGTTGGTTATTCAAACTTCTTGTTATGCTCAACATACCTTTGGCAGTCCCCTCCCGGAGATCCCAACAGATATCTAATCCGGAATATTTTGTGAATAGAGGGACCATCATATCAGTTTTCAGGTGTATACTACACACATCAAAAAAGTTTTGCATCACCTCGATCCTGAGAGTTCCGGAACCTGTACAGCAAATTGGTTTAGAGATCAACATAAACATCATTTCCGCCCATATGATTGCTCATGAAAACCACACATTGCGTGTTGTACCACCGTACAGTGTCCAGATTGCTGTACACATCAGTACCTCTAATACCCAGTGGCACGTTCTCTTGCATTGATGCATGCCTGTATTCGTCATGGCATACTATCCACAATCTCATCGAGGCAGTTTTGGTCCAGATTGTCCCACTCCTCAACGGCGACTCGGCGTAGATCCCTCAGAATGAGCGGTGGATCACGTCGTTCATAACCAGCCCTTTTCAATCTATCCCAGGCATGTTCAATGGGGTTCACGTGTGGAGAGCATGCTGGTCAGTCTAGTCGACCAATATTGCTATCCCGAAGGAAGTCATTGACAAGATGTGCAGAATGGTGGCGCGAAATATCGTCCATGAAGACGAATGAATGCCCCGCTAATATGATGCCGATATGGTTGCACTATCGGTCGGAGGATGACATTCACGTATAGTTCAGTCATTACGGCGCCTTCCATGTCCACCAGCGGCGTACATCGGCCCCACATAATGCCACTGCAAGACAGCAGGGTAGCTCCACCTTGCTGCACTCGCTGGACAGTGTGTCTAAGGCGTTCAGCCTGACCAGGTTGCCTCCAAACACGTCTCCAATGATTGACTTGTTGAAGACATATGCGACACTCATCGGTGAAGAGAAGTGACACCAATCCCGAGCGGCACATTCGGCAAGCTGCTGGGCCCATCTGTAGCGCGCTGCATGGTGTCGTGGTTGCAAAGATGGACCTCTCCGTGGACGTCGGAAATGAAGTTGCGCATCATGTAGTCTATTGTGCACAGTTTGAGTCGTAACACGACGTCCTGTGGCTGCAAGAAAAGCATTTATCAATATGGTGGCGTTGCTGTCAGGGTTCCTCCGAGCCATAATCCGTAGGTACCGATCATCCACTGCAGTAGTTGCCCTTGGGCGGCCTGAGCGAGGTATGTCATCAACAGTTCCTGTCTCTGTGTCTCCTCCATGTCAGAATTACATCGCTTTGGTTCACTCCGAGACGCCTGGACTCTTCCCTTGATACGAGCCCTTCCTGCACAAAGTAACAATGCGGACGCGATCGAAACGCGGTATTGACCCTCTAGGCATGGTTGAACTACAGACAACACGAGCGTGTACCTCTTTCCTGGTGGAATGACTGGAACTTATCGACTGTCGGACCCCCTCAGTTCAATAGGCGCTACTCACGCATGGTTATTTACATCTTTGGGTGGGGTTAGTCACATGTCTGAACAGTCAAAGGGACTGTGTCTGTGATATAACATCCACAGTCAACGTCTATCTTCAGGAGTTCTGGAAACCGAGGTGATGCAAAACTTATTTTGATGTGTGTATATATAAGGAAAGATTTTGTGGCATGTATCTCATTCAGAAGTAATATTTTTTAATTATTGTTGTGTCTGTAAGAAGGGAAAAAGTCTAACCGCATGGGATAGCGTCGTAGCTTCCTGTGATTTCAGTTGCTCACATTGGTTCGGACTGTCATTTCAATATGGAATCGATGGGTTCAAGGGAGCCATGATCAACAACATGCAGGATCTTTATGGCCCCTAGTGATTAGCATGCAAAAAGACCTACATCGTCACACTCGATCCCAAGCGACTAGCACCTGGAAGGACCGCCGCACTGTTCAAGATCAACCACGCACGTCGTTCACATTGTGTTAGGCAGTGGTCTCGTGTGTAGCTAAACTAGTATCCACAAGGAAAGCGATATGATGTCTGGTGCATCACACACACATGCGACGATTGTCACTGTAGCACAGAACGGGACGACGGGAGTGGTGCAGCCAATTATAGCACTACAACCTGTAGTGGCACTACACCGTCTTTTCAGTCAAATTATGGTTTTTCGCACGGCATCGCCATTATCTTGCAAGGTATGCAGAGAACTTCTGTGAGGCTTGGAAGGTTGGAGACAGGTATTGGCTGCAGTGAAGTTGTGAGAATGGGTCATGAGTCAAGGTGAATATCTCAGCTGGTAATAAACTTGCCAACGATAGACAAATGAAATCTGCAAGGAAGTTTCATGACGGCGGGCACTCCGCCGACAAGGGTAAAGATTCATTCTGTAAAGTGATGGTGATCAAACAATTCAACAGCAACGCGAGATCAAACGATAGAATTCAACTGTAAAACAAGTAAATGAATACAGCTTCTATTGACAACAGCAGTCGACTAGATATTAAACGTGCAGTATATGGCGAAACTGGCCTTAAGAAGTGAAATAAATTTCAATAATATGCAGCTATTGGACGGTATACCCCGACGGAATAAATAAAATAGAGATTTAAAGGCGATAAATACGCGTAAATGGAGAAGAGCCACAAAAGGATTCAAAGAAAGTCGAGTGATTCAGAGTTGAAAAGGAACTGCTAAAAAAGTATCAGTGGTATGATCTTCAGCAATTAATATCGGAAGGTCCAGATGACTGGAAATGTCATCGGTAAAAGATGACGATAATTTTTGATAACATTATGAAGATCTGGCTATCCACTTGAAATCGTCTAATAAAAGACATTCTCAAAACGGACAAATTACCGGCAGTCAGCTATATGGTCTACATTTGAATGAGTTCAGCATACTCGCTGTCTTCCCAAATTCAAATATTCTGCCAACGATTCTGGGCAGTTAATAATCTATGTGGCGGACGCTTTTTTTTCTTTAACGAATACCGATGTCAACGACATAACAAATTTCAGATCATGCTTGTAATTTACGGATTCAACTAATGTTTAATATTCCTAAAACATATGTGTTTCGGTTCTAGGCGCTTTAGTCTGGAACCGCGCGACCGCTACGGTCGCAGGTTCGAATCTTGCTACGGGCAGTGATGTCCTTAGGTTAGTTAGGTTTAAGTAGTTCTAAGTTCTAGGAGGCTGATGACCTCAGATGTTAAGTGCTCAGAGCCAATAACCTATATGTTACAAACTTACATCGTTCCTTGAAAACGACGTAAATATCGACCTTTCGCAAAGAAATATCCCTCGCCATAGCGTTGGGTGAACGCAGCTCATTACAATAAAACATGATAAGTTAGAATCAGTGGTACACGATCTAATGAGTCGGAATATTACCATTGTTCTGTTTTGTGGACACGATTTAATAAGGACATGAATATATTCCAATAACTTATCTAATTTTTGTTGTTTTTCTAGATAAATCGTTAACTGGACGGGAAAAGAAAGTATTAAAGTAATAATGCTTCCATGCAGTATGTTGCCATGAAGACCTTTCAGAGAACTCTAGCTATATTATTGATCATCTATGTCCGATACTCAAACGATCATTGTCTCAAGGCGATTGGAAGAATTCGTCCTTCGTAAGTCAGGCACCTAAAGAAGATGGAGGAAGGATAACGACCGCCGCTAGTTTTACCAAGTCTCTGTTCGCTGTGGGGCACCACCTTTTGCGCCCCAGTGAGAAAAGGGCCGCTCTGCTCCATACGTCACGCTAGAGATATCCTAAGGGCAGTTCTCTTTGCAATGGTTTGAAGAGCACGGGCGTTGACATTTACGGGGAGTTGAAACAGCAAGTTACAGCCGTAAGCCATGACAAAAGCAAGCAGTTCGAGTCCGTAAATATCACGTTTGCAACGTTCTTGGATCTGTGTAATTTACCGCGCTGGCTAATATTGGAAAGACGACTTCTTCCTCTACATGAAGACCAGCTGATTATACTGGTCAACACTCATTTTCTTGCCAAGGATATTTGAGTGGCTTTAGGATGGGTTAGTGGTGCTGAGGACGAATATAGCAACCATTTATGCAGTTTGGCTCTAGTTTTTGAGATAATGCATGATTTATTCAAAAAATTTGAAAAAATTGCTAATACTGAACTCGAGCGCTACAAACTACAATGAAAAAAGAAAATAATCTTTATAAATAGCTTCTATGAAAACCTGATAGGCATTTGTCCACGTATAAAACATAATTGAAAAGTTTCTCTATAAGTATGTCATTTTCCGTGCATGACGAACCGCTTCCTGCACGCTTTCCTTTTATAGGTCTCTTCAGAACAGTCACGTTGCAGATTCCAGCAATAATCTGCCATCATATGCCTGTCCCATCTTCCTTTATATCTTTCCTCTATTCCTTTCATATCTTGATGGAACCGCTCTCCTTGTTCCTCACTGAAATCACCTAGATTAAGAGGAAATCGATCCAAGTGGCTGTGAAGGAAGTGCAATTTTATGCTCATGTTAGCTCCTAAGTTTTGAAAGTTAGTGAGCATGTTTTTGACCAGTTCCTCGTAATTGGGAGCTTTATGATTGCCCAAAAAACATTTTACAACAGCGACAAAACTGTTCCAGGCCGATGCTTCAGTGACAGTCATGACACTTGTAAAATTGGTATCGTCGATGAGCCTGCGAATTTGAGGACCATCAAATATTCCTGCCTTAAGTTTTTCACTACTGAGTCCAGGGAACGTATTGCAGATGTATGTGAAGCAATTACCATTTCTGTCTAAAGCTTTGGTGAATTGCTTCATTAGTCCTAACTTAATATGTAATGGTGGAAGAACAATCTTGTCCCTACTAACCAGAGGTTCATTAATGATGTTTGCTTCACCAACAGCCATATGTTCCCTTGGAGGCCATGTTTTCTGCTTCCAATGTTCGTGCTTTGCCCTACTATCCCACATGCAGATAAAACATAGGTGCTTTGTGTATCCACTTTGTTGTCCAAGCAAGAAGTTCACCATTTTCAAATCAACACAAATCAACCACTGGTGCTGCATATACTTAATTTTCTGTAGAACCATCTTGATGTTAGCATATGCTTCACAAAGTTTTGTTGAGTGGGCAATTGGAATAGATGCGTAACGATTGCCATTGTGTAGGAGAACACATTTTAAACTTCTAGTGGAACTGTCTATGAAGAGACGCCAGTCCTCTGGTCTATATTCCGGCAGCCCCAATTCAAGTAAAAGTCCAGGTATATTGCTGCAATACACTATAACCTCTTCTTGGTTGAAGTATGGAAGAAGGTTTCCTTCTCTCGTCCGGTAAACTGTTATTTTAACACTTGGATGAAGACAGTTCTTTTCCTTAAGCCTGGATGCTAAGAGTTCTGATGCTTGCTTTGAAAGATTGAGTTCTCGTATCAAGTCACTGAGCTCCTTCTGGTCGAACTACTGGGGTTGTGTCTCACGTCCTTCGTATTCCAAACCACTACTTGTAAATTCCTCGCCGTGCACCTCGTCATCTGATGATGTTAGCGTGGGTAATGTTGTGAAGGTTGGTACAGTAACATCGTTGCTGTGCACCACCGGTCCTCTTGCTGACTCCAAATCGGGATATTCCCACTTTCGTTTTTTGAACCTATTAAAACCTTTCACATTAACAATGCAAAAATAGGAATCATCTGTATGGTTCTTCTGCTCTCGCCATACCATAGGCACTCCGAAGTTTAAGCTTTTCCTTTTTCGTTTTGTGCACTGCCGTAAGCACTCCACACAGCATTTACAAACTTTATGGGGTGCCCACGCCTTGTCTTGATCTCCAAGTTTAATTCCGAAATATGCCAGATACGCTTCCTTCACAAAAGGAGTGATATTCTTCCTGTTCTTTTGAAGAACGTATTCACCACAAATGTAGCAGAACTCATCTGGATGGTTCACGCAAAGACGGCGTGAAGAACTCATGTTTTCCTAAAACAAAATTGCACAAATACTACATATTATGCAGAACTTTCTTGTATTTGCATGTCAATCACATCCAACAAACATCATTAATTGTTTTGTGTGAAATGAATACTCACCTCTTATTTGCTACGTCACGATGAAAAGGTTCTATCTCCTTGAAGCTGCACTGCACATGTGTGTGACTTTCGACCATCGCCATTTTTCTTGTTTACACTGAACGCTACCTATCGGCTGTTGCGGGGATTACCTCGGTCAACAAATGAATGTCGAGTACCGCCGAATTCAAATCTACACAACCCTCAATATCTTCAACACACGCACCGCACAACAGGACTGAACACATGCTGACAGTGTGATGTTTGCATGATGTAATCCTCAACCACACAGATGCACTCCCTGAGCACAATTGTTTAATAAAGATAGTACAATATCACTAATTAAAAAACAGATAGCAAATACATTACACCATATATGGACCCTGCAGTCGATATTATCCACATGAAACTCTCATTTCCACAAATAACCTATATCTCAAAAACCAGAGCCAATTTGGAAAAAGTATAAATATACTCGGAATGAGTATCATAACAATATCCGATTTTCGTTCAAACTTCCCTGGCAACGAAAAAAAAAATTTATTTTGTAGAGCTGTGTTATACATGTTGACTGATTCATTGGTTTCTACCAGTAAGTAGTACTTTGTTTGCCACCGTCCCATGTACACAAGACGCAAGTCGCATTGCACTAATAACGGCTGCTGAACGATATAGGTAAGTTACGGTAAGCTTACACACACGGCTTCCTGTACGTAGTACCCTTCCTCATTCCAAACAGATTATGCACGTTCTCATTATGTCTAGCAGTTGACGAAATCACACACAGTGGGACTGAATATTGCAATAGAATGAAAGACTCAAGAGGGTGCAAAATGTACGTCACATCCACATACATTAAAAAATGGATCTATACGTATACCCGTGTATGTTCCACGTCTCCTCCTATACCCCTGGGCCAATTTCAAGCAAACTTTGTATCGCTTACTGTCTGGAAACAGTTTCTGTCGGTGTAAGAACCACCTACCTCTCATGACGTCATAAACAATCCGATGCATGGAAAACCGCCGCATCATTTATGATGCTTAAATTTATTACTTCTGTGCCACTAATTCTATGAGAAATAAATTTCGCAGACAGTATCCTGATATTCATGGGGCCTTTATGGTCTGAGGAACGTTTTCGTGGCGGTCTCTGGGTGATCTCATCAGTCTGAAAGGCTCAATGGATGAACATACGTATGCGTCTATTTTGGACGGCAAGGGCTTGAAACGTGTCACAGGGCTCGCAGGAGCGTTTACCGAACTCCTCTGACCACCAAACCCTCGGATTTAAACTTAATCGAGAAGTTGCGCAGTACCTCGATTGGGCTGTTCGCTCCTTAAATCCTCAACCGTGAAACCTGGAGCAGCGGGCCACCTCTCTGGACTCGGCAACGCTCCACATACCTGTCAATGCCCTCCAGAACTTCATCGACGCTCTTCTTGCACCTATCGCATCTGGCCGCGCTGCAATAGTTGGGTACTCAGGCTTTTGACAGGTGGGCAAATTAAAGTAAGTGGAATGTATAGTAGGAATCTAACTTTCGATAAACGATCCCTTGTCTATTCAGTCACAATATGACTTGACAAGTTTGTAAATGTTTTGTAGCGAAAGTGTTGGAACTTAGGTATAGCGCAGCATAAGGTAAACGAGAGTCAACAACTCATCGAATAAAAGTTCACTTTTCTACCAGGTTACCCGTTAAACTTTTAATTGGTATCTTCTCTTATCTTCGAACCAAATGGGAGCTCTTTGACTCTAAAACCGTATTACATTCGTTCCTAAAGAGGGGAAGACGACTGGAAGTACACCTGTAAATTCTCATTGTTAAACGAGTGACAGGGTGGGATAATTTGAGTGGTAGCCCATAGTAAAGCTTTGCTATGTTTACGCCCTCAAATACGATTTAATCGAATAATATAGGACAGGATGTTCTCCAGCAATGTGGCAGCGTGACACAACGCTTATCCGGTTCATCAGGGATTTGGCACGATTCCGGCGATAATGCCGGCCGGTGTGGCCGAGCGTTTCTAGGCGCTTCAGTCTGGAACCGCGCGACCGCTACGGTCGCAGGTTCGAATCCTGCCTCGGGCATGGATGTGTGTGATGTCCTTAGGTTAGTTAGGTTTAAGTAGTTCTAAGTTCTAGGGGACTGATGACCTCAGAAGTTAAGTCCCATAGTGCTCAGAGCCATTTCAACCATTTGAACAGGCGATAATATGTGGACGTAATATGAGCAAAGGTAGTGCAAATATTTGTTGGAGTAGAAATATCAGTTAAATGAACCTACTTTGCTAATTTAATGAAGAGATACTATCGACACCATTATTATATGGGTTTAGTGTGAGTACAAATGATTTTGTTTGTTCGTTTACATTATAAACTGGAGAAGAATAGTTAATAAAATATGACTGTGCTTTGTTGATACTTAATCAGTTACGAAGAAACCAAGTCTATTGAGAGCAATAAGCCTCCTTCGAAATACCAAAAGTAAGGCAACAGGTAACTACATCACACTGTTGTTCCAGCAGGTTATCGGCAATGAGCGTTTGACGGCCAGGTGCAGAATGTGCGTGAAGGTCTGGATACTCACCACAGCCGGTTTCGTCCTCCTGATCAGGGCAGTTGGGTTCGCGATCACAGCGTCGTACCAGGTCGATGCAAGAGTTACTGCACCGGAATTCATTTGGGAGGCAACCTGAAAGCAATGAAGAAGAAACACTTGTTACGGTGCAGTATATTACATCAAACAAGTTACAACTGTTTAAACAAAAACAACAATTAAACAGAATAAATGCCACAGCGGCGGAAAAGGCGTCAAGTGTGAAATACAAACAAAATCATCAGAAAATGTGCGGATGGGCAATGCATTCTGAGTACTACATCGATCGCCCTCTGATTAACCATTTACTAATACTATACGATATTGCAGTGTTTGTGTTTCTGATTACGGTGCAAGGTTTGTAGTTAGCCATTTATTAAGACTATACGATACTGCAATGCCTGTGTTATTCTGACCACGATGCAAGTTTCCTTTGGACATGCATGCGTCTCCCGCTGCCGTGCAATCGACTTTCAAGTACAACGTCTGACTTGTTCGGGAAAACACAGGATGGTCCATTGCTCGTGACCGGGCCAAATATCTCGGATATCAACTGCGTTTTTTTTAAATATGAATGTTTTAGTTGGATCACTTTCTTCGCTTTTTATTTCGTGAGATATTTGGCCCGGTCACTATCAATGGACCACCCTGTACATAATGCATGTACGAGTACAAGTCGTAGACACATGGCTGACATGGCCACAAATTTTCTACAGCTTATGGCACTCCTTATTCGCAATTGCGAATTCATTTGATGTATCTACTGAGACATCTTCGAAACATGTCCGTGTGTGTGTGGGATGGGAGTCGGACAGTAAAGGGGAAACGGGGATTACATGGCATTAATTTCGAGCGGTGACGTCCCTAAATGACGGGCAAAAAGTTCTCATTACTTTCATCTCGCCCATATTGCCGAAGATATTCTTCTTAGTATATGTGCTCATATGTAAGCCCGTCATAGCACAGTAAAGAGTGGAAAATGGTGTCAAATTATTCGAAAGACAGTAAAAGATTGCATTAGCATTGACGATATTCGCTTGCAGAAAAAGGAAAAACAAATTATGCCATTATCGAGAAAACACCTCGCAATATAAATATTATCTTCTTGTTTCACTATCTTCGTTTCAAATCTTGTGCCGCAAGCGTTACCTGTGACCAGCTTTCCGAGAGAAATGAACTCAGCCCGCTGTTGTAGTTGTATGATTTATAAAAGTTTACGCTCGTATACAGGTGTACAAAATCAGTCTTATTTCTCCGTAGATACCTACCGAAATGAAAAATACTCTCTAGTCTGTATGGAAGCGTTTCTCTAAGAAAGATTGAATAGTAGCGCAAAATACGATGCACTTTTTCTTTAATTGTATGGCGAACTTGAGTCGTGTTGAATTCAAGGAACTACTTTGCATTACTTCTCCAGGGTCATTCTCTACATCTTGTTATCGTTACCGGGAAAGGAGCTTTATTTTCTTTAGGGGAAGTAAGTCTAAGTGTTTCTTTCCCAGAAGCTAAAAGCATCAAAGAGAGATATTGTCGTCTCGGTCGGAAGCCGTTAGAAGGATTCCGGAGACGCAAACACACGTCTGGAGATCTGACAACAAGTGAAGTACGATGAGAAGAGACCGCTTCTTAAATGATACTCGGAATAACAAGTTCAGAGAAGCGACGAGACGTCTTACAATCTGTAGCCAATGTTGTTATCTCAACATCCAAATACTTGGATCTCCGGAGACTGTAACTGCTGCATACAGTGATAGAGGGAACTGGGTAATTTTCTGCAGTCGTTAAGTGTGCGTCCGTAAAGTCTTTGTAATAGCTGTCAACTTGCCTGTTGTTCATGACAAAACAAACTGTCAATGAGACATGCCAATGTAATACCGAGCGCAGCAGCTGCGACATATGAAGAACATTACCTCAAGCGGCTTGGGGACGCTCTGTAAACTTAAACCAGTATTACTAGGCTGGACTTTTAATCCTGTTTCTCTCTAAAACACTTTCATTAGCCCTCGTACTATATCGTCAGAGCAGGGAGCAACCCGTTGCGTGTCTGAGAAACGCTGCATGCTGTGATACCATCCACCTTTCGGCACTCGGTCCTAGAACGGTACATCAGTCTCTTAACATTTTACCTTTTATTGGTATTTGTAGTTAATTTTTCTCATTTCTTAGGATATTTTGTCTAGCAGACCACAATCGGTGTTTTTACAGTGCTTGAGAACATTAACCGTATCACGTTTACAGACATTGCGCGGAGTTTGATCCACCCGAAAGGCGAAAAAGCCCGTCTGAAGGGGCATCTTATATCGGAGTCCTTAGTGAGTAAGACAGTTCATGAATTGATGGTTGAATCTCTACGATTCACTGCGCTACATCACCGTATGTTTGAGAATATTAGCTTCCAACATCAGACGAACAACTTAAATATTTCGACTAACTTCTGTTTGCTGCAGAATCTTTGAACATATTCTCAGTTCGAATATAATAAACTGTCTTGAGACTAAGAAGCGTATGTGCACGGATGAGCATTGTCTTAGAAAGCATCGCTCGTGCGAAACTCAGCTTGCCCTTCTCTCACGATATACTTAGAATGGATGAAGGGCAACAAGCTGATTCTATATTTCTAGATATGCGGAAAGCATTTGACACGGTGTCCCGTTGCAGGCTGTTAACGAAGGTACGAGTACGCGGAATAAGTTCAGAAATATGTGAGTGACCCGAAGACTTCTTAAATGATAGAACCCAGTATGCTCTCCTCGACGGCGAGTGTTCATCAGAGGCAATGGTATTGTTAGGAGTGTCCCATGGAAGTGTGATAGGGCCGCTATTGTTCTCTATATACATAAATGATTTGGCTCACAGAGTGGGTAGCAATCTGCTATTTGCTGATGATGCCGTGGTGTACGGTAACGTGTCGAAGTTGAGTGAATGTAGGAGGATACAAGACGACTCAGACGAAAATTCCTGTTGGTCTGGTGAATGGCGGCTAGCCCCAAATGCGTAAAAATGTACGCTAACGCGGATGAACAGGAAGAACAAACCTGTAACGTTCGGATGCGGTAATACTAGGGTCTTGTTTGACGCAGTCAAGGCTTTTAAGTATATGTACACAACGTTGCAAAGCGATATAAGGTGGAACAATCATGTGAAAACTGTGGTAGGGAAAGCGAATGGTCGACTTCGGTTTACTGGGAGAATTTTAGTAAAGAGTGGTTCACTTGCAAAGGAGACTCCATATTGAACGCTGGTACGTCCTATTCTTCAGTACTGCTCGAGGTTTGGGGACCCGTGCAGGGGGGAGGAATTGAAGGAAGACACCAAAGCAATTCAGAAGCGAGCTGCTAGATTTGTCACCGGTAGGTTCGAACAACACGTAAGTGTTCCGGAGATGCTTTGGCAACTCAGATGGGAATCACTGGAGGGAAGGCGACGTTACTTTTAGACAAACACTATTGATAAAATTTTGAGAACCGGCATTTGAAGCTGACTGCCAAACGATACTACTGCCGCCAACATACATTGCGCGTAAGGACCACTAAGATAAGGTACGAGAAATTAGGGCTCATACGGAGTCAGACAGTCATCTTTGTAAGTAGGCTGTTTATGTTTTCTCTATGTAAGTAGGCTGTTTAGGTTCTTATATTGGTAACGCCGCCGCCACGTAGCGCTCTCTGTATGAAAATCACTGGCTGTGCTGTGTGCAGCCTGTGGCTAGTTTGCATTGTTGTCTGCCATTATAGTGTTGGGCAGCGGCAGCTGGATGTGAACAGCGCGTAGCGTTGCGCAGTTGGAGGTGAGCCGCCAGCAGTGGTGGATGTGAGGAGAGAGATGGCGGAGTTTTGTAATTTATCATGAACTGCTATATATATTATGACTATTAAGGTAAATACATTGTTTGTTCTCTATTAATATCTTTCATTTGCTAACTATCCCTATCAGTAGTTAGTGCCTTCCGTAGTTTGTATCTTTTATTTAGCTGGCAATAGTGGCGCTCGCTGTATTGCAGTAGTTCGAGTAATGAAGATTTTTGTGAGGTAAGTTATTTGTGAAAGGTATAGGTTAATGTTAGTTAGGGCCATTATTTTGTAGGGATTTTTGAAAGTCAGATTGCATTGCGATAATAATATTGTATGTCAGTTTAAGCACAGTCGTGTATAAATTGTGCTAAGGGGACGTTTCATATCTTTCCCTCCATCTATTTGAGAGTGGAATAGGGAAATAGATGACTATAAGTGGTTCAGTGTACCCTCCGCCACGCACCGTACGGTGGCTGACTTAGTGTGTATGTAGTGTAACTGGTTTTTCTCTTTTGATGCTAGTCAACTGTCAGGATGAGCATTACTGCAACGGGCATTTCATTCTAAAGCATTATGTCAGGGCGAAAAACACTAAATAAATTACTTTTTCTCTCTTAACAACATGTGGGCAGGGTGGGTTCTTCCTTGGCTCGGGTATGAGGTAGAATGAAACAGCATTTTTACATAAGATAACTTTTATTGAAAGTTTGTACAACGGTTTTCTTACTGGATTGTTCTGGCTGGGAGAGCGGCAGCTGTGTCGTTTGCGAAGCCTTCATGCTGCGTGAGCGGCGGCGTCTAATTACGCCTGGCGGTGTGTATCTCGTGTAGCCGTTTCGCGCAGTTGGCTGGAGACGCGCATCGTGAGGTGGCCCGTTTAATTATTGATAACGAAGTCGTGAATCGGATGGTGATACCTTGGATGTGGCGTCCAGTGTTTCTCTTTCTATGCGGCCGCTTGTGTCAGCGGCGCGGCGGGGGAAGGCCAGTGTCCCGAACTCTAACAACGGACTCCAGCTTGCCAGTCTTCGGCTGTCAGATCTTCATCCCAGCTCACAGGTGACTGCTGATGTGAGGCTGTCTCCTTCCCGTCCTCACGAGACATCCGGGTACGTAAAAATCAGTCTTCAAGTACCTTCTAACTTCTGGCGGCGAGGCTGCTACTTGCTGTTCCATTACAGCGGCGGACTTGGTGCTTCTGTGTACGGTGTAGTCTCTTCCTGCATGACGGTCTTCAGCTCCGAAACTGAACTGAAAACTACTGCTACTGTCGGGCCCACTGCGTCTCGCGTATTTATTCACTTCAGTTCACTTGAGGTGTACGACTTCATGGTCATTGCCTCTTCCGTCACATTAAAAAGTTTCTCGAAGAATCTTCTTAACGTCGGTCGTTGGCTCTTGTAATGTAGGCGAGGGCCTTTGATCACATGTGACAATTGAGAAACACGTGAGCCGGTCGGGCGATGCCCTGACGGCTGAATCGACAGCTTCCGCTTATGTGGGGAGGGCGATGGCTTCTCATGAACGTGCTGTGCTGACTTGCAAGCGCCGGCCGTTGCCACTGCTGCTGCTGCTGTTTGCCAGTGTGTAATTCTTCTAAACTAAACTAAGTTTTTCATTTATTTTCTAATTTCTATTTCACTTCACATTGATTTCACTAATTTATTTACCTATCTTAAATACCACTCAACAGTAGACGTAGATGTAGAAGTAGCTGACAAGGGACAATTTTTTGGAGCCTCGCTATGAAACGTAAGGTGAAGCATAGTGCGAGTAGGACAGACTTTATTCTCTCGATGTGCCCAGTAAAATTTACCGCACAAAATGTGACAGTACGCGAAATAGACCACTGCAAGCGGCACATCATAACGTGGCGAGAAGGACAAGGTACTTCGGCAGTTAATATTGGAGAACCTGTAGGTTATTTATATTGAGTTAATGAGTGATCCTGTATTATTCACTGACCTGTATTAATCTGTTACAGTACACACTTACTGCTCAAGAAACAAGTAACTTGTTTCAGTTGGAAGCTATTTTGTACCAGAATTAGAAGACTAACACTAAAAACGCATTCCTGTTTGTCATATAACCGTCTGTGCATCCTATAGGCTCCAAGCCACAAAATTATTCTGAGGTTCACCATGCTCTGAATAATATACAAATTAAAGAAATATTTCACTACATATGAAAGTTGTTCAAAGCCACAGCTGAACCTAACAATATATTGTAAGTAGGTCTTCAACCTTTTATCGTTTTATTTTGTATTCTCAGAATCATGCATTAAAAGCACAAGAAATCTTAGCTTTGGTGTATGGGGAATTTATGCATATCTCATACACATGTCGTCTCATCTTTTCATTAACGAAGTATCATTAGAGCTAGACGGCTGTTCGTAATGAGAATGATTGGCTACTTTTTAATATTACATGCATCAAAATAATAATTTTGAAACGCGAATATTTGCTTGCTTCACTTCTGCTAAATGGCTTTACATACTTGGCTTTTAACCAATATCCAAATACAATATAATGACATTGATTTTAAGAAGATTTTATTAAGTATTACATGCTACTATGATCTCTAAATACCACAATTAATATCAGCTGAATGAAGTAATAAAACTGAAATAATTATACTTCTAATACTAATAATACTCTGATAATCCTTCTGCAAAGTTTATTCATCTGCATGTAATATTGTACACATGTTAATGATAGACAAATACATTGTTTTCTTCGCTTATGTTTTCGGCGTACATCTCTGGTTTAAAGCTGCAAACATCTTTTAGTACATTGCCCATAGTTCAACAGAAAGCTTCCAGTGATGTAGCTATTTCCTGAACCACCACTCACAGTACGTTTTCACTTTCAGTGTACAGTTTCTCGTGCGTATTCCATTATCTGACCCAGCGAAATTAGAGTTTGTGGGAAAGTTAAAGTTTCTAATTCATCTTTTAAAATCTAGATAACAAATTAAATTTCAGTCGTGCAGTCCTTACAGAACCCGTGAATATCTCAGGATATGGTCTACCAATGCGCTCGAATGGAAAGAGAATGCCTGCAACAAAGTTCCTAGTGATTTCAATAATAAATTTTTTGGTGTCGGGATTCAAATGTAGGGAACTACGTTGGATGCAATAAACGTGGGATGAAGCATTCCGTTGAAGATCGAAACAGAAGGCATACAATGAAGATATCTGCAGTCTACGCGAGGCCAAGCAAGAGCAAGTAATTGAGCCTAGGCATACTAACATGGACTGTACTCCGTCAGCAACCATAGCGGAATGTTTGGAGTCCAACTATAGCGATTTAACACTTTACTGTCTCTGATTGTATTTCGCAAAGCAAAGTGTTTATTTTAATCCTCTTATAACACTACTGCTTCGCTTGTTATACCGGCATGAAGTTCAGCCTAGTGACGACAAGATTTATTTCTGTCACAAAGCAGCCACGTATAACACTACTGGCGTAGTAAATTTGCCAAATATGGCCTAAACTTGCGGTAAATGTTAGTTTAGAAATTTGACCAAGTTTACCTAACGGAAAGATTGGTTTTGAACTTTAATTTCGTAATAATGTCCATAGGTAGTCAGAAGTAAGAAACAATTTCGCAAGAAGTAACAGCAACTGATTACTATTAAATGAAATAGTTATACGGTCGCCAGCCTAATTAGGAATAATAATGTAAAAACATTATTTACAAAGAATCTATTTTTACTAATTCAAAACGAACTTTCATTGAATACTGTTCTGTGAAGTGCTATGAACACACCCAATTGGACAAATTACACAGTGAATAGCTTTAGCAGTAAAGCAGTCACGAGATTTCCAAATGAGCCCTTTCTCTTGTTTACTTTAATCATTGCTTTTGACTTTAACTAAGATAATCCAAACTGGCTCTTTGCAACCCACGCAAGACCAGATAGCACATGATAATAGTCAAGTACAATTAATACACACATGCTTCTCAGTAATCACTTCAAGATTCACTATCTAGAAACCTACTAATCTGATTTATCCTTTTTGTTATAGTACATAGACCATCTAGAGGAATGGAGTCAACATTCGTGATTAGTAGCCGGCCTTGGTGGCCGAGTGGTTCTAGGCACTACAGTTAGGAACTGCGCGACTGCTACGGTCGCAGGTTCGAATCCTGCCTCGGGCATGGATGTGTGTGATGTCCTTAGGTTAGTTAGGTTTAAGTAGTTCTAAGTTCTAGGGGACTGATGACCTCAGAAGGTAAGTCCCACACTGCTCAGAGCCATTTGAACCAAATATGGTCCCACGAACTACCCCTTTCATTGTAGCAACAAAACTATACACACTTCCAGAATTATGTAGCATTAAGCTAGAATTGGGTTACTCTTTCTTCTAAGATCATTAAGTTTGTACTAATTTAACACTCTTTACCCTGACAATAGCCTCTACAAATCAGACATAATATCAGTAAAATTTTAATTCAAACCACCTCAAGACGAAGTGTTATGATAGTAGTTTTGAAAACAACCTTAAAGCAACGAACATTAGAACACTTTTGTTTTCCTAGTAATACTCTTCCCTAAACTGACATTTAAGTTCAGTTTCTAGTTAAGTTTCAAAATACTCTCTTTTATTTTACCCTGCACATTAAGAGTACTGGCATAACTTTGCCACACATCAAATAAAACGCACTGTAAAACTGTTAATGCTTTCTATCCAAAGGACACTCTCGGATTTCATCACTTAAAGGAGAGGTCCTACTTGGATAAGTGCATTGGACAGACACATTCTTCAGACACATTTTGAATATTAGGGTTACATTTTCACTGAACCAAACATAACATTACTGGTTCATACAGTGAGACAGTCCTGACCTTTCGTATGTGTGACGAAGTGGCTGCGCATTCTTGGTGGCGAGCATGTGGCGGCTAATTGGTCTATCCATTGGCAATAATTAGATCTATTTACCCCTTCTTGGCGTTGTTAATACCACTTTTAGAGCTTTCCCCGAATCGAGAGCACCCTTTTACAGCCGCGTATTAAAATACGAGGTCTTTCCATTCCAACTGCAATACGGTAAGTCTCACTCGGCAACTGCACTGTTTACTCGTCAGTTACTTACTGCCGACTGACTACTGTGTTCTCTCACTTGCTGCCCTGACTGGGCGCCACATCCACCTTTTCCTAGCCCGCCAACTCACTTCCGTTGCAGAGAGGAACTATTTTGGGTTTCTCTTTATACAGTACAAAGTCCCTAAGTGTGAACCAGTAGCCGGCCGGTGTGGCCGTGCGTTTCTAGGCGCTGCAGTCTGGAGCCGAGAGACCGCAACGGTCGCAGGTTCGAATCCTGCCTCGGGCATGGATGTGTGTGATGTCCTTAGGTTAGTTAGGTTTAATTAGTTCTAAGTTCTAGGCGACTGATGACCTCAGAAGTTAAGTCGCATAGTGCTCAGAGCCATTTGAACCATTTTTTTGTGAACCAGTAATTACATAGTTGCCAGTAAACATATTTTAAAAAATCTCATTATATAAACATATTAAGAAGTCAGCACGAATATACATAATTAAATGCCACTTCCCTCCAAATAATACAAAAAAACAACTTAACTTGCAAAGAGTAAACATGTCACACTATTTTTCCACTTGTTTACAGTAGATCAAAGACATCACCTAGTAAAGAATATACACTTGACATTATGCAGAATTAATCAGTACAAGTTTTTAACAATATTGATTGTAGTGTTACGCTCTCTGTCTCTGTCTCTGTCTGTTTCTACCTATCTACACATACACATACTCAAAAACCCACCCACCCACACACACACACACACACACACACACACACACACACACACACAATAGCCATTTCCCCAACCCTTCATCCGTATATGCTTTCGACACGTGTATTGAACAAACATCTTGTTGCCTCTCTCCGATTCTACCTCTTTCTCCCTCTGTCCATTCACCTATTCCTGACCCTTTCTTTGTCCATTTGCCATTTGCTTCACCCCTTCCCCCCTCTCCGACCATATCTTCCATCCCACTTCCTCTGGCTATATCCTCCATCTATGCCTCCACCTCTTCCCATCCCTCCTGACAGGTAACTCTCTACAACTTCCACCTGTCCATACCTTTGAAGTCTAAGATGTCGTCTGAGCAGAAGAAACCAGTTTTTGTCCACTGTTTACGGCCAGGAATTTACGGCTGTGAGACGTAGACATTAAACGAAGCCATTGTTACAAAAGTGATAGTAACCCAAAGAGAAATGGAAAGATCGATGTTGGGCTACACAAAGAAAGACACAAAGAGAGCAGTTGATATCAGATACACAACAAAGGTCACTGACATAATACAAAGTGAACCCCATAAAAATGGCAGTGGTCTGGTCATGACGCTCAGAGAAAAGATGACAAGTGGTTAAAGCAAGTACTAGGTAGGAGCCAAATTTTACCAAAAAGACCACGGGGAATACCACCGTACTGATGGGACACAGACGTAAGAAAGACATTTGAATTCAACTAGCAAAAGGAAGCTGAAGATAGGCAGTTTTCGAAATATGGTTGAAATAGCTCTGAGCACTATGCGACTTAACTTCTGAGGTCATCAGTCGCCTATAACTTAGAACTAATTAAACCTAATTAACCTAAGGACATCACACACATCCATGCCAGAGGCAGGATTCGAACCTGCGGCCGTAGCGGTCGCTCGGCTCCAGACAGTAGCGCCTAGAACCGCACGGCCACTTCGGCCGGCTGCGATCCAATAATACACACCGACTCAAAGAGGCCATACCATCAAGTCACCAAACTGGCTCATATATATATATATATATATATATATATATATATATATATATATATATATATATATATATATATATATATATACGGTGAGTCACTAACTTTTACCACCTAGAATAACTCCGAAAGTATGAGCATGATAGTAGCCGTAAGGTTTGTGGGCCAAATGTTGCATGAGACAACGGGGGCCATAATATGACATTGGCTTTTTGTTGCGAGGTGGGGTCGCTTCAGAGATATGAAGGTCAACATTGTTTTTTTTATGGGATGCTTTAGTTTGGTACTTATTTTCTGACAGCGGCTATAAAGACGCTTATGTCCTTTAGCGAATCTGCTACCATATTTGCCTCTAATAAAGTATTCTTGTCTTAGACATCACTGTTTCTTTTTACTTTTTACTCCTCATGATACATTTCGATCTCAGTATCATCAGATCCTTTGCACAAAATGTAACACGAGAAAAGAGGGAAAGATATTTTTGTACAGTGACGCAATATACAAAATATTATGTAAAACGAGACGAAGAAACAAGAGTCCGTACACGACGCAATGCGTTTTGTTACATACGTCAGTGGAGCCATCGTACCTAGTGAACGAGAAAAATTCTTCTTTAACACCGGTGACGGAACTGGCTCTTGCCAATGGGCACATTTTGAAGTAAACGTCTTCTGCTACAAGATGGCGTTGGAGACAACGTCTAGACCAAATCACAAAATATCATTGACATCTGAATGCTTAATTACAATTCGTGAGTAAGTCGCTATTAATTATTCTAAAATGTTTAAATAGGGGATCACATTTTTCAGGATGTGCGTAGACATGTACTTAGATCCTATACAAATTGCGTAGTTAAGCTTGGCATCAGATATTTAAAACTACTGTACTTTGACAAGACGTCAAGATACGCATAATACAAGAGGGAGAAGGAAACTTTGTTACAAAAACCTGCAATGCTAACTAAAGTGTAAGGGAACAGGAACCTTTGTTATGACTACCTATCGGGAAGATCTATGTCAACACGATTAGTGTGAAACATCTGGTATGCTGTCAGCAAATTAGATAAATTGTCACGCAAATACACCCCATATTCAATGTCAAGTACTGAAAAATTTACACACTATTACAAAACACGTTTTGGAGACTATACACTGTTTAGTCAGTTCATACTTGTGTAGCGTTAGCTGATGTTTATTTCATTTGATACTCTCATATACGATGTGCTCTATGCTGTCGAATTGTAAACAGTATTTGTTATTTCATTGACACTAGTTTTGTAGTTTGTAGACTGAGCAGTGCACATAGAGTAGTGGTGTGCTGCTCTGGCCTCACGTGGCTCTGTGGAGGTCAATTACGATGTATAACTGTCTTTCAGAGCAGTAGTTTTTGTAACTTAGAATATTTGGGTTTTTACCATTAGATGATATGTTGGACGAGGATATTGCTACGAATGCACTGCAGCGCTTGCTTAGTTAATGATTTTAGAACGTACTCTTATGTGCCTTACAGTAAAAAACTTTCAAATGCGACGTTTCGGTTATTTGTGTGTTGATCGTGGTAGTCCCATACGAAATACACACAACCAACATTTATCGTACAGTGAAGGCTTTCACGACAGGATGTCATAGTTGCTGATGAGAATTCCAGCTTGTATGGCTGTGATCGAAGTAATACTGCCGGCCGGTGTGGCCCAGTGGTTCTAGGCGCTTCAGTCTGGAATCGCACGACCGCAACTGTCACAGGTTCGAATCGTGCCTCGGGCATGGATGTGTGTGATGTCCTTAGGTTAGTTAGATTTAAGTAGCTCTACGTTCTATGGGACTGATGACCTCAGATGTTAAGTCCCATAGTGCTCAGAGCCATTTTGAGGAAATACTTCAGTCCCTGACATTTCGTCCAGAGCTGCGCTGGACATCTTCGGAGGTGTTCCTGACGACGCTGACTATAGCCAACTGACGAGTCGGGTGCCGGAGAGCGACATAAATATTAAAACATATGTTAGTTTTTGTTCTTTAATTGCACCATTGTCACTGTTTAACATAAAGTATCACGTAGTCTCAGCGTGACCATTTTTTATGCTTGAAGAGGAATTTTTTCATGATGTTCTATCTAGTATATTTTGCTGATTAATCGTTATCTGCCCTTCTTCAGAATGTTGCAGAGGCTGAAATTCTTCAGTATCAGTGAACGGAACCGGATGAGCATCGTCTGACCTTTTGTCTGAGTCATTACTCGTTTGCGTCACTTTCTCGGATAATTCTTCGACACGTTTTGCAATAGTCATCAACTGATTTTGCGTCTTTGAAATTTCGGTGTTAGTCTGTAACTGTAATGTCTCGAACTTCTGTGTTAATTCCTCTACATGCAATTCTTGTTGTGCAGTCTGTCATCTCAACTGAACAATATCAACAGCCTGTACATACTTAAGTCTGGACTCAAGATTGTTAATAGTAGACTTGAGTTCCTCGCATACCTGAGTTTTTAACCTTTGTCACATTTCCTCGAATTTACGTTTCAAATTAATATTAATCCCTTCCTTAGCTTCTTTGATCTCTCTAAGAAGTTCATTATTGGATTTTCTAATCTCACCAAGATGAGATATTATTTGCGTAACCATACTATTGAAAGAGAGGAAGACAAAATTATTTTGCTCTGTAAAAGTGGAAGCCATACCTGAATCTCTAATAACAAAATCGGATTGCGTCACGGCATTTTGATCTCGTGATTTACGTGTAGTTCCCTGCATTCATCGGGCAAGACTGGAAAATAATAGCCTGCACTCTTATTACTCACAATGTTGTTAAAAAGTTCCGTGCCTTCATTATCCCAAGAATAATGTTCTATACCATGTCTCAAATTTTCCGAAACTTCAGTTGAAGCTACCTCCATCGTCTTGTCCTTTCTTGCCTATGTTCTAGTTTTCCTTGCCGTTGCGGCAATAAAGAAAATGACTCAAAACGCAAATAACTATTTTAACACAAAGTCGTTAACATCACTATTACAAAAGAAATACTGAACTAGATCATTCCTGAAATAAAAACTATGAATTAATGCGGAGCGGCACGCAAGCAACACAAAAAGCTATGCCGCAGCTAATGATCAAGTGCTATTGCATAAAATTTTGCAACTGCAAGACGAAGCATCTCTAACTGCGAAATGGTCCAACGAAACGAAATCCTCGCAGACAGGACGACAGGTGAATCGTCTTTTTTATTTTAAATTTCAATATTACTATTTACTATTTGTTCTGATGAAAGACGTGCGGAAAAATATGACGTTGCATCTCTGACAATAATAGAATTCCGATTCAGAACAAAAGAAACAGAAACAACGGAAAAATATGACGTTGCATCTCTGAGAATAATAGAATTCCGATTAAGAACAAAAAGATGCAGAAAGCAATTACACTTTCTACAAATCATAAAGAAATCAATTCTCAAGTATCTGACTGCGAGTTTTAAAATGTTCTCTAACAACTCCTAACAACTGTTAGGCAATGCCCCTGTAAGCAACGGACAACTTACCTCGTCTTGCCGGTATAACTGCGTGATCAGCAACATGCTAAAACTGTTGCAAAAGCAATACTGCGATCGATGCTGAATGCAATGCATGGTCAAATAATTGCAACAATATTGCCATACTTTTTTAATAAAGAAATTGAATGATCAGGAGGGGTTTGGTCAACTAGCTTAAACGGTGTAATAAATGAAACAAACCAATAAAGACTTTAGTTTACTATATTCGCAAAACAGATCATTTAAACAGTGATAAACTTTACACATACTTTAATTATTCCATATAACATGGCTCTTTCCAAAACAAAGATACGAATATTACTCTCAATGTATACTTAAGCAAATCTGACAAAATCCCTTCAGTGCATAAGCAAGCAACAACTAAGTGGAACAAAAAGACAAATTGCCAAAATTTCTCAGTTAATACCAGGTCTCGTCCGCCGCTACTAGCACCAGCACGGCAGGCTTCGATCTCTCAGGTCGCGCTGCTTCTCTCCTCCGTAGGCTGCGTCCAATTACTTCGATTCCTCTCAACAACTGTTCGTTGGCTACTACTTGCGATTACAATAAACAGACTCACAGTTTGTGTATGCACTTCACAGCAGAATCTCTGGTCCACTGTATAAAGATGCATTAAAGTCCAACTTTCATACTTCCAAATGTATCATAAAACTAGAAACTTTAGACATATCGCAAATAATCAACATAGAATGCCTCAAACCAGTGATACAAGCCTTAGCTCTGTACTGTGTACAAACCAATGTGAAAACGTTTGATAGTAATAACTCATTTTACAGATGTAAATATTTTGTACGAAAACTTTCTTTGAAGGTTAACATGTAAAAACTTTGCAGAAAGGAAACAAACAAACCCACTGCAGATGGCACAGAAAGTGCTGAAACACATCTGGATGAGGACAAAACTACAAAGGTGCCCTACATAAGGCGGAATTCCTCTTCAATACTTAGCAAGCACGTAAATAAGAAGTAGAACTGCAACATTCACAAGATCATTATCGTTCGGTATTTCTGCAGGGCGCTTCCAGGGCCATGTAGTGTCCATGCCATGTCAAGTCGCCTCTCTTTCTCGTTTTGTCCCTCTCCCCTGCTTCTATTCCGCCTTTCTTTCTCTATTTTTCTCTTCCACCCTGCCTCTTCACACTCTCTCTATTTCTTTCCCCCGCCTCCCCCCTCTCTCTCCGTCTCCCTCTCCCTCCCTCCCTCCCTCCCTCTCTCTCTCTCTCTCTCTCTCTCTCTCTCTCTCTCTCCCTCCCTCTCTTTCTACGCCTGTCAACATGAAAACCGCCGAAATGCAGCACTGTGCTGTCTCTGCCGATACGGAGATAGTTCATCTGTTATCGGTCAGAAAGGAATGTGCAGGTTGTTTCACACAAGAATGTTCAACAGATTTTCAACCGCATATACTACGAGCTCTTTGCCAGATTATCTGGAATATAGAGTGTAGTTCTGGAGATGCTGGAACTTCCACGCCTTTCATGTTGTATATGAAGCCAGTCACTTCTGAGCCGCTTCACGGTTGTCAGCCGGTGGACTGATGTGGTGAAGTGCACTCTATGAAGGAGGGAGCTGCAGATTACAGATCTCTTTTATGTGGAGCCTTTTCGACGTCGTATTCAATGTAATCCCTGCTATTAACATGTGTCGAGCTGACGTTTAAAGGCCCTTGCAATTCTGCGCTGCAACTGCCAAAATTTTAGGAATGTGGGACAGTTCGAATCACCATCGGGTTTCTCGCTGTCGTCCGATTCTGGGGATTTTAATGGTAAACAGAAACAGCAAGGAATCACCGTCATGGCGGCATACGAGGTGTTAAAAAAACTCTTAGCTGTAGCATGTATCAAATAATTCAAACAGAAATATCGGCGTCACCTATACGTCAGGTACATGTTCCGGCAATTGCTCGAAAAACGAAAAGTGCGGATCCTGTTTTCTTTTATTAAGAATTTAGAGGCTGTGGATCCATATAGAAACAAAATTCGTTGTCTTACGGACTTCTCAAAAGGCGATAACAGTATTAAATATACTGAAACCTGTGTCTACATGTAAAAATGGCACTAAAGAGGCACATGTTCACTGTTGTAATTTTTATTTCCTTGAAAGATATAACTGGCAACGGCCTTGCCGCAGTGATTACACCGGTTCCCGTGAGATCACCGAAGTTAAGCGCTGTCGGGCGTTCGGCACTTGGATGGGTGACCATCCAGGCCGCCATGAGCTGTTGCCATTTTTCGGGGTGCACTCAGCCTCGTGATGCCAATTGAGGAGCTACTCGACCGAATAGTAGCGGCTTCGGTCAAGAATACCATCGTAACGACTGGGAGAGCGGTGTGCTGACCCCACGCCCCTCCTATCCGCATCCTCCACGGAGGATGACACGGCGGTCGGATGGTCCCGGTAGGCTACTCGTGGCCTGAAGACGGAGTGACGGAGTGCTTTCTTTTTTTTTTGAAAGATATTGTAAGTAGGCTGTTTATGTTTTCTTATTGGCAACGTTATGTAGCGCTCTGTATGAAAATCACTGGCTGTGCTGTGTGCAGTCTGTGGCTAGTTAGCATTGTTGTCTGCCATTGTAGTGTTGGGCAGCTGGATGTGAACAGCGCGTAGCGTTGCGCAGTTGGTGGTGAGCCGCCAGCAGTGGTGGATGTGGGGAGAGAGATGGCGGAGTTTTGAAATTACATATATTATGACTTTTGATGATATTAAGGTAAATACATTGTTTGTTCTCTATTAAAATCTTTCATTTGCTAACTATGCCTATCAGTAGTTAGTGCCTTCCGTAGTTAGAATCTTTTATTTAGCTGGCAGAAGTGGCGCTCGCTGTATTGCAGTAGTTCGAGTAACGGAGATTTCTGGTGAGGTAAGTGATTTGTGAAAGGTATAGATTAATGTTAGTCAGGGATTTTTGAAAGTCAGATTGCGTTCCGCTAAAAAATATTGTGTGTCAGTTTAAGCACAGTCTTGTATAATTTGTTCTAAGGGGACGTTTCAATATAACTCGCAATTTATGGTAGAGACGTTGGAGGACAATGCACTCTCAACCTCCTACACTTACAGAATTTCCTGTAATTTATTTATAGATGTAGAAATACAAAGTATAAATTATGCAGGTGTTACTGAATGTAACGATGGCCATTGGAAGAAAAATATTAGTACCGGTACACCAATTTCGAGGTTTCCAATTCACTCAAGTTTATTGTTGCAACAGTGGATATAGAGTACATAAAACGATTACATTTACAGGTTAAGCAAAAGTGGATTTGAAATACCGAACACAGCCTTCACGGGCGCTCTGGCATCAGTCTATCGTACAGATAGCGAATACTGTCCAGGGATACGTTATGCTCGATGTTTTCACGTAGTTCTGTAATAGCAGTTGGCTGTCGGCTCGCTGAAGACACTTCTCGTCCCATCATATCGCACACGTGCTCGATAGGAGACAAGTCCAGAGATCGTGCTGGGCAGTGAAGTTGCTGCGCGTCTTGCAGAGGACGTTGAGTTTCACAGGCTGTGTGTGGGCTAGCACTATCCTGGTGGAACAACACATCACTTTGCTTTTGCAAGAACGTCAAAAATACGGTTCTAACATCACTGTGGTTAGCGGACCCTCTAGAAACACCGAAGGTGAACGAGATTTGTAGCTTATCGCACCATAGACCATAACGCTTGGGATGGAGTCATTATATCTTGGGCGAAAGCATTCAGCGAGACAGCAGTCACGAGGTCTATCTCGTACTCACAAATGATCATAACCTGCATGCAGACAGAATCTGGCTTCATCGCTGAAAACCACGGTGCGCCACTCCATCTTCCAAATGATGCTCTGGCGGCAGTTGTCGAGTTCTGCGCGTCGATGCTGTCTGGTGAGTGGAAGAGGTGCTACAGGTATATGTGCCTGTAGTCCCACTGCTAAATTCCAGTTCGTTACAGTTCATGTTGACACGTCTGTGACAAACAATCCCTCGTCTTTATGCTATGGTAGCTAAACGATCTACCACTTCTGCCCTTACAGTACAATGATCTTCGCGGTCGTCTGTGCTGCGTGGTCGTCCAGAAACGCTGCTAGGGGTGTGAGAACTTTCACGTGACTACTGATGTCGGTATCGTAGCACTGCTGATGCCGCACATGCAGTTTGTGTAGCACTTCTCCGCAAGGACCATCCTGCGTCCCGGAAGGCCACAAACGTGACCCCTATCAAACTCGCTAGGTTGGCTGTAGGAAGCACGAGTGCGTCTTCGTGGCATTGTTACCTGCTTGCTTCACACGTCTGCATCAGACTGAGCCTTCTGGCTGTGAGAAATCTCTGTTAAAGGGTGCACACAGATGGCTCTCTGGTAGGTATGCCACTACGCTATATGTTGGCGGAAGCCGTTGAAACCATTGTCAGTAGATCTGCTATTCCCAGGTGGTATACGCTGCCAGAGGACCAAAATCAACATCGTCTATCCAGGTGTACTAAATTTTTCAGGCTGTGTATATTGCCCACAGTAAACTAACGGTCTGCGTATGAAAATAAAAAGGAACAGTAAAAATGTACTGCTATGCTATAAAATATAGGGTAGATATCGCGTTCGACAGTCAATGCCCCAGTAGCTTTCGTGATCGTAATAGTATAGCGCGGGCTATATCTGTGGTTTCGTCAGACAAAGTGAAGCTCTCGCGCAGACATACCAGAAATCAGCGCATTTTAAACAACTGAGGCAGGCGCATGCACTGTTTTCTGAGTCGTGCAGGCTTCAGTTAGCTTCCTGCGCATCGTTTCTAGGATATACCGATGGTACTGTATGTTCTTGCAACCGGCGCTGTTGTTGTCAGTTGCTGAAGTACACAAAATGGCTACAAGGTTTCGGAATTGGATTTCTATGACTGTGATCTCAGATAATCAGGTCATTCGTTAGTTCCTTACTGGATTGCAATGACATTTGAACAGCACGAACACTGCATGAACATCACCTCCTTGCGGAATAGTTGCCACAGTTGAAGTGCATCCGCTTTTAGTGCGCCGATAGGTTTCATAAGTCGATCCATATTAAGCTGCTATACTCGATAAAGACGGAAGAAATCTACATAAACGGAGAAATAAATAATATTTTGTGGACCTGAGTGCATGGTTTCTCATTCTTGTCCCTTTATCACAGTAGTAAACGTAATTAGGCCGATCTCTGAACTATCTTCGATAGTCCCAACAGTAGGTTCAAAGTAACTGAGTAGTCTGTGTTTGATTCTGTGTTTTGCACACATAGTCTTTGGGCGAACAAGTATTCAAGGTATTCATTCAGCCGATCAGTAGAGTCGACATAGGGGTCGTCTGCAGCGGAGCTCCATGCTCAGCAATGTACGCAGACGGTGTACACCGAAACACGCCTGCAGCAATATCGCACTCTGTCGTCATATCTGCCACAGATGGCCTCTTACCCTGCTTCGCACAACGAGGAAGCCTCGAGCCTCCAAGTTCTGTCAGGAGGCATAGTTATCCGACACGTTGTTAACTGCTCGCCGTTTCACCGTCCTTCAACCAATTTCCACAGAAGCTGGCGACGTAGAAAGCCAACCAACACTTAAACAGTTTCGCTATTTCTCAACTTCTCGTTGTCAGACTGCGATCCATAATAAGCTGCCGTTTTCATAGTCGCTACTGTCAACTAAATTCTCCATTTGCGGCTCGTATATTTATAAGACAGACTGACGTGAAATTGGCCCTTCCTAATAAACAGTCTAATTAACCACCAGCGAAAATGCCGTAAACCATGGTTTCAGTACAACAATCGGTTGCTGACATGTGTATGCCCTTGCATATCTCCTGCATGTTCTGCCTCGATTACTTCACCGGGCCATTACGTCTGAGTGAGCAGCCAATCGTGACAAGTTGAATACAACACCAAATGGTGCTCACGATGATAAACGTCGTTTACATTTTCGAATGTTACGGGAAGCATAGTTAGTGGAAAACGTTTGCAGAATTGTTTGTACAAGCGCTGAAGACTGGAAGTGTTTTCACAAAACTCACTGACAGAATGGTGTTCAACAGGCTCTGTATCGAATGGAAACCATAACTATCCATAAGGTATTGAAACAAAACAAAATATTTCTTGAATGCAGAAACGCTTGGAACAAATACCGCCGAAATGTCAACGTCATATATACAATTGGGAACTAAGAGATCGTTGTTTCTAAACACGATCAAAAACGACATCAATCTGTACGCTCAGAAATGTAGTATTTTGCAAGAGATAAAGATCTCACGTGAAATTTCACGTTTTGAGTTCTGGTTGATTTCTGAGTAAAGTGGAATCGAGACTTTCGGATCCTCATTTTTTGATTTCCTCGGATGGGGTCTTGTCCAACGTACCAGAGTGTATGAACTCACAAAACATGCGTCATTATGCACCAGAAAATCCCCATCAGTGCTTTGTAGAGCCGTTTCATAATCTCAAGGCCGATGGATGGTGCTCAGTGCCTGGTATCCAAGTCTTAACATGATTCTTTCAATAAAATGTTAATGATAATCGGAATAATTGCTTAATCCATAAGTGGATCAACTCACAGAAGATGAACGATGCAACGGACGTCTTCAGCAAGGCGGACAGACAGCACTCTCCTTCTTGGCGACCTTGTCATGAGTGCGTGATGTGTTTGCTGAGGAGAGGACAATCACCAGAGGCAGTGCAATCTCGTGTCCACCTCGATCGCCTGGTCTCTGTCACTGTAATTTTTACATGTGGAGCGTACTGGAGAGTCAAGTATACTCTAATAATCCTGGTGCAATGGTAGTGCTACAGCTAAACAATGAAAGCTTCATTGCTACCAGCCTTCAGGCAGAGCTGCTACGCTTGTCTCACAGTCTGATTACTCAAGAACAGCTCTGCATCGACGTCAACGCTGGTCGTTTCTACCAGCCTCCTCGACGTTCTTTAACAAGGGTCAATCCCGCGTCACTCTTACTGTAAATAATTTCCGATTACATTTCGACCACGCTATACTTTTCTTAACGCATAGATGTACGTAGCGTCACCTGATAGCATTCAGTGGTTGGTTCGTTCTATATCTACTTCTACATACATACTCCGCAATCCAGCATACGGTGCGTGGCGGAGGGTACCTCCTACCACAACTAGATCTTCTCTCCCTGTTCCACTCCCACACAGAACGAGGGAAAAATGACTGCCTATATGCCTCTGTACGAGCCCTAATCTCTCTTATCTTATCTTTGTGGTCTTTCCGCGAAATGTAAGTTGGCGGCAGTAAAATTGTACTGCAGTCAGCCTCAAATGCTGCTTCTCTAAATTTCCTCAATAGCGATTCACGAAAAGAACGCCTCCTTTCCTCTAGATACTCCCACCCGACTTCCTGAAGCATCTCCGTAACACTCGCGTGAAGATCAAACCTACCAGTAACAAATCTAGCAGCCCGCCTTTGAACTGCTTCTATGTCCTCCCTCAATCCGACCTGATAGGGATCCCAAACGCTCGAGCAGTACCTAAGAATAGGTCACACCAGCGTTCTATTAGCGGTCTCCTTTGCAGATGAACCACATCTTCCCAAAATTCTACCAATGAGCCGAAGACGACCATCCGCCTTCCCCACATCTGCCATTACGTGATTGTCCTACTTCATATCGCTGTGCTGTGTACGCCCAAATATTTAATCGACGTGACTGTGTCAAGCGCTACACTACTAATGGAGTATTCAAACATTACATGATTCTTTTTTCTATTCACCTGCATTAATTTACATTTATCTATATTTAGAATTAGCTGCCATTCTTTACACCAATCCAAATCCTGTCCAAGTCATCTTGTATCCTCCTACAGTCACTCAACGATGACACCTTCCCGTACACCACAGCATCATCAGCAAACAGCCGCACATTGCTATCCACCCTATCCAAAAGACCATTTATGCAGATAGAAAACAACAGCGGACCTACCACACTTCCCTGGGGCACTCCAGATGATACCCTCACCTACGATGAACACTCACCATCGTTGATTTGGGGCAGGGGACCAAACAGCGAGGTGATCGGTCCCATCTGATTAGGAAAGGATGGGGAAGCAAGTCGGCCGTGCCCTTTCAAAGGAAGAATCCCGGTATTTGCCTGAAGCGATTTAGGGAAATCGCGGCGTATCTGAGTGAGGATGACCGGGCGCGGGTTTGAACCGTCCTCCTCCCGAATTCGAGTCCAGTGTGCTAACCACCTCGCTCGAAAACATTCAGTGTCGCGGCAGGCACTGATCATATTCTTTTACCTCATCGATGTAACTATAACTGCGTTTTACAAATCACATACCAATAGCTACAACTTATTCAGATTCAATATAACTTTCCATGGGAGCTTGTAGAAAGAAGTGGACTGTCAAACTGAAATAGGCCAGACAGCCTAAACCGTGAAGTAGTTGATTATAATACCTAACCGTAAGAAAACATTAAGTGTGGTAGGAGCGATGAAGGTAGTTGACAAAAACATACAATTTTCTTCCGAATAGTGGAAATCTTAACGTTCCTTAACATCGGGAAACCACGAAAAATAACCTGCTAACACATCTGATCTTTGTTATTGGATCTAGTGAAGTAATGGAACTGAACATATGATCTGACGTTAAGCCAAGGCACCATTAAATTGACCAGGACCATCAGAGTCTTACTTGCGAGCAAATGAAAAGCTGATGTCATCTAAAATGCTCAAAAAAGAATGGAAAGCATTGACATCTTCACATCATGCACCATGTCTCCTTCAGAAACGTGCCAAACGAAGCCAAAAATTAAGTTTTCTATTATTGTTCTTGATATCCCTGTAAACTAAGAGCAAAGTGCTGTAATTTTTCAGATCGCGTGGCTCTCAGGCAGAGTATTCTAATTATAAGGGACAGAAAAATACAAACGAGACAGACAGAAAAATAAGGAAACTAATTTTTATTTCAAAAGCAATCGCCGAAATTGTTAATACATTTGTCCCATTGTGAGAGAAGACGGCAAATACCTTTCTGAAAAAAAAAAAAACGGACCACAATTCTATCCATTCGCGCACTTCTTTGTCCGAAGCAAATCGATGGCGATGAATGTCTTTTTCGAGAGCTCCAAATATATGGCAATCGCATGGGGAGATATCGGGACTGTATGGAGGTTGTGTAAGGGCTTCCCAGCGAAACTTCCGTATTGTAATCCAAACAACAGGTGCGTCAGCTCCGGGAGAGTCATGAAGACTTTTTCCTTTGACTGCAAAGCCGCGCGGGATTAGCCGAGCGGTCTTAGGCGCTCTAGTCATGGACTGTGCGGCTGGTTCCGGTGGAGGTTCGAGTCCTCCCTCTGGCACGTGTGTGTGTGTTTGTCCTTAGGATACTTTAGGTTGAGTAGTGTGTAAGCTTATGGACTGATGACCTTAGCAGTTAAGTCGCATAAGATTTCACACACATTTGAACATTTTTTGACTGCAAGGGCCCGTCGCTCATTGATTTTCCGCAAAACGGCACCCCAATTAACGCGCAGCAATCCATAGACACGACTGAACAGAGCAGCCACAGCTTGCGCTGTACGTGCCCGTGCATTGTCGTGCCACTGTTCTGTACGGCAATGCCGATTCCCCGCACGTCTCTTTAAGACCTTGATGACACTGTCGTGCTGTACGACCTCTGACACATTCAATCTTGATCCAACTCCGTTGTTCCTGTATCGAAAACATAGTGAAACCGTTATGTTAAAACGCTCATTCACAAGTGACTATTTTTCCCTCGATTGTGTGCACGTCGGTGACGTGGGACCGGCGAGTCCATTTGCACGGAAGTGAGGTAGGTATGTCAACAACGTGTAATATCAGCGACAATAGTAGATTCCATTGCATAGTGTCTCCACGGCAGTGTTGTCATTATTTAAGTTCCAACCTACGTATGCACTATCTGGTCCCGGAAAGCTTCTATTTTTAATAATTTTTATTTCAGTGCACATTTCTTACACTGGTAAGTTTATTTAGTTGCAATTTTCAGTCCTTTGGCATCTAGTTTCCATTTCCACATTTGTTACGTCCTTATACTCTAATTTAAAATAATTTTCACGGTGTATTTTTCTTATATTGCGTATCTGAATGCGTTCATTAACGTCTTTATTTTGTTCTTGGGGCCTATACCATACGTTCTTTTATGTTCCATAAAGGTTTCGTTCCACATCTTTCATATATCGTTCCAAGTAAGCCTTTTTCATTTTTATAATATCGAATTCAACCTATTACGAATTATCTTATATTCCGTGTAAGTGTCTTGACTTGGACTGGCTTTGTATTTTAGGAATGCGTACAAATATGCGTACTTCTTCTTAATTGCTAATTCTTCAACATCTCGGCTGAGCCATAGTGATCTGTATGCAGTCCTGCCACCTATCACATTCAGTCTTTTCGTACATATAGCTTCTCCTGCTGCCTCTTGAATGTTCGACCTAAGAGTTGTCCAAAAATATGTTCAAATGTGTTTGAAATATTATGGGACTTAATTGCTAAGGTCATCAGTCCCTAAGCTTACACACTACTTAACCTAAATCATCCTAAGGACAAACACGGGGGGATTCGAACCTCCGCCGGGACCAGCCGCACAGTCCATGACTGCAGCGCCGTAGACCGCTCGGCTAATCCCGCGCGGCAGAGTTGTCCATCAGACTCCTACGTCTTGTTCGTATAGACATAGGTTATTAGCGATTTTTTTTACTTTCATATATATTCTGATGCAACTTCTTAGTACCTCGACTGTAATCGTTCCTTCAGTCAGCCTAATCTTCTTTTTTTTTTTTCGCTTCAAATTTCAGGGTAAATATACAGATCTCCAAACCATGATCCGATCCTACATTGTTCGACGTTAACGTTCTCACGTGTAATATTAGACTTGGATGAACGTCTCTATTGACCTGGCCTCTTGTGTTACTCCAGGTGTATTTAGGCTGCAACTTACTGTCGAAATATGTGTTGTTAATACGTAGTAAGTTCAATGTGCTAAAATGAATTAGATGCTCTCGACTTTCATTATTTCTATTTCATTAAATCTTTGTTTAAAGTAAGAACTAATCGAATCGCCAATACGTCCATTGAGATTTCTCGTTCTGAGAATTCCCCTTTCGAGAGCAGTGTCGATTATAGATATAAGATTATTATAAAACATTTCTCTTTCTTGATTAGATCTTCCCACATTAGATATGTATATAGAAAGTATGTAAAGTATAGATTCATCTACCTCCATTATCACCTTGATTATCCTTTCGTTCACATAGCTAACGTCAGTATTCTTAATATCAAATTTTTGGAAAACTAGGATCCCCACTCCAGCAAGTGCTCGTACAGGTTTGTCAGCAGCTCAGTACTATAGCGTGCAACTTCATCTTTCTACCGGACATGTCTCTTTTTTTTTTAATTACCTCAGTCACTACACATGTTTTACGCTTTTCTATGTCAGTAATAATTTCTTGCGGTTTATTATTCGATGATGCTGCCTTACATGTGGCAAATCTTTTCTAATACATTATCTTACGATTCTCTGTATTTTCTGAGGTCTTATCCTCGTGATTTTATTCTTCTGTTCCCAGGATTATTATTATTTCTGTGAGAAGCCTTAGACCTTCTTCCCGCAGGCAGCATACTAACCACATCCAGGAACGCCCATCCTGGAGGAACATGCTTTTGCTCATGGGGACCTCTTCCTCTAGGCGGGCTGTCTTTTCTACGGTTCTCGGAGCGCTGCCTTCTCGGAAAGCAGATAATGAGGAGGATAATGAAACACACCTAATGGAAGACAGCCTGAAGCCACTCTCCTGATATCTTTGAGGTTGAGAAAAAAAAGGTGGCTAAGTGAGGTCTATAGGAAAGACAACAGAAGAAGCCTGGCGCAAGAACTGGGAATACGAGTAATGTCATACGTAGTAGGGGCTCATGTGACGGCCACCAACCTACTCTCAGGAAGGGATCTCACAGGCTGATCAGTCTGGCATCGGTGATCCTAGAAGATGTACTGCTGCCGCAAGCATAGCTCAGTGGATGATTCAGACCTTCTCACCTCGTTAAGCTGGTAGCCCATGGAGAATTTGAACATTCTGATAAACCAAAATAGAATCAGAAATTAAAAATAGAGTAAGAGCACACATTACTTCCAAAACATGTAACATACATACATCTATTAAACGAGAGGGTACTGATGTAGCTCAAATTGGAACCGAAATTAGGGTCATACGGAAGTGGGAAAAGGTTAGAGTTGAACGTCCCATTGACGTTTTTCCGTCACCACATGCCATTTACTCAACACCGAATTTCACTTCCTTTAATGAAAGCGGCGAATCCTAATCTGGACAGAATGATTAAAATGGTAATGAGTGAAGCAGTAAAAGCGCCAACTGAGCTGTTTACTGTGTTGGTGCTATCTTCAGAGTTCATTGTGCAGATACGCCTGTGTGTGCCGAGTCATGCCGTCCAATCAATACGTCCTGCAGGAAAAGAGTAAGAGCGATATGCGAAACGTGCTCAGCGTTTGGGCTAAAGAGCGAGAACTGGTGTAATGATGAAACATGGGATGATTTATGAGAGCCATATAACAATCCTGTGATTTTTGTTTCCTCAGACAAGGTCACAAAATGTTTAATCTTGCGTCCTATTCCAACCAGTCTTTTCAGTGTCCCGTCAGTTGCTAAACGTCTTTCCTTCGGGTCCGCCTCTAATGTTTTCAACACCTATTGGGCGAAACACTTATGCACATAAGTTATCTGCTTCTTAGAAAATTTTTCGTTTTTACGAGAAGCGATTCTGATGTTAAAAACTGAAATTCTGGACGATAACTGAACTCAAAAGTTCACGTTTAGATTATGCGCCAGTGTGACATATGACAGGTGGGTTAGAACAGAAAGCTCCAAAAAACTGAAAGGTAATATCACAGTGACAACATTAAGACTGTATTGATTGAAAATATAGAAACGAAGGAGGGAAGTAATGAGGGTTAAGGTTTTTAATGTCCAGTAGGAAAAGAAATTACAAGAGTTGCCCCTTGGGTGGGATGGACAACGAGGGGGGAGGAAATGAACTTGCCAGAGGAAACACCTCCGAATTTGTCTGACGTGATTAACAGTTAGAATTCTGAATTCAAGTAGTTTGACCGTCCGTCCATAAGGTTCCAAGACGGATTTTATTCATGAGTTACAAGTTAGGTGAGCGCACTAACTAAGGTGGCAGCTTGAACTAACAACGTTACTGTAAACAACAAATGTGCATTCGACTAATTGGTTCCAAGCTGACATTGTTAAACAGTGGACGAGTGAGCATAGTGTGTTTGCGTTGTTGTGTGAGAAATCGCAGTGCAACAGCATCTCTAAATCAAGAGTTCAAATCATTCTAGAGAATCTTTTGAGGTAGAGAAACGTGTGTGCAAAGTTTGTCCCTCAGTCTCTCACTCCAGAACAAAAACTAGAAAATGTGAACGTCTTTCGCGACTTGATTGAAAAGCAAAACCTGGACAATTCCTTTTTGGCTGACGAGACTTGGAATTATCAATATAAAGCTACCACAAAACGACAACGTGCAGAAATTCACGTGAAAGATCAACGCTCTTACGACATAACCTACGTTAAAGCAACAGACACGCGAGCTGAGCAATATCCCAAAGAAGGACGTTTCTGACGGTAAAAGTCTTGGATGTTTGTTGCTCTGCACCTTTCATATATTTATTAAAGGTCATATTCTACACACCATGAGCTGCACTAGAAATGTTTTGTTTCCAAAAATCAGTTTTTACGTTTATAATCCATTATCAGTGGGATGTGATACAGAGGAACTAATACGTCTGTGTATCTATGTGTGTGTGTGTGTGTGTGTGTGTGTGTGTGTGTGTGTATGTATGTATGTGGCAAGCATTCATATACGTAAATTACAACTTCTCAACAATTGCTTTATGGAAAATCCTGATGTTCCTGTTAATGTTATCAGCAGAATACTTGTATTCTCTTAAACGGCACTGAATTTTGATTTGAAGTCTACGTGCAGCATGTAAAATTGTCTAATTTGATGTTACATGTTGGACTATTTTGCAATTTTACACCTTTTATATATTCTACCTTCATACATGATTTGTTGAAAAATTGTATTTTACGTGTATGAATGCTTGTCACATACATGTGTAAATACGGTCTGAGAAATTTGAAAAGCTATGTAATATATGGTGTTTGACCAGCCAGTTGCATGTTTGCATTGTATGACAGTTAAGTCAAACATAATGAAGGACTGTCACTGTCTAAGGTTTGAGAGCAGTAACATACATGACAACCTGTATACTGTATTATAGGACAGATTTAGATCCTATCGTATTAAATGACAGGTATGTAACTTCTATGTAGGTAGGTGTACATAATGTGAGTAGTCTTATGTTACTGATACTATATATACAGTTGAATGTTTGTAGAAATCGATGTACATACAAGCGTTTGTCCCTGTGCATCAGATGCCACTGATAATGGGTTATAAACCTGAAAACCAGTTTTGGTAAATAATCATTTCTACTTAACATCATGGCCATAGAAGATGTCCTTTACTAAATTTCTGACCGTACCATACGGCTGTGCGAACGCTCAGTGCATTACACTCAAGTGCGTGCACCTATGCAGAACACCTCACGAATTAAAACCACCATTTTAACGTTTCTGTATTTTTTTATTACTACTGCCTCCAAACGGTTTGTACGGCCGAAGTAGCTTCACAGATAGGAAGCAAAGAAGTTTTCTTTTAATTGTACCCTCCTTCCCCATTTACAGCCTTGAACGAATCGAAACGCTTGTTTAGTGAGGTATCCATACTTAAAATTATTTATTAGCTTTCTTGTGCAGCCCTAGTCTAACGCCGTGCCTCCACGTTCAAGTCTCTACGTTATCAGTTCAGTCACTTTTGAAACAGGTGCCAAATTTAAGCATTTGCTAGTTCAGACTTCCCAGAATCTCATTGAAGCTCTCTCATGATCATCCGTGCTGCCCTTACCTGTTAAAGTTTGATATCCCTTGACCTGTCTAATTGGTATTGATCTCACACGTCTCAATAATATTCTAGTATGGAGTTCCACGTAGATTTTCACAGTACCCAACGAAGGAACCGAAATCGGCCAATCAGTTTACCTATGGTTGTGCTCTTGATCATTCCATTTTATTACTGACTCCAGTTGTGGCTTACTGATATTGAAGTCATAGGATGCAACTTTTTTTACTTGTGTAGTGGATAATTTTACATTTATGAACAGTTAAGGTGCGTTGAGGAACCATTGACTCACTTCTAAATCAGATCAAAATCTACTGAATGTTTGTGCACCGTTTTCCACACCGTAATTCATTATAAATAGCATCTTCAGTGAAAATTATGAGGTTACTATTAATATTCTTCACCACTTTATTAATGTACAACATGATCAGAAAACATCCGGAAACATCCGAACACACTTCCCTCGAGTACACTAAAGTTATTTCTACATCTGTCGATGTCTCTCCGTCCCAGATAATGTGCCGTGTTCTTCCCATCGTGAAACCCTCACTCCTCACAAAAATTTGGTTAGATACTCCATATGATAGTAGTTTCGTCAAAAAGCATTTGTGCGTATAGTATCAAAGGATTTTCGGACATAAAGAATTACTACATCTACCTCACTGTTCTGATTCATGACTTTTAGGACATAGCGTGAGAAAAGAGTGATTTCCAGGTAATTTTTATCACGATCGATATTTTAGGGATGCAAGCGGTTTTGGCATGGACGACGAAATTCTGTTCTAGAAAAGCCCTTCTGTTTGATTAAAATTGTATTCTAAGATTCTACAACAGATGGATGTCAAAGATACAGGCTGAAAATTTTTTTCCTCACTTCTGATACTTATCTTGTAGACCAGGTCACTATCATGACTTGTTCTGCCTGTAAACTAACTATTGGACGCAGTATTTTTCGAGGCATAAACGATATACGAGTAATACGGCTAAAAGAGAGGCTGACTCATCTGCACATTCTGTATAAAATTGCATAGTGATTACATTGCACCTTCCACCTTAGACCAATCTATTTCGATTCACATGTTGGTCAACACAGCTGACAGTGATATCAATATCACTAATCTTTGAAATAGTGCGAGAATTAAACTAGTCAGTAGTTCTGAAGGAACATTTCAAAATGTAGTTTTCTCTTTGCCGAGCCTCATCTCAGGCCCTATGTTATCCAAGAATGTCTGGACGCTACTTTTAGCGCCATTGATTGCCTTTACACATGATCAGAACTACTTTGGGTGTTATGAGAGGTATTTCAGTAAGATTCTGCTACGGTAGTCGTTGACAAATTTACGCGTCGCTTTTTTGGCAGCCAACGGCACTTCATTTAGCATTTCTCCATCTACAGTCCCATGCTTTGTCGAATGTTTTCTGTACAGTAGTTACCATTTGTTTGGGAGTTTCTTCACAGAAAATGTGTATACTTACCATAGAAAGCACCTCCCATCATAAACTGTTCTACCAGGTACCTGTCTGACCAGTGTTTGGTCAACTATTTTTTTAAACTTAACTCACAGTTGCTTTACATTCCGTTATTCAATGGTAAATGTTTCCTGGTCCTCATTAAAAAATGACGCCATTGCCTCATTATCTAGTATGAAGAATAGTATATCTTTCTGCTTCTTTTGCTTGCCCTTTGTGTGTTGATAATACCTGTTTATCCAGATGATTTATGGTCACTGATACCAGTTACGACAAGGACATCTTCCTAGAGATTTGTTACTATTAGAACCCATATAATTACATCGTGAGTGGGCTTCTGAACTACCTGTTCCAGGTAATTTTCAGAGAAGTTATGTGTTACGGCATCGGTGAGGTTTTTTTATCAGGCCTCCAACAGGAAAACTGTAATTATTCCACTTGATTGAAGGATGATGGTATTCGTTAAAACGTATAAATATTGCAATAAATCTTATCTGCTGGGTTCACTAACTTATGTTATGGTCTCGAAAAGTGGAAGAGATTCCATGTCAACAAGGAATTTTTTTCTCTTCGTAACTTTGATCTCCTTCTACTTTGTTAAATGGAAATTCAGATTCCGTTATACTGATGTAGAGTGGGTTCTGATGTTCAAAGAGACTTTATTTAGTTATTGGTACTTGCTCTTGCCACCTCGTGGAAATCTTCAGGCTTCATGGCGAAAACGTTAAATAATAGTGTGCACTTTGCTTCTCGTATGATAATTGTAGCAGCTAACAGCTTTATGATTTCACACATCGTCTTGATTTCCTGCATAATGTCAAAATCCTTGTCAAAAGGCTTATAAAACTTTCCAGACGTAAGTTTCAAACAAGTACCAAAATAATCACGTAGTTCTTGTTTAGTTGTGCACCAAATGAGCAGGACTTTGTATATACCAACAAGACAATGACTTTTAACAGACAAGACGTAACCAAGTTACCGTCAGGTGCAACTATGCCCTCGTGCCACAAATACTAGAAACTTTTTCCAGTATCAACAAGCGCTTTGTGAAATCAAGAGAAACTTAAATGTGAATGGCCGGGCGTGGATTAAACCGCCGTTCTCTCGACTTCAAGGATTTTCGTGTCTCTCTCTGCTGTGCGTTGATGTATTGGGGCATGCTGATAGTAATGTCTCCGAATTTTTTATGTGAAAACTCTTAAAGCTCTTTGTGTAAGACAAATTTTATTACCTTTCTTTATTCTTCATGTCTACATATTTATTTATCAAAACAGCTACACGTGCGATGAACACATTTCTCCCAACGAAAGGTCAGTTTGTTGATACCATCACGGTGGAATGTTCGACTCCGTTGAGGGAGCCACTACCTCACCTCTACATGGATAGCTTCATCGCTGTCAAAGCCAACTCCTCGAAGGTATGGAAACAAATGATTATCGGATGAGGCCAAGTCGGGACTGTATGGAGATCGATGGTCGACGGCGAGCCCAAAGCGTCGGCTTGTTGCAGATGTCAGTGTGGCAGTGGTAGGCTGAAGGAGAGAATGCTCCATGTGTAGACCAACACTCCTAATTTCTGCACTTAGTTTCCTGAAGGATCACAGCAGGCTTTTTCTTACGTAGCAACATAGTTACTTTAAACAACAGCGTGTTACGCGCTGTAATTCGGAACTTCTAGCGAAGGACGGTTGCGACCTGCTTCAGCGAAGCTGGAAAATCAACCGATTAATATGCATGACGTGTAATATCTCACCCGATATTGAGAACACACAAAAATAATTGGCGTTACTTTTCAGCAAGCCCTAGTATTTCGTTTTTAGCTAAACACTTCAGGGTAAAAAGAAAATATCATTTATTGTCCAATCCAGTTTTGCAAAACTCACTATACTGTTTACATCAGTGGAACTTTTTAATGTCTCGACATGTGTAGTGACATTTATAGACAACCTAACAAAGTGTGACACAAAAATGAAGCGTGACGGTAAAAAGTCTCTCGTTACTAGTTCGAACGGAATCATTTTTACTGATGTGTTGTCTACTTAGCCAAATGACTAAACGACCACGGTTACAACACGGAAGCAAACGCTGTTGAGAGTGTGACAACAATAAACTGTCTAGCTATTAAGGTTAGTTGTGTAGCTTTTTTATTTTCGCTGTACCCTGGTGAAGTAAGAACATCGCGTTGGAATTTATGGTTATTCATGGAGCATGAGTCCTTCTGAAAAGTGAAGTAGGTGCTGCTTTTATTAAGACTGAATACAAAAATGAAAAAAATGACGCCCATAGATTTTGCATTTATTGTCATTTTCAAGGCTGTGCCGTAGAAGTAGAAATTCATGGGATGTTCACGGTAATAGTCACTATGTACTGGGTCCGTTCTCGTGATTTTGAGTTATGCGCATAAATACTGCAAGGCCTCTGTTGGATTCCTTTCATGTTAATTTTTTAAAACTGTTGTCATTTACAGCATACATTCCACTTCTAAATTTACTGTGGTGTTTCTGACTATCTGGGAGGAGACTGAGCAGTGGAACGTGTTACTTTTACACATAATCAGGAACGTTCTGTCACACTACTGCACTTTAAAACACAGTTTATATGTAATTCATGTCACACAGTCTCATACGGAACTTGCATCCACTTTCTTTTATGTACTGTGTGAAAGGGTGAATGAGAAAATGTATTTCTAGTTGCATGCTTGATGGCAGCAGGCAAGCCTGTCTGCTAGAGAACAGTAGGACCAACGTTGGAACAGGTAGCTGCGCTTTCTAAAAGCAAAGAGGTTTCTATTCTTAGTGTGGCCCTGTCCGTCCCTTGCCATGTTGGTATAGGAAGCTGCCTCTCTGGTCACTTCCGTTTGTATCTGTTAAGCACCCTCGGTAGGGGCCCAGGCAGTCGGACTGCGGCGAGCGTCTGAAGTGGTAAGATCTCTGGCTAAGCACGTCTCTGCTAAGTCTGTAGGAGAATGGATTTCTGAAGTTTAGCCTAACTGAAAATTTAATCACCTTTATTTTAGGTTGAGGTCTAAGATATCTAATGTTATCTCAAATTGCAACCCAGTGTATTTCGAGTGTGAAGTTCAGAATATCTTCCAGTAGTTGCTTTGTCACTACTTTGTGAGTAAAGTGGAACCAGATGTGGATGATCCGTAACTCTAACTAAGATCATCAATCTTAAATGCGAATATGCGTGAGATTATAACATCTCGTCTTGACAATATTTTTCAAAGTAGCAACTTTTCTTTATGTTCAACCCACGTGGGGTGTAATTTGTGAGACCAGCACTACGTGTTTATACAATTGTTTGACCCGTCAGGTTAATAGTAAGACGATGGTAACCAGTTCGAGGTTTTTCTTTTGTAATTTGTGTTTCGGTGTAATTTATTTTAATTATCAAAATTACTGTGGAGTTACACTCTTTGTGTAAACCAAGCTGACCAAGTGAAGCATGTAGTGTAACCATCAAAGTAGCCCTCAGCTATTCTTTTCGGGAAGATTTCACAGAGAGTTAGTATGAATTTAGTATATCAGTGTGTGGTAATTACATGACGGACAGCATTGTGCTATGAACGTAACTTCTTTGGGAGAAAATTGAACCATTTGGTTGTGGTTAATTTCCTCTTGCATATGTTTCAACGTTCTTCGTGTGTTATTTTATGAATGCAGTGCTGTATGCAGTCTCCCAATCTTGGCTCCATATTTGATGTGATCTGTAAGATTACAAACTCACATTTTCACAATCCTAAATAAAGCACCAGTTTAGTTATGAATCAAGTTTAATATGCTGAAATTTCAATAATCAATGTTAAAATAAATGTCCAAATATAAACTGATTTATTTCTTTATATATATATATATATATATATATATATATATATATATATATATATATATATATATATATCACCAGTGGTTGTATGACTATTAAAAGATTATAATTAATGTTAGTCTGGTTAGGAAATTGGTAAGCTACACTGGATACCTGGTGAAACAGTTGTTCAGTAATTCAAGGTTAACTTCCCCAGATAGCTCACAGCTTTTAACCCGCTTTTATTGTGGAATATCAGCACCGCTTTTGGAACAAATTAATGCATCAATATTACACAGATCTAAACCTAAAATAAAGATGATTAAATTTTCAGTTAGGCTGAACTTAAGAAATCCATTCTCCTACGGACTTAGCAGAGACGCGCTTAGCCGGAGATCTTACAACTTCAGACGCTCACCGCGGACTGACTGCCTGGGTCCCTACCAAGGGTGCTTAACAGATACAAACGGAAGTGACCAGATAGGCAGCTTCCTATACCAACATGACAAGGGACGGACAGGGCCATACTAAGAATAGAAACCTCTTTGCTTTTAGAAAGCACAGCTACCTGTTCCGACGTTGGTCCTACTGTTCTGTAGCAGACAGGCTTGTCTGCTACCATCAAGCATGTAACTAGAAATACATTTGCTCATTCACCCTTTCACACAGAAGGGAAGGGGGATGACAGTATCTTATCATATACAGTATATAAAAGAAAGCGGATGTAGGTTCCGTATGAGACTGTGTGACATGAATTACATATAAACTGTGTTTAAAGTGTAGTAGTGTGACAGATCGTTCTTGATTATGTGTAAAAGTAACACGTACCACTGCTCAGTCTCCTCCCAGATAGTCAGAAACACCACAGTAAATTTAGAAGTGGAATGTATGCCGTAAATGACAACAGTTTTAAAAAATTAACATGAAAGGAATCCAACAGAGACCTTGCAATACAGATCCTATTTTTTAAACTAAGTGACATACTGTGAAGTGGATATTTTAATTTTCAGATTAGGGCATAGTTATGTTACCACTATTCTGAAATCCCTTCTCATTTCATGTAATCTAACTCACCTTCAGACGATTGTTATAACCGGAGTTATGAAACTTATCAGTGCTGCTCCTGGTAACATTTCCATAGACACATAGGTTGTAAAATCGGTGTGTAAATATTTGCAGATAAACTTCAACACTAGCAAATCAAGAAGGAATTCAGGACTTTAAAATGTATTTCAATACAAATGTCTGGGAAAATGTACATTCACCTTTGGCGTCGATAAAAATTTAATGAATTCTGCAATATAATCTACAGTTCCTAAGAAGAGCGTTTTAAAGCAAATTCAATAACATTACTCTTTTTTTAAAAAATGTTGTTTTGCAAGTATTAGCGATCACACGGGGATCAATTATCACTGCTATTAAAAACAGCAGTTCTTTATCCATAGGATAACATGGCAACACAGTGGCATTCGAAACAGTGGTTGAAATTGTTTAGCATATCGCTTGAGCGACCGATTGCAGGCGATATAGATGCCATATTTGGAGAGCTGCAGAAACTAAGCTATTCCATTCAGCCATTTATTAGCAACACAATGCCACTGGTAGGATCGATAATTTTAGTTGGCAAAAAATTTATTTTGTTTACTACGTGAATTACGTACCTCCTATATAAACTACAATACTAATAAATGTATCATGACATTGCCATAGAATTCATTATCCTTCACCTTGACGTCGTGTATGTAATCAATTACAGTGTACCGTTATCCATATTAGGCAATGATCCAGTAAACAATAGTCAACTAGTTCGCGCGTCGACCGAGTTTAGAGGGCATTTCGCTACCATGGAACAACATTCCCCACTGATTATAGCCACAGTAGCATACAGATGGACAATCTGTTTCATAGATTCACACAAGTTATAAGTTCGTTGTAGCTATGTCACTGTAGTTATTGTAGTGAGAATTATGTGGCCCGTGGGTCTAATTTCATCTGTTAAAAGTTCTCCTGTTGGAAATTTGTTCAACAAGTTGCTGAATGTTAATCTTGATCAACTCATCCAGTTACCAACGAATCACCCCACCCGTATTGCTATGTTTGCTTCACACTGATCTTCCACGATACTAATTAAAGTTTCCCACGCTATGCAACAGTATAACAAGCAGGAAAATATATAGAATTATTCTCGATGGTGTATCGTTATGAATATTATATTCCTAACAACTTACTGATGAGTGAATATCGTGTGATTACACGGTTAAGCCACTTTGTTTGACCCATGCAGTTACCTATCATGCGAGTTTGTTTACTTTTAGCGACTGGTTGTTTCATGCTGAGGCCGCTTTACGATTGTGGGATTGTACAATGGTATGTGAAATAGACGAATGTGATACTCCCTCTCTGTCGTTTGCTGACACTGAACATTTCTACGTCCACGATGTTACCTGTGTATGTGAAATATCACACGCTTTTCTCGTGGACAGTGGATACCTATCTAGAACGTATGATGTACTGCTCAGCCAGAAAAGGATATGTTGAGGCGGTAATCACTTTTATTAAAAGCTGGCAGCCTTGTATCACAGAGTAGCAGTGACACAGTCTAATAGCGACGAAAGTCGTTCTATTAACGTCAGACGAAAGAGAGTGAGCTTTTGTCGTACAGTAGACGCTGGAGAACTGGAGATATAATTTGACTCTTGAAGCCATTCTTACATAGGTGGTGAGGGCATCCAACTGTCCTGCGCTGGAGTTTTCTTGTAAATATAACAATCGGAGATCTAGTGACGTTAGTTCCTTGTTGATAACATTTTGTGTGGTTAGACTGAATTCGGTGATATCCGTACGCATGTCTATTCGATTGTTATTAGAACTACTCATGTATTACCGGTTACTCTAGTACGTTAGACCTTAACTGCCAATATTGTCATTACCTACAGCCTGTGAGGCGAATGATTGGTGAACACAACTCATCGACCAAGTGGCAATGTTACCGTATGTGATGTACGGTACCACACTCCCAGCGATTTGCCTACGCTTGTGCAAAACTAAATACAAAACACCATGAAAATCTTCATACATATGTACACAACTTATCTCACAGTTACTAATTCTCAAAAATAAACTCGCAAAACTGCGAAAGAACTATTCAGTATGCCAAAACATGTTAGTTATTTGATGAACTTCTCAATGAAAATATATACCAAATTCATAATATTGTAAATTATTTACTGATTTTGCATTCATTAGCAACTTGTCCAACAACGAGTGACCAAAGAATCTGTCAGTATATTAAAATTTTACAAAGTGACAAAAGTAATCACAGAGCAATAATCCGTCGATGACACCCTCTATTTTCACATTCGTGACTACCTTGCGTTTATAGTAATGGAAAAACTCCACTCACATCAACGTCACATGTAAATGCGACCGTTTTCTTTCATACCGCTCAAATAATCACCCCTTCCTACCACATATGTGACTGAATTTTTCACGCAAGCTTTCATAGCTCCATCGATCTTTCCTTCCTAATTTCAAATTCATTGCAGTCTCTTAACAATAAGTAGGGGATCACTGTTCTCATTTTGTTTCTCAAAGTATTCCCTCATCAAACCTACTAATTTCAAGGTCTGAGTGTATAGTTCACTTAAGTTTCTTTGTTTCGTTCACGTGTGGGGCTTGTGCACTTGTCGTACTGGATGTAGTGTGAGACGAAACAGACGTAATAACTAAAAATGCTAAGAACAAAATAAACCACGAATTACTTTACGGTTTAAACGAAGGGAATCGGTAGCGTTAGTTGCACAAACGTAGCCCACTTCCGCTTTACGTTTACGATGCGGGTGCGTTTGTTCTGCAGGACGGCAAATTGACTCATAGTACCTGCGCAACCTATCTCCATCACTGCCTAAGTTCCTATGGTTACTAGGCAACAAGACGATGCTACTTAGCTGTCATTACCAGAGGCTAGTCTCTCAGACTTCAGCAGCCAGAAGCAGCGTGACAACTTTCTAACTGCCCAGAACTAAGCCTTATAAAAATACAGAGCGAAAAATTTCCACGCGAATATCCCGAAAACGTTCACAAGACAAGTGTTAGTGAGACCTTTGTGCTGCGGCCACATAAGGAACAAACACAAAAATCAAATGGTTCAAATGGCACTGAGCACTATGGGACTTAACTGCTGAGGTCATTAGTCCCCTAGAACTTAGAACTACTGAAACCTAACTAACCTAAGGACGTCACACACATCCATGCCCGAGGCAGGATTCGAACCTGCGACCGTAGCGGTCGCGCGGTTCCAGACTGTAGCGCCTAGAACCACTCGGCCACTCCGGCCGTCACACAAAAATCGTTAAGTGATATGACGTAAAAATCGGGATTGATGTATTTGGAATCTATAATTAAAATATGTAATGAAACGATGTTTCAATACATTCCCAATAGGCAAAACGTAGACTCTTGTCATACAATAGGCGAAACGTAGATTCTTTTCACACCAAGGGCGAACTGTCTCTGGAGTAAAAAATATTGACTTTGCAACACGGCCGAGTTTTTTATTTGTAAACGTACATTACTCACAATATTAAGTTATCCTATAAATTAATATTTCATACGAATAAAAATTCTATGAATCAATGGACGGCAAAACAATACGATATAGATACTAAGAAACTGGGAAAGTCAGCGAAAGAACGTTGTTGTCTCGAAAGTTAGGTTACCCGTAACCGCTGGAAGAAATGTAATAAGAGCGGCCACAAGCGAAGGAAGAGCTCCGACAGAAGAAATCCATGGGACATAATATTAGATTACGCTTCAGGAGAATTCGGTTGATGTATAAACGAATGAAGTGCGCACTCTCTTCTTTGTCGTTCGAGACATCGTCGTTCGCCGTAGATTTCTTAGCTCAAACCTCGCCAAGCGAGAAAGTTCACCATTGACAAGGTTAGGCTTAATTAAATGACGTATTCTACTGCAAAATTAATTTACAACATTTCTTAATGCGCAGAGCAAAATCCATGCCAAAACTATGCGTTGTGACGCCACAAAAAGATCAAAATTTATGTCTGTTAAGTTAATCAAGTCAAAGAAGAGAAATATTCTGGAAAAGACATCGACATAGATTTAAATAAGTGCTATAAGCAGCCTAATGAACCCGTCCTCGACATTCGGGATTGCCTCCAGCAATACAGATGTATGATATTCGTGATTTCCCTGAGTCGCTTGATGCAAATGCCGGGATGGTTCCTTGGAAAAAACATGGCCGATTTCCTTCCGCATCCTTGCCTAATCTGAGCTTTTGCTCCGTTTGTTACGACCTCGCTGTCGACGGGACGTTAAACAATAATCTCTTCCTCCTCCTCCTCCTACTCTGTCTTCGTCGACGATAGCTCTTCTACAGCGTTATTCGATGGTGCACCGAAGTTCGAGCCCTAGTGTTCTAAGAATCATTCGCACGCCGTATTTGTTCTGAAGGAGGATAGTTTCTGGTCATCATACTGCGTGGTAATGCCTTTCGTAAAAAATCTCAAGCACAGCTACGTCAAGTGACGCCATTACGGGGATACGTTTTGAACAATAAGCCTGTGGTCACTCCAGATCCACTGGAGAGAGTGTCATGTGACATTGTAGGCTGTATCCCTTCTCTCATCCTCTGATTTTCAGGAAGGCCACATAACATGAGCACCCAAGACTTTTACTTATTTTAGTGTTCCCTTATTTTTGTTACAGCCATCATTGTGGTATTTTATCACAGTCAACGAAGACCAAACCAGGTCGAACGTAGTTGAAAATTTTTTTGGTATGGTAGGAGATAGTGGCATTATCCACCAACTAAAAATTCTGACAAACTGTGGTGAAGGGGGGAGCAGCGTTTAAATGTAATTTTTCACGTTTTTCTGGAACTAATTGGAACCCCCGACCTCCAGCGGAAACGTTTCCAAGAATAAAATGATACAAAAAATATCGTGTTTTTCTTGTCTAGGATTACTAAGAACGATGCGGGGAATTGAAAAATCGCAGATTATTAAAAATTGAATGTAAACGGTATAAAATTAATGTTTATTTTAAATGAAGTGGTTTAGGACCAAATATAAACCATTGTACCACATCTAAGTGCAGCAGAACCATATTAAGGAAACTTCACTTTGATAGCAGTTCATGCACATGAGTACAGTAAGACTTAGGAATCTGTCACCTTTTATGACACCGTTTAAGAAAATTATGGACCAGTACAACCAAAAATATCTAGTTGGTTTGATTGGTGGCTTAAATGTAATGATAGGAAACAATTCAATAACTTATTTCGTTGATATGTGTGGAGAAATAACTTGTAATCAACATAGGTTGGATTTTTTCACTTTTAATTATTTAATAGTACCTAACATATTTTTTAGGAAAGAAGATAGTCAGAAGTATGCATGGACTGGTAGAGGAAACAAGTCAGTTACAGATTATGCAACCGTGCATACTAGAATAAAAGGTGAAATGAAATGTAAAAGAGTGCATGGAAGTTCTGATATCGGAACGTATCACTACATTGTGATATGTCAAATTGCTAGTTGTGGTCTACGGAAGTTGAAGAAGATTTTTGCTACTCAGAATCAGGAAGAGGTCTGCAAAGTACTGTGGCGGAGCGGGGTCGGTCGTCTTCGTTCTCTCTCTGAATATCGAAAGTCCACCTACCTCGATATTCCTCCCTTCCGACGTGCCTTCACTCTGTAGTATCACATACGTGCTAGGCACTGTAAAGCGGCGTTGATGAAACCACTACCTAATACCTACCACACAGAGGCCGCATAACGCGCATTGAAAGCCAGTTCCTGAAAGTTCATTTAAAAAGTAATCGGGCGTTCGGAGGACCCATTCAACTTGAAGAAAGCATTTAAAATTAGATTGAATCTTTCCTTTTTATTCATATGGAAACACATTAAATGGGTATCAAGTCCGTATTTACTATGGTAATATTCTATCGTTGAACGTTCACTGTCTGTACAACATAGCTTCACTCGAAAAGCAGCCAGAATTTCTGCAAGTCCGACCCGACTAATTTTTACGTTTTAACAGTCACAGACCCACAACTATTCGGTTGTTTCAGTGGTCTTCTTAGTATGAAGTGCTCGCCAAAGTATACCGTACAGAGCATGACACATGCCACGTGGAATTGTTACTACTACCAGAAAGTTCACACGCTTATAAATCTCCAACTACACTCCTGGAAATTGAAATAAGAACACCGTGAATTCATTGTCCCAGGAAGGGGAAACTTTATTGACACATTCCTGGGGTCAGATACATCACATGATCACACTGACAGAACCACAGGCACATAGACACAGGCAACAGAGCATGCACAATGTCGGCACTAGTACAGTGTATATCCACCTTTCGCAGCAATGCAGGCTGCTATTCTCCCATGGAGACGATCGTAGAGATGCTGGATGTAGTCCTGTGGAACGGCTTGCCATGCCATTTCCACCTGGCGCCTCAGTTGGACCAGCGTTCGTGCTGGACGTGCAGACCGCGTGAGACGACGCTTCATCCAGTCCCAAACATGCTCAATGGGAGACAGATCCGGAGATCTTCCTGGCCAGGGTAATTGACTTACACCTTCTAGAGCACGTTGGGTGGCACGGGATACATGCGGACGTGCATTGTCCTGTTGGAACAGCAAGTTCCCTTGCCGGCCTAGGAATGGTAGAACGATGGGTTCGATGACGGTTTGGATGTACCGTACACTATTCAGTGTCCCCTCGACGATCACCAGTGGTGTACGGCCAGTGTAGGAGATCGCTCCCCACACCATGATGCCGGGTGTTGGCCCTGTGTGCCTCGGTCGTACGCAGTCCTGATTGTGGCGCTCACCTGCATACGACCATCATTGGCACCAAGGCAGAAGCGACTCTCATCGCTGAAGACGACACGTCTCCATTCGTCCCTCCATTCACGCCTGTCGCGACACCACTGGAGGCGGGCTGCACGATGTTGGGGCGTGAGCGGAAGACGGCCTAACGGTGTGCGGGACCGTAGCCCAGCTTCATGGAGACGGTTGCGAATGGTCCTCGCCGATACCCCAGGAGCAACAGTGTCCCTAATTTGCTGGGAAGTGGCGGTGCGGTCCCCTACGGCACTGCGTAGGATCCTACGGTCTTGGCGTGCATCCGTGCGTCGCTGCGGTCCGGTCCCAGGTCGACGGGCACGTGCACCTTCCGCCGACCACTGGCGACAACATCGATGTACTGTGGAGACCTCACGCCCCACGTGTTGAGCAATTCGGCGGTACGTCCACCCGGCCTCCCGCATGCCCACTATACGCCTTCGCTCAAAGTCCGTCAACTGCACATACGGTTCACGTCCACGCTGTCGCTGCATGCTACCAGTGTTAAAGACTGCGATGGAGCTCCGTATGCCACGGCAAACTGGCTGACACTGACGGCGGCGGTGAACAAATGCTGCGCAGCTAGCGCCATTCGACGGCCAACACCGCGGTTCCTGGTGTGTCCGCTGTGCCGTGCGTGTGATCATTGCTTGTACAGCCCTCTCGCAGTGTCCGGAGCAAGTATGGTGGGTCTGACACACCGGTGTCAATGTGTTCTTTTTTCCATTTCCAGGAGTGTATTTAATTTAGAAACGTCAAACTTTCATTAAAATGTTCTCAACACCAGTCGCTTCAGTAACGAGGTATTCGACCCGCAATTAACACACTATTTCTTCATTTTACAGAGTATTTTTACGTAGCTGTCTAACATGGTGTTATCCGTAGGGACTATCTCGAGCTGCTCTACTCTCTACCCACCTCGCCCCATTCGCGTGGGAACAGCTTGATTCTGATTGGCTGTTGATCTAAACGCCTAATCAGAATGTTCCTTCTAGATCATTCTCGCTGCAAAACTTGCCTTATCCAATCACTGATTTGATAGTAATTAATGTCATTAAAACTTTAATTTCTAGTACATTGTTTAATCAAAATAAGCTATGTTCAGAATATTCTCCAAACTAATAAATAAACTTATTTCGCCTCTAACTTTCATTCTGGCTGCTTTTATAGAAAAGACGGACCACAACAACATACGTCATCTCAATCGTGGTTGCACCACAACTTTCCCACGGTTTGTTTGTACAAGGTCCTACATAAAGTGACATATTAAGTTTTAACGTAAGTCCCACATACACTCTCTCAATCATTCTCATGCACTCACACAGAAAAATTATAAGCAAATGATAATTTTGAGCGTTAAGTCCCATAGTGCTCAGAGCCAATAATTTTGAGCGATTTTTGTATTACATAATATAAATTAACTAAAATTTTGAAAAGAAAATTCTAATTAATTGATTTTATGCACAGGTAACTTTGTGATGGCTTCAAATGATAATGAAAGTCAATTTGTTATTGTTTCTAACTGGGTTTTAAAGCATAACCACCGGTTTTAGGACTTTTAGGTAATTTTCGTTATCTCGGGAACTATGATAAATAAAAATCTGAAATGTTGACAGAATCATTCCAGTAATAACAAAAGTCTGTGCACCAAATTTGAACAAAATTGAATAATAACTAATATGGATTATTTAGATTCCTAGAGGGTATGAATTTTCGTACTGACTGAATGTTACGCTATGCAGATCTCACGGCAGGCAGCGTCAGCTGTGCTGTGAGCAGAGCGAAAGAAAACGTAGCCATCCTGCAGCCACCGTACCAAACGGCAGCGTGCCGTGCTGCAACGAATGTCATCTCGTAATAACTTGCTACGTTACAGTACATTTCTTTCAGTATGGAAGTGTTAATTGCCTATATCAGCTCGGAGTAAGAAATAAGCTACTTGGGACACTATTGAAGAAGAAGGAACAGGGATTGAAAAGCTATAAAAAGTGAAAATGAAGCATTTGAAAAGAAAAGGAAATACCACAGAAGACATGGATTATTTGGTCAACAGAAACTGCCGATGCAATACAATAGATACTAACAGCGTAATAAAATATATTTAAAAGCCTATCCTGAAAAATATTAACAAAACAGATTCAAAATGGTTCAAATGGCTCTGAGCACTATGGGACTTAACTGCTGAGGTCATTAGTCCCCTAGAACTTACAACTACTTAAACCTAACTAACCTAAGGACATCACACACATTCATGCCCGAGGCAGGATTCAACCTGTGACTGTAGCGGTCGCGCGGTTCCAGACTGTTGCTCCTAGAACCGCTCGGCCACCCCGGCCGGCTAACAAAATAGGAATTACATAAACGTAATGGTGAAGAGAGCTCATGAGCAAGTCTAGGACGAGGTGGTCGAGCGGTTCTAGGCGCTACAGTCTGGAACCGCACGACCGCTACGGTCACAGGTTCGAATCCTGCCTCGGGCATGGATGTGTGTGATGTCCTTAGCTTAGTTAGGTTTAAGTGGTTCTAAGTTCTAGGGGACTGATGACCTGAGAAGTTAGGTCCCATAGTGCTCACAGCCCTTTGAACCAAGTCTAGAACAGACATACTCGTAATATACACTGGAGGAGAAGAAAATCGCAACACCAAGAAGCAGTTGTGCGTATTTTTACCTCTGAAAGAAGATATATATTCACTTTTCGCTCCAGTCGCATTACGAGTGGCGCTAGTAGAGCCACTATGAGGATGCAAATAAGGTTTGCTTCAAATACACACTGTAGCGGTCGTCAGCGTTACTTAACTTTGAGATTGGATGCTTTGAGCTGATAGTAGTCAAGAATGCTTTAAGGCGACGAAGAGCCCATTAGCTACAGCTCACTGGGTTTCAAAGAGATAGTGTAATGGGACTACGAGGAGCTGTATGTTCCTTCTGCAACAATGCAGAAAGAATAGGCAGTAATGTAGCCACTGTACCGAGCTGCTGGCACTGGTGCTCACGAGAACGTACGCTCGCAAGAAGACCGGGCTCCTGACGGCCATGTGGCACTACCGAGAGGAAAGACCATTGTTAGCGGCGCATGGCTCTGACGCATCGTACTGCATCTTCAGAAGCAATCTGACCAGCAGTTGGCACCACAGTGATACAACGAACTGTTACAAATCGGATACTTCAAGAACATCTCTGAGCCAGACGTCTTTTAGTGTGCATTCCACTAATCCCAAACAACCGCCATCTGCGACTTCAGTGTTGTCAAGCGAGAGCTCATGTGAGGGCTTCATGGAGATCTGTTGCATTTTCTGATGAAAGCACCTGAAGTTGCGGTACAGGGTGTAATTTCGTATAACAGCAGGAGCACTATCGTGGTTTATCCCACGCACCCTGACTGCAAATCTGTACGTCAGTCTGGTAGGTCGACGTGATGTGCTGGCATTCATGAACAACATTCCGTGGGGTGTTGCCAACAGGGTAACGCCTCAACCACATACCGCTGTAGTTACTCAGCATGCTCTTTGAGAGTCGACATGTTGCCTTGGCCCACTCGATCACCAGATCTGTCTCCAACGTAGCACATACGAGATATCATCGGATGACAAGTCCAGCATCATCCACAAACAGCATTAACCGTGACCCCATTGATCGACCAAGTACATAAGGCATAGAAATCCATCGCGCAAACTGACATCTGACACTTTTACAACACAATGCACTCACGTTGGCATGCTTGCATTAAACATTTTGGCGGTTAGACTGGCTATTAACGTCACAACATTACGCATTTGCAACGGCTTACCTCTCGCTTCCATTAACCTGTGATATTGCAATATTAATAATTGATATAAGTTACCAAGAGAAATTTAATTACAGTACATTAATTATTTTTTGTTGTTGCGATTTTTCCCGGCCGTGTATAACATGGTATTCATGACTCGCCGGCTGGTGTGGCCGAGCGTTTGTCGGCGCTTCAGTCTGGAACCGCGCGACCGCTACGGAAGCTGCTTGGAATCCTGCCTCCGGCATTGTGTGTATGATGTCGTTACGTTAGTTTGGTTTAAGTAGTTCTAAGTTCTAGGGGACTGGTGACCTCAGATGTTAAGTCCCATAGTGCTCAGAGCCATTTGAATCGTTGTTCACGACTCTTAGCAGGTAGTATATAAGGCTTTAAAAACATTAAATAAAACAGCAAGGACACAATTCGTTTGACTGATATTACGAAAGAAGAGTGGATTAAATACTGTAATAACTTATGGTACGACCCCAACATAAAAGGAAGAAAGAAAAAGGAAACTGATCAATACAAATAGAAGGCCTGGAAGACAACAACAAGAAAGAGACCGAAAATCAACTGATACTAAGTTACATTGACTTCCAGGTTAATTTCACACCACGTTTTAAACAAAGTTTTTTCCTATATCTACTGCTCTGTATAACTTTAGACCAGCGAAGTAAAAACAAACTGTTAATTGAATACTGACGGTTTACCTTAAAATAACAAGATAATTGTATCGACTCGGCATTGTTCAATTTCAATCACTATCGTCAGACGCTCCTTCTTAGCCTATTAACTCGTAGGGTGGTGGAAAGACAATTAAAATCACAGAGGAACTGAAACTGTTACTTTCGGTACAAAATAATGCAAGTAGATGGAATAGCACCGATGTGAAACAAAATCAGAAAGTGGCGCAGAAGTACTCCGACTGGTAAGAAGCTACTCGGATTGTACGCAATATGATATGCGATCAAAAATTTTTACTAATTATTTTTCTTTTGCTCACTGCATTATATTGCAAAAGCCTTAACTAATTTAATGTTCGTTGTTACAAATAAGTACCACATTTGAAGATAACAACCTCTCAAGTGCATATTAACGAATCCGTATTACTTCCGTGTCAAAAGTTGCACCGTAGCAGCTGACTGGTAAGAGACGCGGACGGCCTGAGTTGACAGTGCTTTAGAATATAAGCAATATATACGCCTCATTTATTTGTTGTCAAGAAGCGGCAGCAGAGCCGGTTCTATCCACGATCCGGTTATATCCCTATCAAATCCTCTATTCCCGCAATGATTCTTCTGCCCCACTGGTAAGCGGCCAGCTTTACGTAGCTCACCGCCAAATTCACCAACATCAATCCCAATGAAGCTCATCATAAAATACCACTGTCTTTATAAGTCCTTTTCTTTGTTACTGAGCTAGAAAGCCACACTCTTATTCTCTCTACGTTAGTTGACGTTCTTTGGTTCGGCTGTTAGTTGCTAGAAAACCGTGGACAGCACGAATACCGCGTGCCGCAGTTTGACGACCACTGCTCTACACTATCAAACAAGTGATTGTTTATTTCATCATAACAATACAGTCACATATTTTTATGCATGTAGCACAGGGACTGCTTACGTCAGCGAACTATAATTTCACATTCTATTGGCATGGTAACTGCTAACATCTGATTACACTCAGGAGTAAATGTCTCAGAAAATTTGGGAACCACTGACTTAGGTGCTATTTGTCTTATCGTAATAGAGTGTAACTGTTCTTATGCATTCTTGGGTTCCCCTAGAAGCTATTAAAGGCAGATTTCCCACAAATCATCTCGCAAAACAATGTGCAGTACTTTTTTCAGCAAAGAAAGGAGCGAAGATAGAAATGTATGGCTTCTATCTTTCCCTAACTTAGAGCGTCATTAACTAAACATACTTGGTTAGTGCTTAACTTTGCTGCATCAGTCTCGATCCTTTTAGACTGTTCTGTCACTAACAATCTCATCGATGGTATTTCCAATGCTTTTGGGTACACGATACCTTCTATCTGAATGCGAAGCACGTCTACAGTAAATTGCTCTTCCGCTGCTTCTAATTTGATAAATCAATACGAACTATCAACTACTTGCAAACCGTTGGGAAACAGTCTGCAGTACAACAAATAGTTCTTTACTAATGACTAAAGTCATATTTATATATTTATCAGGCCTGATACATGCTTTACTATAGATTCTTAAGATACCCATTGGTTTTGAAGTTAACCTGGGTAAGCTGAACTAGTTTAGATGCAAATTCCGTGATGGCTGCCAGTGTCTGTTGAACATCTGGTTTAGTTCGTCCTAAGAAGGACATATCAGTGTTGAGCGCGTATTTCGTAAATGAGAAGTTTATATTCGTGGTCAGTGCATTGTTGAGCGACAAATAAGACTAAGATACTAATTTTAAAAAATTGGTATGGTTCAGCAGAATTTTAGAACACTTTGAGTTATTTAAGTTAGAAAACCGACGAAATTTATGCAAGGCTCTGAAAACTCAGTCTTAAACATCTAAAAATTATTAAAACAGCACCACTGGAACGAGTAGCTGTAGCTTAATGCCGAATGTAGACCTTGTAGTATACAGAGAAAAATATATCGCTATATTGTGTGATGAAATAGTCACTTATTCGATAGTATATTAGCGTATTATAACATACACTGAACACATTCTATATAAAATTCACTAAGAACGAACAGAAGTTAACATTATTTTTCGAGAATATGCTGACACTGAAATAAACATATTTTTCAGGCAGATACTACCACCTTCTGGGAGCTTACAGACGAAGACACGTGATGCACAGAGCACACTTGGTGTAAAGTCTGTACTCCAGTCAGGAACAGAGAGCACATTTTGTTCCCTAACGCAGGAAAAACAAAGTTGTCTGTAGCGTATAAGCTAAACAAGGACTAAAGAGGATATATGGAATGCTTAAGAAAACTGTTCCATGTTCTTCCAGAAGATACAATTGTTTAAAGGTACACTGCTCAAAAGAATTTTGGGAACATGACTTTGGGCGTCTGCCTTACTCTACTGACTGGGTACGTTACCAAATTATTCCTCCTTCTGTTACAAAATAAGTACACAACAAAACATCATTATAACAGCCTCGCTCATTTACATAATAAGAGTTGCAATGTCTGACAGGTATGGAAAACAAAGTGGATACAATCATTCATCCCGTCACCCTGTGTTATTTTCATTGGACTCTGAGAGGTTCAGTACTGTCAGCGTCGTGAGCGGTTATCACCACCTAACATCTGCGCAGCATGTTCTGTATAAGTCTACATAAGTCACCCTGTGGTACCCATTCAAACACTTCAGTGAGAGACCTTGAGAATTCTAGGAGATTCTGTGAGGCAACATGACCACGAACATTCGGTCAAACATGTCTCACACATGCTAGATGAGGCTTAGGTCGGGACTCATCACCGGCCGTTCCACTGATACTATGTCCAGGCTTCACACGACATCCGAACTGGCGCCTGTCACATTGGCGCTGGCCTTATCGCGTATGAGAATGAATTCAGAGCCACCACCGTATGCAGCAGTCACCACATGGTCCAAGAGGACCTGTTCGATGGGGTTGCCTGGCTGTGAAGCGACCACGGACAACGGCAGGATCGGTACGGCTATCCACACTGATGTCTTCACCGCCATCGCAGAACCCGTCAATTTCCTGGACAACATCTGGCAGGTACCGCTCACCATGGAGTTTCCATACACATGTACGGCCATCACCTTGCATCAGTGTAAATATGGAATCGTTTATGAATGTCATGTTTTGCCGGTGACGTAGTCGCCAGTGAAAATTAGAACGAAAGCAATCAGCCAGATGATGTAGTGTTGCGCAGGGTACTCGAGTAGGACGTTTGGGTGATAAGGTCCTGTCTCCTAATGTGTTCTTTAATATAAGATCGGACACAGCTGCTCCAGTAGCCCTTCTGTGATCGTCTTTCAGTGTTCGGGCGGCAGCCGTACGACGCCCCAACGTAGTAATCCTTCACATGAGGTTTTAATGCGTCGGCTACCTTATCCAGCTTGTCTTTTATACTGACCTGTCTCCCTGTGGCGCGTCCCCAGTCTGTGAATAACAGATGGAGAGGTATTGCCATCTGTAGCAACATGGCGGGAAGTTTGTCCTTCTTGGATCAAAAAGACTGTCCTTGCAACTTACACTGCATTAAGATGCCACATTGCATGCGTTTGGTTGAAAACAACGTCCACAAACGACAGCTGCCGTATGTGTACCTCAGTAGACAACACTGGACATCGGTGCTTACTTATTTCTTAGGGCTCAGCTGATACTGTAATGAGTAACATACGCAATAGAGTGTGAGTGACTTAAGTTGTTGCGTGGATTGAAAACGAATGTCTCGGGCTATTCAATAAGGACACAGGTACCGCCTGTATCCGAAAAGGCTTAAAATAGCGGCCGTTGCTCCACGTTATTTTCAGAAGCGTAGAACAAACTAGGTACAAACACATCTCCAGAAAAAAAATACTTCTTGCTATTAAATGTGTCGAGAGCGGTCAGTACTCAGTGGTGTGGTTGAAACGGCAGGAAGCATAAGAATGCGGGCGTGGAAGGTGCTGGTTGTTTTACTGGACAAATTTGCCCTTATCATTTATTAACAGAAACCATGATCTGTACTTTATACATCATGGTAAGAGCGACTAAATCTGCTCTCAACAGCTTGAACTCGAACTATTTTTTGATGACATTCAGCTAAATACAACAATCTTTAGTCTTATAAAAGGTAATACAGCATACCTGATAAATGTTATATTAAAACAACAAGTAACATACTCAAGCAAACATTTACGGGGCGATACAGATGCCCCTACCTCATGGTTCTATGCAGCTACAACTCCTTCAAAGACCACATGCGATACTGTCATATTCTTGTGCTCCCTATCATGAAACTGTTAGTCCTATATAAAAAAAGAATAGGACCTTTTTGTGGGAAATTTACTGTAATTAAATTTTGCGCTCGGATGCGCTTTCGCTGGAAACCAAGGTTTTCGAGTTATTTACGAACAAAGCGTTTGAAATTAACTTTTGTAGGTATTTCTCAAATAATTCCACACATATAACTACATTAAACTTCCTACAAAATTGTCCCGCACACTTTTTCTGTAGGACTGACAGTCTGCGTGTAACGAGCAAAAGAATATGAAAAGCTTGCACGTTTATTTGAAGGCTGCGCATGTTGCATGAAACCCATAGGTACAGGCGGATGAAGTACCCTATGTGGTCAAAGCACAGTGATCCACGGATGGTGATAAAATGAGTACTAATGACCGATGTTAAAACTCAAAATAGTAGCACAAATATTTCAGCAAATTCTTTAACATGAGAAAATGGTTCAAATGGCTCCGAGCACTAGGAGACTTAACATCTGAAGTCATCAGTCCCCGATATCTTAGAACTACTTAAACATAACTAACCTAAGGACATCACACACATCCATACCCGTGCCAGGATTCGAACCTGCGACCGTAGCGGTCGCGCGGTTCCCAACTGAAGCGCCTAGAACCGCTCGGCCACACCGGCTGGCCTTTAACATGAATATCAACGCAAAATTTTACCCAAGAACATGCATGGCGTGTATGACAGTTTACTTGAAACACATCGTAATCCTTGCTTACGTTGTCTCAATTTACATAAGAACATAATTTGCGTTTACAACAATTAGCTTGACACACATGGAAATTTTTATCTCTCAAAAAACCGATAGTCCGTTGCAGAACATAAACACATGATTACAGACATAAGTAAACAACAATCAGCAATTAAAACTGATTTTAATGAACGGAAGCGAACGAAAGCAATACTCGACATGACATAATAGGCCCCTCACAGACATCAGAAACGAAGGAACTGACATACACATTTTAATCAGACAGAAAGTCACTTGTGGTAGGCAACTGCAACGGGAATCAATGAACAATACAAACATGACACAAGACAGCTAAAAACCACAAAAAACATAATGCCGTATGATCCATAATGACCGGAAGAACAACGTCGCCAACGTGTAGCAGCCTTAGCCGAGCACCACGGCATGGCCCCGGCGTCATACTCCAGACACAAAAAGTACCGAGGAAATGGCAAACCGATAGGTTACACCCGTTGCTAGTTAATCCACAGCGCATGTCTGGGCGCTGTCTTCGGTACACGGCACTGCTGTAACGACAGGCCGACAGCTTGTCCCCGAAGCTTCCTACCTCCCCAACATTCATGCAGACCCGATCCTCCGTGCGTGTCACCGAGAAGTGACAGACAAAAAATATCCGACACTGGGTGCCCGCAGCTCAGGACTGCTCAGCGGTCGTGCCCAAGCCTTCAGTACACAGGCAGGCCAGCACGTGGGGCACTGCACTGGACTCTGTGCTTGCTTTCTTGTTCACACGCAGGCTCACGGATGGGACCGTGCGCCAGCCAGTGCTGCCCTGACTTCTGCCTCGGCCACGTATTATCGGCGCCACAAGCGCACTCGCAGCAAAACTCTCTCATATCGATTGCCAGAGATGTTCTGGCATGGCTCAGTAGTGACTTTTATTGCTCATTTCTTATTGTTGTGTTCTTCTCTATACTTAGTCACCTGACTGATAACTGCTGGTCACTGAGCGGATTCTCCAGAGCTACATATTTGGGAGATATTTTAATTTTTACTTGTTGATACCTGCTCAGAAAAAAAGGAGTTGGCAAGTCAATTTCCGCTGTCAGGCTCTGCTTCGGACGAACAATTTGCCATTTGCTCCGGCCGCCTTCCGATCGTGTCCTGCAATATCATCAGAGTTAGCCTGAAGTACCCGCCCGATAACCGGACCGCTACTGTTCTTTTCACGTTATGTTGGTCCCAGTACAAGATTAGTAATTCAGTGGATGTAGAACCACGTAAACAATGAAATGGTGTTCTACTATCCCACGTGGGAAGCGGTGCACGTGTGTGATTTGGCCAGTGGTGTTGATCGACAGGTAATCGTCGTGTATCAACATCGCACTCCACTTAGGAGAAAGTGATCAGGAGCGTCTTCCGACGTATTACAAACACGGCATCGTTCGCAACTCGGACAATGGATCGTGGTAGTGCTTGCAGTTTGGACGCCAGATGTATGGATGTTGCGGCGAGTACAAGATGATCTCGAAAGAGCTGTACCGAGACCTAGAGCTGCTGAAAGCATAAACGATGCTCTTGTTTTGTCAACATTGTGCGAGTAGTCACTTTATCCATATCACTTATTATATGCGCGTGCTTCAGCCGTCCATACCAGATTACAGTTCAATCAAAGGATTCTGAGGCGGAATGCAGAAGATGCGGACTTCAGAACTTTCATTATATTTACTTACAATATAGGATTCGTGGAGAATGAGATAAATTACCACAACAGCTTTGTCTGGACAGGCAGAAATCTTCGAGCGTTCGTGGAAGCAAGCCAACAGGATCGCTTTAATGTCATTACAGCGGGGAAGAGCTACAGCGGATATGTCTGACAAGGCCGCTCACAGATTCGATGACAGGGGGACAGGATCTTGGTGCTCGGTTTCTATTCGATCTAGAAAAATGGGGTAACAAATTTTGGTTAAGCCCGGACCAGCGGCCATTGGTATAGCCACTCGAAAATCTGCCTTAGTGTAGTTGTGTTACGGTATTTTAATCGACGCGCAGGTCGCCGAAGTGGCGTCAAATCGAAAGACCTGCACCAGGCGAACGGTCTACCCGACGGGAGGCCCTAGCCACACGACATTTCCATTTTACGGTATTTTACGGGGAGCCGTACAGCCAGAAATGACAAAACTGGACATTTTTACTTTTATGCAAATTATGAAAATATGGATGTTCATGCTTAACTTGGTGTTGGTTTTATTGAAATATTCGATTAACTATTATTTTAAATAAATATATCAAAATAATCCCGAGAATTTTATTTTCCATCATTTCGCATATTGGCATTTTTCTCTGAGGGACTTAGATTAGGAAATGAGACACTTAAAGTAGTAGAGGAGTTTTGCTATTTGGGGAGCAAAATAACTGATGATGGTCGAAGTAGAGAGGATATGAAACGTAGACTGGCAATGGCAAGGAAAGCGTTTCTGAAGAAGAAAAATTTGTTAACATCGAGTATATATTTAAATGCCAGGAAGTCGTTTCTGAAAGTATTTGTATGGAGTGTAGCCATGTATGGAAGCGAAACATGGACGATAAATACTTTGGACAAGAAGACAATAGAAGCTTTCCAAATGTGGTGCTACAAAATAATGCTGAAGATTAGATGGGTAGATCACATAATTAATGAGGAGGTATTGAATAGGATTGGGGAGAAGAGAAGCTTGTGGCACACCTTGCCTAGACGAAGGGATCGGTTGGTAGGACATGTTCTGAGACATCGAGGGATCACCAATTTAGTATAGGAGGGCAGCGTGGAGGGTAAAAATCGTAGAGGGAGACCAAGAGATGAATATACTAAGCAGATTCAGAAGGATGTAGGCTGCAGTAGGTACAAGAAGATGAAGAAGACTGCACAGGATAGAGTAGCACGGAGAGCTGCATCAAACCAGTCTCAGGGCTGAAGACCACAACAACAGCAGCAACAACAACAACTATATAGTCTAGAAGGTTGTGGTTTCTTTTGTTTTGTAGAGAACTGTCCGTTTCATAAGTTGCCAACACTGGCGGTACTTCGCAGTAAACACTTTGAACTCTACATTTGTTTGTGTTTAACGACAACAGTTATCCACTAGCCGCGTTTTAGTTTCTGTGTTTCCTGTGATAGTTTTCGTCATGATTAAATCAAAAGGAGTGTTTAAAAATGTGAAACAAAGGAAACAGATACTACAGAATAAATATAGCAGCAGTAAAAAAGTGGTTAGCGCCGAAGGGCGTGATAATTTGGTTGTAAATGGTGACAGTCCTTCTACTCCTCTGAGTGCTTCCAAGAAAAAACTGCTGGGTAATGATGTAAAATATAACGCAGCTTCAGACACTGAAACAAACTGCAATATCATTATTAATCTCGATATACTTATTTCAGCTTTTTGTGAAACAGTGTGTTGTCGTATATGTGGAGAGGAAATTGAAATTTCTGAAAAGCTATGTCAACTCAGTGGTCTGGTGTGCACTTTACAAATAATGTGTTTGAACTGTAAAGGCGAAAAGACGTTCAAGACTTCAGAAGTAAGTGTAAAGAATGGACTTTTTGACACTAATATAATATGCTTCTATGGACTTAAATGCATTGGAAAAGGCCATTACCCTGGTAAGGTTCTTTGTGGCTTGCTGAACCTCCCTAGTCCCCCTACAAAATCTATCAAATACAACTCCACAGTAGGAAGTAGTCTCAAGGCGTGTCCTATGGAGTCAATGACTACAGCAGCAGAGCAAGCTGTAGCAGAAAATGGTAGTTCTGACATAGCAATATCATTCGACAGATCCTGGCAATAAAGAGGTTTCCAGTCAAAGAATTCATGTGCATCTATTATCAGCATCGACAATGGGAAAGTGTTGGATGTTGATGTGTTGACCATGCACTGTCAGGGTTGTAGGCAAGCTGGCAAGATTACTGAAAAGCAAGCTAAGCATGAAATGAATTGTCAGAGAGACTATGAAGGAACTAGTGGAGGGATGGAGGTTGCTTCTGCAATGAAAATGTTACGTTCCCAGCATGACCGTGCTGTTCGCTACATGAGTTTTCTTGGGGATGAAGACTCACGATCGTATAAGGCAGTGGTGGAGAGTAAACCCTGTGGTAATTTGTCAATTACAAAACTGGAGTGCATTAATCATTTGCAAAAGATGATGGGCATGAGTCTATGTAGGCTCAAACAGCATTTGGGAAGTACCAAGTTATCTGATGATCAAAGTGTAAGACATTGACTGACTGATAAACAAATTGATCAGATTACACAATATTATGATATGGGTATTAGAAGTAACAGAGATAATTTAGAAGGTTTGAAGAGAGCTGTTTGAGTAATTTATTTTCACAAGCTGTCTACAGACGCTGAACCAATACACAACCTGTGTTCCACTGAGTGGAGTAAATACTTGAAGGCAAAAGAGGAGGGTAAAGTAGACACTTTCTCGCACGAAATTACTATACCAAATGCCGTTATGCTTGCCATGAAACCTGTGTTTCAGGATCTTGCCCAACCAGGGCTGTTGAAGAAATGTCTCAATGGCAAAACACAAAATGCTAATGAATCATTTAACAATGATGTATGGTCAAGGATACCAAAAAATGTGTTTGTTGGATGGTCAGTCTTTGAACTTGGTCTTTTGGATGCTGTTCTTACTTTTAATGGTGGCTATTCTAGAAGACTACAGGTTTTGGAACATCTTGGCATTCATAAAGTTTACAACACCACTAAAAGTGTGATGGACTTGGACCAACTGCGAATCATGAAGGTAGAGATTGCAACAAACAATACGTCAAAAGAAGCCAGATTCAAGAGAAGGAGGTCAGCACTGGGTGAGGAAGATGAAGGAGGAGATGAGGATTACCATCCAGGAGGATTCTAACATATTTTTCATATACCAGTTGGCTGTATATTAAAAGTTTTTCTTTAAACGCAATTTTCTCAATATGACATTTTTCAGTATAAAAGCCGGTTTTTCTCAGAAACTTCTGAATCTACATCAATGAACTATTTACCACATAACAAAGATAGTACAATGATGTAGTAGCTCTACTTTAGTAGTATTTACTGTAATAGTTAAAATTCAAGAAATTAAAATTGTGAAAAATTTACAACAAAATTATATGTTTAGTGAAAAAAATCATAACTTTTTTCCAGTTCTTATTTTAAAGTGATTGTAGAGCAGTACAGTCACAAAACATGGGAAAACATGTGGTAAAAACACCACATTTATATACTCAAAAGTTCCTGAGAAAACGGGGCATTTATATAGCCAATTTAACATTGTCGAGATAGGGCGATTAAGCTAGGGTTGAACGACGAACCGGAATTGGCGCCAAGGAAAATTGTGCCAATAGATTAACAGCTTTTGCCAAAGATTTTTATTGGGCTGAAACTCATGGCGCCAGTTGTATGCACTCACTTCGGATTTTACGTGCAAAAACAGAAACGCTCATTCGGACTTTACATACAAAAATAGTCACCCTTAAATAACTCCTCGCTGGAGCGAGTCTGATGGTCCATATTTGGTCCATCCGTGCTTTATATAATGGTCTAAGATAACTTTTAACCATCTGTAAAATTCTTGCATCATTTGGATTTAACGTGAAAAAACGGTTTCCTGGAAATTTTTGCTCCAAGCCACTCCTATAATTTAAAAAAAAATACTTTGTACGAATCGGTTCAAACTTTCACGAAGACTGATAGATAGGTAAAGTCAAAACGATTTTTTTCCATCCAGTAATCTTCATCCACTGTCGAGAAATGATAGTTTAAAGTCGGTCTAAGTGCAGCACGTAAAATCCGTTCTTGCGTGAACTGAACGTGCAGAAACTGTTTGAAGTGGATCAATCTGTCCAAGCTCTTTGGACCTACCGGTTGTGCTGATATTTCGTGTGCGCTTATTTTTGAAGTTTTAGTAAGTATTATGTGCAGTGTCTAGATTTTATTAGGTTTAATTGTGTTTGGTAGTGTAATACCTGTTTGAGGAAATGAAGATGTTAAGTTCTGTGCCGCATTTTTAAAGAAAATATCGTAAGACCGTTACCGCTTAGCAGCCGTTTTTAGGACTACTCAGTGTGCGCTTACTTTTCAAGGTTTAGTAACTATTAAGTGCACTGTCTGGATTTTATTAGCTTTAATTGCGTTCAGTAGTGTAATATCTGTTCGGGGAAGTGAATATTTTAAGTTCTCTGCCACATTTTTAAGGAAAAAAGCGTAAAACCGTTACCGCTTAACAGCCGTTGTTTAGGCCTTAATTTTGTGAGGGAAAGCTAAATGACTCGAAGTGTAATTAAGTAAGTACATTAATATTTTATTTATATTAGAGCATTATAGAGCATAGTAAATAGGAAATTATCTTCTTTTGGCGAAAGGTTAAAAAGTATACCTATATTGTAAACAATCATGAGTGTGAAGTGTTTTAGCTGCCGTAGGAAAGTTAGTTCGGGGGTGCTATGCAGCTGTTATGACGGATCGTTTCGCTAGGGGGGAACGTAGTGGCATGGAAATTGGGGTACAAAGTGAAACTCTTCCTAGGTACTGTAGAGTGTGTTCATGGGATATATTAATAGCAGAACAGGAGGGGAAGATTAGAGCCCTTCAGGCTGAATTAGATAAAGCTCGGGAGGAACTAATTAGGTTAAGGGGGGAGAAGGGTGAAGAGAAGTAGAAAGTGGTAACAGGGACCACAGAAAGAGGACACTATCTGACAGTTTCATTGTTGGTACAAAAAATAGCTTTGCCCTGATGCCACAGTTAAGTAATGAAGAGCCTCAGCCGGCGGCTGTGGCCGAGCGGTTCTAGGCGCTTCAGTCCGAAACCACGCGGCTGCTGTGGTCGCAGGTTCGAATCCTGCCTCGGGCATGGATGTGTGTGATGTCTTTAGGTCAGTTAGGTTTACGTAGGTCTAAGTCTAGGGGACTGATGACCACAGATGTTAAGTCAAATAGTGCTTAGAGCCATTTGAAGAGCCTCATGTAGATGTAGGTCTAGCTGATGCACAGCAGAATTCAGTTAGGAAGCCTGTTGCTTCATGAAACGTAGGAAGTAGGAAGAAAATTCTGCTGTTAGATAGGAGTGATGGAAGAGGTGTGGGCCAACTTCTGCAGGGAAAAATAGGTGACAGCTACCAGGTCAAAAACTATTTCTAGCCTACTGCATCTCTCAGCCAAGTGATAGAGGGCATAGGATCTTTGTGTAGAGGTTTCACCAAACAGGATCATGTTATAATAGTGGGTGGAGCAGGGAACAGTATTGATAGGGGCCAAGGCTACAGTATTGAGAATGACCTGATAAAATAGCATCAGCGACGAACCATATAAAAGGTTAGGTTGTCCCTGGTTTCAGGTGGTACGAACGACCCCAGTTGAACAGCTCTGTGAAGAGGGTCAATATGGAGATGAATCGACGGCTTCGAACTGGTGCTGTGTCAGAGATTGGTTTGGGTCCTGTTGACACTATTGGTAAGTGGGGTTTTACTTCTCATGGCCTGCATCTCAATAGAATAGGGAATGTTATACTGGCTAGGTTAATAGCAAATTCTTAAAGGGAGACACTGCAACTCATGGAAGTAGTCCTTCTTTAGATTAGGCACATTATCTGCACATTCAATATTGAAATAAGATGTATCTGAAAATTTTAAGTATAATACTTGTGAAGACAAAAAAAAGTAACAGTAAGTTTACTACATCAAAATATCAGAGGTTTAAAAAAGAAAATTAATGAATTTCAGATCTGTATGGATGAGTTACAATCCACAAATCCTGCTGACATTAATTGTATTTCTGAACATCATTTAGGTAGTGAAATTTAAATGCTTAACATGGAAGGGTATATCTTAGCTTCAATATATTTTAGAAAAGAGATATAGAAAGGAGGAGTTGCCATTTACATTATAAAGGGTCACAATTATAAAAACTTTGACATTCTTAAATACTATAGTGATCAGCATTTTGAAGCATGTGCCACTCAAGTAGAAACACACAAAAGTAAAATAATTATAGTCACAATATACAGGGCTGCAACTGGTAATTTCCAGCTGTTCACCAAACAGATTGATGCAGTATTAAATTTCTTAACTTCTGAAAATAATGAACTCATACTAAGTTGAGATTTTAATTTAAATTTTCTGGAGGATAGTTACTGAATATCCATACTAGTCTCTATTACTACTTCTTATAACCTCATTCCCTTAGTACAGTTTCCAACCAGGGTTAGGGGTACCAGCTGCACTGCTATTTCTAGCGCTTCTGACGCTGCAGTCCGGAACCGCGGGACTGCTATGGTGGCAGGTTCGAATCCTGCCTCGGGCATGGGTGTGTGTGATGTCCTTAGGTTAGTTAGGTTTAAGTAGTTCTAAGTTCTAGGGGACTTATGACCTAAGATGTTGAGTCCCATAGTGCTCAGAGCCATTTTTTTGCACTGCTATTGATAACATTTTCATAGATACTACCACACTACCTAATCATAGTATAAATCCAATATTTAATGGCCTTTCAGATCATGATGCCCAGGTGCTTACATTTACTACAGTGGGGTCTGATTCAACTAATAACAGGAAGAGGGATACTATACAAATAATAAATGAAACAGGAATTGAAGGTATAAAAGACTGTTTGAGGAATACAGATTGAAAAGATCACCCAGAATAAATGAAAAATATAACTGTTCCTGTGATACAGGCACAGGTCAGAATGAAAACTGCTGCCCTAACAAAGTAATCAAAGCAAATAGATTAAATGTTTCAAAACCTTGGATTACAAATGGAATAAAAGCATCTTGCAAAACAAAAAGAAGACTGTACTTACAGTCAAGGGAAAATGATGACTACAAAGCTAAATCAATATTACAAATTATATTGCAAAATTTTAAACAAATAATCAGAACTTCAGAATGTATTTATTTTCAATAAAAAGAAATGCCTCCAATAACAAGATAAAAACTACATGGAACATAGTAAAAAGTGAAAGAGGAAAAACTAATCAGGCAAATGAGGAAATTATGTTAAATGTAAATAATGAGTTGACTAGAGATACCTCCAATATTGCAGACACTTTCAACAACTTTTTCCTTTCAGTAGCAGACAATTCAGGTTTGCAAAGTTCCTCAATAGACAGCTTAAAATATTTAAAAAATGCATTTCCACAGAAGTTTGACAAAATTCAACTATATCCTACCACACCAAAAGAGATTTCGAATATTATTAGCTCTCTTAAAAACAAATGTTCCAGTGGTTATGATGAAATCAGCAGTACCATAATTACTTGTTGCTCCTCAGAAATTTCTGACATACTGAGTTACTTACGTAATGAATCCCTCCACAGTGGTACTTTTCAGATAGGCTTAAATATGCTATTGTCAGAAAAGGAGACGAATCATCAGTGGAAAACTTCTATCTCATTTCATTATTGGCAATATTTTCAAAAGTGTTTGAAAGGGTTATGTACAATAGACGTTGTAATCACTTATTACAGAAAAATATTCTCAGTCGCAATCAGTTTGGATTTCGGAAAGGATTTTCAACTGATCAAGCTATGTTCAATTTTACTGATGATATATTAGAATCAATAAATCAAAAGTTATTACCAATTGGAATGTTCTGTTATCTGGCTAAAGCTTTTGATTGTGGTACGCATGATATCCTGATACAAAAGTTAAAATACGTATTATGGGACAACAGGAGTAGCAGGTTCATGGTTCTCATCCTATTTTTTTAATAGAAAACAGTGTCTGTATCAGGCTTACCACATAACAATAGTCATTCAAAATATGAAACCATCAGGCAAGGGGTGCCCCATAGCTCTATTTTAGGTCTCTTGTTGTCCCTATTGTATATTAATGAACTTCCATATGCAGTGTCACAAAATGTAAATTTCATCTTATTTGCAGATGATACAAGTTGTTGTTGTTGTTGTTGTGGTCTTCAGTCCTGAGACTGGTTTGATGCAGCTCTCCATGCTACTCTATCCTGTTCAAGCATCTTCATCTCCCAATGATACAAGTATTGGTATAGAAAACAGTACCTGTGACCTCAATGAGCTAATGAAATATTTGTAAGTATTAATAGGTGGTTCACAGCAAATGGATTGTCACTGAATTTTGACAAGACCCAGTACATACAGTTTAGTACCTCACAAAGAATACTTGACCCTAGAAGTATAATGTGCTCAAACAATGAAATTAATGCTGTAGACAGTGTCAAATTTTTAGGGCTACAAATTGACCACAACTTAAATTGGAAGTCTCACACACTACAATTAATGAAACGCCTTAGTTCAGCTACATTAGTAGTACGCATGATAGCATAAGTAGATGATTTAAAAATGAAGAAGTTAGTTTATTCGGCCTACTTCCATTCACGAATGAGTTATGAAATCATCTTTTGGGGAAACCCCTCTCACAAAGAGAACATTTTCAAAATTCAGAAACGAGTCATGAGAATTATATCTGGTGTCAGTCCTAAATCATCATGCAGTGACCTCTTTAAGAAACTTGGTATTCTAACTACTACTTCTCAGTACATATACTCATTGATGTCCTTTGTCATTTCCAACATGTCTCAAAATAGCGTAAAACATGATTATAATATCAGAACCTAAAACAATCTGTATAAGGACTATAAAAGCTTAACATTAGTACAAAAAGTAGTCAAATACATGGGTTTCCATATATTCAACAACTTAGCAGAGCATATCAAAGGTGTCGTAATTGACAAATATCGGTTTCAGAGTGAATTAAAAACTTCCTGTTCGCCAACTCCTTCTACTCTATCGATGACTATCTTCACAATAGCTCATAACTCTGTCTGCATTTGAATTGTACAGTATTCATATGCCTGAGTATAAAAAGCCTTTGACTCTTTCCACATCCCAGAGACTCCTCTCGAATGGATCCATGGAAAACGACAAATGTTATGTAATATGAATAAAAATTTATTCTTACAATAAAACTGAGAACGCGCTTTCAAAAATCAAGTTTTATTTATATGGAACAATTTTTTTTGTGAATTCTTCACGCTTACCACTTCTGTATTTCATAGTTGTACGAATCAATCCAAATTTTGTAAGAATGTAGACAAATACATGTAATTAATGGTTGGGTTGTTGTTTTGTGAAAGTTTTATTCGTTGACATGATATAAGTAAAACGATTCGATAGAGAATAAAAAGCCTATAGGGATTAGTCGGAGACAGTCAACACAAAATCTACATCGGTTGCTAAGCTATGGTGGTCTAACAAGTAAACCGATTCGATAGAGAATAAAAAGCCTATAGGGATTAGTCGGAGACAGTCAACACAAAATCTACATCGGTTGCTAAGCTATGGTGGTCTAACGTCATAATTATGATAGACTAAATGTTAGGAACCAGAGTGGAAAATGCTCCTATCGTAGCATAAACAAAAGCAATTATGCTCTGAGCAAAGTCAGGGATGTAAATAAAAAGGGAAATAGCTTTTTTCGTATCTGGAAGCTTCATAAAATTTAAATCAAAACATTTGACAAAATACTTGTTAGTATTAGCACCATTGTCTTGTAATACAACACATAATTTAAAGTAAAATAAGGTGGTACATGTCGTCATGTCGCATACATTGACACATGCTATCACGTCATCCAACATGGAATTTGTCACGTCGTCAAATATGACACAAAGTGTCGTTAATGTTTCGGATGCATGACATTTTCCTTTTATAGATGCACCCCCACTGTCGTGAACTTCATACTGCAGATTTATCCCCCTCTTTGTAACCAGATACATTTGTGTCTCTTTATTCTAAGAGAGCTCACTGCATTGGGCAAATAGGGTGTTAACTCCTAAAAATGCGCGAAAATGTCAAAATGTTTTGATTCAAATATCTTTGAAGCTGCCAGATACGTCAAACAGCTAGTTACCTTCTTTTACATCTGTAACACTGCGAGGTTATATTCGCCCTTTTTGTGCTATGATAGGGGCATTTTTCATTCTGATCAATGTATAAGCAGGAATGGTGGTAGCTTGTCATCAGTTTTGGAGTGTCAAATTATCCACGCTATTAGAGAACGTTATTGATGCAAAAGGTCAAAAGATGTCTAGCACGACAGTAGCTAACAAACGTTTAATGAGTGATAGACTGGGCGAGAATGTCAGGTGGCCTGCCCTGACCTTCCTCTTGACTTTAACCTTTCCTCTCCAGCGGCGAGTGGAATTCGACATTTCGAATTTTGGTTTCCACGACGATTTCGAGCCTCATTCGACAGGATTTTCGAAGCTCTCACAGATTCCATTCTTGAATCTGACTGTACTAGGTATCAATGCTGCATAGTACTGCATCTAGGGAAGTCTGTGTTAGCTCGGTGACAAAGTGTAGTAGCTGTGTTGAGAGAATGAGAGAAACGCTGTGGCTCTAACGCTCAATTTAGAAGGCACGATATGACTAGTCTCCACACAGACTTCCTTCTGAGCAAGAGATTTAGAGCTTATAGGGGAATGTCTGAGAGAAAACAAGAGTGACAAGATTTTGATGATGACGGTGATTCATTTATAAACGATTCAAATGAAGTAACAGTGGAAATAATCTATCCTGAAGAGTTTCAAAAAACATCACTAAATGAAAACTTTTGTATCATGCTTATGAAAATACATCAGAATAAAAGCGCACTTTTTAGCACTTCTTGCTTTAAGGGACTCCAGAATGGTTCTAAATCATGTAATGTTCTATTTTTATCTTTTTGAATTTTAAAAATCTACAGACTTTCTCCTTTCAGTTGATACATAATTTATTCAGTTCAGAAGACTACAACTATTTTTAAAATATTTTTGAAATATGTTCTGCTTGGGCGTGACCCACTGTGGCCCTGTTAAACTTCTGTTAAATCTGGTAATCATAAATCTATATGGTCATCATGTAGATTTTAGTGATTTGAGAGAAAATAAGTGTTACAAAATGAGTGTTGTGGCTAACCTGTTATAGTTCGATATAGATCGCTCGCTCGATTGTTTCATGTTTATTTACTCTTTTGTAATCTTGAAAAGATTCATAGAGAATTCTGTTCACTGAAATCTTTGTTTTATTGAAGGATAATCATGGGTAAACGAAAGTGACTAGAAATACTTTGAAGGCTTTTAAGAAAAGGGGAAATGTTGGAAAGGCAAAGTTAGGGCTTATTGCTGTAACAATAAAGACGATAACCAAGTGTGTGAAATTACCCTTGGTGGTACACCTGTCTATTCCAATGAAAGGGAGAAAGAAAGTACTTTCCACAGGAAGCTTGGTTCAGTTAGTGAAAAGTATGAATGTTTTATGGTCGAATAGGATAATGAAATATTTCATATGTCAGTTCTCTACAGAATTTTTGCAAACTATGTAAGATGCATTCAGTATAGTAAGGTCGGTTTCGAGCTCTCTATAAAAAATCACATAGGACTTGCCAGTGAAATGGAACTGAGGTGTGGTAAGTGTTCATATACGACCAGCTTTTGGAACAGTGTCGCAGTAACTCCAATTAAAGAAAATGGTAGTAAAATCTATAAATACTAAGTTAGATTCCTTTATGCATTGAGTACAATTGGCAAGGGTGCTACTGCAGATGCCGTTGCCTGTGACATGATATATCTTCCAAATTCCCCAACCAAGTTTACGAACCGTAACAGACTTATAGGGCCTAAAGTAGAAGATGTTTGTATACAATGTATGAAGAAAGCTGTGGAAGAGAACTCTTAATAGAGACTTGACTGCAGCATTCGGTGATACCTGGTATAAACGGGACACACGTGTCTTCACGGTGTAGTATCTGCCACCAGTATGTATAGAGGGAAAGTTTTAGATTTAGCAGTAATATCTAAATATTGTAGGTGTCCACAGAGAGAACATTATTAAAGGTACACATGAAAATAACTGCACAGCAAACTATAGTGGCAATAGTGGAAGAATGGAAGTGGCTAGTGTGGCTAGTATATTTCAACGTCCCGTTGCGTCTGATAAAGTGCGATATGTGAATTATCTCGGTGAAGGTAGTTCTGACACTTTCGTATTCAAGAACTGAAGCGCTATGGTGATGATGTAGATCAGAAATGTGAGTGTACTGGACATGTGCATAAACGGATGGGCTCAAGACTTCAACGACTGAAAGCTTCGTACAGAAAAAATACCCTCAGTGATGGGGGAAGAGAAGGTTAAGTGACAGTGTAATTGACAAAATACGGAACAATTATGGAATGGCTATTAGGCAAAACATACAGTGTCGATGAAATGAAGAAGGCTGTTTGGGCTCTTTTTTTCATACTTTTTCAACCGATGAAAGTCCCCATTATTACTTGTGTCCCAAAGGTGAAAAGAGTTGGAGGTAGTACAACAAGGGATTGCTAACTGGTGAAGTGCACACTCATAAACGTAGTCTGCTTAATGAGGTAATGGAGGTGATAAAACCTGTTTTCAGAGACTTAGCAGAACGTGAATTGTAGAAAAAGTGTGTTCATGAAAAACTCAAAACCCAAATGAAAGGGTGAATAGTGTTATATGATCAACAATTCCCAACACTGTGTTTGTTGGAATATAAACACTTCACTTTGGTGTGTATGGTGCTGTTGCTACTTTCAATGATGACAACATTGTGAGTAAAAGAGTATTTCGAAATGCGGGAATGAAAATAGGTTCCAACATGGTACGAACGATGCTTGCTTTAGACAAGGAACGTCTTCGGTATGGTGGCTGTGTTGTAAACAGACTAGATGTACAAGCCGGAGTAAACAGGAGAAGGACAAAGAGGCAGCTGGAGGAGGAGTTTGCAGAAGATGAAGATAATGGATCCTATCGATCTGGAGTGCAGTAAAAATGTAATCTAAGCTTTGTCGCCTCGTTCAGAAAACTTTCACTTTTTCATACAAATTACATAGTTTTTCAGGATCTACCAGACCAATTTGCTTCAAATTTTCAGAAAATGTTACACAGTCGCTTTTGCGTAACTTAACACAGCCTTTTCCCAAAAACCTGCATATTGTTGAATTTATAAACAAAAGATGGTACAAAAAATAGTGAATTTTCATTACAATAGAAAAAATTTGTGTCTAACAACTGAACTCATATTTTTAAAACTCCCTGTGTTAAGTTGTAGCCAATACTCCAATAAATACCATGTAAAAAATTTCAAGTAGCTCAAATACTTTCTAAGAAAATGTCTAATTTATAAGTGCTATTTTGACACTGGAAAGATGGTGCTGTCCGGAGCCCCGTAATGTGTTCTCATGTTGTTGGTCAGTGGCCTCGTTGTTACCACAAAGAGACTCACGCAGCTCTCTGTGCCGCGCTCGGCGCCAAGGGGGCGATTTGAATAAGAGTGCACGGAGGCTCTCTGTGTATGTGTTATAGAGTGCAAAGGGTAATCTTTGAGAAGAAGCGCTAAAAGACAGGTAAGAATGAATAGCAACTATTTTGTCAACGCATGTGCAGTCAACGTAGGGCAACAGGGCAAAATGGCTCATAAATCAAAATCTTGCATTTCAGTGACATTTTTCTCGTTTCGACCACATTATCTTCTGTAAGAATGTAGAACAATGTTTTAAACCCCCTGTATAAACTCACTGTGGTATTCACAATTTCCAGAGAGATACGACTACACAAAATAAAACTATTTACGTGGAGGTACGGACGTCAGCAGAAATTGGGGACTGAAATTATTCAGTGGCGACAGTTGAAAATTTCTGCCTTACCGGTACTGAAACCCGGATTTCCTGCTTTATGTAAGCGGTCGCCTAAGCCGCTTCGGCTATCCGTGCACCCTTTCCGTCCGACCCAGATCATCAACTTATCGCACACTACGAAGAAGCGTCCGTGTCCATTACATCATTTTGCTCGCAGCGTCGACTGAATTCCAAGAGGTACGGATACTATAGCGCATCCGCAATGTTGATATCATAGCAGTCAAGGTGACAGGTATAGTACATACTTAGGGGAAATCCGGGTTCGAATTCTGATCCGGTACAAATTTTCAACTCTTTCATTCATTTCTATGCGGCTGGCGTCTGTATCTCCCACGAAGTTCCTTTAACTTATTTAGGATACCTATAGGATTCAGTTCAGTTACCTTGTAATATTCGTAACGACTTAGCAAATGAGGCTCAGTAGTGATTTCAATAGATTGGCGATAGATTGCAGTTTCCTAGCAGGTGGACGAAAAAGAAATTGTACGAACAGCGAGGAAACAAATTACGTAGTTCAGCAGGCTTTAGTGGCTGTTGCCACTGAAGATGAAATCTGGATTGTTATGCCGCGTCATATTTCTTCAGACAATAGACGTTTCGACCCCTCTCCTGTGATCTTCATCAGGATCTTGTGGTGTCCACTGTAGATTGAGCGCTCAATCTGCAGTTACCTTGTAAGAAGATCCCAGCTGAAGGGTCGAAACTTGGATTGTTTGAAGAAATATGACTCGGCCTAACAACGCATAAGATTTTAACTTCAGGAAAGAATCCGTTCCCCAGATTGTAACGTACGCGCCGCTCGTTTACTGTGGACTGTTTACAACTCTTTATTTATAAAAGACGTATCTATACTCTAATAAGGGACGATAAAATGGATTCCGCCGTTTAAGTATTCAGTAAATTAGGTAAAAAGTCAAATGGCACTGAAAGCCACCATACCGGGTGCCAGTGAGAGAAGTCTTGCCAAGTGCGATGCTGGTGACGCGTGCGAGGCCGGCGGTCGGCTACATTTGTCACTGCCGTCGCCGTCGCCGCTGCCGCAGTGGGACAGAGAGACCGCGCCGGATATTGGCGGCCTGTGCAGCGGTCGTTCACGAGGGTGGCCACATCACACTTTATAACTCCAGCCCAATCTACACATTCGCTCTCCACACTCTGTCTCCCCTCACGTTGTCTCATTTTCATGATGTGCAAATCATGGATTGTCTTTATTTATAGACATAGCTGTTATTGTTTTCCTGTAGCCTGATACCATTTCTCCCGCCCCACGCAAGATATATCAGAAATAAGAGAAAAAGACAGACGCTATCAGCAATGATCAAAGGAATGAGAATAAAGAAAGAAGGGGAAACACTGAGAGACAAGACGTCTATTTACAGGACATGAAGTCCTCTAACATGATCTCATGATGGCAAGTTCCTCTTTAAAAAATTACAGAGGTGAACCAGTTTCCTTTCCGTGTACCTGAGGGGACTACTCAAGACGAGGCTATCAAAAGCACGAATCGGAGCGTGAAATATTATACACCTAAATGTCTTAGGGAAACAGAAAGTATTACGTGATAAGCTGACTCGGGTTCTTTGTTACTAAAGCCAAATGGAAAAAGGACAGAGAGCTCTGGTCTCATGTGTACAGGAGCATGACAGTAGCATTGGAAAACACTATACCAAATAGGTAACAGTGGAAGTTACTATGAGCAATACGGTTACCGTATTATTCTTTTGAGTACTGAAACCAGGGCAAGACCAACCACCACAGTGCACGTTTAACAACAAAACCACCAACTAACAGCCGCGCGATGCAGGTCTCAGGTGGCTTGCCCGGTTCGCGCTGCTGCCCCCGTCGAAGATTCGAGTCCTCACTCGGGCATGGGTGTTGTGTTGTGCTTAGAGTAAGTTAGTGTAACAATTTCTGAAAATTTGAAGCAAATTGGTTTGGCAGATCCTGAAAAAATATGTAATTTGTATGAAAAAGTGTGTAAGCTTAGGGACCTATGACCTCAGCAGCTTTGGCCCCATAGGATCTTACCACAAATTTGCCAATTTTTTACCAACTAATAATGATCAATAGAGGAACTACAGGACAAAAGAGATAATTTGATAAAAGAAATAAAGGCAGAAGAAATTTTCTAGCCGTTATAGGAAAGAAGCAACATTATGGAAGAATATGGATTGCTGGAACGGAATGAGAGAGGTCTCTTTTAGTTCAGCCAGAGCTTTCAACTCGCTGCAGCGAACACACTGTTCCAAAATCAGAACATCAGATGAGATACCTGAGGTAGATTACGTAGCGCAAGGCGGAGCCAACTGAACAACTTCATATTTTAGTAAAGATCAGGAAATGAATTTCTCGGCTGCAGAAATACCCTGGTGCAATTACATATTCGGGTCATAGCCCCATAATGGTGAACAGTAGATTAAAATTCAATAGGATACAGGAAAAGGTGTATTTACTGAAATGGCTTATTGGAATTTGAGGATAGAATAAGATTAACTGGAAACTTCCTGACACAATGACGATTGGCATAAGTAACAGCAAGGAGAGCAGTTCAGCAGGATTCGAATATTATAAAGAAGGAAGTAATTAATGCAAAAGAAGAAACCATACGTATAGTGGATCAGAAAGCGAAGTAACCTTGGAGAACGCAGGAAATACCTGAGCTAATGAGCAGAAGAATAATCTATGATAATTTTAGAATTGTGGTAGGAGAGCAGCATATTGGTTTCCCAGAGATGAAATTAATAGCAGTTGCAAACAAGATAAATCAGATGAGATGGATATGTCAAGACATTCAGAAAGAAATGTCTGTAGGAAAAATGGTCAAAGCTTACAAGACAGGTAAGCCCAACTGTGGAGAAATAAAATGTAAAGATCTTAATAAACGAGATGTACATTTATAACCTCTATTAAATGTCGAAGAAACGGCACGCAGGCAGCAGGGACACATCAATGGGCTGTAGTACTATGGAGAAGAACTGTCGCGGAGTGTGATGGAAAAAGTGGAGGGAACTAATAGGGAAGAAACAGATGATCCAGCAATCAGGTAAGAGCTTAACGGAGCTGTAAATGAACTGAGCTTAACAATGGTAGCAGAAATCGATGATTTGAAGCTACTGAAACCTATGGGCGTGTGAAGAAGCTAGAAATTACACATAGTAATGAAAAGAAGACTGAGGAAACTTACTTCCTACGATTGTTGGATCTAGAGGAAGTTTTGGATAATTTAGGTTGTTGAGAATTGTAAGAAGATTGGGGCTACAATGCATGGAGGAATGGGTGAGCTACAACAGCTACAAAACCCAAGAGGGCGAAATAAATACAGAAGGACAGAAAGACAATCTCATGTTAAGGCATTTGCTCAGCTTGTATGTCGAAGAATCAGTAGAGGAAAAGAAAGAAATTTTCGAAGGAGGAATGAAAGCAAAGAGAAACTGATTCCAGTGCGTAGTCTTGCAAACGAGGTAACCTTTCACCAGAGGTCAGGAAGACTTCAAACACTAGTTGAAAGCAATGGAGAGGCAGGACTAATGAAAAGTATATTTGGAACCGCTCTATGGCAGTAAATGTTCATTTCTGAAAAATGCCTAAGTACCAGGCAGAATGAGAATCTACAGTCAAAAGTAACGTGAAGGGTGCCCCAGACCTTTAGGGTCAAATTTACAGAGATGTTAGGAAATTCTAGACTGAGCACTTTCAGATAAAGAATAAATGATTAAGAACTCATATTTAGCTCTCTACTGACGTAAGCAGCTTACACTTGACAACAAACACTCAACAGCTTTTCTAAGAGTTAACAGGTTGTTTCAATATATGTAACGGTATGTAAAATTTGGCATGCGGTCTGAAACATACGTGCTGTCCGTTACACAGTGAGAAACGCAGGTATAAACCTGTCAATAAGTTCTTATTAGTTTCTTCTGTATTATTATACATCAATGATTTCATGTAACCTCAGTTTGCCACTAAACATAAGAACAGGTGACCGAGCTAGCCGTGGGACAGGACGCCTCCCTCTGAACCAGTGATTAGGATATCTGTTGTTTAAGTGCTCACAGACATGAACGTGGGAGATGTATGATACACAACAATCTTGCGATGTTCTCTGCGAAAACGGCAGCACATCTCGACGGACTTCGGGTAATGTGCAGCATTCAAGCGGAGCGGCAGGAAATAAGGTTCTGTTAGTTAATCTACAATTACTTCCCTCAAACTGAGACATAATGTAGTAAACCTGGAGGAACTTGGGAGAAGAATTTTCATTACACGTGCATCTATTGCAGCTTCTGAAAACACCGTTGCAATTAATACAAGCACATCCATAAAACAATTATATCTCTTTTGAAACTGAGGCACTGAACTTGATAAACGACTGTCTGAAATGAACTCTTGGGTCAAAATTATTTTGCTCCAGTACTTGCGGGCTTTTTGTGAAAAAGGCGTCTCATCAGTTCTCCTCACACTGTATTCTTCGATGTGTGCGTTTCACGCAATGATTGCCGGATGATCACAAAGAAATCTCCTTCCGCGCAATCCAACACCAATGCCTCGAATTCTACTGTATTATGAAAATTTTCTCCTTAACTAGCGGTAATCTCTGCCACGGACACATCGCAGGTGATAGTATATTGTTTCTCAAGCAAGCGCAGTGAACTGTTGCAGTTGTTTGTTATGAAACATAAGCAGTCTACAGACGTCCGATTCAGAAGCACCACTCGTCCAAGTACTCGTTGGTTACCTCAAAATATCCAGCGTCTGTGCTGTTTCGACCTAAAGGGTTTGAAACATCCTGTGCAATTGTGGGACTAATGAATGATTCAGGGAAACGAGAGACTCAGACGTTCGACCTACAGAACTTGAAAGGCAGGGTTAAACCGGTTCCCTCAGGTTATGCAAGATAGAGGCTTGTGGTTGACTACTTCGCAAGCGACGTCCCTCTGTGGACAGCGCCTTCTTGCCGAATACATTAGGCCCACACCGACCGGTGAATGACTCCAGGATTCAAATGATACAGTATAATACCACGACGCTTTGTTGAAGAACAACACATAAATTGACTGCAGTAATTTGGGGAAACCAAGGAGAAAATCTACATACGTACAATGTTCTGAAAATGACCCCTGAAAACTATCTATTAATCCCAAATTACTGTTTCAATAGAATAAAAAGAGATAGAAGAAGAACATTCCTTTGGACATAGTCCAAAAGATAACACTCCGTTCGTTTTCGAGGTCAGATGTAACAATCAGTAGAACAGCCCTTATCTGCAGAAGTACAGAGGAGTGTAGCTGGGCCCTGAGCTATAAGTGATATAAATACACGGTGACAGTGTGCTGAGTATAGAGCACACACAAAGCTGGTCGATGAGACACTCGATAAACCTACAAAAATAGAAAGCGGATGAGTGTTTGATTTTTGACTCCGTTTCAATACAGTCTCCAAACGATCAACTATCATATTTTTTCACCGGTTCGCAAAGACTTTATAAGACGTACAATCGATGGTCATAAAACTTAAAATACCTGAACTCATCACTTGATGATTATTCAGCGTATAGTGGTATGACGAACTGCTGTTAAAAATGTAAAATGCAGTAACCAAAATTCTACCTGAACAAGTTATAAAAGCTGATACTATGTAATACTGCAACTTCATCAAAAACAGGACCATGTCGACAGTATTATAGAAAACAATCGACGTACGAGGTCAGGTGTAGAAGCATCTGGTCAGTGACCTCTTAATGCATAAAACTTCATGAAATTCCGAAAATTTTTTTACGAAATTCCTATCGAATAAACTCTGAAACGATGAGAGGAATTTGAAAAGCACAGCTGACAACCATTCTCCAAACACACTTGTTGAAACAATAAAACAAGAGTGAACGTAGATAGCAATGCCAGTTTCAGAAAAGAGTTTAAGAAATCAAAATATAAGTTAATAAACATACATGCAGTCGTAAAACCCACACTACTGGGGGTCATAAGTGGAATGAGTTACCCTTTAATTATGGTGAGTATAGTGTAATAAGCCCCTCGTCATAACAAATTATACTCCAGTCATGAAGATACAATGCGCTATTTCAGTGCATTGCAGATTGCAGTAAATGTATAAAGGTAAATAGTAACCAAATTTAGGTACAGGCTGTTGAAATTATCAGGATAGTAAACAACGACCAGGAACAATCTGGAGCGAGTTCATGGAAAGAAGAATAATTTTTAAGTTTCACAAGTTTTGCTGATTCAGTTTACAAAGACAGTACGTTAAAAATTATAACTCATTTTGAATAAAACTTTGTTAAAGAACTGGCCTTCGACACAGGGAATGTAAGCTAAATACAGAACTGGAGCACGAGTAGTAGTCCAGGACAGTCGACTGCATTACCTTGAGGCGGTAATTAGCACATCCTCCTTCTTTCATATCTACTTCATAACAAAGCTCGTTGCAGGTGCAGTTAGTAACAGCTGGCTCCGGACCACGGTAGGACTATTGTGGCTCCACAGTTCTTTAAGAATAGCTCTCTCTGTATAATTCACTGCGGGGAACTACCTTATGCTACGCCTCGCGCTCTTCGAAATACGAACTGTGAACTGCAAGCGAGTAAATTATCTAATAACGGTAGTTACATTCAGGTCACGTTCTTACATTCATACAATACATATTTAGCATCCACACAGGGATTGTATTCAATATCGCTTATATCGGTAGCTTATATGTTCAGGAATTTTGGTCGGATATCAGGTCGATTTTACACTGCATACAGTCGATATGTTGCGGCAAAATTGTATACTTAAAATATCCTGGAAAATAAATGCTGTGTGCCTCACCGAGGCTCGAACTCGAGAACTTCCCTTTTCGCAGGCAAGTGCTCCACCAAGCGAGCTGCACAAGCACGTCTCTCAAGCTGTCCTCACAGTTTTACTTACTTCAGGACCTTATCTCCTACCTTCCAAACTTTGCAGAAGTTCTCCTGCGAAACTTGAGGACTAGCACTCCTACAAGAAAGGATATTGTAGAGACTATTCTAGGCGCTTCAGTCCGGAACCGCGCTGTTGCTACGGTCGCAGGCTCGAATCCTGCCTTGGGTATGGATGAGTGTGATGTCCTTAGGTTAGTTAGGTTTAAGTAGTTCAAAGTCTAGGGGACTGATGACCTCAGATGTTAAGTCCCATAGTGCTTGAGCCATTTGAACCGTTTTGTAGAGACGTGGCTTAGCCACAGTCTGGGGGATATTTCGAGAACGAATTTTCACTTTGCAGCGGATCGTGCGCTGATGTGAAATTTCATGACAAATGAGGAGTGTGTGGCGGACCGAGATTCGACCTCGGGACATTATCCCTTCTGTGAAGTACCAACTGAGCCGCTCAAGCACGACTTGAGACCTTTCCGCACAGAAAACTTCACACGAGGTCTGCTGCGTATACTGTTACGTGTTATTAATAGGCACTCAAGTCAGTGCAACGTATGAAAACAACATCAAGTAGAAACGTGTTGCGCATATAACCTTATATATCAAGCACAATATGATCCACGATAGCTTTAAGTAATCCGAACATTTTTATTTCGTTTCCTTATGCCTTACTTCATTACGATGCTACGACATGGAACCATACACACAAACACACACACACACACATATACACAGGGTGTTACAAAAAGGTACGGCCAAACTTTCAGGAAACATTCCTCACACACAAATAAAGAAAAGATGTTATGTGGACATGTGTCCGGAAACTCTTAATTTCCATGTTAGAGCTCATTTTAGTTTCGTCAGCATGTTCTTCCACGTACGCTCAATGGAGCACGTTATCATGATTTCATACGGGATACTCTACCTGTGCTGCTAGAACATTTGCCTTTACCAGTACGACACAATATGTGGTTCATGAACGATGGAGCTCCCGCACATTTCAGTCGAAGTGATCGTACGCTTCTCAACAACAGATTCGGTGACCGATGGATTGGTAGAGGCGGACCAATTCCATGGCCTCCACGCTCTCCTGACCTCAACCCTCTTGACTTTCATTTATGGGGGCATTTGAAAGCTCTTGTCTACGCAACCCCGGTACCAAATGTAGAGACTCTTCGTGCTCGCATGGTGGACGGCTGTGATACAATACGCCAATCTCCAGGGCTGCATCAGTGCATCAGGGATTCCATGCGACGGACGGTGGATGCATGTATCCTCGCTAACGGAGGACATTTTGAACATTTCCTGTAACAAAGTGTTGAAGTCATGCTGGTACGTTCTGTTGCTGTGTGTTTCCATTTCAGGATTAATGTGATTTGAAGAGAAGTAATAAAATGAGCTCTAACATGGAAAGTAAGCGTTTCCGGACACATGTCCACATAACATATTTTCTTTCTTTGTGTGTGAGGAATGTTTCCTGAAAGTTTGGCCGTACCTTTTTGTACCACGATATATATATATATATATATATATATATATATATATATATATATATATATATATATATATATATATATAACCTTGAATGTTCAAGCTGAATAAAAAAAAGGTTGCAAGTTAAGTGGCATTATCAGCACTGCTTTAAGCTTTTAGGGTGTCTTCATCAGCCGGCCGGAGTGGCCGAGCGGTTCTAGGCGCTTCAGTCTGGAACAGCGCGACCGATATGGTCGCAGGTTCGAATCCTGCCTCAGGCATTGATGTGTGTGATGTCCTTAGGTTAGTTAGGTTTAAGTAATTCTAACTTCTAGGGGACTGATGACCTCAGATTGTGAGTCCCATAGTGCTCAGAGCCATTTGAGCCAGCCATTTGTCTTCATCGTTGTCCACTTTTCCTACACTGTTGACGACTCAATTTCATCGTCTTCAGAGCCTTTCCCTAACGGAAGGACTTCAGCGGTTATTTCAATAGGGAATCTTCCATCAATTCCTCTGGCTTTATTGTATGCGACATTCCATTCGAAATCGCTGACGTAACTGTTAAGTCTACTTATCTATTCCGGGTTAAAACTCAATTTTTACATTATTTGTGCAGTTATGTAGCATTGCTCATTGCTGCAGCTCTTTTTACAAAATTTGACAAATAAATCCGAAGGCATTTTCATTCTCTTGCCTTTAATGTACAGTATCTACTACCTAATTTTAGATTCTGCAATTACCGTCCTTGTTAATTTCCACTGCCAAAATTTTTCCCTTCCGAATACTAATTGTACATCGTTTTTGTCAAACTAAAGTTTTTTGATAGCTCATACGTATTTGTTTCCTCTCAGAATTTGAAATGTTTCATTAATAACTAGTTCAGTAGATCAATTTATGCAGCAGTTTTTATCATTTTGTGCGTAAATCAGTTTCTTAGTCTGGGTAAAAATTTGTAGTATTTGTTTAAAATTTTATTTTTTATTCAAACTTCATTCCATATACACAACTGTGTTTATAATTTCCTTGTTATGTGCCTCTTTCTTCTCTACTTCGCTGAAAGACCTTTCTCCACCTAGTGAAAATCAAAGTGTCAGCTTTTCACAATTATTAATTTTCATTATTCTATAGTTTGTTGTGCCTATAAGGTATATGGTAGAAACAGATCAGTCTGTGTGCGCACTTTAACCATACTCGTTACGCACGCGCCAGAATACCGACATAGCCTAGAGCTGCTGGTGCAGCTCTCCATAATAGACTAGCTTGAGTGGTTCGTAGACTTTGGTTAGTTATGTCATCAATTCTAAATTCCAGCCTAACGGAGCTGTCAACACGCAGAGTCAACCCCTGCACGATACATTGTCTGCTTGCGGAACATGTACTTTCAAAGGATGGTCAGCGCTGGTCATTGAACAGTACACTGTGGAAGATAGTGTGAATTGTGTGGAAGATTGCATATATATTTATGTGAGTACTCCTAAAGACAATAATAGTAAACTTGCAGATAATAACATGAGATTTTACGTGCGGTAGTCGAAGAAACCGTAAGTATCAAAACATCAAATTCAATACGGTATCATGAAACTATTTGATGTGTACGAAATATTCTATGCATAACTCCCACAGTGACACTTAGGTGAAGTACTTAATTACATCACTAATTTCAAGAAATTAGGGGGTTGTACATCCAGATTCGGACGCATCGAAAATTACAGAATACGAGAAATTATAAGAGAAATAAAGGCATTATTCTCGATGCAATAGATAGCAAAATATTAACTTGGCATGGCCACCCTAACGAATGGATGGTAGACTATGCCCAAAGCGAATTTATGAATGGACACCAGCTGAGCTAATAAGACAACGAAGACCATCTAGAAGGTGGGAGCAAGATGGTAAAGATACGACAAATGAAGATGGGAGCAAGATGGTAAGGATATGATAAATTAAAAGGCAATTCAGGAAAAAGATTGTATGGATAGCAAGCTGTGGATGTTGAGAAACGGAAGACAGCTACCACACTTCAAAAACGTGTTCTGCTGTCCAGGGAAAAATAAGCGTTAATGGCTCGCTCTTGCCACACGTACTTGGACTTCCTAATAAATCTAAAAACTTACGACTTTTAATAGCTATAATTATTAGTCTGCAAATGACGAAAACACTGATGTAATGTAATGTTAACTTCTGAGGTCATCAGTCCCCTAGAACTTAGAACTACTTAAACCTAACTAACCTAAGGACATCACACACATCGATGCCTGAGGCAAGATTCGAACCTGCGCCCGTAACAGTCGCGCGGTTCCGGACTGAAGCGGCTAGAACCGCTCGGCCACCACGGCCGGCTCTGCACTTACAGTCGTTGCTCCCTGTATATACAGATCGCGAGAGGTATAAATGCAGATATTGTGATGATTCGTACCTTAATATGTACCTACTTTAGAGTGTTAGTTAATGTTCTCTTCAGTCTTCTCACAACACGTCACAAAATTTAATACCTGATGTGTTCTGCACGGTCGCAACTCCACCAATAAGTGGACTACGACAGTATAGACTAACCGTTTGTGCCTTCCTACCGACACTGCAATATCTGGAGGTACTAACCAACCTAAAAACACACTACTCCTAATGGCAATAATTATTAGTCTGTAAATGAAGTAAATACTGCTGTAATGTTGTTCAGGACGATGTCCTCAATCGCGAAAAAATATCTGAACTATACCTCTAACATCCCGTATATATATTCACAGCACTAGTGTCCGCTCATACTAGTAACAGTTGGTTTTGCCTAAGCTATTTTTTGTTACAAGGTTTTCCTTTGTGTCGACAGGGGATCCTGTTTCTCTGCGGGAGGAAAAGTATCTCTGAATTGTATGAGAGGAAGCCATGACATAAAGAACTAATGATGGCCTGTCATCCCGGAAACAGTCTATCGGCTAATAGCTTGGCGGCTCTGTAACGACCACAATAAGCCTTGCCGCTTGCACGATCTGCCAAGAGACATGAGATAGGGTCGAGGCGGTACGGCAATAAGAGCTTACAAAACGCACTGATACTCAAGTATGTAGTTTCTGCATAACATTGCATGCCGCTGCACACGAGATCACGGTACTGCTGAGGCAGCGTTTCCCAATACTAGACACACTTGTAAATGACTGGCTGACTATTTGCTCGCAGTACAGTGACCTGTAAGAGTAATACGTCGTCCGATGTCTCCAACTTGCAGTTAACAGTAACAGTAACAGTTAGCTTACGTAGCCTATGAGTTGACGTAATGCAGGCTCTTTGTGTATCGTTGTCCAAGATATGTCATGTATGTGTGGAACGCCAACGTTCCATACCAACACAGTTTAATCTCCTCCGCCCCCCCCCCCCCAAGTAAAAAAGCTCTAAAATGTTAAAATAATCTTATGTAGATGTATAGTACATCAGCTGTTACGAATATAAAGTCACGTTACAAACAATTGCGAGATTTGATTATTTAAGAATCGATCTTCGTAAGAAAGAGAACTAAGAATGCGTCAAAATTTTGGGAAGACAAATAATACTAATATCACTGATTCGATTTCATCTAACGAATAGACGAGAAATCATTGAACTGAAGTTTATATGAATCTGTATACTCCGATACGAGACACCAATATACTACTCTCTCATCCACTGGCTGCAACCAAAATCAATGATTATATATTATTGAAGGAATTGGATAGATTTTCAAGAAGGAATTAAAATAGATTCTTAGGGATGAGATATAATATAAAGTATAGACATGCAGTAAATGAGAATTGTTCCTTTATATTTGATGCAAAGTCCCTTGAAATGCTTCAGTATCGTAGCAGAAAAGAGTTCATTGTCACGCAGAACGAGGTGACAGCTGGTTGTGCCGAATGGCTACAATAAATTATGAGCCAGTTGTGAGGTCTCTACGTAACGTATCCCTTCGATAGTTTTAACCCCATTGAACTGTACCTTTGTCGTAAATCTTCTCATAAAACATGAAGTAATAATAGTAAAGTTTAGATAAAACTTCATAGCTCTTACTTCAATGATTACCTGAATATTCAATTCTACTTAAAAGAAATTTTTATCTATTACGTACATGAGACACACTTTTGTTGATGTAATATAATAAAGCAGGCAATTCATAAATGTTAGTGATTTATTAGTCTAGATATCTGAAAATTCTTAAAATAGTTACAGTTCCTCAGAATGGCTTAATTTCAATATGTAGCTATGTAAGGGAAGTTTAAGTAAAGTGTGCGTTTCAACAGTAGATATACACTCCTGGAAATTGAAATAAGAACACCGTGAATTCATTGTCCCAGGAAGGGGAAACTTTATTGACACATTCCTGGGGTCAGATACATCACATGATCACACTGACAGAACCACAGGCACATGGACACAGGCAACAGAGCATGCACAATGTCGGCACTAGTACAGTGTATATCCACCTTTCGCAGCAATGCAGGCTGCTATTCTCCCATGGAGACGATCGTAGAGATGCTGGATGTAGTCCTGTGGAACGGCTTGCCATGCCATTTCCACCTGGCGCCTCAGTTGGACCAGCGTTCGTGCTTGACGTGCAGACCGCGTGAGACGACGCTTCATCCAGTCCCAAACATGCTCAATGGGGGACGGATCCGGAGATCTTGCTGGCCAGGGTAGTTGACTTACACCTTCTAGAGCACGTTGGGTGGCACGGGATACATGCGGACGTGCATTGTCCTGTTGGAACAGCAAGTTCCCTTGCCGGTCTAGGAATGGGTTCGATGACGGTTTGGATGTACCGTGCACTATTCAGTGTCCCCTCGACGATCACCAGTGGTGTACGGCAAGTGTAGGAGATCGCTCCCCACACCATGATGCCGGGTGTTGGCCCTGTGTGCCTCAGTCGTATGCAGTCCTGATTGTGGCGCTCACCTGCACGGCGCCAAACACGCATACGACCATCATTGGCACCAAGGCAGAAGCGACTCTCATCGCTGAAGACGACACGTCTCCATTCGTCCCTCCATTAACGCCTGTCGCGACACCACTGGAGGCGGGCTGCACGATGTTGGGGCGTGAGCGGAAGACGGCCTAACGGTGTGCGGGACCGTAGCCCAGCTTCATGGAGACGGTTGCGAATGGTCCTCGCCGATACCCCAGGAGCAACAGTGTCCCTAATTTGCTGGGAAGTGGCGGTGCGGTCCCCTACGGCACTGCATAGGATCCTACGGTCTTGGCGTGCATCCGTGCGTCGCTGCGGTCCGGTCCCAGGTCGACGGGCACGTGCACCTTCCGCCGACCACTGGCGACAACATCGATGTACTGTGGAGACCTCACGCCCCACGTGTTGAGCAATTCGGCGGTACGTCCACCCGGCCTCCCGCATGCCCACTATACGCCCTCGCTCAAAGTCCGTCAACTGCACATACGGTTCACGTCCACGCTGTCGCGGCATGCTACCAGTGTTAAAGACTGCGATGGAGCTCCGTATGCCACGGCAAACTGGCTGACACTGACGGCGGCGGTGCACAAATGCTGCGCAGCTAGCGCCATTCGACGGCCAACACCGCGGTTCCTGGTGTGTCCGCTGTGCCGTGCGTGTGATCATTGCTTGTACAGCCCTCTCGCAGTGTCCGGAGCAAGTATGGTGGGTCTGACACACCGGTGTCAATGTGTTCTTTTTTCCATTTCCAGGAGTGTAGTTCAGTGTGCGTTAATGAGTTTCTAACGTTTTGCTGTCGTATGAAATGAGTTGTTGTACTGCATGGTACGAAAAAGGATTGTAATGCTGTCAGAATTTATATTATGTTAGGAATATCTTTACTTCTGCTCCGCAAAACTGTAGAGACCGCAATTGTTAAGTTTCCTTCGATTTCTGAAAAGTTCGATTTCCGTGAAAGTTTAATTTTATTTAAGCAAGCATCTTGGTTGTGCGAAGGAAATCTCTCATTAAGAGTGAACAAGGACTTAAGCCAATTGATTGCAGATCCGTACTAGACGATGAGAATCGAGCATAATCCCGCGCTACGTAGTGTCTAAAGGCAAGCTGCAGGGAGTAGCAGCCATGCACTTTTAATAGCAAGGCGTATTTCTTGCTGTTTCAAGTAACTTTTCGAATTACGACACGAGTAAGTGGTCCAAGGAGAATCATTTTGTCTCGTGGGAATGTGAATTAACAGTGTCAAAGCTTTTATTCATAACTACTTTTTCAAACTAAATGTTTTGAGTAATTAGTACTGGTTCCATGTGGCGTGTTTCGTGGAGTTGGCGGCAGAGGAAAAAGCTTCCTGCTCAGATCAGTCCTACATTATATCTAAGCAAGTAATCTAAATTATGGGGCAGCATGTGAACATTTATTTCAGAAATTAAAAATTATTTTCCATGAATGTTACCAGGAACTTTGCCAAACCGATGTAGATTCATACTAATCGTTTAAGTGAATTTTGTATGCGACTGCACAAAACAACTGAATGATGAGATGGGATAGCATACAACGAAAAAATGTTAGTCGTAATAGTTTATATGGTTTACAAATGTTTGAAGAAATAACACATTACGCAGCAACAGAACCGTCAGAAAATATAATGGATCGTTATGCAGCTGGAGGGTAGTGTACATAGGAACTGGTGATTCTTCCCGGTCGGTGTGGTGGCCGCGCACTAGAGACTGCCATAAGAACTGCTTATTAAGCACTTGCCGGCATTTTGTACTGTTTTAACTTCTCTCCCCATTAAACTGTAGTTACATTATTATGACTGAATAATATGTAGTTACTTTAATGGAAACATTTGGGCGAATTATAAATTTAATTCCTATTTGAATTCACCTGTCTATAAAACAAAACGATTAGACAGTTACAGTTCATAATCGTATTATATCTGCCTCTCCATGTCGAAGTCAGCGCATGGGATAAAATTTCTGTGGCTCTACAGAATTCCGGCGATCGTCGACTCTGAAAATTCTTATAATATTCAGAAACACAATCGTACGCCGTGGGGAAGCCGTCTTGTGAGCTATGAAATACTCACTCTGCAGCATGGGAATCAGTGTCCAAGTTGTGTACTCATTTCGATAAAACTCCAAAAATTAATCTCTCGAAATAGAGCATAAACGACCGTGGTTCAGGCTTTACTGATTTCCTACAGGTTACGACACACAAACTAATGTCCCGGGCGACACAAAAGGTAGAAGTTTGAATAACCAAAGAGTTAAACGTACTTTTTCCTTTCATGACATTATATTGTTCTTCATAGCTTCAATTCAGGATACATCACCTCTTATATGAGATGAAATGTTGTCATAATTATTCAAATTACATTCCACATTCAAAATAGCAACTTCGAATAATGCCGCTAATTACAGTCCCTACCTGTTCGTACCCTCCGCAGTTGCAAAATCAGAAGTAACTAAGTCCATAGAATACGTAATGTTTCACACACTATTCACAGACCTTTTATATCACTAGTCAGAGATAATCTCTTTCTTTATCGCAGTCGTAATGAGACTTTGATCCATATAGGTTACTTGCGCAGTCACGCATAAACATTAGCTCTAGAAGAGAAAAAAGTTATCCAAAAAGGGTGATACTACACTGTTCTAGTTATTTTGAGACATGAGGTATCTTGTAAAGCGTTTCTAAGTATTATGTGTTCTATACCTTTGTGCTGTATAATATATTGAAGGTATTTTGAGGATATAATTACTTCCTCAGTTTACATCGTCTGAACAGGCCTTGAAGGCGCAACGGTACCGACCGGCCGCCGTGTCATCCTAAGCCCATAGGCGTCACCGGATGCGGATATGGAGGGGCATGTGGTCAGCATACCACTCTCCAGCCGTTGTCAGCTTTCGAGACCGATGCCACTGCTTCTCAATCAAGTAGCTCCTCAGTTAGATTCACGAAGGCTGAGTGCAGCCCACTTGCGAACAGCACTCGGCAGACCCAGATGGTTACCCATCCAAGTGCTAGCCATGTCCAACAGCGCTGAACCCCTGTGATCTGACGGGAAACAGTGTTATCACTGTGGCAAGACCATTAGCATGTCTCCAGTTAAAAAGTTTTATGATGAATGGAATTCTATATATTTTTAAAAATAGTTACACAACGTATGGTGGGTTAAACCATACTTCGTCAGTCGTCCGCCAACTTGTACCCTGAAATAGAAAGATTTTTATCATAGAAAACGTGTCACTTGGAAATGAAGTGTTTGTTTTATGTTTCAACAGTTATGCTTTCGTTTTAGAATGTTTCCAAATATGTACATTCATGGGCCCCAGCCCTACATTGATACCGGTGAAAGTCGTTTTCCAATAGCTGTTATTGTTCCACAGATATTTTGGGTGGACAAGATAGCTGGAACACCCTGTAGAGAAGGCGGTAGCATCGCGTACACAAGTTAAAAAAACGGCAGCGCGTTGGTTGAGCTGTCATTTGTACCCATGTGATTCATGTGAAAAATTTCCGACGTGCTTATGGCCGCACAGAGTTTGGAAGCGGAATGGTAGCTGGAGCTAGAAGCATGGGACATTCTATTTCGGAAATCGGTAGGGAATTCAATATTCAGAGATCCACAGTGTCAATAGTGTGCCGAGAATACCAAATTTCAGGCATTATCTCTCACGACGGGTCACGCAGTAGCCACCACCGAGAGTAGTGGTGTTTGCGTAGAGCTTTCAGTGCTAACAGATAAGCAACACTACTTCAAATAACTGCCGAAATCAGTGTGGGACGTACGACGAACGTCTTCGTCAAGACAGTGCAGTAAAATGTGGCATTAATGCGTTATGGCAGCAGAAGACATACGCGAGTGCCTTCGCTAGCAGCACGATGTTGCCAGCCCCGCCTCTCCTAGACTCGTGATAATATAGGTTGGACACTAGTCGACTGGAAAACTGCGGCCTTATCAGCAGAGTCCTAATTTCGGTTGGTAAGGGCAGGTGGTAGTGTTCGAGTGTGACGTAGACTTCACGAAGCCGTGGACAAGCTTCCAATAAGGTCTTGTGCAAGCTGCTGATGGCTCCATAATGGAGTGGAATGGTTATAATGGTTCAACTAAACCAACCACTGACGGCTATCTGGTGACCATCAGCAGCCATTCACGGATGTCATGTTCCCAAACAACTACGGAATTATTATGAATAGCAATTTTATTGACTTGTTGAGTCAACGATGAGTTGCTGCACTACGCTGGGTAAAAGGAAATCAGACATGATATTAGGAAGTATCCTCTGACTTTCGTCACAGCAGAGTATACTGGCTGAAAATTACAAGGGAAGAAACAGATATTGCATGTGCTGAAGGCAGACTGTTTCGAGTAATCTGTGGTCATATCCCCTACTGACGTGGATTCACGATAAACGAGCACGTGCATATAGAACATGCGAGTTTCAGAAGGAAATATAATTAAGAGGAGACATGAGATTAATTTTAGTTTTTACTCAATGTATAAGCAAGGAGGTTCACAGTCAGTAGCTACATAAATCCTCCAATGGACCACTTGGAAATACCATATCTCATATTTAAAAAAAAAAAAAAAGTTACTTCCTATGCCTTCAAAACCAAAACAAACCGTCGAGTATCTGCAGAGCAGAAGATTCCAAGTATCACTAAATCAGATAAAGATTTGTACCAGACAAATATCTAACCTTCCTTACAATGTTACAATGCGTGTACAGCTTGCAAATAATGTAGTATAGGATTGAGGCATTCAACTCTAGTATGCACACTTTCTACGAATCTGAATATTTCAGTTTCGAAACGTCTATCTCTCCAATACACAAGACAATAATGTCTGAAATTAACAAGAAGAATGACGTTAGCTGCTGTAGGCAGCACTGAAACTAACGATCAAGCCTATTAAAAGCAATCAATTTACAACTAGCAGATTTGTTCTACCATGCAATAAATAATGTGACTGCCCTCGCAGATGACAGCTCTGAACAGATTGTCTTTGAAGCCCATGAGTGGTTTGAAACTCTTCTATCGATACACAACGTGAAAGACATCCCTGATATATGGTTTTTTTTTCGTACGTAAGTACTGTAAACGCATATTTACATATTTTCAGTTGTTTGAATCCTGTACTAGGAGATCTGTATAACATGAGCGCAACAGAAAACCGAAGGAAAGAAAAAGAACGAAAGGAGGATGGCACAATACTTTCTGGTCACTGAATGTATGAAAATGAGGTCCTGAATAACTCCAAGACTAAAACTTAGTTATAAAGATGTGTTAAGGTGGAATAATTAAGTTTTTGAGATACAACAAGCGAATTCTGACCATCGAGGAATTTTTGTGTGCCCTATAAATGATTGAAGTAGTAATTATTTTGCTCTGTATTCGTGTAAAATAAAGAATGGCGTCACGCCATCTTACAAAATAACCGAAGGCAGAAACTTAATAATCAACCATCCTGTGGTAACAGACACTTCTTCGCATACATCTTAGGAGATCGAAAAGTATTGACTGCAAAATGGAAGAAAATAATCAGTCATATCTATGTACAGTTAGTTGAGACTCTTCTTTTCTGTAGCACAAGTATAATTATTTATTTAATTGCCAAGTAATAGTTTCTATTAATGAGGCAGTGAATACATTTATTTTGTTGTTTCTGAGTGCAGACATTGAAAAAAAAAACACAGTTAATATTTTGCACGTAGCTTACTAAAATTAGCAAACTAAAAAAAACTAAATATTTCAGAATCAATGAATAAATGAATTAATCCCATGTAGTACTACAGTTTAGTGAGCCGAATTTATTACATTTTGTAAAGTTTACAGGTAAACAGTATTGTTTGCATAGGGTAGAGTAGCTAAGACAGGTCACCCCATAAGTAGTGTAGCTAAGCAGTTTCTGTCACAGTTTCCATTGTTGCCAAAGTTATACGAGATGGCGGATCGAAAATGGTTGCCATACACGGGGCTATGTCGCACTGATATCACAGCATGAAGTTTAAGTTTCGGTAGGAAATAGGGCAACTGGGGTACCTGCATTGACCTAACTCCCCCACCCTTCCCTCCACTCCTGTGTTGTCACCCCTCCACCACCTCCACCACCCCACCCATTTTTCACAGATCAGTCACATAACACAAACACTTGTGGGCTCACAGAATTGGTAGACAGTGACTGTGCCATGTCGAGCTGTCGTATCAAAGTTCCTGTTCACCAGTATGAATCATTTAACCACAAACATGTCCATGGGCGTTAATGTCAGCACAGGAACAGACAATGATCTCAAAGTTATAGTGCAAACTGAGAATATGAAGAGAGGTACTAAGTTGAGACACATTCAGATACATTTGGAGAGTCTTGCAGCAAGCTGACTTATACACTCCTGGAAATGGAAAAAAGAACACATTGACACTGGTGTGTCAGACCCACCATACTTGCTCCTGACACTGCGAGAGGGCTGTACAAGCAATGATCACACGCACGGCACAGCGGACACACCAGGAACCGCGGTGTTGGCCGTCGAATGGCGCTAGCTGCGCAGCATTTGTGCACCGCCGCCGTCAGTGTCAGCCAGTTTGCCGTGGCATACGGAGCTCCATCACAGTCTTTAACACTGGTAGCATGCCGCGACAGCGTGGACGTGAACCGTATGTGCAGTTGACGGACTTTGAGCGAGGGCGTATAGTGGGCATGCGGGAGGCTGGGTGGACGTACCGCCAAATTGCTCAACACGTGGGGCGTGAGGTCTCCACAGTACATCGATGTTGTCGCCAGTGGTCGGTGGAAGGTGCACATGCCCGTCGACCTGGGACCGGACCGCAGCGACGCACGGATGCACGCCAAGACCGTAGGATCCTACGCAGTGCCGTAAGGGACCACACTGCCACTTCCCAGCAAATTAGGGACACTGTTGCTCCTGGGGTATCGCCGAGGACCATTCGCAACCGTCTCCATGAAGCTGGGCTACGGTCCCGCACACCGTTAGGCCGTCTTCCGCTCACGCCCCAACATCGTGCAGCCCGCCTCCAGTGGTGTCGCGACAGGCGTGAATGGAGGGACGAATGGAGACGTGTCGTCTTCAGCGATGAGAGTCGCTTCTGCCTTGGTGCCAATGATGGTTGTATGCGTGTTTGGCGCCGTGCAGGTGAGCGCCACAATCAGGACTGCATACGACCGAGGCACACAGGGCCAACACCCGGCATCATGGTGTGGGGAGCGATCTCCTACACTGGCCGTACACCACTGGTGATCGTCGAGGGGACACTGAATAGTGCATGGTACATCCAAACCGTCATCGAACCCATCGTTCTACCATTCCTAGACCGGCAAGGGAACTTGCTGTTCCAACAGGACAATGCACGTCCGCATGTATCCCGTGCCACCCAACGTGCTCTAGAAGGTGTAAGTCAACTACCCTGGCCAGCAAGATCTCCGCATCTGTCCCCCATTGAGCATGTTTGGGACTGGATGAAGCGTCGTCTCACGCGGTCTGCACGTCCAGCACGAACGCTGGTCCAACTGAGGCGCCAGGTGGAAATGGCACGGCAAGCAGTTCCACAGGACTACATCCAGCATCTCTACGATCGTCTCCATGGGAGAATAGCAGCCTGCATTGCTGCGAAAGGTGGATATACACTGTACTAGTGCCGACATTGTGCATGCTCTGTTGCCTGTGTCTATGTGCCTGTGGTTCTGTCAGTGTGATCATGTGATGTATCTGACCCCAGGAATGTGTCAATAAAGTTTCCCCTTCCTGGGGCAATGAATTCACGGTGTTCTTATTTCAATTTCCAGGAGTCTATATCGAGGAGCAGTTGACACCTAAGTACAACACATTCTGTCTGGTATTCCCATCTTCAACAGTAGGAGTGTTAGTGCAGTAATTACTAACTGCGCCTAGTGGTGCTATTTTAAAATTAACACCTCAAGAAGCATCACAGGACGTATTTCTAAAACAACAAAGTGATGCAGCGGAGTGAGAGTAGATCTGTGGAATTGTTTATTGTAAGACAGGGGGAGCATTGAGTCACAGATGTGCTGTTCATGATTTTGGTAACTCTATCATTCTAAGATCAATGAAAGTTCATTGAAGGGTGGTGTACCTACTCCAACAGGTGTTGCAGACAATAAATGTGGAATTCAAATCATACAAAAATAGTTACTAGTGGAATGCTGTTCGATAGTTTCCAAATGTCAGTCATTGTTATTCAAGTACAGTGATGCTATGACTGGTACTCCCTCCAACCATTAACAAATGTTCCATTAAAACTAGAGTCTTCCATGCCATATACATGCAAATGAACTCCATCCTGATTTCAAAATGTAATCTGTGTATGATGAAAATACAGCCCATTTAGCGAAGCAATGCAATCAGATGCCTGTACCATAGTTACCAAATACCATTCAGGACTATTGAAATAAAGTGATGCTGTCTGTGGTACTTCCACCCACCATTAACAAATGTGCCAATAAAACTACAGTCTTCCATGCCCTATGCATGCATACAAAATATAATTTGCTTATGAATAAAAAAAGAAATATGCAGTATCCCAGAGTTGTAATGGAATGAAATGAATGTAACTTAATCTCCAAACATCTCTCATGATTATTTAAATACAGTGATGCTATTTGTGGTACTCCTTCGCACCAATAATAAATGTTCCATTAATACGAAATTATTCCATGTCACATAAATTCATATAGATTCGCTTCTAATTTCGAAATATAACTGCCCAAGAAGAAAAAAAATCGCGGTAATCCTAGGGTGTATAGGAAACAGCTGCATTAACATAGTTTCCAAACGACTATCAGCGCTACTTAAGTACAGAGACGCAGTGTAAAGTACTCCCTTCTATAATTAATAAATGTTCCATTAAAGCTACAGCCTTCTTCACCATTTAGACCATGTGTTAATTTTTGAAATGTACTTCCGTATCGCGAAGGGATCAAACTTCAAACTTTCCATTTCCCTAGTTTTAAATAAGAGCTTAAAAACCAGATTCTTTTTAACGGAGGGATCTTCCTATTACATTCCTACAAAAGTGGGAAGAGTGTGGAACGCATCAATGCCAGGAACGTAGATTTCCGATGAGGTGGTGACTATATGCCACAAATTCTAAGAACATAAGTTGAACTTATTGCAAAATAATTGTAAGAACTGATAGCAACTGCAGTATTGCTGACAGCTGCTCCATCAGAATACCAATTTTGACATCAGCTATTTCCAACAAGTACGGTTTATTCGCGAGTCTTTAGATGCTTACTTCCTACCACATTTGACATGAGGTGGAATTTAACAGTTCCGCTGTTAGTATGGCAGACAGAGTTATTATTTTTTCTGGCGCGCTTTTACATGCGACATTCCAAACACTTAGGTGAAGCATGCTGTCTCTGACGTACATCCACCCCTATAACACTGCCTGTCTGAGCTCTACCATACGAGATATATTTCCTGGTATGAGTTCTCACAGTTTCTGGCAACATATCAACATTATCAGGTATCTTCCTATTGCAGCCCTACAAAAATGGGAAGAGTGTTTGACATTTTCGCTGTCAGAAAGGCGGATTTCACCATTTCCATCATCAGATTCATGTGAATTCGGCTACGCAACAATTCACCGCCCCTGTCAATTTTTTCGAAAGTGGTACTGTGAACATCTCCCACATGATACTAGATTCAACAAACGACGGACTATAAAATTATCTTGCGAGTGTAGGTAAGAAGGTATCAAAACTGAGCAATGTCAAAGAGTAACTTAGGCCAGCTGAATGGATGCAGGAGAATTGTTCTGGAAAAACGTAACACAGAGTAACACTCATTTAATGCATAATACTGAATCTTAAGAATGGGAATATGCATGGGAAACCATATTTAAGTGCTAAAAGTTACCAGCAGGTGTAGGAATGGGGAAGGAATAGAGGTATCAGAAGTGATAAGAATCAACGAAAAGCTTTGCCTAGCCTAATGTTTTTCGTACATAAACCTGACTTTTTTTAGCCATCCGTAACGAGTAGTCTGGTACTTCGCTATTGTTCCAGGTGGCCAGAATTTCCAAGAAATACATTCTTCGGCTACCGAGAAGCGTCCTGTCCATATATGACTGATTTCTGCAGACAGGAAGGGAAACCTCTTGTTCCACTGTGTGGTGATGTGATCAGTGACGTTATACATGTTCGTTGGGGCTGTACTGAGGCAAGTCGTTACAAGTCTCTCTCTCTCTCTCTCTCACCCCATCCAGGAGGTCGGAGAGTTCCAGTAGCCTGTTATTTGACTGTGAGGTATAATGCCATTCTATACATTTCCTATTTTTATTTGGTTGAGAGAATATCTATTCTAAAGTGTTGTTCACATCGAGATGGTGCAACACTGGTGGAAGAGATATTTGCTGGTTCTCTACACTTGAGAAACACACGTGTTTTATGAATATTAAACATTAGTTGACTCTGTAAATTACAAGCATTATCTGAAATCTGTTATGTCGTTGACATCGGTATTCGTTAAAAAAAATATGAGTGAAACTACCAGCTTCCTCTGTTTTCGAGGTTTCATATAAATATCTTCTCAGACGAGATAAGTCTCTAGTTATTCAGTGGTTTGCAGGACGCCTGCTTAGACACCAGTGTGGGTTTCCCATTGTAGAACTTTGCTTCCAGAAGTCAGGAGAGCAAAAAATAAGTGCCTTAACATCCCTGACTACTGCAGCAAATATTAACTAATTCCATTCAGTATTTCGGAACAGTGATGAACACCACAGTAGTTGTAGGAGTCTGAAATTCTTTTCTCTCTGACAGTGCCTCCAAACAAGTAGCTGAAACTCGTAAAGGGTGGTTGGGGGGTGGACAGAAAGTGGGGATGGCTATAGGGTAGTTTCCAGAGCCATCTGGTGGCGGTATTGTGGACTATGGCAGTCCGCCTTCAAACTTCAAGGCAAACATACACATACGTGATAAAAAAAAAAGCGATGGTGCGGTGGTAGATGTTGGCAGAAAGTGGTGTTGGTGTGGGGGGAGGGGGTTGGAAGAATGGGGAGGACTTACTCATCAGGATAACACCACCAAGTACACATTGCCGACCAGAAATTAATGAAGTACACTAACCTATCCTTCCTCTGCAGCAGGTGGGCACAGACTGTCCATTTCTCATTATTTCCAGGGGTGGGGTGGTGTTGGAGAATAGGTGACGCCATCACAGTTGTGGGAGGGATGGGGGGGGCTAGGTTAGTGTAGATACCCCAGTTGCCCTATGTCCCACCAAAATTCGAATTTCCCACTATGACATCAATACGATTTTGCCACATCTATCGCCGTCATCTCCGATTCGCGATCTTGGATAAAATTGGCAAAATCGCAAGCTGCAGCAGAAACTGCTTAGCCCCACTACTATCAAATACATCCAGGACGTTTGCCAGTAAGTTTTATCTTTTACAGTCGCCGAATTAAGAGGCCGATTTTGTTGTTTACCTAATGAATCTATTTACTTTTTTGCGTGGCATTTAAAAGAAACTTCTAAGAGAACTTCAGTGGCATAAAATGAATGGGACTTCACCAAATACAAGATAACAACGCCGCAAACCACTGTCCCTCAGTCAAAGAAGAGGTTTCACAAACACGTAACTCAGATACGGTTCGTGTGTTTATTATCACGGCTGTCATACCAAGGGCTCAAAATGTTGACCTTGAGCATTGCTGTGCGCTATAAAGAGAATATGAAGAACCAATACTGCCCGTTGAATTTAATCTGGAGTTGACAGCAGCATGGGCCCTTGTTATAAAGCATTTCACGTCTTCGGGAGTCGTTGGCGTTAAAAGACGTTCGCATTTATTTTTGTCAAAGATTAAAGTATAGAAATATTAGTTAGTGTGCAGTCCATTTTGAATTTCCTCAACGACCGTTCCAATGGTCTCCAACGGAAGATAAGGGATATCCGTCATGTTACGTTCCACACTGATTGCCTTATGTCCAGTGGATGTGTTTCAATAACGATGACAGCAACATACCTTAGGAAGTCGAGATACTTGAGTGTACTGAGATTCCCATCACTAAAACAAGGACCAATGATGAGAATTTTGAAAAAAAGAGGCACCAAAATTGTGTTGTTTTATCCGCTTCTTAAGCCATCGTGGATTTTCAACAGTTATTACATATAGCGAAGACTGACTTGCTCATGGTTTGTGAACGATGCTTCTTCTTTAAAAAAAATATTGGGTAGATATGCCGCATCACTTTGCACTTTTCGTAGATAACATTCGGGGAACTGTAACCGATTTTGGAAGTCGTTGCCATGAAGCTGTAGATGCAGCGAAATATGAAGAGGATGAAATGTGATAGAATGTAATTTCCGCATAACACTCATTTATTTGAACCCTCTCGTACCTCCGAGAAGCCTTTTACAAGGGAGTAGTCCAATCCGACATGTCGAAACCTACCCTGAAATTTTTCACACAGTAAGGGTGCCACGAAAGAAATGCATTCGTAAATTTTTGTCAATTAAGGTGCATTAATAGTGTTCTTAAGAAGATGTTAAAGTTATTAATTTTTCTACACGAAAACCCGCTTATAACAGCGACTTGTACAACCTTTTCTGCATAGCATGTGAATCGGTGAAAAAGCAGGCGCAGCTGTGACGAGAACGTAGCTCTGCGAATTTTAAGCATTTAAACCGTATGAAAAATGCCTGAAATCATAACTTTTTAAATCACTTGCAGTACATATCGACGCCGGCCGGAGTGGTCGAGCGGTTCTAGGCGCTACAGTCTGGAACCGCGCGACCGCTACGGTCGCAGGTTCGAATCCTGCCTCGGGCATGGATGTGTGTGATGTCCTTAGGTTAGTTAGGTTTAAGTAATTCTAAGTTCTAGGGGACTGATGACCGCAGATGTTAAGTCCCATAGTGCTCAGAGCCATTTGAACCATTATTCATGACTCTTAGCATGTAGTATCTAGGGCTTTAAAAACTTTAAATAAAACAGCAAGGACACAATTCGTTTGACTAATATTACGAAAGAGGAGTGGATTAAATACTGTAATAACCTATGGTATGACCCTAACATAAAAGGAAGAAAGAGTAAGGAAACTGATAAATACAAATAGAAGGCCTGGAAGACAACCTCAAGAAAAAGACCGAAAATCAATTGGTACTCTGTCACATTGACTTCTAGGTTAATTTCACACCATAGTGCTCAAAGCCATTTGAACCAGTTCATATCGACACATGAAATATGTTTAGATTTAAATGTTACACAAATGAGTAGTAGAAGAAAGTAATCAAGGCAGTGAATGATGTTACATTATGGATGCGTTCCATCAGTCGGCACTTTAATTTGCTAACATAGAATATGTTATAAAAAGTCGTGAAGCAATATCTTATTATGATTTTTCAGTAACGTATATGTTTCTAACGATTAAACAGTTCCTGTTTTATTCCCTGTCGTCACAACAAAAACGCTAAGTGTCTATTGACTGACGAAAGCTTCTGTTGCCGAAAATCCCCGTTGGATAACTTATCGAACCGATATTCGGAGAGTAGTGTGGGGCAATTCTGAAGCCACTGAGGTATATCTTGCGAAGGGATCACGATGAATAATTTAGGGCTCAATATAAGCCAATTCGTCATTTATCGGCAGCTCTCAGGTGACTGGAACAAGGCAGGAAATTGATAATAATACTAGTAGGCAATATCCTCTACCATGCATTGTAAAGCAACTTGTGGTGAAAATACGTAAATGTTGACGGAAAAATGCAAAACAGTAATATATGGGTGCTGTTGCAACGTACATTTTAATTTTAAGGGATATTAGTAACCACCGCCGTTATGGCCACAGATGGGCGAATCACGTCCGCCTGACCGCCGAGTCTTCCTCTGACACTGGGGTTATTTGGATGCGGTATGGAGGGGTGGGAGTCTGCAGACCGCGCTAACGGCCGTTGTGCGTTTAGCAGACAGGGTACTGCTACTACTCTAGTATGTAATTCTCCAGTGGGCATCACTGAGACTAAGAGCGCCGGTTTAAAACCCTCCCACCAAGGAAAAATCTTTGGCAGTATCGGAAATCGTAGCACGATGCTCCTCACGGCGGATAGCCACGCTCACCACTCAGCTACAGAGGCGGACTGTTTAAAGGATGCTGTTTACAATAATCACAACGCTTGAAGCAATCGGTATTTTCTTCTAGGACAGTTTGTAAGTAGGCGGATTAGGTTTTTATGTTGGTAACGCCACGTAGCACTCTTGCATTAATATTGCTGACTGCCCTATGTGCAGTCTGTGGCTGGTTGGACTCGTTGTTGAAAGTTAATCGTGCAGTGTTGGGCTGTTGGAGGTGAACAGCCAGTAGTGTTGGGCTGTTGGCGGTGAGCCGCCAGCAGTGCTGGATATGGGGAGAGAGATGCCAGAGTTTTGAGAGGTTACTGTGGGCGGACGATCTGGTCGTGTATCCATCAGAAAAAGGAAATTTGTAAAACTGGATATTATATATATATATATATATATATATATATATATATATATATATATATATATATATATAATGAATTCTGAACACTATTAAGGTAAATACATTTACTGTTCTCTATCAAAATCTCTCATTTGCTAACTATGCCCATCAGTAGTTAGTGCCTTCATTAGTCAGAATATTTTATTTAGCTGGCAGTATTGGCGCTTGCGGTATTGCGGTAGTTCGAGTAATGAAGATTTTTGTGAGGTAAGTGATTCATGAAGGGTATAGGTTATTGTTGGTCAGGGCCATTCTTTTGAAGGGGTTACTGAAAGTCAGATTGCGTTGCGCTAAAGTATTATGTGTCAGTTTAGACATGATCAGAATAAGTAAAGATAAAAAAGTTTCAGTACGTTTAGTTTTGCTCAGCTTTTTCAGAATCAGATAACGTAAGAGTTTTTCCAGCACTGTAATTCTTAATTTTCTATGGGGATGTTACAAGTTATGCAGTATTCCCACATATTTTCACATTTTTATCTTACACATATGAGTTTTGTTTTATTTGGGCAACAACATAACTGAACATGGTCGACGTAGAGAGGCTATAAAATGTAGCTTGAAATGACAAAAAAAAGTTTTTGAAGAAGATCAATTTGTTAACATCGAATATAGAATTAAGAGGCAGGACGTCTCTTCTAAAAGTATTTCTATGGAAGTAAAACATGGACGATAAACAGTCTAGAGAAGAAGAGAATAGAAAAGTTTGAAGCGTGGTTGTACAGAAGAATGTTGAAGATTAGAAGGCAAGTAATTAATGAGGGGATACTCAATAGAATTGCGGGGAAAACAAATTTGTGGCACAACCTGCATAGAAGAAGGGATCGGTTGATAGGACATATTCTGAGATATTAAAGGATCACTAATTTAGTTTTGGATGGACGTGTGTGTGTGTGTGGGGGGGGGGGGCGGTAAAAATCGTAGACGGAGACCAAGATATGAATACAATAAGCATATTCAGAAGGATTTAGGTTGTAGTAGTTATACGAAGATGAAAAGGGCTGCACAGTATAGAACAGAATGGAGGGCTGCTTCAAATCAGTGTTCGGACTGAAGACCACAACAACAAAAACATCTTACACAGGGATATTTTACCTTCGTTTTCTATGCAGAGGGCTGGAAATTCGTTTTTCGCTCTTGGAGTAGGATCAGTATAGGTCAAGGATGCCACATGACATAAACAAAAATAAAACAGTAACTAACATGAAACGTTGTCTCAGAAGGCCAATGTCACATATATTGCTCCTACGACAATATCTGATTCTCCCATTACATTCCAGCCTCTTGCCATACAGAGAGAACATTCTGCGCTCTGTTTCAGGTCAACGTGCACGAACACAAGAAGGACACTTTACTCGCCCCCTGTGGTATACATAAACCGCCGAGATTGCAGTGTGCCCCGCTCGTCCCACTTGCCACCACAAATTCCTCAGATTCCAGGAGCTCACTATGACCCACTGTTAGCCCTTACCCTTGTTAAGAAGTCAACTATAGCTGTATTACCGCCTGACGTCGGTGAAAATCATCAACCACGTTCTTGTGCGAACCGAGTAGCCGCATGGAAATACAGAGAATGAAGATAACTCGACACTCGTGAAAGGTAGTGAAGTGACAGTGTTGGCTTGTTTTTCAGGCAAACTGCGGGCGTCAGTAAACTTTCCGGCAATGCCAGACAATGGTTTCTACGCAATGTATTGGACAGTGTACTGCGGAAGTGGCCCCACTGTTTAGCTGTTTAGCACCGCAGGACGGACGTTAAAACGACCGGAACGCACAGAGCAGTTGGTGCCCCATTTGCATCGACAGAGTGTCATCTTCATGAAAGCAGGATGCAACTTCCGTCTGCATTCATCCATTGCTTCAATATGAAGCGTAAAACCTTTGTACAAACTTCACTAACAGTAATCACTATCTCTGAACGCCAATTGGACACTTTTCGATAACTTACCGTAATACAAAATCCCAAACAGCAACATTTTTTACCCTTTAGGGCGATCGTATTTCAAAAGTATTAACTGTCCCCTGTATACAGCACATCACGAAGCTCGTAGTTTCCGGGCCGACATGAAAAAACGCAATAACATTAAGGGAGATTTCTCAAGATAGTGGTCAGAAAAGCAGTTTGCTGTAGTTTAGTTCTAACTTGGCACTGCATACAGTAACTTTTCTACGTGGACGCGTGCTTTACAGTATTATCAATGATAATTTAGCGTTGTATATAGGTAAAGTCCCCGAACAAGATTGAAGACACTATATTCAGCACACGGTTTAAATTTTATTTTCCACATAAAAATTCCGTTTGTGACCGTCGTCTCTGTTGCAAAGTCTAGATAAAAGAAGAATAAGCACTGTTACAGTAGTCGCCTTCTGAATCATCCCGATATACCATATCTTTTCGTTGCATAATGCACTACATCACATTTATTGTTTCCTTTCCTTCATTCTGTCAGTGTTTTCGAGTAGTACTTACCTGAAATGCAGACCAACTGCACTAGAAACACACGTGCGCACAACTAAATAGCTCTTTTTAAGTCCCTTTTTGGAAAATCCGAAGATACTGGCCACCAGTATCAAGTCTTATATGCAGTAATAATAACGGTATCAACTTTATTTACTGGTTTTATTCATTGGCACCCGGTTTCGGTAAAACAATACGCTTCCTTCAGGCCCCTCCCTGACTCTAGGATATCACGTTGATGCCATGTTCGGGCGCATGCATACCTCCAATACTGTCACTGCATCAGAAAACATAAGTGGACATGTGCCTGTCATGACGTTTCATAAAACACGTTCAATAGGACGCCCAGACGATTTTTTCTTCATTAAACAACGCAATCTAGAGACCTTGGCTCTTTGGTTATCAGACTAATGACAGTGAGGGACAGAGACCAGAAGAAGAAGTTGGGTAGACTTTTACGAGAAGTAGGATATTAGTGGCTTAAATCAACATTAGTATCAAGTAATTTTCTTACCTTTCACAAAGCTTGGAGTGCGGTGAACTTCGATCGATATTTGTAGTCTAGTCAACGGTGTGGTCTTTAGAATCATTCGTGAATGTCGGCCACATCACTTTGGCTGTCTCATTGCTGTGTTGTCCACAAGCAGATCTCATACAGCTGCGCTTATATTCCTGAACGGCAGAGGAAAGAGCAATGTGTGCGGCCACAGTTGTACCATGTGTCAGTGACTCCCTGTCTCAGCTTGCCATTAGCAAACAGCATTGCTATAATGGAAACATGTTGGCCCGATTAATGGTTAGGAGACAGTGCATCAATCACACGTGATCTTTAGAACAGATCTGCATCGGGTCAGAGAGATGCATTACATGGACTGTCTCACCAGATCTTTGGATTCCCAGTTTCGGCAAGTAATCGATTTCTGACTGCGGGTTTTGAATTTAAAACATGAACTTTAGGTCTTTAGCACCTACATGTCCGCCCCCAGTAGCTGAGTGATCAGCGCGACAGAATGGGAACTGTTAATCCAGACAACGGTTCAAGTGTAAATATTCATGAAAATAGTAATGTTAAAGTGAAATATGAAGTATTGTCTCCTGACAGTATTGTGAAAAGGGGCAATGATTCAATAATAGAGACCCCTGTAGTAAAGCAGAAATCAGAATTGTTAATTTATTGGATGATAGTTTATCTGATGAGTTAAAAACGAAACAGTCGTCACAGGTGGTAGAGTTTAAGAAGGATAAGTTAGATATGACTCATCAATCAGATGTTTCATTTCGTTTTGATGATTTTGGTATTGGAGCTAGTTCTTCGTCATCTGAGTGTGATAAAAAACCCGCTAGTGAGCAACCCAAAGATACTGGGGCTATTGATTTAAATGTTATGTTACAAGCAATAGCTAGCAGTAATGCTAAAATGACAGCTGAATTAAAGTCTGAAATAACTGAGGTCAAAAGCAGTAATGCTGAATTAAAGTATGAGATTGTCGCCAGCCAAACTAATTTTAATAAACGATTGGAGGTAATGGACAATACCTTCACGGCTGGTTGCAATAAGTTGAAAGAGGATCTGGACAGTTTGAATTATAAAATTGATTACAATCATGAGGATATTAAGAAAAAGGTTGCTCAACTATTTTCTGAAATGTATAAAACAGTAAATTTCGAAATTGCTGAGGTTCGCAAAGACTTCCAAATGGGAGATGCGAAAAATACACGTTGGAACTCGAAATATCTTTATGTTAATGGTTTCCACGAAACTCGACACGTTCTCATCATTCGGTACTGTCATAGACGAAAAATACAAGTTGGAACTCGAAATATCTTGTTATGATCAAAGTATCTGAACTTACGTCTAATGGACCACTAGATATCACCAGAGGCGGCACCAACTGTATAAGAAGAGGTGGGAAGTATTGCAATGCGGAAACTGAAGCAATAACATCAGAATTGGTCCATCAGGGGAGCTCAGTGACTTGGAACACTTGAGAGGTGGCATGAGCCCCCTCTCATATTTCTATCTTACGATTCTCCTCTCTAATTGCATGCAGTGGAAAGTTGCTATTCCTTCACACGCGGACTTCCCACGCAGCGTCTCTCGTCACCCGGGTGGTCCAGTGACAGGCGGGCTCTGTTGACTTTGAAAGGGTAAGCCGACAGGTGTTAGGGAGTCGAGTGAATGCTTTCCAGACGCTGACATTGTCAAGAGGCACGCCCGCAGGGCCTGAAGTAGCGGCTGGGCTAGAGGTTCCGTTACTTTGCAGAAACTTAGCGAAAACACTTTCTGGCGGGCTACCAGCGAGGCGTGGGAATGACTTGTGTACCCAGGCAGCTGTGGCGGGAAAATTCCCGCGCTTTCTGCAAAATAGTAACTGTGATTGGCTTGCTCAGGGCATAGCTCCGTGACATAGCAAAATCAGCGCAGAAATTGGCGCCAAGAATTTCCATTGGTGGAATGGTAGTGCTCCGGCAATAGAGGGGAATTTTCCGCCAGTTTTCGAGTTGCTGATTGGAACGTTTAACCACGGCCACTGTCGTGGGGGCGGGAATGTTGTGTGTTCGGCCTGTACGGGTGCTCTGGGGAGTCGGCTCTCGCCTTTTGGTCGAGGATGTCGAAGCAACCAGCCATCGGCTCCGGTACGCCAGATCGTGTTCTGGCAGTTAGAAGACAGTTTGGTAAGGTATGTCCACAGCACCGGCAGACAGGGATTTTCCTAGGTGACAATCAGAGCTCAGCAGAGCGCGCCTGTTCGTCTTTTTCTAACTTTGTTCTGTCTTGGGTAGCAGCAATTAATGTTGGGTTGGCTATGTGTTTTCTCTAAGATTTGAGTTGCAAGGAATTGGCTGCACATACCACTTCGTCATAATCCTCACAATCTAGTTTAGGGACAACTTCACATTCACAGCGTTTGTTTGAGTCTCCAATTTGAGCCAATTTGATGTATTATAAATGTTTCATGTGTTTTTGTTTATTATTTTGTGTTTAGTCTTAATAAATCATATTGTTATTTTGGACAGAACTTTCATTCTGTTAATCAGTAGAGCAACCCCATCATTCCTCACTATGTTAATGAAACCTTCGTTTATTTAACTTATTTATCAAATTAAATTATTGCAGGTGCCAAACTCTCTTCTACTCCACTGGCAGGGTTGATTAGAGTCAGTTCGCGTATTTTTTTTTATCCTTGTGCAACAGCAAAAGTTGGAGTTAGAATAGGGGGGCTTAGAGCATCATGTACATATGTAGATTCTAGAAGAATTGAGTGTTAAATACACTGCTAGCCCCGGCACCTCGCATAAAATGGCGACCCTTAGCCTCGGATCTTTCTTGGAATCTTCTGATAATCAAGTATAATTAGTAGTAGGGACACTCAGAATTTTTTTTGCTTAATTTTTTTGATTGATTAATACCCAAGTTTTTTTCTGGTAGTTCTGCGTTTAGTTTTAAGTAGTGGCGCATGATTACAGTTTTTGTTTTCAGTGTACATATTCTTTTGTTCATTGTTTTTGTGTTCCTTTGATGGTGTGTCCGTATCACATCACACTTGGTCGGGTTTGTGTGCGGTTTCTGTACCACAACAAATCATGCGTATAATTACAGCGTTGGAGAGGCGTTGTTGAAATTTTATGTCTATGTGTAAAAATATATGGAGTAGATTAATTTTATTGTGCATTTTAGATAAATTTGTTTTTCATGAATGATAACGAGAAGTAAGGCACGACTATTATATAGCGAAGCCAAAACAAAAGAGGATAGCATATTGGATAAGGGGCAGTTTACTGACGGGGATAGGTTCGGAGATGAGATGGGCACATTTTTAGCAGGACAGGACGCCAGGGTCATTGATGAGGAAGGTGATTTGGACGCGATCTCAGAGCAGCGTTGCAGCCGTGATTATGATAGTGAAATAGAGGATGAAACAGAGACAGGTACACAGGTCGAGACGGTAGCAGAAGTGTATAATCAAACGAACGAGAGCAGACAGGGGCTAGCTCGGCCACGTCAGAGCTCTAGCGCCCAGGTGTCCAGAGTTACATCTCCCACGTTTGAAGAGGATAAAAAAAGATGACATAAACCCAATACTGAGCTTCCTACGATCAATGAAAGAAGAAGCTGACAAACAACGTAAGAAGGAGAAGGAAGAAGATGAGAAACAACGTAAGAAGGAGAAGGAAGAAGCTGACGAACAGCGTAAGAGGGAGAAGGAAGAAGAGGAGAAACAACGTAAGAAGGAGAAGGAAGAAGCTGACGAACAGCGTAAGGAGGACACTGAGGCAATAATTTCGCATATAGGGGAAATTCGTGGGGAATTACTAACAATAAAGAAAGAATGTGAGGAAGCAAAACAAATGTCAATGGTAGCACAAAAAGTAGCAGGCCTAGCCAAAACGGCAGCAACAGGGGCAATGAAAATTGCAAAAGTAACTTCTCAACTCGCAGGGCGCTTGCGACGTGCGACACAAGCACACTCAAAATCCCTAGCGGTCTTAAAGACTCAAGGTAATATTGTGGTTACGAACATCACGAAACGAATGAAAGAAGTAGAGAGTCGGATAGCAAAACTAGAGCGAAACGGGCACACGAGCACTGCGCGTTCGGATACCAATGATGGAGTACACAGAATTGTGTCTCCGAGGAAAAGCCCGCCGTGTTCTAGCCCAGTGACAGCGTGCGCAATGAACAATGCACACGCAGAAACAGCGAGTAATAGCTCCAATAATTGCAGCCCACTTAGAAGAGTGAATGCTGAATGCCACTTCCATTGTGATACAGACGTAGCACATCACAGTTATCAGCAAGATAGATCAGGACACTCAGCAGACGTGCAAGTATCGGAAACGAGTGACAACACCAGTGCGAGGATCGGACAGGATTTTGATCACAATCACTTCCTGTCGATACTAAAATTCCAGAAATTCAAAGATAATGGAGGGTCGATGCATCCGAAGAGCTGGGTGATGCAATTTACAAATTCATTACCGTCGTCATGGCCAACCCAGACCAAATTAGAATTCATGTGTGGACACATCGAAGGCCAAGCTGCGGAAAAGATGCGGGGCGTGGCAGCGACGTGTCGGACTTATCAGGAATTTGTTGGTGCATTCCTGCGGACCTACTGGTCAAAGGAAACGCAAGACAGGATTAAAGAGGAAATAATATTTTGTCCTGAACCGGAAGTGTCCGGGCATAGAAGCGCAACCAAATTTTTTTGATGATTTACTCAAGAAGAATCAGTTTTTAGATAGTCCATATAGCAACGGAGAAATCATTAAATTTTGCTTTTCCATATTGCCTGTTAGGTATCAACAGACACTTGTCGGGAAGTGTGGATCTGACATAGAAGCATTCAAGAGTCTATTGCGCGAACTCGAAGTAGTCTTCGATAAACAAGACGCAAAGGACAGGAAGAAGGCGCAAAATAACAAATACCACGGGCCAGCAAGGGAAGACGACAACAGATCGCATAATCGCACTCGTCAGTTAGGAAACCAGGGTTACGGAAATCAAGGTTAAGCTTTTCAAGGTTATAGAAACCAGAGACACGGAAACCAGAACGTCAGGGAACAGGGTCAATCTAGACAACGAATCTGGGACAGGAGGAATAACGAACGGCAAAGCGACCGTAATTGGAGAGAACGAAGTCAAGGACAACAGGATAACCAGGAGATTGAAATTAGACCTGCAAATCCTAATGCACGTCAGAGGAGGGGGAGTCTAACAAGGGATTGGCGCTAGTCCATAGGATTCCACCACATGTCTCACACAAAGAAGTTCGTGGAATAATAGTAGTTTAAGTGGCGTACATAGTAGAATAGACAAATATTGAACCTTTCTTCGGGGAACGAAAATCGTTGCATTAATAGATTAAGATTGCTAAAGTGTTAACACGCTGCGTTGTCTTGCATAAGAATTTACTGCTGCTATCCTCTTTTTTTTTTGTTTATGTTCGCGACCTCCAATGTCGATGGAGTAGGAGACATTACCTTTTCATGAGCAATGTTTCTGTCCTTTCCTGTCTGGTGTCCATGTTGAGGGATAATGATGAGTGAGGAGACGTCGCACAAACGGGCGCATACAAGAACGTGGTTTTTGAAGCGTTCTGAGAAGTCGTGATACGCTCTGTAGCGGCCACAATCAATTCGTAAGACGTTCATACCAATGCTTGCAGGCACGCGTCAGTGCACTGCAAGATTGTGGTATATTGCGTGATTTCGAGGATGAATATGGGCAGTATAGTTTCTGCAGAGCTGCGCCAGCATCGTTGTCTTGCAAGTCGGGGTGAACCTGTGAGCGTTTGACTCCAATGGTGCCCTAGACGATAGAAATGCGGGCATAAAGCCTACCATGCCAATGTGCTGGTTGGGGATTTAGCGTGCTGCTCATGACTGTCACAGATGAATAACCAAGGAATTATACTTGAAGATTCGTGACATACTCTGTAGCTGGCGTGTGTTGGGCGACGGAATCCTCAACAGGAACCAGTCCTGGCTTGGTCATATTACATTGCCTCTGGAAAGGTGTGCTTTGATCGCGAATACTGCATAACATAAAAAAAAGAAGTTGCAACTATAAATTTATTGTCGTGTATAGCCATGGCTAACCCAGTCTCTGGAGTTTCAGTGAGGCGTAGTGAGAACTTGAAGGCCATGTCGTACGGCGCGCACATCACTGTCGTCAATATCGGCGTGCAGCGAGACATCTCAGCGGAACAGGAATTATGTAAGAGTGTTGTATAAGGTAAAAAGAAAAAAATAATAATGATAATAGAGAGAGTACCATATACTAGGATAAATTAAACTTTAGGATTTTACAATAACTAGATCCTTAATAGTGTGGCGGTTTTCTACCACTAGTGTTCAGCAGAGCGCGCCTGTTGAGATGCTATTTTTCAGGTCACCAAACCACGGACCCGAGATGGAGGGCAGACTGGCGAGCGAAAGTAGCATTGTTGCATGTTCTTTATAGCACAGTAAAACTTAGACCTGCATAACAACATAATTTAATTAAAAGACATAGAATGTAGATCGTTGGCAAAAGGTAGTTAATTCTTGAGCATGTCTACTGTCGATCTATATAATTAACAGTAATATTAGTGCGGGCCGCACATTTAGCTGTTCATCCAGTGTAGCGTCACACACCATGTACAGTAGTGAGACCGGTCTCTATTTTGTTATAATGATAGCCATAGATTAATAGCTATAAAAGTAAAATAAGAGTGTCTGAAATTACAGACCATCAATGTGTCATTATGTAAATTTATTATAACATAGAAGGTCATGGAAAAAAAGTTAGGCATAAGATTTTTGTCAGAACTGTGCAGATGACGGGTATCGTGGCAATGCAGAGGCCAGCCAGCGCAAAAACAAGAGGTCTTCGGCCACCTGAAGCGAAGGGCGCGAGAGCATCCGGTTCTACAAGCTGACAGTCACCGGGCCGTATACCTTAGGGATTAGGCGGCAGACAGCCCTCGCCGGGCCACAAGCGAAAGTGAGGCTGGCCGTTGACACTGACACGCGACCCACACGTGACAGCCAGCTAGCTCTCCGGACGCAGCAGCCGTTTGGAGGGATTCCCTGCGGCAACCTCGTTGTCGTGAGTACACGAAGAAGATCACATATGGTGTCATAACCGGTGTCTCATGTGCCTCAGGACAGAAAGGGACGCTATATACTCACCTGTTTGGGTTTTTACAACTCACTAGCATTGGCCGATCTGCATACACAAAGCAGTATCGTGCCACACTAACAAATGTATGGTCTCATTTCTAACTTCTCCTCTCTATTAGAGAGCAATTTTAGCAATCGTCGCTCCTAGTTCGATCCTGTATGGATGACCTCACACACTTGTGGAGTCACTCCACGTGCCATCATCCCTCGTCGAACTGCAATATTGGGAAACGTAAAGTACTGTCCAGTGAGAGAAGAGACCTAGACTAGTGATGTATCCCAACAAGTAGACCTCAGAGACAATTAATCGACTGTGTCTTCCTACCGTACTGCCGTGATCATATGCGTGGGTCTGACTACAATCTCAACAGTGTACTGCAGACGCTCCAGCACTCCCTATTGCTGTTGCAACAACGTAGCAACAACACCCGACGTTTAGCCCTATGTGATGTCAGTACTGTGGCCCCATCCCAAAAGCCCCCCTCCAATGCTCAAGACATGGAACCACGTGCATCAATGCATATGACTCAACATACCAACCCCCTCAGAGAAATTAATGAATTTGTGAAGTGCTTCAAACATTTCTAACAATGTGATTTAGTGCCTCACTCTCAGCACAGTCTTGAACAGTGTGCAATGTGCACGCACAACTTAATGTCCCATGAACCTTGTTTTTTTTTCTTAAATTTCTTTCTCTAGTGTTGTTTTTGTAATGTATGTGATACCTTGTATGTGTTTGTTTTACACTGTAATTCTTATTACAAATTACTGTATTGTTCTCCACACCATGTTTTTTTTTTGTATCTTGTATTTATTGTTGTGTGTATGCAAACAGTGTGCCTGAAGTCCCCATAAACTGAAGCTGATACCACCACTGTCATTGTGAATGGACCATCAGTTCAGGGAACATTTTGTAAAGGTTATTCTTGCTGCAGGGAGACAGAATGAATCGGAGGTTGTAATTAGATTCTGAATGCTCACAAAGAGATTGTTAACTTAAATAGTATCATGTGTGAGTGAGTTCAGGTTAGTTTAATGATTAAAATTGTTGTAACATCTTGGGCATTTAATTGCGGAGCACTCCAACTCTGATTGTAAAGAATAAATTGCTCCATATTTGGCTCACATGTCTGGGCCATATTTAGAGAGTGAATGTCTGTGTGAATCGGTGTTTGGAAGGTGCTCTCTGGGTATGGATGTGTGATGTGAGTGTTAGTGTTCCATATTAAGAAAGTGAAGTTGGCTACATCATAAACAATCCTCCCTCTATGAGCTGCATTTTTCAGTTGCAGTGATTTTCTTTATAGAGTGCGGCATGTGCAGCCAGTTTGCGAGATTGTTCTTGGGCGATTGACTCACTACCTTGCTCCTAAGTGAGCCAACCGCTAACCAATTACAATCTAAAATGGCGTAGGGGCTATGAGAGGTGGCATGAGCCCCCTCCCATATTTCTATCTTACGATTCTCCTCTCTAATTGCATGCGGTGGAAAGTTGCTATTCCTTCACACGCGGACTTCCCACGCAGCGTCTCTCGTCACCCGGGTGGTCCAGTGACAGGCGGGCTCTGTTGACTTTGAAAGGGTAAGCCGACAGGTGTGAGGGAGTCGAGTGAATGCTTTCCAGACGCCGACATTGTCAAGAGGCACGCCCGCAGGGCCTGAAGTAGCGGCTCGGCTAGAGGTTCCGTTACTTCGCAGAAACTTAGCGAAAACACTTTCTGGCGGGCTACCAGCAAGGCGTGGGAATGACTTGTGTACCCAGGCAGCTGTGGCGGGAAAATTTCCGCGCTTTCTGCAAAATAGTAACTGTGATTGGCTTGCTCAGGGCATAGCTCCGTGACGTAGCAAAATCAACGCAGAAATTGGCGCCAAGAATCTCCATTGGTGGAATGGTAGTGCTCCGGCAATAGAGGGGAATTTTCCGCCGGTTTTCGAGTTGCTGATTGGAACGTTTAACCACGGCCACTGTCGTGGGGGCGGGAATGTTGTGTGTTCGGCCTGTACGTCGAAGCAACCAGCCATCGGCTCCGGTACGCCAGATCATGTTCTGGCAGTTAGAAGACAGTTTGGTAAGGTATGTCCGCAGCACTGGCAGACAGGGATTTTCCTAGGTGATAATCAGAGCTCAGCAGAGCGCGCCTGTTCGTCTTTTTCTAACTTTGTTCTGTCTTGGGTAGCAGCAATTAATGTTGGGTTGGCTATGTGTTTTCTCTAAGATTTGAGTTGCAAGGAATTGGCTGCACATACCACTTCGTCATAATCCTCACAATCTAGTTTAGGGACAACTTCACATTCACAGCGTTTGTTTGAGTCTCCAATTTGAGCCAATTTGATGTATTATAAATGTTTCATGTGTTTTTGTTTATTATTTTGTGTTTAGTCTTAATAAATCATATTGTTATTTTGGACAGAACTTTCATTCTGTTAATCGGTAGAGCAACTCCATCATTCCTCACTATGTTAATGAAACCTTCGTTTATTTAACTTATTTATCAAATTAAATTATTGCAGGTGCCAAACTCTCTTCTACTCCACTGGCAGGGTTGATTAGAGTCAGTTCGCGTATTTTTTTTTATCCTTGTGCAACAGCAAAAGTTGGAGTTAGAATAGGGTGGGCTTAGAGCATCATGTACATATGTAGATTCTAGAAGAATTGAGTGTTAAATACACTGCTAGCCCCGGCACCTCGCACACTGACTAAACATTGGATGTCATTTCATTAACAAATCCATCAGGGATATCTCAACCGTTCTGAAGCTGCTCATGTCGACTGTTCTTGGTGTGGCTGTCAAGTGGAGATACGAAATGAACAGTCACAGATAAACCAAGTCCAGGCAGGCGCCATGCATGTACTGTCGGATAGGAACCGTCGAGATCTGCGGAGATTGTAAAAAATCACATGAAACCAGCTGATGGAATCACTCGTCAGTTCCAAACTGTCACCAGTAGTCCAGCTAGAACAATGACTGGGTCTAGGTTGTTAAAACAGTTACAAAGATTGGGGCACAGCAGTCGAGCAACACCCTCTAAGCCACAAATTCCTAGACAATTCAAGGCGACACCTGAGGTGTGTAAAGAGCGCCACTGGACGGTGGATGACTAGAAACGTGTAGTTTGGAGCGATGAATCACATTGTTCCATACCGCAATCCGATGGACCGATTTAGGTTGGACGAATGCCTGGAGAATATCAGATGGTGTATATCATTCGGCGGTCGGTTGTAAATATTGTTTTGTAGCAGAGCAATACTATCGAATTCAAACAATGAAGCTGAAAGCTAGCAGAATTATAAAACAATGATATCTAAGTAAATGTCAGTATTTTCATGAGAACCAAGGTATGTACCGCTGTGGGTTTAGGCCTACACCTGTTACCATCAGTACTGTTAATAATGTAACAAGTCGATGTTGTCAGTAGCTTTCTCTGAATCTGCTAATTCCATAAAGGTAGGTTACCTTTTATTTAACCTGCCTTCTAACGCCAGTCGTAGGTAATCTGTTCTTCTCCTAGGTTTTCCCATTCTTCTGTAAATAATTCATGTCAGTATTTTGCAAACATGACTTAAACTGATGGTTCCACAATATTCACACTTATCAGCACCTGCCCCTCTGTCAACTGGAATTTCACATTGTGCTTGCTATATCAATTTCACCTCTTATCTAGCACACTAGATGGAGTGGTTTTGTCATGGCTGGCCCTGCCATGGATCTCAATAATTCTGTGGCAACGTCGCCTACTCCAGAGCTTTTTCCGAATTAACTCTTTAACAGCTCCGATAAATAATTCTTGCCATTTAATGTCTTCCGTCTCTTCTTCATTTACTTCCTTTTACCTTTCTGTAATATCATCTTCATTTTCCTTCAATAGCAATTTTATAGATATATCCACTTTCCTGGTTTCTTTTCCTTTCTTTGGTCTGGATAGTCATCTGAACTATTGATATTCATAAATCTGCTTCTCTATTCTTCAAATGCCTTTTTCATTCTTCTATAGTCGACATCTGTCTTCTCTCTACTTATGCATGTTTTTACAGCCAAATAGTTTGTCCTTTAGTGATACCTGCTTAGCCATTTTCTACTTTTGTCACCGTAATTATGTGACTGACAAAACTAAAATTTAGTTCTATGTTTACTTGTGATATCTTTAATTTATGTTTCATTGTGGATTTACTGGCTACTTAAAAGAATGCAATAATATAAAAAAATATATTTCTTCTATGAGAGTAAGACGAAAGACGCATTAAACACTAGCGATATTACTTCATCTCTCATTGCGTTAGTCTTCCAGTTGCCTTACGATTAGCTTATGAATTTAACGTGGTGATTGGTAACTCAGGAAGAAATAATTCTCGTAGAGACAAAAAATCTGAAGCCGAGACCACTCGGACCGCGCCATGAAAAAAGGTTACGTGTACCGCTGCGTATCCGTTGTGGAAATCAAACCACGCTGCTCTGGCCAATTAACAAGTAACGCACGGTGTCGGTACATCAAAGGAAATATTAGTTCCTGTGCGCGCTATGTGAACGGCGTTGCTCGTTATACATTTTCATTCACCCGCGCGAGTGTACAATGAAACATTGCTGGGCGCCTACGAACACTTGCCCCTCATACGAAATTCTAGCCTGGTCTGTGTCGGTCTGAGCTTCTGTATGCCATGCGTTTGTGCGCTGCGCTACACGGCGCAAACCAAGAGCAGGTATTCTGCGCGTCCTGTGTGGACGTCAAACTGCGATGCTCTGCGCAACGACGTACAAATTCCGTGCTGCGTAGACACACGGAAGAAACGGCTCGCTCGTGTGCGTTCTATTTGGCGCGGGGTTTCTCTCTACCGAGCCAGAACGAGACGAGAGGGTATGGACAGGAGAGTGCTAATTACGTTATTAATGGATATTAAGTTGTAGCCTGTCTGTGACCGTAACTTCTGGGGCAGAGATAAATTAATTAATAATATCTCGCCTTCAGTCACAATATTTTTTATTTTATAATCACTGTCCAACGCGTTTCGGAGCTACAACTCCACTTTCAAGGACTATATAGACTTAACTGGCATTACACCTGCTACTGTTTCTCACCTGCTTAATATTCGTCTTCTACAATGGTGGTAAACTCTCACCTTTGTACTTATGTTTTTGAGCAGTTTAGCATATTTATGAAAATATTGTACTGTGAGTCACGTCTTTCAAAATATATGTGCAACAATCACTGACATGCTTCGCTATGACGCTCTGAAGAAATATATCAAATTTGTAAACAAACAAAAATAGGGAAAAATACGATGTTTCGCCGTTCTCTCTCACGATCGTACTGCGTTTCTCTAACTTTTTTATTTTAGTGGTTGAATCACACAGATGAAATGTTCGAAGTGTTCTGCTGACGTACAATAAAGATGTTCAAACTTCCCATAGCTTTTTGTGGGAATCAACCAACTTCAGACTAATTCGTTGCGGTCTACAACGAATTGCTCTCCTATGTCAACACCTTCACCGTCCCGGAATAACACTTGCATCCAATGTCCTCATTCATTTCTACATCTACATCTACATGGATACTCTGTAAATCGCATTTACGTGCCTGGCAGAGGGTTTATCGAACCACATTCACAATTCTCTATTATTACAATCTCATATACCACTCGGAAAGAATGAACATCTATATCTTTTCTTACGAACTCTAATTTCCCTTATTTTATCGTGTTGATCGTTCCTCCCTATGTAGGTCGGCGTCAACAAAATTTATCGCATTCGGAGGAGAAAGTTGGTAATTGAAATTTTGAGAGAAGATTCCGTCTCAAAGAAAAACGCCTTTCTTTTAATGATGTCCAGCCCAAATCCTCTATCATTTCTGTGACATTCTGTCCCATATTTCGCTATAATATAAAACGTGTTACCTTTCTCCGAACTTTTTCGATGTACTCCGTCAGTCCTATCTGGTAAGGATCTCACATCGCGCAGCAGTATTCTAAAAGAGGACGGACAAGGGTAGTGAAGGCAGTCTCCTTAGAGGTCTGTTACATTTTCTAAGTGTCTTGTCAATAAAACACAGTCTTTGGTTAGCCTTCCCCACAACATTTTCTATGAGTTACTTCCAGTTTAAGTTGTTTGTAATTGTAATACCTAGGCATATAGTTGAATTTAAGGCTTTTAGATTAGACTAACTTATCGTGTAACCGAAGTTTAACGAGTTCCTTTTAGCACTCATGTGGATGACCTCACACTTTTCGTTATTTAGTGTCAACTGCCACTTTTCGCATTATTCGGATATCTTTTGGAAATCGTTTTGCAGTTTGTTTTGATCTCCTGATGACGTTATGAGGGGATAAACGACAGCGTCATCTGCAAACAACCGAAGACGGCTGCTCAGATTGTCTCCCAAATTATTTATATAGGAATGGAACAGCAAAGGGCCTATAACACTACCTTGGGGAACGCCAGAAATCACTTCTGTTTTACTAGATGACTTTCCGTCAATTACTACGAACAGTGACATCACTGACAGGAAATCAAATCCAGTCACGTAACTGAGACGATATTCCATAAGTACGCAATTTCACTACTAGCCGCTTGTCTGGTACAGTGTCGAAAGCCTTCTGGAAATACAAAATTACGGAATCGATCTGAAAGCAATAGCACTCAACAATTCATGTGAATAAAGAGCCAATTGTGTTTCACAGGAACGATGTTTACTAAACCCATGTTGACTTTGTGTCAATAGACCGTTCTCTTCGAGGCAATTCATTTGTTGGACATATTCCAATCTCCGTGTACCACTACCTTTTTACCCTCTACAGCTCCATATAGCACCATGGATGTTACACCCTCATGTCTTAAAAAAAGTCCTATCAACCTGTCCTTTCTTCTTGTCGATGTTTTTCACGTGTTTTTCTGCACATGTGATTCTGCAGATAATCTCCTCATTTATTATCCCATCGGCCCACCTAATTTCAGCAAGCATCTGTAGCACCAAATCACAAACGCTTCAATTCTCTTTTCATATGATTTTCCTACGGTCCATAATTTACTTCCATAGACTGCTGTAATGCGAACGTATATACCCAAAGCCATTTTCCTGAAATTAAGGCCAATGCTTGACACTATTAACTTTTTTTGGCCAGGAATGTCTTCTTTGGCTGTGATAGGCTATGTTTTATGTCCTCCTTGTTTCTTCCGTCGCGTGTTACTTTACTTCCACGGCGAAATCATATCTCACTTCCTATACTTTGTGATCACCAAATTTGATGGCAAGCTTCTCACTAACCTCATTTCTCTGTTGCACATTACTTCTGTTCTTCCTTAGTTTTCTCTCGATCTTTAATCCAATGCCAACGGGTTGTTTATTCATTTTAGTATCTCTGATTTTCTTCGCTTTCACTGAGGACAGAAATGTACCCAGCGAAAATTATAACTGATATCCCTCGACTTTTCAGTTCCGATGTCACCCAGTGACGACGTTTTTACTTACGTCTCTCCCCCTTGAGCTTATTATAAACAACTATGAAAAGCAACACTTCCAGTTCTCAGTTTCATGTTCCATTTCTCGTCAAACGAATCGTGTAAGCATTTGTTGGCCTGTACGCGTTAACTACGTTACTTTTTGTTTTCCGTCGTTCGTTACCAGCTTCAAAATTCATAGAGATATGTTCCGCCTTCTAAACTAAATGAAAGGCAGTTTGTTATCTGAAATACTCGTTTAGCTTCTTTTATTTAGGAAGCATCTTCAGTGGGCTGCAATGCACATTTGTCCATATATATATATATGCGGTCAATTATGGTTTGGTGTTACTTATGATTTCCAATTTTGTTAATCCATGTGTGTCGTCTTGGAGATGTATTTACTCAATCCTCATGCTCCAGATGGCAAATTTTCAGCGTTCTTTCGACGGCATTTATTTCAAGACTTCACTTCCACATTTCACTGTGTATTCAGTACGTGTTGGTTAGTAGTGTGTAATGTTTCCAACTGTCGCTGTGTGTTTATCTTTCGTCTTTTATTAGTGTTGTGTACGTGTGGTCTGATATTTGTCCATTTGTCATGTGTGTGACTGTGGTGTGTGTGTGTGTGTGTGTGTGTGTGTGTGTGTGTGTGTGTGTGTGTGTGTGTGTGTGTGTGCGTTGAGACAAAGAGAGAGAGATAGGGAGAGAGACAAGACAGCCAGAGATAGAGACAGAGAGGGACGGAGAGGAAGGATTAATTAATTATTTAGTCTTCTATGTTTTACATATTTCTTTGTTATTGCTTATATTGATTTGGTTATTGATTATTTTTCATTCCAAGGAATCTTTATGTGTGAAAGTTTTCCTATGATGTCAGAAGTTCTTTGTTGTAATTGTTCACTCTAATGATTTTCACGTCCAGGTTCATATTCATATTTCTTTAGGTGTTTGGGAAAGGTAGGATTGCTACTTTCTTACGACTAGCTTTTTATATGTTCTTTCTATCTGCTCCTGAAAATCCTGCCGGCCATTCCAAATTACACTGATACAAATTCTTGACATTTTAACTGACGTATATCTTGATATTTCACTGGTGTATCAACTATTTTTTGTAAATGTCATCTAATTTTTGTTGGAGCTAACTACCGAATTAGTCAAGGCGAAAGCATTCGAATTGTTCTTATTATTCAATGTATTAGTTTAAATCCCCCCCATGAACCATGGACCTTGCCGTTGGTGGGGAGGCTTGCTTGCCTCAGCGATACAGACGGCCGTACCGTAGGTGCAACAACAACGGAGGGGTATCTGTTGAGAGGCCAGACAAACGTATGGTTCCTGGAGAGGGGCAGCAGCCTTTTCAGTAGTTGCAGGGGCAACAATCTGGATGATTGACTGATATGGCCTTGTAACACTAACCAAAATGGCCTTGCTGTGCTGGTACTGCGAACGGCTGAAAGCAAGGGGAAACTACGGCCGTAATTTTTTCCGAGGGCATGCTGCTTTACTGTATGATTAAATGATGATGGCGTCCTCTTGGGAAAAATATTCCGGAGGTAAAATAGTCTCCCATTCGGATCTCCGGGCGGGGACTACTCAGGAGAACGTCGTCATCAGGAGAAAGAAAACTGGCGTTCTACGGATCGGAACGTGGAATGTCAGATCCCTTAATCGGGCAGGTGGGTTAGAAAATTTAAAAAGGGAAATGGATAGGTTAAAGTTGGATATAGTGGGAATTAGTTATGTTCGGTGGCAGGAGGATCAAGACTTTAGGTCAGGCGAATACAAGATTATAAATACAAAATCAAATAGTGGTAATGCAGGAGTAGGTTTAATAATGAATAATGCAATAGGAATGCGGGTAAGCTACTACAAACAGCACAGCGAACGCATTGTTGTGGCCAAGATAGACACGAAGCCCACGCCTACAACAGTAGTACAAGTCTATATGCCTACTAGCTCTGCAGATGACGAAGAAATTGAAGAAATGTATGATGAAATAAAAGAAATTATTAAGATAGTGAAGGGAGACGAAAATTTAATAGTCATGAGTGACTGGAATTCTACAGTTGGAAAAGGAAGAGAAGGAAACGTAGTAGGTGAATATGGATTGGGGCTAAGAAATGAAAGAGGAAGCCGCCTGGTAGAATTCTGCACAGAGCATAACATACGCTTAGGTAACACTTGGTTCAAGAATCATGAAAGAAGGTTGTATACATGGAAGAACCCTGGAGATACTAAAAGGTTTCAGATAGATTATATAATGGTAAGACAGAGATTTAGGAACCAGATTTTAAATTGTAAGACATTTCCTGGGGCAGATGTGGACTGTGACCACAATCTATTAGTTAAGAACTGTAGACTAAAACTGAAGAAACTGCAAGAAGGTGGGAATTTAAGGAGATGGGGCCTGGATAAACTGAAAGAACCAGAGGTTGTACAGAGTTTCAGGAAGAGCATAAGGGAACAATTGACAGGAATGGAGGAAAGAAATACTGCAGAAGAAGAATGGGTAGCTTTGAGGAATGAAATAGTGAAGGCAGCAGAGGATCAAGTAGGTAAAAAGACGAGGGCTAGTAAAAATCCTTGGCTAACAGAAAGAAGAGATACTGAATTTAATTGATGAAAGGAGAAAATATAAAAATGCAGCAAGTGAAGCAGGCAAAAAGGAATACAAACGTCTCAAAAATGAGATCGTCAGGAAGTGCAGAATGGTTAATCAGGGATGGCTAGAGGACAAATGTAAGGATGTAGAGGCTTATCTCACTAGGTGTAAGATAGATACTGCCTACAGGAAAATTAAAGAGACCTTTGGAGAAAAGAGAACCACTTGTATTTATATCAAGAGCTCAGATGGAAACCCAGTTCTAAGCAAAGAAGGGAAAGAAGAAAGGTGGAAGGAGTATATAGAGGGTCTCTACAAGGGCGATGTTCTTGAGGACAATATTATGGAAATGGAAGAGGATATAGATGAAGATGAAGTGGGAGATATGATATTGCGTGAAGAGTTTGACAGAGCACTGAAAGACCTGAGTCGAAACAAGGCCCCGGGAGTAGACAACATTCCGTTAGAACTGCTGACAGCCTTGGGAGAGCCAGTCCTGACAAAACTCTACCATCTGGTGAGCAAGATGTATGAGACAGGCGAAAATCCCTCAGACTTCAAGAAAAATACAATAATTCCAATCCCAAAGAAAGCAGGTGTTGACAGATGTGAAAATTACCGAACTATCAGTTTAATAAGTCACAGCTGCAAAATACTAACGCGAATTCTTTACAGACGAATGGAGAAACTGGTAGTACCCAATCTCTAGGAAGATCAGTTTGGATTCCGTAGAAATGTTGGAACACGTGAGGCAATAGTGACCCTACGACTTATCTTAGAAGAAAGATTAAGGAAAGGCAAACCTACGTTTCTAGCATTTGTAGACTTAGAGAAACCTTTTGACAATGTTCACTGGAATAATCACTTTCAAATTCTGAAGGCGGCAGGGGTAAAATACAGGGAGCGAAAGGCTATTTACAATTTGTACAGAAAGCAGATGGCAGTTATAAGAGTCGAGGGGCATGAAAGGGAAGCAGTGGTTGGGAAGGGGGTGAGACAGGGTTGTAGCCTCTCCCCGATGCTGTTCAATCTGTATAATGAGCAAGCAGTAAAGGAAACGAAAGAAAAGTTCGGAGTAGCTATTAAAATCCATGGAGAAGAAAGGATATAAGATGAACATCAACAAAAGCAAAACGAGGATAATGGAATGTAGTCGAATTAAGTCGGGTGATGCTGAGGGAATTATATTAGGGAATGAGACACTTAAAGTAGTAAAGGAGTTTTGCTATTTGGGAAGCAAAATAATTGATGATGATCGAAGTAGAGAGGATATAAAATGTTGACTGGCAATGGCAAGGAAAGCGTTTCTGAAGAAGAGAAATTTGTTAACATCGAGTATTGATTTAAGGGTGTCAGGAAGTCGTTTCTGAAAGTATTTGTATGGAGTGTAGCAATGTATGGATGTGAAACATGGGCGATAAATAGTTTAGACAAGAAGAGAATAGAAGCTTTCGAAATGTGGTGCTACAGAATAATGCTGAAGGTTAGATGGGTAGATCACATAACTAATGAGGAGGTAGTGAATAGGATTGGGGAGAAGAGACGTTTGTGGTACAACTTGACTAGAAGAAGGGATTGGTTGGTAGGACATGTTCTAAGGCATCGAGGGATCACCAATTTAGTACTGGAGGGCAGCATGGAGGGTAAAAATCGTAGAGGGTGACCAAGAGATGAATACACTAAGCAGATTCAGAAGGATGTAGGCTGCAGTAGGTACTGGGAGATGAAGAGGCTAGCACAGGATAGAGTAGCGTGGAGAGCTGCATCAAACCAGTCTCAGGACTGAAGACCACAAGAACAACAACAACATTAGTTTAAATATTAAAGTCCTGGGGGTTTACAGTTATGCATTCACAGTTCAAGCAAATAAATTTCTTGAAATTGCTTTGATATACGAGTGCTTAGGATACCATCAGATATCATCATCATCATAAGTCGTTGTGCTCACTGCTGAGCGTCGTGACTCCATGAACGAAGCGTCTCCATCCCAGACGGTTGCCCGATTCTCTTAGTGCCTGCTGAAGAGGAAGACCGGAGATCATCTTGATTTGATCTATCCATCTGCTCGCTGCTCTTGCTTTTGGTCTCGCGCCCTCGTTCTTTCCTTGCAAGATTATATTCTTTCACTTATCTCCATCTCTTTTCACAATATGGCCAAAGACCTGGAGAATCATCTCGGTGACTCGAGAAGGAAGGCGTCTGGAGATATCGCGTTGTTCAATAATGGACTCATTTGTTCTATTTTAGGTCCATGTTATGGGTAGCATCCTACGCCAGCACCAAAGCACAAACGCATCAATGCTCTGTTTGTCTCTGGCTTTGAGTGTCTATCCAGCCGTTGTGACCTGCGGTTCAAGGCGCTTCAGTCCGGAACCGCGCGACCGCTACGGTCGCAGTTTCGAATCCTGCCTCGGGCATGGATGTGTGTTACGTCCTTAGGTTCGTTAGGTTTAAATACACTCCTGGAAGTTGAAATAAGAACACTGTGAATTCATTGTCCCAGGAAGGGGAAACTTTATTGACACATTCCTGGGGTCAGAAACATAACATGATCACACTGACTGAACCACAGGCACATAGACACAGGCAACAGAGCATGCACAATGTCGGCACTAGTACAGTGTATATCCACTTTTCGCAGCAATGCAGGCTGCTATTCTCCCATGGAGACGATCGTAGAGATGCTGGATGTAGTCCTGTGGAACGGCTTGCCATGCCATTTCCACCTGGCGCCTCAGTTGGACCAGCGTTCGTGCTTGACGTGCAGACCGCGTGAGACAACGCTTCATCCAGTCCCAAACATGCTCAATGGGGGACAGATCCGGAGATCTTGCTGGCCAGGGTAGTTGACTTACACCTTCTAGAGCACGTTGGGTGGCACGGGATACATGCGGACGTGCATTGTCCTGTTGGAACAGCAAGTTCCCTTGCCGGTCTAGGAATGGTAGAACGATGGGTTCGATGACGGTTTGGATGTACCGTGCACTATTCAGTGTCCCCTCGACGATCACCAGTGGTGTACGGCCAGTGTAGGAGATCGCTCCCCACACCATGATGCCGGGTGTTGGCCCTGTGTGCCTCGGTCGTATGCAGTCCTGATTGTGGCGCTCACCTGCACGGCGCCAAACACGCATACGACCATCATTGACACCAAGGCAGAAGCGACTCTCATCGCTGAAGACGACACGTCTCCATTCGTCCCTCCATTCACGCCTGTCGCGACACCACTGGAGGCGGGCTGCACGATGTTGGGGCGTGAGCGGAAGACGGCGTAACGGTGTGCGGGACCGTAGCCCAGCTTCATGGAGACGGTTGCGAATGGTCCTCGCCGATACCCCAGGAGCAACAGTGTCCCTAATTTGCTGGGAAGTGGCGGTGCGGTCCCCTACGGCACTGCGTAGGATCCTACGGTCTTGGCGTGCATCCGTGCGTCGCTGCGGTCCGGTCCCAGGTCGACGGGCACGTGCACCTTCCGCCGACCACTGGCGACAACATCGATGTACTGTGGAGACCTCACGCCCCACGTGTTGAGCAATTCGGCGGTACGTCCACCCGGCCTCCCGCATGCCCACTATACGCCCTCGCTCAAAGTCCGTCAACTGCACATACGGTTCACGTCCACGCTGTCGCGGCATGCTACCAGTGTTAAAGACTGCGATGGAGCACTGTATGCCACGGCAAACTGGCTGTCACTGACGGCGGCGGTGCACAAATGCTGCGCAGCTAGCGCCATTCGACGGCCAACACCGCGGTTCCTGGTGTGTCCGCTGTGCCGTGCGTGTGATCATTGCTTGTACAGCCCTCTCGCAGTGTCCGGAGCAAGTATGGTGGGTCTGACACACCGGTGTCAATGTGTTCTTTTTTCCATTTCCAGGAGTGTAGTTCTAAGTTCTAGGTGACCGATGACCTCAGATGTTAAGTCCCATAGTGCTCAGACCCATTTTTTTCCATAAAAGAAGACAGAAAACACAAGTCTTGCAACTAGCCGGATCCTTGTGCTATTTGCTATTGATCCGCTCTGCCAGATTTTGGTGAGCTTCTTCATAGCCACTCGCCCTAGCTTGATCCGTCTTCTTATTTCATCTGCACAACTTCCCGTGCTGCAGATGGTTGACCCAAGACAGATGAAGGACTGCACGTCTTCCAATTCCTTTAATCGACCTGTGGGCTGGATATATTCTTCTCGATCAGTTATCATGATTTTCGAATGGCGATGTTGATGTCTAATCCATATGCTAGACTAATGTTCTTTATTCTTGTTAGTAGCTCAGCAAGTTCATCTTCGCAGTTAGCTAAAAGCACACTGTCATTAGCAAAACATAGGCTGTTAATAGTTCTCCCACCAACTGAGATGCCTTTGGTCCTACCACCAACAGCTGTCTTAATGACATGTTCTGCATGGATGTTGTACAGTTGTGAGGAGAGGACACCTTTTGATACTCTGAAGGGGTCGGACGTGCCATTATTTCTCTTATTTTGAGGGTCTGTTCACGAGTTCCTTCCACTTCAACAAAACCTGCTTGTTCTGTGGATATATGAGGCTGAATGCACGGCTTCAAACGTTGGTTCAAGATGTAAAGGAAAATTTTACTTGCGTGAGATATGAGGGCAATAGTTCGGTAGTTGGAGAAGTTCCTAATAGAACCTTCCTTGTGTAAGGGGATGAAGAAATACTTTGACCAGACATCCGGACACTCTCCAGTTTCCCATATTCTTTTACACAATGAATGCACCACATCAATACCTTCTTGTCCCACTTCTTTGATCATTTCTCCAGATATGCCGTCTACACCAGGGGCTTTATAATTCTTCAGATGTTGAATCGCATTCTCTATTTCACTGCGTAAAATTGTAGGTTCCAAAGTTAGTTACTCAACTGCTTGATTCACCGTACTGTTGTTAATTCCAGAGTATAGCTTTTCACAGTACTGTTTCCACCTCGCACCAACTTCTTCCTTGTCTCCGATAGGGTTTCCCTTCTCGTCATCTACCACCCACTTATGAGGATTAAATTCACAAGTGAAGGCTCTCACCGGATGTGCAATTATCAGACAGTTCTATTTCATTACAGATACCATTAATGAACTGTGCTTTGTCCTTTCTACAATTCATTGTATTACTCTGCACAGGTTTTTGTATCTGTCTTGATTCTGCGTAGCGTGGATATCAGTTTTCTTCAGATGCCATCAGATATACACACATCAGATTTACGTACGCACCGATACCTATAATACCCACTAGCACGTCCTCTTGCATTGATGTGATGCACACCTGTCTTCGTCATGGCATACTGTCCACATGTTCATCAAGGCACTGTTTGGTCCAGATTGTCCGACTCCTCAACGGCGATTCGGCATAGATCCCTCTGAGTGGCTGATGGGTCACGTTGTCCATAAACAGCCCTTGTCAATCTATCCCAGGCATGTTCGGTAGGTTTTATGTTTGGATAATATGCTGGCCACTCTATTCCAGCGATGTCATTATCGTGAAGAAAGTTATTCGCAAGATGTGCACGATGGCGGCTGGAATTGTCGTCCATGAAGACGAATGCGTCGTCAATATGCTGCCGGTATGGTTGCACTATCGGTCGGAGGATGGCATCCACGTATTGTACAGCGGTTACGGCGCCTTTGATGACCACCAGCGGCGTACGTCGGCCACACACAACGCCACCCCAAAACGTCACGGAACCTCCAACTTGCTGCACTCGCTGGACAGTGTGTCTAAGGCGTTCAGCCTGACTGGGTTGCCTCCAAACAATTCTCCGACGATTGTCTGGTTGAAGACATATGCGACACTCATCGATGAAGAGAACGTGATACGAATCCTGAGCGGTCCATTCGGCATGTTGTTAGGCCCATCTGTATCGCGCTGCATGGTGTCGTGGTTGCAAAGAGGGACCTCACCATGGACGTCGGGAGTGAAGTTTCGCATCATGCAGCCTATTGCGCACAGTTTGAGCCGTAACAAGACGTTCTGTGGCTGTACGAAAAGCATTATTCAACATGGTGGCGTCACTGGCAGGGTTCCTCCGAGCCATAATCCGTAGGTAGCGGTCATGCACTGCAGTAGTAGCCCTTGGGCGGCCTGAGCGAGGAATGTCGTCGACATGGTTGTTTACATCTTTGGGCGGGCTTAGTGACATCTCTGAACAGTCAAAGGAACTGTGTCTGTGATACAATATCCACAGTCGACGTCTATCTTCAGGAGTTCTGGGAACCTGGGTTATGCAAAACATTTTGATATGTGTATGTACACTCATCAAAAGTAGCATAATAGACTAATGTGAACTGAATTAATGTCCGGTAATGTTCTTCTTGGAATATTAGTACTCGGTATTATTTTTATAGTAGGATTAATTAAACAACAATCATTTTTCTGATCTCCGATGGAAGCGAATATACTAGCAAAAATCCTCCAGCAACCGTTGCCGAAAGTAAATTTTTGTGTCTTATCATCGTGGAATAATTGGAAGCCCCTTATTGCGATAAGTAACGGAGTTGTTTAAGTCATAAAATTTACATGTCCCACGGTACAACGGTAATAATCGTGCAACCGGAATATTTCAGGGACTGAGACTCTACAAACTAGAGAATTGTGAATCTGTCAATTTCTCTTCATCAGTCTGCCGGCTATGTATGCTTTCACTATACTGTAAGGATTCAGATTGCTGACTTTACCTTACTGCACTCATTCAGTCATGGACAGCGACGATTCTTCTGCCGCCAAATGACCGAGCAATTTATGGTACTCTTTCTGTCTAATCAATATAACCTGATTCCGGCCTTGGGAGCCTACACACACACACGCACACACACACACACACACACACACACACACACTCACACACACACACACACACACATTCCGGAAAACCGTTATCTCTCAGTGATCCAGTGTACTGTACCAACTGTCATTAGCTGTTGGTACTTATTTAGAGACAACATTGTTACAGTCATATGTATTCAACATTCCTCGACCTCACGTTGTTGTGACAGTCGACTGACATATCTGCATAATTAGAGAGATCTAATAGAGCTTGGGGATCGTAAAAGAAAGAAATGTCCTTTACTAGCAATTTTAGGGGTGCTACAACGAAAGTTTGGTCGAAATTTTTAGTTGGGTAGACTCACAAACAACATCGACGAACTCCTTAACTGGGGCGTTGTCATAAGTGCTGTTTGTTGGAACATAAGAAGTGATGTCAGTTTCAGAACTTAGCAGCCATTCAGCAGTACGGTTAACAATCACAGTATGATGAATATGCTTCAAAATAACAAGGACGCCTCCAGATTTCTGCGACGGAAATATGAAGTGCAGATTAAAATTTAGCAGTTGAGCTATCTGGCCTAGCTTGAGCTATCTGATCTAGCCTTGCGGCTACTCGATAAGTGACTGGACCTGTGTGAAGGCAGACCAGAGTTTACATCTCCTTCCAGCCATCCAGATTTGGGTTTTACGTGGTTCCCCTAAAACGTTGAGGCAAATACCGTGACAGCTCTTTCGAAAGGACGTCGACAATTTCATTCCTTGTTCTTCTCCATTACGAGGCTGTGCTGCGCCTCTAAAGGTGACCACATGCCACTCTACGTAGCATCCGGTATCTCCATTGGCAGAGGATGGCACGGCGGTCGGTCGGACTGATTCGCCCGTCTAGGGTCAGAACACGGAACTTTACTTTCAGTTTCTAGGAACTCGGACACTCTCTATTTGCTAGGAATTCTTTCTCTCATTGGATTACATTGTCTTTCCGTCGCAGAGTGCAGAATCGGAAAGTCATGGGTGTAAGCAGCTTTAAAGACCAAGGTTAGCTAACGACAACCATGCCTGATGTACTGATTAGCAAACGTTCTTTTTTCGTGTATAGCACTGTTCATTGACAATGAGGATCGATAAAGCAGCTAACATCGAAAGAATATTAAGGTAAAGTGCCCATATTACGTGTAGCTACCTAATTCCAGGTAGCTGAATACCTCCCTTACTTGGTGCTGCACTGCATAGGCCCCTCCGTCAACAAGTAACGAAGGCTATGCTGATACGCCATTGTGAGTTTGGTGTCGGTGCTGTTAACTTTTCATTCTCCACAGCTATTTTTGCATTGTGTTCAAGTTGTAGGTCCTTCCGCGCGTCTGGTGAGACGTACTCTCAAAATATTTAATATGAGTGAATAGTGCGAAGCAAGCACTTTCCTCCCTACAAACAATCCCGTTAATTAATAAAACGTGTTGACCTCAGTTCACTTAACGGTTAGGTTGGACCCGAACACATATGAGGGATGGCACTGTTCCTTGCACCCGAACTTTGGCGTCAGTTTATGCAAACAGATATGCCGAATGCTATTCCAAGTTTCCAATGTCTGAGAGACAAAGATGTTGGGCCATTGATGGATTAAGCGTACTGCAGAGACGCAACAAATGAAGTGGGCAAATTGTTTCAAGAATTGTGACATCTATCCCCGTGATCCGCTGGTTTCTTCATCTATGGACAGTAATCTGCAGCAAACATGGATAAGGTCATAGGCGCCATCGCAGGGCCATTGTCAAAAACAGTTAATGCAATGCAAGAAACAGCGGTTTATGCTTTTGAAATCAGCCCATCTCCTGTACTTCCACCATCAGACCTAAAACCAACATCAAGTAAAACAGTAGTGTTGACATTATCTCGATGTTTACGCATCATCTGAATATGAAGAGGACGAGGTGTATTTTTAAAGCGACCGACTATCGTCAGCTGCTGCATCTAAATAGACCTGGATTAAATGCATCGGTTACTTTCGCTGGTAAGAGCTTTGTCCACGTGTCAACGACTTCTGTTTCAAGAAGCACAAAGACTGAGCTTTATCCTTATTATGGTTGAAATACCTGCAGAGTAACGGCCAGTAATGCAGCACTCTTTACTTTTGAAACAAACATTTGGTGCTATGCTAGTAATTCAATAAATTTAAGCGTTTATCTACACCAGGAAACCTCAAATTAGCAACCATGTACCCGAGACGTAAAAATTACTCGTATAAATTCTTATTTCTGCCAGTACAGAACGAGCCAATATACGGACGATTTTTTCCCAGTATAGCATTTCAACATTCCCTGCTAATGGTGTAGCACGTTTTCCATAATTCAGAGACTTATAATATACTAGTGATTTTAAATTCAGAAACTGTACCGAATAACATGGCGCTTTCCTCGAACTGCCACTAAAAGAGCAATTAAAAACATGTTGGACTTCAGAATTCTACACTACTGGCCTTTAAAATTGCTACACCATGAAGATGACGTGCTATATACGCGAAATTTAACCGACAGGATGAAGATTGTGCGATATGCAAACGATTAGCTTTTCAGAGCATTCACATAAGGTTGGCGCCGGTGGCGACACCTAGAACGTGCTGACTTGAGGAAAGTTTCCAACCGATTTCTCATACACAAACAGCAGTTGACCGGCGTCGCCTGGTGAAAAGTTGTTGTGATGCCTCGTGTAAGGAGGAGAAATGTGTACCATCACGTTTGCGAATTTGATAAAGGTCGGATTGTAGCCTATCGCGATTGCGATTTATCGTATCGCGACATTGCTGCTCGCGTTGGTCGAGATCCAATGACTGTTAGCCGTATATGGAATCGGTGGGTTCAAGGGGGTAATACGGAACGCCGTGCTGGATCCCAACGACCTCGTATCACAAGCAGTCGAGATGACAGGCATCTTATCCGCATGGCTGTAACGGATCGTGCAGCCACGTCTCGATCCCTGAGTCAACAGATGGGGACGTTTGCAAGACAACAACCATCTGCACGAACAGTTCGACGACGCTTGCAGCAGCATGGACTATCAGCTCGGAGACCATGGCTGCGGTTACGCTTGACGCTGCATCACAGACAGGAGCGCCTGCGATGGTGTACTCAACGACGAACCTGGGTGCACGAATGGCAAAACGTCATTTTTTCTGATGAATCCAGGTTCTGTTTACACCATCATGATGGTCCCATCCGTGTTTGGCGACATCGTGGTGAACGCACATTGCAAGCGTGTATTCGTCATCGCCATACCGGCGTATCACCCAGCGTGGTGGTAAGAGGTGCCATTGGTTACACGTGTCGGTCACCTCTTGTTCGCATTGACGCCACTTTGAACAGTGGACGTTACATTTCAGATGTGTTACAACCCGTGGCTCTACCCTTCATTCGATCCCTGTGAAACCCTACATTTCAGCAGGATAATGCACGACCACATGTTGCAGGTCCTGTACGGGCCTTTCTGGATACAGTAAAGGTTCGATTGCTGCCATGGCCAGCACATTCTCCAGATCTCTCACCAATTGAAAACGTCTGGTCAATGGTGGCCGAGCAACTGGCTCGTTACAATACGCCAGTCACTAATCTTGGTGGACTGTGGTATCGTGTTGAAGCTGCATGGGCAGCTGTAACTGTGAACGCCATCCAAGCTCTGTTTGATTCAATGCCCAGGCGTTTCAAGGCCGTTATTACGTCCAGAGATGGTTGTTCTGGGTACTGATTCTCAGGATCTATGCAGCCAAATTGCGTGAAAATATAATCACATATCAGTTCTAGTATAATATATTTGTCCAGTGAATACCCATTTATCATCTGCATTTCATCTTGGTGTAGCAATTTTAATGGCCAGTAGTGTATTCCCTTCATTCGTTAGAGGCCTCATGTTATGAGCAGAGCTCCTTCCGTTTTCCTAAAACATTTAATTGGAGTCGCGGGCCTTCTACCCACGCTGGTTCCGCCTTATTTCACAAGTTGTACCTGTGTTAGATGCCAACTTAGAAAGAAACGAAATGAAACACCACTTAGCCTTCGACATTAGACGAGAGCTCTCAACCAGTGCTTCAGGTGGAGCTCGTATTAGGAGGGCAGTATTTCCTCGAGGCAAATGTCCCCCGGTGCAGAGATACGGCGCAGAGCAGAGAGGCGAACATCGGCTCACGCTTGCAGCTTTAAGACCAGATAAGAGGGCGGGGGTTGGGGGCAGCGCGTCGTGAGTCTCAGGATGCGGCAGACCCTCGCGCCAGCCATAATTTTCTTTCGGCTGTGGGTAACGGTCGCCTGGGATGGTCGTTAACCAGCATCAGGCAGCGAATCGGGACCGGACGGGGCCGCAGGCTGTTCCGCTAGCGCAAGTACAACTTGGAACCGCAGCGGAGGATATCACGTTCCTTTTCCGATGTGATATCGTGAGATTGTCTTTCAACAAAGCTAACCTGCAAAGTAGCACCTGTTATATTGTCAATTGCAACTGATAACGTGGGATGCTAATAATTTATTACGTATTTCCGATTGTAATTCATCAGTGAAGTGAGATGGTTCGCCGATAAACTGTTTTCTTTCCACACGCTCGCCTAGAGGTAACACAGAAGAAGCTACCTTGACTAAACGTTCACCGCGTGGAGTAGCCGCGTGGTTTGAGGCGCCACGTCACTGATGGTGCGGCCGCTCCCACCGGAGGTTCGAGTCCTCCCTCGTGCATGGGTGCGTGTGTTGTTCTTATCATAAGTTAGCTTAAGTCAGTTTAAGTACTGTGGAAATCTAGGGACCGATGACCTCAGCAGTTTGGTGCCTTAGGAATTAACACACATTTCAACATTTTGAACTAAACGTTCTGCCGCAGTACCGAATGGCGTGGTCCTTCCAGTGGCTACAGTAGCTGTGTTCACGGTCGCCTGGACATGTTATGTCTCTTGAGCATCTATGTCCAGGAACTCGGAATGATAAATCTGCCATCCAGATAAATATATTCTTTAATCGCATTTGTTGTTCTGTTCCAAGGAATTCCAAAGAAATAATGTGCTGACAGGTGTGAAAATTACGAAACTATCAGTTTAATAAGTCCTGACTACAAAATACTAACACGAATTCTTTACAGGAGAACCGAAAAATCGATAGAGGCCTACTTAGGGGAAGATTGTCTTCGATTCCGGAAAAATGTAGGAACACGCGAGGCAATACTGACTCTACGAATTATCATACAAGACAGGTTAAAGAAAGGCAACCCTACGATTATAGCACTTGTAGACTTACAGAAAGCCTTTTACAGCGTTGATTGGAATGCTCGCTTTCAAATTCTGAGGTATCAGGGGTAATATACAGGGAGAGAAAGGCTAATTACAACTTGTACAAAGACCAGAGAGCAGGTATAACAGTCGGAGGTCGTGAAAGGGAAGCAGTGGTTGCGCAGGAAGTGAAACAGAGCTGTACGCCATCCCCAATGTTATTCAGTCTGTACACTGAGCAAGCAGTAAAGGAACCACAGAAAATGTTAGAGTAGATATTAAAGTTCAGGGAGAAGAAATAAAAACTTTAAGCTTTGCCGATGACATTGTAATACTATCAGACTGCAGACTACTTGAAAGAGCCGTTGAACGGAATGGACACCGTCTTGAAAGGAAGCTATCAGATGAACATCAACAAGCTACAGTAGCTGTGGTGACGGTCGCCATGACGTGTTATGTCTCATATGTTTCTGTGTCCCTGCCGTCGAAGCAAATATACCCTTCTATCGCATTCGTTGTTCTGGATAACGACTCATTCGAAACGAACATTTCATGTTAACAACTTTACTTGCATTAGTCGCTGCGGTTTCTGTAAATCGACTAAGGTAAAGGCCAAGAGTATCCCTTCGAAACGGAGATGCTGACTTCTTCCTTATCCTTCTTCAGCGCTTCTGCTTCGTCTCTGACGTCATTGACGAACTGGCGTTTAGTCCTAGTCGTTGTTCCTACCTTTCTTAATCACTGTACAGAATGGTGTTCACTGGACTGCAGGTTACATTTTCGGTAGGTCTCCAGTGACAATGAAAAATTCGATTATCCTCGAATTTTAAGGACTTGCTTCCGGCAAACTCCTAGTTTCCACTACAAGAGTTTTTGTAGTTTACCGAAATTTCATGTAATGTTCACTTATGTTTATTATAGACCGTCATTTGCTTTCAAGTTTATTTTATATTGTTTAAACTTATGAAATTTTATTTAGCACTCTGTGAATTGTACTATGAATCGTTCCGTGATTAATGGCTTAAACGTTCATGGTCTCACGAAAAAAAAAATAATAATAATAAATTTTAGAGCATTATGAAACAGCGAGAGTTGAATTTATGAATGCTGTGCTATGCACAGGGGCTTGGTGAGAAACAAATAGCTCAGACAAAAAAGAGAATATTATTGCAAAATGATTGTAAACCTCTTTGAAGTCTTTGGATGGCTGACTAAGGAAATAATAAACAAATGGTTCAAATGGCTCTGAGCACTATCGGACTTAGCATCTGAGGTCATCAGTCCCCTAAAACTCAGAACTACTTAAACCTAACTAACCTAAGGACATCACACACATCCATGCCCGAGGCAGGATTCGAACCTGCGACCGTAGCGGTCTCGCGGTTCCAGACTGAAGCACCTAGAACCGCTCGGCCACATCGGCCAGCAAATAATAAACCAAAATATCTCATATAACATAGAAAAATCGATCACCGAGTGACCTGTGATTTGGGGCTTCAAAAAAATCCATATGGTAAGCTCTCTATAAAAATATAACAACTCTGTATCTTATCTCGCACCTTAAGACTGCCAATCGCGACTCTGAAAAATAGATTGGTCTGTTATGAGACCATCGCCGCTGGTCTCCACGTTGCAGTTTTGTTTAGTGCTCCTATTATGACAGTATAACATTAGTGTCAATAGCTCTATGTTTTGCCGAGTAACTTATATTCTGCTAGGCTTTCCTTAATTTATATTATCATTAACTAATATTTACATCTTCCATATAAGCAATAACACTTTCATAGAGAAGATGAAACAATAGGTACTTCGTATTTAAATATTCAGCTAATTTCCTGTAGAGCTCAATTAAAAAAAAATTCTGACCATTTCATAATGCTCGCAACATTTCCAAACAATTCACAGTTTTTGTCCAGTTGCATTAACATTAGCAGCTTCCTTTTTGTGGTGACAACGACGAATGTAGTTACTTGATTATTCAAAAATTAGTTCTTATTTATTTTATGAGTGTGAAGAAGGGAATAGAAGATCAGAGGTTACCGTCTCATGGACGCCGAGTCCGTCAGGGTCGAAGAACGAGCACAGTTTGACGACAATGGGTTAAGGAAATCAACCACGAAAATATCCTTAAACCAGCTGCGCTTTGTGGGAAAACTAAGTGGGACCTTCTCAACCGTTGCGCCACTTGGCACAGTTTTCAATACGTTTTTATTAGGTCGCTATCTAGGCTGTGTCTTCGGTACAAACTGTACAATTGACTTTAAACTGAGTTCCTGATGAGGTAGAGACTTTAAATTCTAATCACAGCTCATAACTGTATGACAATGCAATATCAACGTTCTCGTTGGTCTGTTCGCTGGTGGTGTGAGGAAGGGGAGTCGGGGGCTAAAAAGACTGGTAACGCTTGGAGTTTCAGCCGCCCCGCAGGAAAGACGTGTTGTGCGAGTAACATCGGAATATGTTGGAGGTGGATTGCGAGCTGAGGCCTCCGTCTGAGCAAAGAGAGGGGCAATAAAGGAGGCAGACTGATAGGAGGAGGATACGTATGAAACATCTGTGACACAGGCGTACGTAAGCGAAGTAAAATCTTATCAAAATATTTATAATCCATCTGCAAGATTAAAAAGCGGAAAATAAGTAACGAGGGGTGCTTACAACAGATAATATTCAAGTATGAATCATGTACTGTATGCACTCCACGTTTTTGGTTTTAAACCTTACAAGTATGGTCGTAACTATTAAAAATTCACAACCGCAAATATTCAGAACTGAGGACGGTTAGGAATCTGTATGGGACTAGGATAAAATATGCCTTTTAGTCTGTTTTAAGAAGCTGTTATGTTGAAAATTTAATTTTATTTATGTAATAATTTTATTAATAAGGTTGCATTACCATTCAGTAACTATCCCGTTGTTGACTGCCTGTCTGCGTCTGCTGGTATGAGATTGTATTATCATTAAAGTTTCAAAATAGATAGAGAACTGCCCATTAATAATCGTGTTTAGCATCATTAAAGCCGAATTTGTTCAAAAACGCTACGACTGAGCTCCTCATGTAAGACAGTCAGAAGTGAACTACTTCTCCTTCATTTAATGACCTATCTGCGTAAAGGTATAACTGTTGCGATAATGGTGCGTGCAGCAGGCGTCAATTGAGAGCATTGACCCGCCATAGGATTACGAACCGACGAAACATTGACAGCCAGAGCAAGGCGTAGGCCGCATTCGCGGTAGCCTGCTACAACGAAGAGCTGTCATGCGTGACAAAATGGAGTCTAGCAAACATTGCAAAGAAAGAACGGTCGTATTGAAGTGATTTCCAGTCCGTTTGTACTTCTGCCAATAGACGTCCAGCGTGGAGCTGAGCAGTCGGGAGAAGGGGCAAATATCTACGTACCATTCTCGCGGAACAGATTGCATACGGAAGGTTATGGCTTCGTAAACAGATCTAAACAGACGAGACTATCAATTCGCTATCTGTTTGGTGAAAGATCATATAATTGATTCTGACTAAAATTAATTGCACCGTTAGCTATTTCTAGCGAAACCTGACCAGTATTTAACCATTCACCATGAAAGTAACACACCTCAGCTCCGTCACCATCGCTGCAGAATGGATCCTGGGATGTTTCACGCAGACCACCTCTACTCGCTGTTCCAATCACCATTCCAACAGGCACTGTTCAAGAACATGGTTCAGTACTCTGGCGAAACGCGAACGGTACAAAAAAAGTTCGCTAACAGTGTGTGGGAGACAAGGGTCACAAACTCGCATTGCACCGACCTCGCTGCTTAAGGAAGGCATAACTCTATCAGCCAGCCAGAACAGAATACCTGGCATACAGAGCAGGATTACGTAATCGGCCAGTTATCTCTAACGGACTGTAGAACATCACACAACCAACAAATTCGTAACCTGATTGGCACAGTAGAGCACCAAACGCCATTAGGTGGCTACAAATGCTGGCGGAACAACTTTTTTTCTTTTTAAATTATGTCGAAATAAATTTTCTGAATGAGAATAAACCTGACGTTAGCGATACTAGGTACTGGCGTTATACTACTTGCTTGTGACGTACCAAAATTTGTGCCGGACTGAGACTTGAACCAGGATTTTCCGCTTATTCCGAGCTTTCGCCTTACCATATGGCTATCAGCACATGCCTCCCAGACCACCGCAAAGGTCCATATATGGTTTAAATGGTTCCAAGCACTATGGGACTTAACGTCTGAGGTCATCAGTCCCCTAGACTGGGAACTACTTAAACCTAACTAACCTAAGGACATCACACACATCCAAGCCCGAGGCAGGATTCGAACCTGCGACCATAGCAGCGGCGCAGTTCCGGACTGAAGCGCCTAGAACCGCTCTGTCACAACGGCCGGCTCCATATGTGGGGCATAGATAGCGTGACATATGCAAGTTTAGGTCATTCAGGCAGGCATGCACGGATAGCCTAAATGTTATGTCGACCCATCGCGACAAGCGGGAAATCCAGGTTGTAGTGCCGATAGGGCACAGATTTTCACACGTCGTCAACAGCTAGTATAACATCTGCAACCAATACATCTGATGCCAATTTATTCGCATTAAGCGAATTCATGTCGGTATAAAAATACTCTTTCTGTAACACTAACGACATATTCTTTTGTGTGTTTCAAATCTATACCAGGACGACCGCCTGAAAAAAAAAAAAAACAGTAATATTGGATCAACGTGAATGTCTGAAGGGACAGCCTTCACAGAAAATCAGGAGTGAAAGAATGTCACCAATGTCACCAAGAATATCTCGCAGTTAGCAGGCAGCCAGCCGGAAGAGAGAGAACAGTTGGGCAGATAGTTGGAGGTCGATGGCGCCGTTAGCAAACGGTGCCAGCCCCTGCCAACCGAATGGCGCACCCAGTGGCCGCCAAAGCTGACTCACATGTATAAGGTAACCCCAAAACTGAAGCAGTGAAACCTAGTCTCTCTTTTAAATTATTCGGGCATGGATGTGTTGATGTCCTTAGGTTAGTTAGGTTTAAGTAGTTCTAAGTTCTAGGGGACTGATGACCTCAGAAGTTAAGTCCCATAGTGCTCAGAGCCATTTTTTTAAATAACTATGTGGTGTATTTGTAACTGAAGGATTGCTTTAGTCCAGCGCAGATAGGCAAAGAGAACATTCCTTCATCTGTATCATCTGCAGACGTTGTTCCACACGAAAAAATCGACACATAAAACTGCACAAGATCGTCAATGGAATGGGTTGGTGCCGTCCTTGAGTGGCTAGGATGAAGGTCGTTGTGCGAGCTTGTAGATAGGTGACTCTGCTTTTAGACTGAGATATTTGTACTCGTCTGCTGGACGCAGTACAGGTTCATTTGTGATTCAAAAACATATGTTCAATGCAATTCTTGGAAAACTGCTATGAATATTGAACGTTACTCTCGTCTTGTTTGTCTTACTACTTTGTAAATAATTCATCATCAAGTGATTCAGTATGTGGTTTTATATACTGTAGCTCTTAGAGTTTAATTAACAGCAAAAAGGTCAGCATTTAGTTTGCTTTTAACTCTGCTTTCTTTATTTTCTGTTGGGAGGTCGACCAACTTGGCAGTTTTCATACACTGTGTGATCAAAAGCATCCGGACACCTGGCTGAAGATGACTTACAAGTTAGTGGGATCCTCCATCGGTAATGCTGGAATTCAGTATGGTGTCGGCATACTCTTAGCATTGATGACAGCTTCCACTCTCGTAGGCATACGTTCAATCAGGTGCTCGTAGGTTTCTTGGGGAATTCTTCACGGAGTGCTGCACTGAGGAGAGGTATCGATATCGGTGGCGAGGCCTGGCATGATGCCTGGCACAGAGTCGGTATTCCAAAACATCTCAAAGGTGTTCTATAGGATACGGGTCAGGACTCGTGCAGGACAGTTCGTTACAGTGATGTTATTGTCGTGTAAAGACTCCGCCACAGGCCGTGTATTATGAACAGGTGCTCGATAGTGTTGAAAAATACAATCACCATGCCCGAATTGCTCCTCAACAGTGGGAACCAAGAAGGTGCTTAAAACATCAATTTAGGCCTGTGTTGTGATAGAGCCACGCGAAACAACATGGAGTGCAAGCCCCCTCCATGAAAACCACGATCACACCATAACACCCCCGCCTCCGAATTTTACTGTTGGCACTATACCTGCTGGCAGATGACGTTCACCGGGCATTCGCCATACCCACAGCCTGCCATCGTGTCGCCACTTTGTGTACCGTGATTAGTCACTCCACAAAACATTTTTGCACTCTTCAGTCGTCCAATGTTTACGCTCCTTACACCAACCGAGGCGTCGTTTAGCATTTACCGGCGTGATGTGTGGTTATGAGCAGCCGTTCGACCATGAAATCCTAGTTATTTCACCTCCTGCCTAACTGTCGTAGTATTTGCAGTGGATTATGATGATCTGGGTAGATGTCTGCCTATTACACATTACGACCCTTTTCAACTGTCGCCGGTCTCTGTCAGTAAACAGTCGAGATCTGCCTGTATGCTTTTGTGCTGTACGTGTCACTTCACGTTTCCACTTCACTATCACATCAGAAACAGCGGACCTAGGGATGCTTAGGAGTGTGGAAATCTCGCGTACAGACATATGACACAAGTGACTCCCCATCACCTGAGCATGTTCGAAGTCCGTGAGTTCCGCGGAGTGCCCCAGTCTGCTCTCACAATGTCTAATTACTGATATGGAGTACCAGGCAGTAGGTGGCAGCACAATTAACCTGATATGAAAAATGTGTGTTTTTGGGGGTGTCCGGGTACTTTTGATGACATAGTGTATAAGATGACGCTGCTTCTCATGTTTCATACTCCGTTGTTTGATGCGGCAGAGAGATGAAGGCAGTGGTGGGCGTTGTTTCCTCAGTACAATGTAAAGCCAGATGATACATATTGTGAAGCATGCTGAGACTAGAGTAAACATATGCCACGCAGTACACCATTTATCACCACACCTGTTCATAGAATCGATTACCAAGCCAACGTACTATTACTTTTTATACGCTGTGTAAGTTAACCTGATCTTCATTAATGGATGTGGTTAATAATTACTCCTGTTACATACGTGGTGTTGTGGGTTATACGAGATCCCATGTTTGATTTGGTACCTCACGACGGAGCTACAAGCTGAAGACAGTCGCTGCCAGAGGCAGCTACGAATGGGAGACGTCGGCGAAGACATGCCCTCAAGTCGTTCCGTACGCCGCGGCTGCTTGAAACCTTCTTAGCTTGCGCACAAAAAGAAAGCGGGCTACCTACGTAACGCCACCCAACGGGAGACGGGGTTCAACCATCGCTGAGAATATCCCCTTGGTATATAATGAGGCAGCACACAATGGATCCCGGTTGGCAGCACCCAGCCTGCATGAACAAGACGTTCTTTGTTCGTTTTCGGCGTGCTGGTTAACGATGCTCTGCGCTGACAAAATAGAGAGGCGCATTGTTGAGCCTGTCTCAAACGATTTCACATAAACTATTTGGTAAAGGAAGTTAATTTGTATCAGCTTCATGGTGAAGAGCTCAACATTTCGTTAATTGCCGGAGTTATTGTGATATTTTATCTCTATGTAATATACTAGCTAAGATTCGAAAATGGTGCTACGAAAAGTAGTGGTAAATTTTAGACCATATATCGCTGCATATGAAATGTGGCTAACATTCTAACTTTTTGTTTAACTCATACCTCGAATCTCATGAAAATAGATTTGATGTAGCGCATTCATGCGAGAGTGAAATATGAGTAACATTCCACATAACTCCTACAGCTTTCGAGGTCTCGGAACGAGATTTTAGCAACTGATAACACACAATGTGGATATTATTTATCTATATGGTTAACATACAGAACTTTCTTGTGTACGACGATATCGTAGACGCTAAGGTCTTCGTATTTTCAATCCAATACAGTAATTTGCTGAGTCATCGACTGCCAGTGGACAGTGAATACGCTACATGAAAATAAGCAGCAAGTATCTCCTCATATATTACTGCAAACCGACACAATGAGGTTTTCCTAGCTATTGACCTCTGGTCGCCAACTGCTTGTTTAATGAAAAACACTATTTCAGGATTCTCTTGAAACAGCTACTGCGAGGTAAATTTATACAAATTTATACTGTGTTTTAGCAAAAGAAGCAAACTGAAACGTGTCAGCAAGAGAAATGTAGCCGTTATTCGTCACTGATGATGATTCTTCAAATGAGAAAGGTTAACGGTTCAGAAAAAAATTAATCACAAGTTCTGTTGCAGTTTTTTACAGAATCCCATAACCCAACACGTTTCTAATAGTGAAAGATAGGAATGATAACTTGACAAAGGATTTTCTTCCTGTTATTCATCTGAGAAATTCTAAAATGATTCGCAGCGAAGAGTGCACCATCCTTTTGTTCCTGTCCCTATTCAGAATGAAGTGGTGTACTTCTTCACCTTAATTATCTTTTGACGTGTTAACCTATTTTAATCTTAATGAGTACTCTCAACTGGTTCGTAAAGTATTGACTGTCATGTTTTCGTAAGCTTTTTATCCATGGATAAACAGGAATCAATTTTGTTTTTTCTGATACAACAGAGCTACATTTTTGGTTGGTTGGTTGTTTCGGGGAAGGAGACCAGACAGCGAGGTCATCGGTCTCATCGGATTAGGGAAGGAAGGGGAAGGATGTCGGCCGTGCCCTTAGAAAGGAACCATCCCGGCATTTGCCTGGAGCGATTTAGGGAAATCACGGAAAACCTAAATCAGGATGGCCGGACGCGGGATTGAACCGTCGTCCTCCCGAATGCGAGTCCAGTGTCTAACCACTGCGCCACCTCGCTCGGTAGCTACATTTTTGCTACGGGGTAGAACTCACCGAGTAAAACTCTTTCATAGGAACGGAAAGATGGCATTTTATACTCAAGTTTGGAAAGATAATACTTCCTTTCAGTTCCAGCTGTTCATTAATAAACATACACTGGCCTACAGGATTTCCCTAATATTAAAACAGAATTGACGGTTTATTTTCACCTGACTTGTTAAACATTTTTTTTCTTCAGAGGGTCTCATCAACGACGAGCTTTGAATAACAGATACATTTATCTAGTTGTAAATTTTGCTTCTTTTCCCAAAACACAATAGAAATTGAAAAGAAAGCTTAATGACTAGAGGCACGAAAGGAGAGATAATGCTACATAATGATGGTGCAAACTTTTTTTTACTAAAACATTTATTTACATCGCCAGAACAAGGTTGTGCAGTGGGCTTTTAGTCAAAAATCGCCATATATGACTCTATTCTGAGAAAAGCTGAAAAGTTACGCAAGAGTAAATCGCTCCTTTTGTTGCAATTTCAGCTGAGTCTTCCCATATAGGGTGTTTTTACTAAGGAGCACTGAAATTTGACAAAAGATTTTCATTCTGGCCGTTAAACTTCCTCAAAGGTAATTTACTGAGTGAGGAATTGAGGAAAGTCAGGTCGATAACTTATGAAAAAAACACTTCTTTCGTGTAATAATAAATGTTTATTTTCTTCACTTGTGTTGTTCCAGAGCCACAGTAATACTCATTATACAATATACATAAATGACCTGGTGGATGACATCGGAAGTTCACTGAGGCTTTTTGCAGATGATGCTGTGGTGTATCGAGAGGTTGTAACAATGGAAAATTGCACTGAAATGCAGGAGGATCTGCAGCGAATTGACGCATGGTGCAGGGAATGGCAATTGAATCTAAATGTAGACAAGTGTAATGTGCTGCGAATACACAGAAAGATAGATCCTTTATCATTTAGCTACAAAATAGCAGGTCAGCAACTGGAAGCAGTTAATACCATAAATTATCTGGGAGTACGCATTAGGAGTGATTTAAAATGGAATGATCATATAATGTTGATCGTCGGTAAAGCAGATGCCAGACTGAGATTCATTGGAAGAATCCTAAGGAAATGCAATCCGAAAACAAAGGAAGTAGGTTACATTACGCTTGTTCGCCCACTGCTTGAATACTGCTCAGCAGTGTGGGATCCGTACCAGATAGGGTTGATAGAAGATATAGAGAAGATCCAACGGAGAGCAGCGCGCTTCGTTACAGGATCATTTAGTGATCGCGAAAGCGTTACGGAGATGATAGATAAACTCCAGTGGAAGACTCTGCAGGAGCGACGCTCAGTAGCTCGGTACGGGCTTTTGTCAAAGTTACGAGAACATACCTTCACCGAAGAGTCAAGCAGTATATTGCTCCCTCCTACGTATATCTCGCGAAGAGACCATGAGGATAAAATCAGAGAGATTAGAGCCCACACAGAGGCATACCGACAATCCTTCTTCCCACGAACAATACGAGACTGGAATAGAAGGGAGAACCGATAGAGGTACTCAAGGTACCCTCCGCCACACACCGTCAGGTGGCTTGCGGAGTATGGATGTAGATGTAGATGTAGATAGCAGCTATTGATAATCCTGAAAAATTACATTATTCCACAGAGAAAGTCTATAGTTACTCGTATACTGCTACAGATTAGAAACTTCTGCATGGTAACCTTTGGCTAAATTGTCTCCTCTTGTGTCCTTCTTTCTCGACGAACTAGAATATTTAAGACATGTTATAAACACATAAGCTGTCATCCTACTCATTCATAATTGTCTGCGATTAAAGATTTGTCAGCACCCCATAACATTAACGAATTAAGGCTGCACATGGAATTTAGTATATTGCATTAAATTTATTGCAAACTTTGCATAAATTGCTGTTCCGCTGCATCGGCTGCGCCAGAAAGGCTTTCCCATTGTGTTGTCCGAACAATATCAGGACGCACTTCAGCATTTAGAGGACGCAATGTTAAGTCGTCGTTGTCTAATTCATTTAGATCCAGCTAACTCTATTGTGTTAATGTGGATGCTTCTTCTTACGGGACTGGACTTGTGCTGTCCCATAGAATGGTTTCGTCTGACATTCCAATTGAATTCGCCTCAAACACTCTCAGCAAAGAGCAGTGCAATGACAGTGAGCTTGAAAAAGAGGACTTGCCATTGTCTGTGATGTTTCCAAGTTCGTCAAATATATGAACTGCCGAAAGTTATATTTGATTAGAGATCATCTAACTGTATTGGCTTTATTCAGTCTTACCAAGCCTTTCCCACCATGGACAGAGCAAACGTTAGGCTAATTATCAATACAAATTGCTGTACAGTACACTGCACAACACTCAAACACCGACATGTCTGCCTTACCGGTCGGTAGCAACACAGCATTTGCGAATCATTTTATCAACTTGACACTCAAGTTTTAGGAATTCTTCAAAAATTTTCCCTCGATTTTCGGCGTAATGCTGAAGCAGCGAGGTCTGTAAGTAGTTTTTGCAATACATAGGCCATGGATGGCCAGGTAGTTTTCAAGAAATTCCCCTCCCAGTGACACGACACTACTTTCCGCGTCGCTAGGAGCTATCCGCGCCGTCAAGTGATCTGCTGTTACTTACAGAAAATGAGGATGCACGGTTTGTGATTCTTTAACCCTACCACTAGGCAGTTTTGTCTTTGTTGCAGCAAGTTCACTGGGGTGGCGTTTGCACAAAGCAGCTCGCCTCGCATGATTGTACTTGGTAGGGCATAGACGCCCAAACTCAACAAATGAACTCTCATTGCACACTTTGTGCGGAGCATCTCTCTGCTCTGCCTCCACAGTTTTCCAGTGGCCACGGCCGGTCAAGACTGTGACAACACATACCCATAAATTTCATGTGCCCACTGTGGAACACGCTATGGTTGTTGGAGGCTGATGCGTACAGTAGATTTTCGTTTGTCGTTCCTACACCGTCCATCAGTACTGCTAGTACTACTATGGGCTTTGTCTTCTTTTCTCGGACAATGAACAACAATTAACCTCAGCTCACTTTAAATAGTTTTGTGTTGATAACGTCATACATTACTCATTTTCACCCTCAATCCAAGAGTGTTGACGAATGGTCCGTTCGAATATTCAGAAGTCACATGAAACTCTGTTCCACTCACACGCACGAGCTAGCCTTGAATATATTTTTCTGCCCTCCTATCGCTCCTTGCCACGTGGCGGAAACTCGCTGGCAGAATAACTACATGGTCGTCGTCGCTGTTCCCTGTTGCATCTTCTGAGGCCGCAACGGAAACAGTTCGTTCCGCCACGTCAATCAAACCTTAACTGCAGGACGAAGTTTTTTTCAGGGCTTATGGCAAGAAACCCCCCCATGAACCATGGACCTTGCCGTTGGTGGGGAGGCTTGCGTGCCTCAGCGATACAGATAGCTGTACCGTAGGTACAACCACAACGGAGGGGTATCTGTTGAGAGGTCAGACAAACGTGTGGTTCCTGAAGAGGGGCAGCAGCCTTTTCAGTAGTTGCAAGGGCAACAGTCTGGATGATTGACTGATATGGCCTTGTAACAATAACCAAAACGGCCTTCCTGTGCTGGTACTGCGAACGGGTGAAAGCAAGGGGAAACTACGGCCGTAATTTTTCCCGAGGGCATGCAGCTTTACTGTATGATTAAATGATGATGGCGTCTTCTTGGGTAAAATATTCCGGAGGTAAAATAGTCCCCCATTCGGATCTCCGGGCGGGGACTACTCAAGAGGATGTCGTTATCTGGAGAAAGAAAACTGGCGTTCTACGGATCGGAGCGTGGAATTTCAGATCCCTTAATCGGGCAGGTAGGTTAGAAAATTTAAAAAGGGAAATGGATAGGTTAAAGTTAGATACAGTGGGAATTAGTGAAGTTCGGTGGCAGGAGGAACAAGACTTCTGGTCAGGTGACTAAGGGTTACAAACACAAAATCAAAAAGGGGTAATGCAGGAGTAGGTTTAATAATGAACGCATTATTGTGGCCAAGACAGATACGAAGCCCACACCTACTACAGTAGTACAATTTTATATGGCAACTAGCTCTGCAGATGACGAAGAAATTGAAGAAATGTATGATGAAATAAAAGAAATTATTCAGATAGTGAAGGGAGACGAAAATTTTATAGTCATGGGTGACTGGAATTCGAGTGTAGGAAAAGGGAGAGAAGGAAACGTAGCAGGTGAATGTGGATTGGGGCTAAAAAATGAAAGAGAAAGCCGCCTGGTAGAATTTTGCACAGAGCACAACTTAATCATAGCTAATACTTGGTTTAAGAATCATGATAGAAGGTTGTACACATGGAAGAACCCTGGAGATACTAAAAGGTATCAGATAGATTATATAATGGTAAGACAGAGATTTAGGAACCAGGTTTTAAATTGTAAGACATTTCCAGGGGCAGATGTGGACTCTGACCACAATCTATTGGTTATGAACTGTAGATTAAAACTGAAGAAACTGCAAAAAGGTGGGAATTTAAGGAGATGGGACCTGGATAAACTGAAAGAACCAGAGGTTGTACAAGTGAAAGGAATGGGGGAAAGAAATACAGTAGAAGAAGAATGGGTAGCTTTGAGGGATGAAGTATTGAAGGCAGCAGAGGATCAAGTAGGTAAAAAGACGATGGCTAGTAGAAATCCTTGGGTAACAGAAGAAATATTGAATTTAATTGATGAAAGGAGAAAATATAAAAATGCAGTAAATGAAGCAGCCAAAAAGGAATACAAACGTCTCAAAAATGAGATCGACAGGAAGTGCAAAATGACTAAGCAGAGATGGCTAGAGGACAAATGTAAGGATGTAGAGGCTTATCTCAGTAGGGGTAAGATAGATACTGCCTACAGGAAAATTAAAGACACCTTTGGAGATAAGAGAAACACTTGTATGAACATCAACAGCTCAGATGGAAACCCAGTTCTAAGCAAAGAAGGGAAAGCAGAAAGGTGGAAGGAGTATATACAGGGTCTATACAAGGGCGATGTACTTGAGGACGATATTATAGAAATGGAAGAGGTTGTAGATGAAGATGAAATAGGAGATACGATACTGCGTGAAGAGTTTGACAGAGCACTGAAAGACCTGAGTCGAAACAAGGCCCCCGGAGTAGACAACATTCCATTGGAACTACTGACGGCCTTGGGAGAGCCAGTCCTGACAAAACTCTACCATCTGGTGAGCAAGATGTATGAAACAGGGGAAATACCCTCAGACTTCAAGAAGAATATAATAATTCCAATCCCAGAGAAAGCAGGTGTTGACTGATGTGAAAATTACCGAACAATCAGTTTAATAAGCCACAGCTGCAAAATACTAACACGAATTCCTTACAGACGAATGGAAAAACTAGTAGAAGCCGACCTACGTTTCTATCATTTGTAGACTTAGAGAAAGCTTTTGACAATGTTGGCTGGAGTACTCTCTTTCAAATTCTAATCGTGGCAGGGGTAAAATACAGGAAGCGAAAGGCTATTTACAATTTGTACAGAAACCAGTTGGCAGTTATAAGAGTCGAGGGGCATGAAAGGGAAGCAGTGGTTGGGAAGGGAGTAAGACAGGGTTGTAGCCTCACCCCGATGTTATTCAATCTGTATATTGAGCAAGCAGTAAAGGAAACAAAAGGAAAATTCGGAGTAGGTATTAAAATCCATGGAGAAGAAATAAAAACTTTGAGTTTCGCCGATGACATTGTATTTCTGTCAGAGACAGCAAAGGATTTGGAAAAGCAGTTGAACGGAATGGATGGTGTCTTGAAGGGAGGATATAAGATGAACATAAACAAAAGCAAAACGAGGATAATGGAATGTAGTCGAATTAAGTCAGGTGATGTTGAGGGTATTAGATTAGGAAATGATACTCTTAAAGTAGTAAAGGAGTTTTGCTATTTGGGGGGGGGGGCGGGGGGGGAAATAACTGATGATGGTCGAAGTAGAGAGGATATAAAATATAGACTGGCAATGGCAAGGAAAGGAAAGCGTTTCTGAAGAAGAGAAATTTGTTAACATCGAGTACAGATTTAAGTGTCAGGAAGTCATTTCTGAAAGTATTTGTATGGAGTGTAGCCATGTATGGAAGTGAAACATGGACGATAAATAGTTTGGACAAGAAGAGAATAGAAGCTTTCGAAATGTGGTGCTACAGAAGAATGCTGAAGATTAGATGGGTAGATCACGTAACTAATGAGGAAGTATTGAATAGGACTGGGGAGAAGAGAAGTTTGTGGCACAACTTGAGTAGAAGAAGGGATCGGTTGGTAGGACATGTTCTGAGGCATCAAGGGATCACCAATTTAGAATTGGAGGGCAGCGTGGAGGGTAAAAATCGTAGGGGGAGACCAAGAGATGAATAAACTAAGGAGATTCAGAAGTATGTAGGTTGCTGTAGGTACTGGGAGATGAAGAAACTTGCACAGGATAGCGTAGCATGGAGAGCTGCATCATACCAGTCTCGGGACTGAAGACCACAACAACACATGGCAAGAAACAACGTTAGGGGCACGACGTCATCATACAAGAATTTGGCTGTTCGCTTTACGTCGTTGTAGGGTACTCTGGGTTGCAGCAGTGTCGACAGAACCAACTGTGGCGCTCCTACGTCAGTTTCCCCACAGACCCAGTACGCCACTGGGGTCTGCAGCAGGAGTCATGTCCTCGTCTCCGCCAGTCGCGATCGGGGCCGTACAGAGTGGTGCCGATGGAGATGGACGTCGCACCGCCGCCGCCGCCGCTGCCGTCAACGACGACGTCACCGCCGGTGAGAACCGATGTCCACTTAGGCGCCGCCCCCGAATAGTCGCAACGACGCCCCTGGAGCTATACCTGCTGTCCTTCCGACCACAGCTTCAGTGCCCCGGGAAGCGGGCGTGCACACTGTGGCCAGTTTTTCGGCCGGAGTTCCCGGTCACTCTCAATGTGGATACCTGGTTGTGGACAGGGAACTGCCATCGGCTGTCGCTACATTCCCTGCCTCCCAGTCTACGCCAGTATTCAGGCCTCACGCCCTCTCACCCTCTCCATCGTCTCGTGACTTACCACCACACGGCAGCCGTGTGTAGGTTCGGTGAGGACGGGAGGGGGGGGGGGGCGGATTGGGGGGGACGGGGGAGAGATGTGGTGTCTTTCAAACTGTGATGTCCGATGTTAAGGCTGGCATCTCACGACAGAACTACATGCTAACGACACAAACGAGAGACTTCGACGACGACACGCTCTCAAGAGGTTCCATACGCCGCCTCTGCTGGAAGTCTAGTTACATCACGGCGCGGTGCAGCTCGGACCATTCCGTTACAGCCGACTACGATATCAGCGTCATCATAGCTCAGATCTGGCGGAATTGTCTACCAGAGCTATAGTTAATTGAATGTGACCTTTGACTGTCAATCAGAATCCTTCATAGTCATATTTGTTGTATTCTGCGACTGTACCTTAAAAATATATTGTCGTTCATGTGGGCATGGATTTCATTCAGGTTGACTATTTGATATATGAAACCTGATTGGTAGGTAACCAGAGAGCGCACTGGGTAAGGTTAAGGTTGTGGATGGAGCCGTAAACAGTTACTGTGAGTTGCACAATCCAACACACAACTTTATTTTTCTAAGAACCACTTATTAACACATTGGTTAAAGATAACTTGAGATGCCTTAGGACTGAAGGCCCAAAACCACACAGAAAACACAAGAAAGGCTGAAGGTCTGGCTTAGAAATCAAAAGCAATTAAAAATAAAAGGTAAAAAAATTAAAGAAAAACTTGCAATGAAAACAATTAGGGGCTGAAGGCCTACACTACACGTCTGAAGGACAACTTTAATTAAGGCACATTAATAAATATTTATTAAGCAAGAAAATTTCGTTTTAAACTCACAACAGAATGGCCAAATACTGATTAACTTATTGCACGGATGAAGGCCAGAAACAAATTTGAAACTTTGTCTGAAGGCCTTATTAAGGGGTTCACGCAAATCCTCGGCTGAAGATCACACATAACACATGGAACAACTAACTGCTTCGGTCCTGGATTACAAACAATTTCAGATCGAACAATTCCTAAGAATAATTTCTTTTTCTAAAACAATCAATGCTCAAAATTTTAATTTAACACGGCTGAAGGCCTTTGTGCAAAATTTAAAAAAGCTGAATTAATACATGACCAAAATCCTCGCACAATACATCAACTAAAATGAAAATCACAATTTAAAACAATCAGAGCAAGTGATGCTCAGAAGTGTTTCTAGGGTCTGCCTGGGAAGGTAGCTCAGACGTAAGGTGAGGTGAGACAGGCAGCCAAGAGATAAAGTTAGGTAATGGGATGGCAACGCAAACTAGTGATGGCCCAAGGACCGGCCAACAATTTGACCAATCCCCTTCTGTCTGACCAATGACACGACGATGGAGAATATCGGCTGAGGACGAGAATACGAACAGCAGGGGAACAATAACCACTCTAAGCAAATATGAACGAAACAACTTAAAAGGCTGTCGAACTACACGGTGTGCTGGACAGCAACAACATGACGAGGAAAAGGCACACTGCCTACAAACTACGCTATCGACCAGGGCAGGTAACTGCAGCATTAACGGCCACAGGGCAGAAAATACCGCTGGTGCACTTCACTGATAAGTAACAGTCAATTTAATAATTAATCACAACATGGGAAGACAGCTGCAAGATTTCGCCGACTCCACATATCATACAATGCTGCTAGCCCAAACGGCCAAGGGGGCAACAACCCGGAAACGAGCAAAGAGGTGTCACAATAGTTGAGGTTTCATTCAACTTCAGTGTCCTGGTTAAGTGGGCAGCAAACTTGTCGCTCTCGAAGCTAGCGCCTCACGATCGGACAGCCCGTGCACGCTGCCTGCGGATCCGGTCTGGCCAAGCGCTGTGGAGACTTGCTTGCTGCTCTGTCCCAACCGACTCACTCCATCCAGCTCGCAGACAGCAATAAAACCACACACGTCACACACAGTTAAGCGAAACTCTTCCACAAACAACTCGAACAATACTAAAACCAGCCACGGTTGAACAACAATGACGAATCACAAGTCGACACACACAGAGAACGCAGAAGCGGTAGGCGACCAAATACACATTGTTGGATGAGACGACCGACCGAACGACCAACCAAGGTCGTCCACACTCAAGTCATGTGAGTTGGCAACGATCGGGCAGGTCATGGCTATGCGGACCTCACTGCTGCTCCGTGACGACTCTCCTGATGTCCGTTCGCAACTCTGACACAGGACGACCCGGAGACATTGGCTCGGACCCAACCATGCACAGGGAACACTTGCCCATTGGCCACCTGACATCTCTTCACAAGGAAGGAACCGACCCACGTCCCGCAAGATGACCAATTGAAGGGGCCCAGAAGACCAAATACACGTCGCCTGATGAGGCGACCGACCGATCGACCAACCAACAGCCGTCCCTGCTCAAGGTCTCCTTCCGTCGGACAGTGCATGTGTGTCGCCACCGGTCGGGCGTGTACTGGCTGTGCAGACCTCACTGGAGCTACATCCCAACTGAACTCACCACACACCACGGCCCCAGAAATACTAGTGGTGGCTCCAAAGATAGTACGACCGTGCTCTTATCGATAGTGCTACTGCTGCTACTCACGGGCTGGCAGGCCAGCAACTTTGTGGCTTAGTGACGCCAGTAAATCTAATAAGGTACGAGACGGCAGTACCGCAAAGACAAGATAGCAAGCAATAAACGGCATGAACACGAGTAGCGCACGGCTCAATATTAATGAGTTCTACTAAAGTGATATGATATTCTTAATGTGCACTATAGCTCCTGTCGATATTCTCCAGAAGTAAGACTCGAGTACTGTCATCTAAGTTTGCTGCATAAAAAAAAATCAGCTTGACTCTCGGCTGCTCTCTTGGGACTTTTGTTTCGTATCAGGCACATCCACGTGCAACACACAAGTCATTTATTCCCGAAGAGTTTTGGTCACGAGCATCTGTGGTTGCTATAAGAAAGAGTCTTTTCAAAGCGTTGTGAGGTATGTCTTGGTCGCTTGCAGGACTTTCACCTGTGACGGTCAATGAAGATGCGAAGAGGCAAAAGCTGTTTCTGCAGAAGGTCATGTGGACGAATAAAACATTACTCTCGTCCCTGTCTCGGTTGTCTTGTACGTTTCTAGATGGGTGCATTCAAGCGGCCGCTACAAAACATTTTGTGAGATGACAGATTCCTTAGTGTATTTGCCTTACATCTACACTACCGGGGTTTTTCGTATTCTTTAATACAACGCGAAATCGAGCCCACGCTGCATGTCACATTTGTTTCGAGTTTTTGTCTATATCTCAAACCTTTATACTCATTCGATTTCAGGAGGGCACGTGGTAACCAGGATCTCCAATAACCAGGATTATATTTTAGTTCAAACATTTGCGGATGCAGGTGACTTCTCGTCACTCTTTCTCGCTTGCAAAATCATGATATACAATTTCGTAATATTATTTTGAATTTTCTTCTAGTGACAACGCGAAGACGGAATGCTAGAAGTGTCAGATCTGATCCATTATACGCCCCCTACTAGGGGTTTTAATTCTATGTGTTACTTTGATCATTCTAATACTTCCCGTAATTTTGGCATCCGTGAATTTATTGCTTTGCCTATTTCCCTTCGTATAAGATTCCAACAGCGTCTTCGTCACCATATGATAAGTATTTCCAGTGACATTTTGAATTATCCACTTGGGTAACAGCATTTAGTTACGTACTGCTCTATCGCATGATTTTGTCAGCACTACAACTAAGGCTACTTGATGCAATATTACGAGGTATGCAGAAACGGTGTTATCGGATTTCACGTTCTTCGTCACACCAGATCGTAGATTAATAGCTTTTTCTCAAGCAGTATAGCTCACAAATGGCGAGTACACGTGCTGCACAAGTCGAGCTTATAAAGTACCGCTTAATTCACAACCATTATTCAGTGTTAGTAGTCAACACTGAAATTAGTTGCATTTTCGAGAGTTCTGCTTTCCAAAATGGTTCAAATGGCTCTGAGCACTATGGGACTTAACATCTGAGGTCATCAGTCCCGTACAACTTAGAACTACTTAAGCCTAACTAAACTAAGGACATCACACACATCCATGCCCGAGGCAGGATTCGAACCTGCGACCGTAGCGGTCGCCCGGTTCTAGACTGAAGCGCATAGAACCACTCGGCCACAGCGGCCGGCAGTTCTGCTTTCATCGATATACAAGCAATCCAGTCAGATTGCGTTTCCAATTATTATGTTCAATATTTTGAGAGCTTCAAGGCAAAAGCAGTTTACAATTACTCACGAACACAAACGTTTAAAATTTACAAGGCTTAATAGGATTTTAAGGTCTTCCAGTAACATTCAGCAAACGTATTCATTGCGTATCTCTGATAGTCTTACTACAGCTAGTGAGCAGTAAGTCTTTAAGAGCGCCTTTAGAGCAAGTTTTCTGCAGAATAATGAAACGAGCTCCTTTGAGAAGCCATCATCACGTCAGGTACAGGTTGTTTCACAGTTTCCATCAGAGGAAAGCTAGATAGTCTGCGACATGGACTAAGGTCAGAAGAAGCTAAGAAGCGAGGAATAAAAGAAAGTCCAAGGCGAGATTAAAAGACTAGATGAGATAAAATAAGAAATTCGTGACACGGATTTCAACTCAAAGGGAGGAAGAACAAATTAACACTTTCGTTTCCACTCCTCTTTCGTTTCTACAAATGAGACCTCCTGTAAAAATCACAGGGTTGACTTACGTAAGTAAAGCAGGCGTTAAAAAGTGATGAATTCGTTAATTTAGAACAACTGACACAGAATCGTATTCAATAAGTACTCTCCTTTATCCTCTCGACGTTGAAAGAAAGCTATTAAAATCGAAGTTCCTTCAAGGTCACGGAGAGAGCACAGCATAGATTTTCGATCATCTGATTCCATGACGAGAATGGCCAATAATATTTTTAATAAAAGCTTTGTTTCCTCATTGTCCCTATCTTCAGTGACATGTTGTATGAAATAGTCACTTACGCCCACAATAAGGTGTCTAAAGTCTCTGCGTTACACAAAGTATACTGTGACTCTGTAGTTAGCAATGTGAACCAAGTAAAATAAGCTGTGAATAATCTTGGCCTGATGAAATTCTTCCGGAGCGATATGCATCATTTGCTGTAATCATTAACACGCATGGTTGGATGTATTATATGCAGAACAGGAGGATCATGATTACAATCGTATTCAGGAAATTAAAATAAACTGCTTTAGGCCTAGTGCGATGCGAAAGGTAACTGCACCTTTAAATCGCTAAGACAGGGAATCTAGAGCAACATGATTTATCGCTCACTACCCGGGATAAAACTAGTATTGAAACTGCTGTTGGTGTGGCAGACACTGAAGAACGGAACAAGGAAAGGATCGTCGAACTTACACGACTTCCGACGCTCTGACGTCCACTGTAGACAGATGAGCAAGTGCTTATGAGTCAGCATTGGCTGACGACGTCCCGTACAACTCTGTCTCTAGCTTTTCCAATGAAAATTTTTGTGAGACTACGTCATGGTGTCAAGTACTGGTGGGATAGTGTTATTGCAGGCGGTAGATGCTACAAATCCAACGGAAACGGCCTTAATAAACTGCTGCATCTGCCTTATTCTGGCATCACACGACAGAATGGCGTTAATCTAGTGTTGTGCCCGGGAGATATTATAGCAGGAAGGTGAGGGATTATTGCGGTGAAGAGTAAAATTTTGAGACAAAAAAGAGAGAGGTGGAAAAACGTAAGTCTTGTTCACAGCAGCGCAGATTTGTTGCAATTCTGCAACATGCTAATTTTCTGGTGTTCTGTATTATGATAAATATCGCAGTACGTTGAAAGTATTCGGAGAGTCCGCGAATTTTCTGGAATTCGGTTATAAGTTCTGAACTACATTTCCGCTGCCCTGAATTAAACTGACACTCTGCCCATAATTTTAACTAGATTTTTCAGAGAACCTATGCGTTGTTTGGACTTCGTGGCAGACTTAATTATTCTGCTATTGATAACAATAAATTTCACGGCGCGACATACTGAAGACACAAATGCTCGCACATCGCCTGGATCAAAGACTATCAATCAACTGTCACTGTTTACCAAAGAGGTAGGAGAAATATTGTTTGTTTACTGCAGGGTGCACTGTCACAACTCATCTCTAACGTACGAAACCGTCTGACCTGTACGTAAGGGAACACTTGGTTCGCAAACGAAATCATTCGCAACTGAACGACTGTCAGGAACTTTCCCGGTTATAAAAAGCATAGAAGTAGAATTGTTTAAGTTCCAGGGAAATCTATTTCAGTTTCGCGTGAAGTAACATAACGTGGTTTGGTTCGGAAATATAAGTTAAAAATTCCTTAAATCACAGAAAAATTTTCAATTATAAGAAGCAAAATGAGAAATTGCAACTAAATCGTTTCAAGATCTTGTCAGTGGAATCCTACAGTGACTACTTCTAATATTAACATAACAACAAATAGGCAGTGCACATTTATTACGAGTAGGTTACGACGAACTGTATCGACGACTGAACCTTGAACTTCAATAATTATCCAGGTGTTTTAGTGATTACGTGCTTCAAAATTAATTCGCTGACAGCGAATTCCTTGCCTTCAGCTTTTTTATGTATAGACATACTACATAGTATTGGCGCATGAAAATCTGTGCGGGACACGGACTCTAAGCTGGATTTCTCGCTTATCGCAAGCAGTCGCATTAACCACTTCAGCTTTTCTTTTCTTCTTCTGTTCCTGGCCTTGAGTGCTCCGTGGACGAACCAAAAGTTCCATATGACACACTGTCTACATCCTTACATCGTACTCCTCAGAATTCATCACCTAATGCTCGCAAAATTGCTTCGATTACCGCAACAGGGAAACAAGACCGATGTTTTTATCATCGTGTGCCTGTTTAGGCTTGAGATACTTACATGCATTACATACCAAGAAAAATATTTCAACTTAGTTTTTTCAAATAATTTTTTTTGCTCCTGAACGGCAAATCTAGATGCAATAAATTTAGTGACATCAAATCTGAATTTTTCTGTTGTTGCTGTGTTGTTTCGAGCGACGCTTTACATACTAGTGCATGCAGCACACAGCGGTAAAATGTTTCTCACGACTAGAAAGAACTTGATAATTTATAGCGGCTAGGACATACTTGATAATTTTTTGGAACAGACCACTGTGTTTGCTGGTTTCCGTCTTCGGGAAACATGCTCTAGTTCCTTTCGCAACGTGCTATTAGTAAAAAAATAAATTCGCTAAGTTTTTATTAATTGGCGCACTGAAAGTATTATTACATTAGAGAAATAGCATCGATTTTGCTATGAATATCGTCGATTTCAAATCATTATTATACACATTGTCGGAAGGCCGTACACAGTTTCACTTTCTGTCAAGACAGATATATTCGTAATAAAAATATTGTGTACAAAGCAGTAGAGACAGCAATCCATGCAACTGTAGCAATTCATCCCAGTTATTATCAAACTCAGCTTTACATGTCCTCCTGTAAATGGATTTCAAATTAGTTCTCTGCAAACCTGACTACCTCCAGATGAATTTACCAATATCTTTACCCAATGAAAAGATGTTTTAACGAAATTCATCTGGCTACATCAGCGTTGGCAGGTAAACGAGTAGATCACAACTGGTATCAAACTTGCTTTTTTATTAAAGTGACATGTCTATATAAACTTGTAAATTAAAGTAAGTTCGTTACCGGCTGCGGCATAATTCAAAAATAGATTTCGAAGAAAGACGTTAGATCCTATTAATTCTTCATTTCAACAAGGTGTTTGTTAACCGCCTAGATCACAGTATATAAATTTGGCTATTACGGGTTTCAGATTATTAGAATAACACCCTTCAGACCCTAGCACACCCCCAACTACGAAAGAAGTAGGCCCATTCAGTGAGTACGTTGTATGGTATGTTACATCAGACAGTATTACAATTCGGAGTATTTACATGCAAATATTGAGTTATTAACTGATGTTAACAAACCCTACAGGGGGAGAGAAAGAGAGACAGTGGGAGGGAGAGATACGTGCTAACAGCAGTAGAGGTATGGATGTCAGACCGCTGCTATAATGCAGGTGTCGCCGCCTGAGCAGAAACAACTGTTAAACACAAAAGTTTAGAGAATAGATTAATTGCTCTTAGATAGGCCATTGGCACTAGTCCGGCGCTGTTCCACCTCCACTAGGCCAACATTCATTTTGGCCAATGTGATATGACATGCAGTAAGCTGCACGTTTGTAAAATCTAACGTTTACACGACAATCTTCTATTTGTTCGAAAATCTGTTGTTTCCACTGCATTAAGAATTAATATAATGAGTGAATGTCATTGACGGTACCAACAAGGGCGCAGTTTAATACAACAACAAAAATATTTAAAAGAAGAATCACACTGTAAGTTCATTAAACAGTGTCAGTACTCACATTTTGATTTTTTTAGTGCCTTTTGTCGTTGGCTTATGACAGAGACTCCCTCTCAGTTACTATATAAAAGAGATTACATATCATCGCAGACACATGAGTGCTGACAACCACCAATCGAATATATAAACGAAAACTCTTCATATGAATGGTTTTAGCATTATGTATTGAAGTGGATACATTAATGAAAATGTGGATAATAACACTGCAGAAAAGGTTTAAGTAGACTCTTCAGGTTTTTATGTTGGTAACGCCACGTAGCGATCTGTATGAAAATCACTAATTGTGCTGTGTGCAGTCTGTGGCTGGTTTGCATTGTTGGAATATTCGCTATTGTAGTGTTGGGCAGTTGGATGTGAACAGTGTGTAGCATTGTGCAGTTGAAGGTGAGCCGCCAGCAGTGGTGGATGTGGGGAGAGAGATGGCAGAATTGGGAGAGCAGACGGTCTGGAAATTTGTAAGACTGGATGTCATGAACTGATATATATATATTATGACTTTTGAACACTATTAAGGGAAATACATTGTTTGTTCTCTATTAAAATCTTTCATTTGCTAACTATGCCCATCCGTAGTTAGTGCCTTCAGTAGTTAGAATCTTTTATTTAGCTGGGAGTATTGGCGCTCGTTGTATTGCAGTAGTTCAAGTAACGAAGATTTTTGAGAAGTAAGTGATTTATGAAAGGTATAGGTTATTGTTAGTCAGGGTCATTCTTTTGTAGGGATTATTGAAAGTCAGATTGTGCTGCGCTAAAAATATTGTGTGTCAGTTTAGTGTTTATCAGAACAAGTAAGGAGAGAAATGTCTGAGTACGTTCAGTGTTGCTCAGCTGTTTGAAAATCAAATAACGTAGAGGTTTATCAGCATAGTCATTTATAAATTTTTCTAAGGTGACATTTCATATGGCGACCCTTCCAGGATACTGCACTGGAATCTTCAGATTTTTTCTTGTAGTTTGTGTAATTAGTGTAGATTTTGTTTATTGCTAGTGCATAAATGTAGAGAGAATCTTCTTTGTAGTTGTAGTTTTTCACTATTGTACAGTAAAACAGTTGTGGCATGCATGTAGATTTGCACCAAATATTTTTCAGGTGTGCTTGTAATTAATTAGGCTCGGTCCGGCACACAGTTTTAATCTGCCAGGAAGTTTCAAATAGATATTATTTCCAGTGCTGTTTTAAGGTATTTTCTTATTTTTGATCTTCAAATTGTGCTTTTTTTGTTATCGTGTGCAATATATGATAATTATGGCATGTGGAAAACGCAACACTAGGCTTCAAAGTAAATTGAGAAATGATAGTGATGACGAGCATAGCTTATCAGCACCACCTTGTAATGAATTAAGAGACATTCACAGTAGTAATTTGGTAATTGTGCATAGGGAAGTGGAGCAGGCGGCAAATAATGGTGTAGATAGTGAAACAGCTAGTGAAGAGGGTAGTACTGTCGATCGATCAGTTGGCAACAGCTCAGCTCAGGATTCCTAAATGAGTGGACAAAATTTTGCAAATACTGTAGATTCAGGTTTTGTGCCCTCACCTTCTTCTCAATTAAGTCAAGACACATCTTCTGCTTTTCAAACTGCGAATGTTGCCAGTGCAAATGCACTGCCGAAAAGCATAGAGGAACAGATTCCAGACACTAATACATTACTATTGCAATTAATGCAACAAATCAAAGAAAATCAGAGACAAACATAGCAACAGTTTCAAAAGTTAGACTCAATGGATCAATGCCAGAGACAAACACAGCAACAGTTAGACACAATCGAACATAACAGAAACAAATTAAAGAAACACTTCAACATACACGTCAAGATTTAACTACTGAGTTACATAACATCGAACTGAAATGTCAAAAAGTCTGTAATGACGTAAAAACACAAATTTGTGAGCGTTTTCAACCTTTTTTCTTTGCGGCAGGACAATGCCTTACAGAATCACGAGGCTGCCATAAAAGTACTGCAAACTGTTGTTCATGAAAATCACCAGACTTTGCGCGCCATCATTGACTCAGTTGCATCTACCGATTCGGTTACGCAACTTGCTTAAGCTCAGGAAAACTTAAAGGACACAGTAGATTCTCTAAAAATTGGTTGAGAAAGACTCATGGAGGATATTAGTTCATTATGACAGAAAGTAGTTGAACTTTCAGATCAGCTAAATAATTTATCTGAATGACACAAGACCAGTAGTCTTTAATGACACAGAAGAGTATGAACAAATTAGGAAATTTAAACAAAATCAGACTCAAATTAATATGCAACACAAAAGAGAAATCTGGAAAGTACACAATCAGTTGGCACAAGTAATACAAGAATTACATATTTCAGAGGAGACTCGCACTCCAACTCGGAAAGAGGGACTTACAAATAATGAAAAGCCACAAAACAATAACACGGGGCATTTGGGAAATTATGAAAGAAATTGAAAAGGTGCACCGAATTTTGAGATGGAACCGCCGACACGACGTAACAATGACCCATATGCGACTCGCCAACACGATGACTTTGACTATATGCTGTTCATTACTACACGTAAATTCAAAACATTTAAGAATTCTGGCAACGACATTGATTCACAAACGGGGCTTCATAAATTCTCTCATTGTTTTCTCCCAACTGGTCATTAGGGCACAGATTAGAATTTATGTGTGGCTATTTAAAGAATGAACCAGCTGTAAGAGTACGATCGGTCATTCACGATTGTCACAGTGAAGGAGAATTTTATCATGCCTTCCTCTCAGCATATTGGTCTCAAGCTACTCAAGACCGAGTAAAACATAGCAAGATAATGATGAAACACTTTGAACAATCTGAATTTTCCAGTCTTGTCAAATATTTTGAAGACATGTTGCACAAGAATCAGCACCCATCAAACCCATACAACCCCTTCAGAACTCATCTGCATTTGCTTAATCAAATTGCCTGAACAGACATATTATTTTGGCAGGACGTTCAAAAGACGACGTCGAAACTTTTCAGGGACTCTTACAAGAATTGGAAATTGACAATGACAATGACGGGACGCGAAAACAGGAACACAACAATTACAGGTCACATCCGTCACAATTCCGCGATGAAGAAATAATAACTGGACACGACAAGGCTATTCTGACAACGCAAATCGTGACCAAAACAGACACCACCCGTATGACAACCGTTGGCAGAGTAGTAATAATCACTGAGAAAGATCGCATTTACATAGTAACAAATAATAATTTGAATCTGATTTTGTTTGAATTTCCTAATTTGTTCGTATTCTTCTGTGTCATTAAAGACTACCGGTCTTGTGTCATTCACATTATCATCTACCTTCGCAGATAATTTATTTAGCTGATCCGAAAGGTCGACTACTTTCTGTGATAATGAACTAATTTCCTCCATGTGTCTTCCTCAAAAAATTTTCAGAGAAACAGACAATATGGGAACCAAAATAATTATTATCGAGGGAGACAGAACAACTTCAGATGCAACGGTCCACCACACAGTTACGATTCATGGAGAAATTCTCCATCACGTGAGCAACAAGAAAAAAATTACAGAAATTACCGACATGACGACAGACGATATAATCTTAACGACAGACCAGAATTTAATCAGAACTGGCGCGATTCAAACAGGGCAGTGCCCTCTCGACAAGGTGAATTTATAGAAGTGAGATCTCCAAATCCCAGTAACGACGTGCAACAACAAAGGTAACAGACTATGACTCGCACTGCAGGCAGCCACGTGCGCCGGCTGGCTCAGAGAAAAATAACATAGACGCTAACCTTGAGAAAAATTGGAGAATTCTGTACCATATCACATGATAATTGCGTTGAAGCTGAAGCTCTGCATACTAGGAAGAGTAAAGGTTTAAACCACATTTCACATGTAAAACCATTTATTGAGAGATAATCTGCTTTTTAACTTATTCTTTGCCATAAAATTTTTCACTTCACGTTACTAGTACGCTTTGTCACACTTAGAAACTGTTAACATGCAACAATGTTTTAAAGTTAACTATCCATTCAAGAACCAAGGGAACTTATTTAGACAATAATTACGAATGCACTGTTATAGTGAACAGACAACACAGTGTTATTGTGTATGTACATTCCTGCTTGTTATTTGCACAATTACGTAACGACTATAAGGCTTACATATTTTGAAGATATACTTCTAATGAGATTTTAATGCAACATTTTGATTTACTTGAAAAGACATTCTGGATTGAAAGTAATTTCTAAGAGTTAACAGATGACACAGTGGTTAGATTATTTGATGGCTACACGATTATATCACGACACTACTAATGTGTGACACAATTTACATTGTTGCTTTTGTGCTGGATCTGTTCTATATCTGCACAGTTTTTCTGAATTCTTCTGGAAAGTAAAACATGTTTTAGTAGTAACTTTTGTGGTACAGTTAGAATGAAACAGGCGTTCTCGTTACACAACAAGACATTACAGTACAGTACTTTCTTCATCATGGTAATGTATGTAATAACTACGATATCTATACGCATAGCCTTTCACTTTTGTTTATGACGAGGTAAGTACATTGACTTCTACAGAACTTTTCTTGCAGAGGAAGATAATTACGACACTTGGCACATTTTTAATGTTAAGTAATGACATAGATTATCTTACAAAAAGACGCACAGTTAAGCTCTACACTACACGTATTTGTGCGATTAATTTTGTATTTAAAACATTAATTCTTATGAATTTTTGAATTACAAAGATACAAAGGTTTTCCGTGATACATTTCATTTCATTGCTGTAATCTGTAACACCTTAGAGTATAATTACATTAATCCTCAGGGGGATATACGCCTACTTAGTGTACTAAACATGTGGCAAGCACAAGGAGCCCTAGCTAATATGTTATTTGCTCATACAACTTTACACATCGGTACCATATTTCTCTAACACAGAATTACACAGTTATCTGATCATTTAACTGAGAGAGAGAGAGAAAGAAACATTTTTCTTTCACTATGCCAGTAACACATGTTTTCACAATTACGCAGTTGGATAACTTCACACTTATGAAATTGTATTTTGTCTGTACTTTGTCAACTGTTCATATTTTTTCGGGACCGTTGTGATACTAGGAGAGCTTTGAATGATGTATTTGGTATGTGATCATGAATTTTGAAGTACGTTTGAGGTAGATGACTTTACTGAAACGAGCAGAGAGCATTTTTTTTAAAGGTTGTGAGATAATTGAAGAAAGCTACGACGTTTTCGAGATTTGAATGAGGTGTTATTATGTTATTATTGCGACGACGATGTGTATTATGCTGTTGAGATACGTTTATGATCAATAAGTTGATGATATATGAGGAATGTGATTACATGTTTATATGTATATGAATGATGAGTCGTGGTTAGGGACTCTGATTTGTGAAAAAGATGTTGGAAACCAAGAATCGTAGTGTAAGACATGCATGTATGTGAGTATCACAACACTGCTATTCATGAGATTTCGTTTCTAAGCATTTCCACTGTAATTTTTCGATCTGTGAAAATTTTAATATGGGACTGTCACTGTATCAGAAACTGCTGTCGTAAATATTTCGGTAAGATAGCTAAGTGACCTTGACGTAACGTGCAGTAGGTGCACAACTGCATGACAGTCGCCTGGAAAAAAAGCCATGCCATTCAGAGGCACAACAAAAAAAAAGAGAGGCCATTAGGCCATTAACCTCGCGATTGGCATTTATTTGTAGAAAGCATTGCAAATACGACATGTTCATACTTGAAAACATATGATTACACTTTGGAGCTTGTAGTTTCTGATATTTGCTGAAATGCCTAATGAAATGATGAGAAACATTGTACATCTATTTCCTTGCTAGTTGAGAGATTTTTTACTGACTTATGAAATGTCATAAGGCTAGTGAATGACGTTTCACACCTTGCTTTATATATATATATATATATATATATATATATATATATATATATTTGCTCATTTTGTTTAATATCTAGTTTCTAGCTGCACTGCAGCATTGGTTAAAATAAAATTTAATAGATGTACTAATAGAAAGGTTTTCTGTCTACAAACCCAGAAAAGAATGATTTTATGATCTACTTTCTTAGTAAAGGGAGCACAAATAGACATTTCCCATCACAGGAATCGCATACATAATTTTTTCAACGATTTGGTAACCTTTTTGGTAGAGTAAGTTAAGGTGATGCATCACTCTAGTGTTAAGATCTAACTTAGGTATTAGACATTTCCAGTCTTTACTGTAATATTCTTTCCGCTTGGCATTTATCATGTTTAGGTACAAGTTATTGCTTTTGGTGCTGCTGTTTGCCAGGCACAGTTCTACTAAATTTTACGTTGTATTAAACCAGTTTTACTACTGATTTATTTTTCTTGCAGCAGCACATTGGCTCGTGTTAGTTGTAATGTTGCATTTGCTTTGCTTATTTAGATATACTTCTGCTTGCTTTGCCAATTTACATTTTTTTGTCATTGCTGTTTGTGTTAATTTGTTATGCGCTGCTGTATTGCCTCGTCCCTTAGTATATATATATATATATATATATATATATATATATATATATATATATATATATATATATATATATATGAGCTCAGTAGATTTAAGTTAGCTTAAGAGGTGGTAGGATATATAAGAGAATAAGTTGTGATGAATTGAAAGAAATGCATTGAGAAGTTATATAAAACAAGGTTCAGCTGAAAAAAATAGTGCACAATGAAGAATAATTATTTTGAAAGAGGATATCAACAAAACAGTGGGGTTTAGGGACAACAGGTATAGATAAGACTAGTTGGGAATAATGATAAACTAAGAGAGATCTCCAAGAAGTAAAGAAATTTTGTTTGCAAATCAAATACTATAAATACTGCAGTAAAACATACTGATAAGAGTTATGTTGTAGAATTTTTTCAATACTTTGTTATTTACATTGTAAAGATGTTTAGGTATTATTTATTGTGTTCTGTTTTAATGCTCATGTGTGAAAATAATGTTTCGAAAGCTCGTCTCATGTTTTTATTTTTTTAGTTATGTCATAATTCCTGTAACACTGATGTATATGTTTATTTCTATTCTTTTGTAACGCCTGTATTGCTACAAATGTTATATGTATTATTATGGTCTTTAATGATGTTTTCTGTACCTTTGTAATTGTATTCTCATGTTATAAATTTGTAATTGACACCAGTTCATCAAATTGTAGGCATTCATTTCAGTGCACACATTTCTGTTGGTCATAGTATATGCACAATATGTGGAAAAAAGGGACTGTTAGTGTTTGCACGTGTGTTGATAATTGAGCAAGGGACTGGTTAACAGCATTGCTGGTGCTAAGGACAATTCCATAAAGTTTGTGAGTGCACAAGTGTTGGCTTATGGACTCGTTATATTACCCGCAAGACTCTTCAATGGTGAGTGTGCACCTGCACAGCTGCAACAGATGGTTGATGGCCATCTTTACGAGGACTACAGTGGGTCTAAACCTTTGATGGCCCACTGGTACCATTATTTCCCACAAGGACTGGAGTGGGTCTGAACCTCTGGTGGCCCACCAGTACCATAATCTCTACCAGGACTACAGTGGGTTTGCTCTGTGATGACCCACCTACCAATATTCTTCAAAACTTCGACTGATTTTGCTGGCGGTTTGCTCTGTTGTGGCCCATTACCTGTCTGCATGTCAAGAGTCAGCACTGTCTTTCCATTGGAAGGACAACACAACTTCTTCAAGACTGCATGGAAATCTACTACTTCTGTGTGCATTTTCGTTTACTGATCAGACTTTGTGCAATGTAATTACTACTGTGATGAATGATCAGGACCGTTTTTATGGACCGTGGGCAATTTTTGCTTTTGACCGACAGTGTATCAATAATTGTGTACATTTGATATAATTATTAGAATAATATAAAAATATTTTTAACAAATATAGAGTGGCCATTACAATTTTACAATTTTTTTTTGTGGCGAGCATGGGGGCTATCTGAGTAGGTTGTTCAGGTTTTTATGTTGATAACGCCACGTAGCGCTGTGTATGAAAATCACTGATTGTGCTGTGTGCAGTCTTTGGCTGGTTTGCATTGTTGGAATATTCACTATTGTAGTGTTGGGCAGTTGGACGTGAACATCGTGTAGTGTTGCGCAGTTGGTGGATGTGGGGAGAGAGATGGCAGAATTTTGAGAGCGGACGTTCTGGACGTGTGTCCGTCAGAAAAAGGATATTTGTAAGACGATGTCATGAACTTTTGAACACTATTAAGGTAAATACATTGTTTGTTCCCTATCAAGATCTTTCATTTGCTAACTATGCCTATCAGTAGTTAGTGCCTTTTATTTAGCTGGCAGTATTGGCACGTGCTGTATTGCAGTAGTTAGAGTAATGAAGATTTTTGTGAGGTAATTGTTTCATGAAAGGTATAGGTTATTATTAGTCAGGGCCATTCTTTTGTAGGGATTATTGAAAGTCAGATTGCGTTGCGCTAAAAATATTGTGTGTCAGTTTAGTGTTGATCAGAATAAGTAAAGATAGAAATTTCGGAGTACGTTCAGTTTACTTCAGCTGTTTGGAAATCAAATAACGTAGAGGTTTATCAGCATAGTCAGTTATAAATTTTTTTAAGGGGGACGTTTGAAAGGTACTTCTCAATAAATAGTATTTTGGGTGAATTACTAGAATTAAAAGAGTGATTTTCAGAATCGTTTTATTTGTTCAGTCATTGGAGTATTGATGATTTTAAATTTATATCGAAATAACAGTTCAGTCACAGGCAACAGATTAATGCCAGCTTTATTGATTTCAATATACTATCAGTTGTTATTGCACTGTAAAACAAGAGAGATATCGCATTTCAAAAGTTGTTATCAAGAGAATGACACAGCGTTCGGTCGCACCCGATTGGTTGATCTTGGGACAGAACGGCCGTGACTTTTTATAAGGGGTGAACAAAACAGTTTCTGTTCTAAGGATGATTCGGTATGACAATCAGGTAAAATCACCATCACTCAGACCATCACTTCCCGAAGTTGGAGGTGTGACCAGGGCGTCCCTTCGGGTAGACCGTTCGCCGGGTGCAAGTCTTACGATTTGACGCCACTTCGGTGACTTGCGAGTCGATGGGGATGAATGATGATCATTAAGACAAGACAACATCCAGTGCCCGAGCGGAGAAAATTTCCGACCCAACCGGGAATCGAACCCGGGCCCGTAGGATTAACGTTCTTTCGAGCTAACCACTCAGCTATTGAAGGTAACCGTTTGGCACTCGTAAAACATCGCAGCCAACTATGTAAAGATGTTCGTAACTGCATACAGCACTTCCTCGTTCGCCAGGAATTGTCGGCCTTTCTTCTAATGGACCGAAGGCGTGATAATCGTGTTGGGAGAGATCTGGACTACACGGCGAGTGCTCAAGTGTCTCCAGTTTGGTGTAGCGTTAACTTCTGCGTTACGACATCTGCGATTTGAGACGTGCGTTACCATGAAGCAGCAGTACCTATGCCATAATGGTAGTTTTAGACATACAAACTGCCCCATACACATTCATTAATGTCAATGAATCTCTGCCGGTGTTTGCCATGTGGCAGTTAACAAATGAATAATAGCACTTTCGCCCTGTTTGGACGCATTTGGTAAGAACGTTTCCACAGTTCGCGTTGCCGCATCTACCACATCCACGTCAAAAAGACAAAAATGCCACACTATTCCCTCGCCTAACTGTCGGTACTTATATACCCGCAACGGAGTCGTGCTACGTTGCATATACGCTGAAACGGAAACTTTTTGATGCCCCTTATACAGTGTGAACCATGTGAGATGTAACACCCCTTTCATTTCGTGAACGGTTACACAAATCGAAACGCGGTTTTGGCATGCATTGGAGCGTCGAGGGGGACATGTATTTGTTTAGTTAATGTTTTAAGCGCCGGTATCAACAGAGATATTGAAGCAAGTAGTGGTTTTAATGGAACTGTATACTTTTTATAGCTGCATTCGACAGCTCTTGAGAAGACAATTATAGTGATATAGTATTTGTTGATGTTGACATTGAAACCTGTTGTAGACAAATTCAAGAAATGTCCTAGAATGTGGCCGAGAACGGCATTTGCGGCACAAACAGCACCAAGCACGCGTCTCGGATCAGGCTGCGTAGCTTTTTACCGTAAGGTAGGCCTGCGCTACAAGTTGAAATATTGATTTCCCCTTGAACCACCTTAGGACCTAGATGAGGGTTCAACTATGAATGTTATACATGGTAATACGACATAGGCTGAATCTAGAGTGATACAGAGGGCTTCGGAAATCTATTTGACATTTGCGTATCCTCTCAGATTTACGTGAGCTGAAACAGGGAAATCAAGTACATTGTTGAGAAATAAAGAGGTTTTATACCTGAAAAAAGCAACTACTCTATTAAGCATCAATGTTAGATGAAAAATTTGACCTATTTTCCTGTGTTTTTCTTAGAGGTAAAACACATACTGTCAGACTTTTATCCATTGTGGATGTGGAACACTGCGACTGTGGTGTGAAAAGGTTTTCAGAAATTACTGCAACCAGTCGCCTTTTATGTAGATGTATTTTATTTAACCATGACCGGTTTCGAGCTGCCTAGCAACTCATCATCAGATGGTATATACATTTAGTGCTTTTTTGTACCCATTGTGTGGGTGGTTGAGTATCTGTGGAGATAAATCTTTCTGCAGGTATATATATCTCTTTTAGGACGTATTTTTGAAACCATTATGTCTTGTTTTTCACAATTACACAAGTTAAAACTTTCACTAGATGTATATTGCCTCATAAAAGTAATATACACCTTTGAAAGTTTTAACTTGTGTAATTGTGAAAAACAAGACATAATGGTTTCAAAAATACGTCCTAAAAGAGATATATATACCTGCAGAAAGATTTATCTCCACAGATACTCAGCCACCCACACAATGGGTACAAAAAAGCACTAAATGTATATACCATCTGATGATGAGTTGCTAGGCAGCTCGAAACCGGTCATGGTTAAATAAAATACATCTACATAAAAGGCGACTGGTTGCAGTAATTTCTGAAAACCTTTACATACTGTCAGACACCTGTCTCTATCTACACAGCTCTAAATTATATCATATGGGATTCATTCGTTGAACTATTTTATTAAACATACTAGGGTGACCACCTGTATACTCCAAAATAAATATTCGTCTTGATGAAATGTATTTTCATGCTAAACACATGCGCGTAATGACAGTTCTACCAGCTACGTGCAATACACATGGTCGATTTATGTGACATTTCTGTGCATTTTCGTACACACGTAATTGAAATAAACAATTTATTAACAATGATTTGGTAACAAGCAAGTAACATGAATTTTTTCCTGCAAAAAATTACTTCATGTGTTGGAACTGTTGACTATGGAGCGAAAGGCTTATTTGCAATCACCGCTCGAAAGAACGATGAACCGATGTACTTACATTGGATGATATGGTAGATCATGCACTATCGATTCGATGGCACATATCGTCTGGCGTAGTTGGGGCTTCGTCATAGACAGCATCTTCGAGTGCTCCCCAAAGAAAAAATCAAGCGGAGTGAAATCGCGAGACCTCGCAGGCCAATGGACAACAGAAATTCGTCCTCTCCAAAGTCCAGGGAACTTCTAATTTAGTATTTGCGTTGCAACACGGGAGAAGTGAGGTGAACAGCCATCGTGTTGCAACCACATACGTTTTCGAACAGCCTGTGGTACCTCTTCTAGAAGAAGTGCCACAATGTTCGTTAGAAAGTGTGTATACGAATGTCCATTTAGACCGCCTCACATGAAATAAGATCCCACAATGTAATACCATATGATGCTGCACCATATTTACGCTCCATGGCCGTCGATGTTGTACCTGACGAAGGCAGAATAGTTTTTCGGCTGATGTTAACGTGGTTGGTAAACGTTGCCTCATCGGTAAAGTGCACACGTTGGAAAAACGTATGGTTGTCTCTCTGTTGCTGAAGGGAGCACTAACAAAATTCTGTACGACTTTCGAGATCACACTTGTCGAAAGGCTGATGTACTGAGAGAGGAGGAGAATGGCACTATCCGGCTGATTCGACATTCCTTGGCAATATGTCTCGTGCCACTATGCGGATTTATTAGCGTCGTAGCCAGAACAGCTTCTTCGTGTTCATTGTCAGCTGCAGTGATGTTCCTTGTCCTCTTTTTGGCGTTCAAGTTGCCTGTCCGCAACAGCATCTCAATAACTCGAGCAGTTGCCTGACGCGTCGGACATTGGTGATCCTCATAAATAGTCCTATTCTTCTGTATTGATTCAGCGGCGTTTCTTTTACATTCAGTATATAAAAAAGTATAGCCAACTTCTCCTCATTGATGCACATGGCTGCAGACAATGAACGATGAAGCAGAAATGAGCGGCCTGAAGTGCAGACAATAAGAGTCAAATGAGTTGATATTGTGGCACGGCGTAGCACTAGTGCTCTGCTTGGCGGTGTTTGCAGACCTAATGCCGATTCCGATCACCCCGCTCTCTAAGTTTAAGACATTTCTCGAATTTTTGTACAACAGGTTACAACGTTCGCCATATCATTGTAATTTACTTCTCACGAGGTATCGAATGCAGTTATAAATATAATACGGCTTCATTTAAATAAAACGTACTTGCTTCAGTATTTGCGTTGATACCAGTGCTAAAAACATTAAGCTAAAAAAAAAAAACATCTGCCGAAAACCACGTTCCGATATGTGTAAACGTTCACGAAATAACGTGACTCACCCTGTACACGAGGGACATTAAGTAAACAATGGATTAAATTTTTTTCTGGAATCAGGTTGGTTTTATCCAGGTTTCCACTACACTATATAATTTCCCATTCTTGTGGCTAGAAAACGAAATTTTTCAATATAATATCCACCCAATACAACGCGCTTACTCCAAATTACTGGGAGGGCCTGCAAGCCCGCATGGTATCACTCTACTGGTTGAACCACACGAGGAAGAACATCAGACAGAAACTCTCCTTCAGAGTTCCAGAAGTCCGTCGCCATGACTTCGCCTGCTGAGGATTCGGCTTTCAGCTTTTTATTCGGAGTAGAGGTGGTGTGGCGCCAGTCCCTGTATCACGAGTTTGTTTCCATTTCGAAGTGATGAACCCATGTTTTACAGCCTGTGACGACGTTCAACAAACAGTTGTCAAGGCCAGCCTCGTAGGACGCAAGCAATTGCGCCCTTTATGGTCCTCTGGCAGGGGTGAGGAACCCAGCGAGCACACAGTTTTTACCGCAACTTGTGGACCAGTGTGTCAGCACTGCCTGCAGAGACGTCCAGTTGTGCAGCGATTTGTCTGATTGTGATCCTTCGGGCGAAAGTGTCCACACATTCCAATACTGCAGGAGTCACTGCTGTGTGCGGTAGCCCGGCATGCGGAGACAGATTTGCGCGACCTTGCGGTGGGTACAGACGCCTCGCCCAATGACTCACCGCGTTTCTGCCCGCTGCAAGGTCTCTGTATACATTCTGCAAGCGCCTATGAATATCTGCCATGCTCTGGCTTTCCACACAAAAAAAAAGAGAGATCTCTGCTTGGAATGCACCTCCGTTACAGACGCCATTTTGAAGGCTGCGTATAGCGACATACTTATGGGAACGCTATGAAGCTTTAGGGGCTGAAGAGGGAATATTCCGCAATGACCCACGACAATTTACACATTTTCCAACCGAAATTTACTAAGAAAAAAAAGTGTTGCATTACTTTTACAACGGCCCTAAAAATGTAAATCTCACGTGACTAGGGCCTCCCGTCGGGTAGGCCCTTCGCCGGGTGCAAGTCTTTCGATTTGACGCCACTTCGGCGACTTGCGCGTCGATGGGGATGAAATGATGATGATTCAGACAACACAACACCCAGTCCCTGAGAGGAAAAAATCTCCGACCCCGCCGGGAATCTAACTCGGGCCCTTAGAGTTGACATTCTGCCGCACTGACCAATTTTTTTTTTCTTTGCGCGTTATAATTGATCGTTGCGGACATCACATGACATCCGTTGAAAATTGTAGTTGATCCCGTCACTCTGCTTTTTTGTTACAGGGACCAGCAAGCTCTCTGACCGAACACGCTGAGCTCATCCTCTCAGCTACCGTAGACGGACTTACAATGGCCCTAGAATACTCGTATGCTTATAAGTCAAAAACCTATGAAAGTTGATAAGCCAAAGTTTCGCATAAGGTTAGAAAAATATATAGTCCAGTTTGTGAGTGGCCTAAGCTGGAAATACGTGATTTGCACCGTGAGCAAACAGCATTGCGGTTCCTCCGATGATAGAGCGGTAGTTTTATTGCCCGTCCTCGTCTGTGTATTCGCGCTAAGTGGCTCCTATGGCTAATGGCTTTCTTTCGTTATTCTCAGATGCCAAAATTCATCCATATTTTCTCCAATTATCAATCTCTCTAGGGACTGGAGGAGTTATCGTTGCTTCTTGTTTAATTCTACAATATGTCTGTCTTACACTCGATTCTCAGAAACAGTCCGGTAAGCTTGTAAGTGTGTTGCAGGATAGATTGTTCTGAGAAATAACTGCTAAAGAAAAAAGGGGCGACACTTTTCATCGTTTTCGAGTTAATTACCATTAAAGTTAGCCAGTCAGACCGTTACGCCCGCAAATTCAAGCGATCCTCCAAACACGGTGTCGCCAGACGCGCTCTCCGTACAGCTTCCTAAAACCGAACAAGAGCGCGATACGAAAGTTTTACAACGGATGGCAGTAAGGATCGAACTCGAGCCAAGGGCACAACGGTCTCTGCGACTATCGTCTACTCCATGAGAACAACAGACTAATTCTATCCGGCGAGTCGCTTGAATTTGCAAGCGCAACGGCCTGATTGCCCAAGTTAAATGCTAATTAACTCAGAATCGGGGCAGCGTATCGAACGTTTTTCTTAACTCTTATTCCTCATCACAGTCTATTCTGCAACACCCTTGCAAGTTTTTCAGCCGGTTTCTGACCATCCTGTACACATTTTGTTTGAGCTACAGTTACCTCTCGCCTCGCTATATAGCCTAGAATTGTGGGCGCGCTAAATCACGTTCTTTTTTTGACGTGGTTTCTTTCATTTGTGTGTTTCTACACAGAAATATTAGCTTTCATCACAGTTCTCGGTGTGTTACTGGTCTATAGTTTCTCAGCGGTTCGAATCATTAATCAAGTTATTTATTTTGGCAAAATAATTCCCCGCCTTAGGTGAAGCAGTTAAATGTCTCCATAGTCCAGAGAACAGAAGCCAGCAGGTGAGAGCGTCATTATCTGCTGATAGGGGAAGCAGGGTGAGACATAAACTGTCATTTACATCCCGCCAGGCATGTACGCTTATGTTGGTCGTGACAGTAACGAGATTCTTGACTTCGCCGCCTTCTGCTCTGTTCTGACACTCAGGAACTGTTAACATGAATTTCCGTTGCAGTTACAACAAAATGTATGCATCCTTAAAACTCGGAAATTTGACATTGTATGGCCATTAAATAAGCATGTAAATTAGGTTATTGCAAGAACTAATTTAAGAGTATTTTACGTCTTCTGTAAATACAGATAATAACTGATATCATAAAATTCCTGTACCTATATCTGATGTAACGTAACAGGATCTTCAGAAGTTAAATGAACAAAAATTACAATACTGAAAATCAAAGAACATTCTTCAGAAATTTGTCTTTATGTTTGTGTGCATCCGAAATCATAGCATGTCTTCAGTTCCCTGCACAACCACCCTTACTTAGACAAATTATTTTGTGCGAGTATCACGGACAACCACAGCCGTAAGTAGACATCTTGAATAATACCTGCTTGGCTGCTATCCTAAATAATTTATATAAAGATCGGTTTCGTAGCCTAGAAAACACACTATCGTATTACATATGTTAAGTTACAAAAGGTGTTCACTACAATTGCGGTCGAATTATAGTTACAATAAATAGTGAGAAATAGAGCAAATTACTCACATGGTGAATTATGAGATAACAGTCGCAACATGGACGGGACCGAACATTCCTAGTCTATGAGCAAATTAGGCAGTAAGCTGATCGTAAGGTAAACAGGAACTATAGGCCAAATATTAAAAACGCCTACAATGAATCCAAACGGACGACAGGAGGCTGAAAATAACCGCTTTCATAATACAAGATATTTTTAGCCAAGATTGTAATGTTTCAGCAATGTGTTATCATTGCTCGCTAAAATGTTCAGTAAAATGTTTTGTTTACTTATCACTTATTTCTTACAATATGCTCAAGTAAGAACGCCTCATATAGTAATTTGTATGTTTATTTTATGGTAATTATTTTTACCTGAACTATTTTCAGTAAGTGGTTACTTAACACATGACAAAACGATTTTTTTCTACTCATGGTTCTTTTTGTCACCCGTAATTGTTCTGTTGTGTTACTTGACCATAAAATTTTTTGTCTACAAATCTGACCATGCCACTCGAATTGCACCAATACGCATTGTGGACTCTATTTCCGCCGCCGACGCGGCTTATCGGTCAGTCCATAGCTGGTCATTTTCGAGCTTGCATCCCTATGCATTGCGGTGAATTATTATGTATGGTATGTCATTTTCACACACATTTCCCCGTCAGTTATCATCTTTGGGTTCTTGTAGATGCTTCCCACATTTTCATTAACGTTTAGGTACTCTGAATGGATTGTGCCCCTACTTCTATTGGTTAACCGGCTATTTTCAGCTTACTGTCATCTTTTTGGATTCACTGTAGGTGTCTTTTACTTTTTTTGATCATTAATTTTTGACTGGCTGTTCTAGCACAATATCACTCTTTTATTGCATTACGTGGGAAGGATATATCTGGACAGTTCTTATGGTTTTATAAAATAAATTGAGTAACGTCTGTGTGACCGTGAACCTTGCCAAACGATCCACTAATTTCGTGAGTTATTAATAGGGAAGGAATGTTCGATCCTGTCCATGATCCAGCTTTCACGTAATTACTCACCATGTAAGAAGTTTTCTCTCTTTCTCGCTATTGATTGTAGCTATAATTCGACCGCAACTGTAGTGAACACTTCTTGTAATTTGTGACAACTTGAATGTCAAGATTAATCATCTAAGGAATATGCCCTGTTTCTCCCTACTGATTATTACTGTAATTCGACCACAATTTTAATGAACGCTTTTTGAAATTTAGCAGATGATGTGGTTTCTGAGCCACGAAGCCGGTAGTTGAATAAACCACTTACAAAAGTAGCCAGGCGATTATTATTCAAGATGTTTCGATAAAAGCTTCAACATTTTTAAAGCCAGAGTTTCAGCCAGTGGATATGTGGCGTAATCTCTTCTGTACGGAATTTTAGGGGAATTTTTCATCTTGTGAACGTCACGCAAGAAAGCGTTAGTGTAGCATGACTAAGAGAGTTCGGCCGGTTACCCGAATTTAGCAGGTCTCCGAGCGCCTCCGTGGCACTATGCTGGCAGTGGTTTGTTCTCTCGCCGGCAGCTGTTTGTTTGGGGCGCCGTGAGATGTTCTCCCTGCGCAGGCTGCTACCGCGCTGACGAGTCAAATGAAAGTGCTGGCCGGGTGCGGGCATAGGCGCCGACCGTTTACGGGCGCTGCCGGTGTTTGACAGGGGCGGGAGGAGGCGCCGCTGGAGAAATACGCCGTGGGACCGCTCGCTGCGTGACGAAGCGCAGACAGTAAGCCACATGCTTAGCGGAGAGCGCGTCGAACATATGTGCCGTTGCGCGCGAACGTCGACGTGGTCTCTGGTGAAGTAGGTCAGCCTAGTTGAAAAGCCTGTCTCCCTCTGGCGTGCATTCTACATTTATCGTTATCAGACGTATAAATCATCATGGATGTTTAATTGCTCCCAGGTCGAAGACAATGAAAGAAACATTTTCGCCGTTTGGTCCTTGATTTTCGATGAACAGATCACTTCGATGCGCTCATTCCCAACGACGATCACCACTGTGCATCAACAGGTATATAGATAAAGTTTCCATAATAAAATTACCTGCCCCTTTCCAAAGTTACTGTTTGATTTGTTATAGGGATACGTCCTACTCATTACCTCTGTCTGTTTGCCTCTCTCTCTCTCTCTCTGCCGCTCACCGACTTCATCCAAGTTAATGCATGTAGCTAATTACCTCTCGTATCAGTTTCCTGCATGTATTACACACTGTGGTGATAGAAGTCATGAGTACGTCCGAACATCCTGTCGGACCTCCTTATGTCCAACTTAGTCCAGCAACTCGACGTGGAATGGACTCAACAAGTCCTTGGGAAGTCCTCTGCATGAATATTGAGCATGTCGCCTCTATAGCCGTCCATTACTGTAAAAGTGTTGCCGGTGTAGGATTTTGTGCACGAACTGCCCCCTCGCTTGTGTCCCACAAATGTTCGAAGCGATTCGCTTCAGGCGATCTGGGTGGCAAATCATTAGCTCGAACTGTCCTGAACGTTCTTTAAACCAGTCGCGAACAATTGTGGCTCGGCGACATGGCGCAATGTCATCCATAAAAATTGCATCGTTGATTGAGTACATGAAGTCCATGAATGGCTGAAAATGGTCTCCAAGTAGCCGAACATAACCACTTACAGTCAATGATCGATTCATCTGGACCAGAGGACGCAATCGATTCCTTGTAGCCGCGCAGGATTAGCCGAGCGGTCTGGGGCGCTGCAGTCATCGACTGTGCGGCTGGTCCCGGCGGAGGTTCGAGTCCTCCCTCGGGCATCTACATCTACATTTATACTCCGCAAACCACCCAACAGTGTGTGGTGGAGGGCACTTTACGTGCCACTGGCATTACCTCCCTTTCCTGTTCCAGTCGCGTATGGTTCGCGGGAAGAACGACTGCCGGAAAGCCTCCGTGCGCGCTCGAATCTCTCTAATTTTACATTCGTGATCTCCTCTGGAGGTATAAGTATGGGGTAGCAATATATTCGATACCTCATCCACAAACTAACCCTCTCGAAACCTAGACACTCTTGCAGAGTCTTACACTTGAGTTTGCTAAACATCTCCGTAACGCAATTACGCTTACCAAATAACCCTGTGGCGAACGCGCCGCTCTTCTTTGGATCTTCTCTATCTCCTCTGTCAACCCGACCTGGTACGGATCCCACACTGATGAGCAATACTCAAGTATAGGTCGAACTAGTGTTTTGTAAGCCACATCCTTTGGTGATGGACTACATTTTCTAAGGACTCTCCCAATGAATCTCAACCTGGCACCCGCCTTACCAACAATTAATTTTGTAAGATCATTCCACTTCTAATCGTTCCGCACGCATACTCCCAGATATTTTACAGAAGTAACTGCTACTAGTGTTTGTTCCGCTATCATATAATCATACAATAAAGGATCCTTCTTTCTATACATTCGTAATACATTGCATTTGTCTATGTTAAGGGTCAGTTGCCACTCCCTGCACCAAGTGCCTATCCTCTGCAGATAGTCCTGCATTTCGCTGCAATTTTTTAATGCTGCAACTTCTCTGTATCCTACAGCATCATCCGCGAAAAGCCGCATGGAACTTCCGACACTATCTATTAGATCATTTATATATATTGTGAAAAGCAATGGTCCCATAACACTCCTCTGTGGCACGCCAGCGGTTACTTTAACGTCTGTAGACGTCTCTCCATTGAGAACAACATGCTGTGTTCTGTTTGCTAAAAATTCTTCAATCCAGCCACACAGCTGGTCTGATATTCCGTAGACTCTTACTTTGTTTATCAGGCGACAGTGCGGAACTGTATCGAACGCCTTCCGGAAGTCAAGAAAAATAGCATCTACCTGGGAGCCTGTATCTAATATTTTCTGGGTCTCATGAACAAATAAAGCGAGTTGGGTCTCACACGATCGCTGTTTCCGGAATCCATGTTGATTCCTACAGAGTAGAGTCTGGATTTCCAGAAATGACATGATAAGCGAGCAAAAAACGTGTTCTAAAATTCTACAGCAGATCGATGTCAGAGATATAGGTCTATAGTTTCGCGCATCTGCTCGACGACCCTTCTTGAAGACTGGGACTACCTGTGCTCTTATCCAATCATTTGGTACCTTCCGTTTCTCTAGAGGCTTGCGGTACACGGCTGTTTGAAGGGGGGCAAGTTGTTTCGGGTACTCTGTGTAGAATCGAATTGGTATCCCGTCAGGTCCAGTGGGCTTTCCTCTGTTGAGTGATTTCAGTTGCATTTCTATTCCTTGGACACTTATTTCGATGTCAGCCATTTTTTCGTTTGTGCGAGAATTTAGAGAAGGAACTGCAGTGCGGTCTACCTCTGTGAAACAGCTTTGCAAAAAGCTGTTTAGTATTACAGCTTTACGCGTGTCATCCTGTGTTTCGATGCCATCATCATCCCAGAGGGTCTGGATATGCTGTTTCGAGGCACTTACTGATTTAACGTAAGACCAGAACTTCCTAGGATTTTCTGTCAAGTCGGTACATAGAATTTTACTTCCGAATTCACTGAACGCTTCACGCATAGCCCTCCTTACACTAACTTTGACAGCGTTTAGCTTCTGTTTGTCTGAGAGGTCTTGGCTGCGTTGAAACTTGCAGTGAAGCTCTCTTTGCTTTCACAGTAGTTTCCCAACTTTGCTGTTGAACCACGGTGGGTTTTTCCTGTCCCTCACAGTTTTATTCGGCACGTACCTGTTTAAAACGCTTTTACGATTGCCTTGAACTTTTCCCATAAACACTCAATATTGTCCTTAGGATAATTTAGGTTAAGTAGTGTGTAAGCTTAGGGACTGATGATCCTAGCAGTTAAGTCCCATAAGATTTCACACGCATTTGAACAGTTTTTTATGCCTTGTAAACACAGCCCACACCATTGTAGAGCCACTACCAGCCTGCACTATGTCTTGATTCCATGGCTTTGGGTGGACTGCGCTTCACTCGAACGCTACCATCAACTCTTACTAACTGAAATGGAGACTCGTCAGACTATGACACGGTTTCCCAGTCGTCTAGGGTCCGACCAATACGGTCATGAGCCAAGGAGAGGCGCTGCAGGCGATGTCGTGCTGTTACCAAAGACACTGGCGCCGGTTGTCTGCTGCCACAATCCACTAATGGCAAATTTTACTGCGACGTCCTAACGGATAAGTTGACCGTAAGTTCCACATTGATTTCTGCTGTTACACCATGCAAAGTTGCTAGTCTGATAAAACTAACAACGCTACGCAAACGTCGCTGCTCTCGATCGTTAAGTGAAAGTCGTCGGGCGCTGCTTTGTCCGTGGTGAGGGGTAACGTACGAAATTTGGCACTCTTGGATCTCGGAATATTGAATTACTTAATGATTTCCGAAATAAAACGTCCCATACGTCTAGCTCCAACTACCATTACGCGTTCATAGTCTGTTAATTTCCGTCGTGCTACCATAACAACATGGGAAATCTTTTCTCATTAACGTACTGCCCTTTTATACCTTGTGTACGCGATACTACCGCCATCTCTGTATGTGTATATCTCTATGCCATGACTTTCGTCACCTTGTAACCTCCCCCTCACTTACCGACCTTAATGACAGTGAAAAATGAAACCACGTGTACCTAATGGGAATTTTGGAAAAGCAATCGTCACCGAAGTTAATCTGTCGGTAAAGAGGGAGGAAAGGGTTACATCTAACTGAAAGGAAAAGTGCTAATGAAACTGGTGGAAATTAATTTTGAAAAGGGGTAAAGTTAATAAAGAAAGTAAATGTGCAGCCGTTACGTTAACAATTAACTAGCGGTAATTAGGTATTTGAGATTTGGGGGAAATCACGGTCGCCAGTCCTAAGGACAATTACTATAGTAACTGAAAAGGAAAGATTATTACACATATAATTAGCACTAGAAGCGTGGCAACTGAAGGTTGACACGTGTAGTGTGAAAAACTGAAAGTTTGTCAGAAGTAATAAATTTCGCTACACCCTGACTTAATTTAGCAAAAGAATTAATAAAACCAGAAAATCGAAAGTTAATTTAGTGACTGAAGTTAATAGTGAGCTTTCTTTCTGAAGCACATCGAAATTCAGTAAAATACTGTTAGTCTTGGACTACCTCAACAATCATTTCAAAAACTACTTGAATCTATGCAATTTAGAAATAAGAGATTTAACTTTGAACTTGAATTAAATGATTCCGAACAATTAACAATAGTAAAATTTAGTACGTACCAAGCTGAGCTGCAAGCACAGGTAAGCTAAAATGTGGTAACAAAACTCGCACTCTTAATTTGTGCTTGTGCAATCTAAATACTGTAGAATACCTTAACTGAGCTTTGAAATTAAAGCAGTGAAATAAAATGATGCTGGCGTTTCAATCTCAACGACACTCGGGTTCATTCCGGAAAAGGAAGGGACCCTGCTTGGTAATGCAACTGGGACAATGAGCAACAAAGATTCGTGCTAAGTTGCTGTAATTTAGTTATGAAAATGGAACAGTTTGAAAAGCTGAGGTCTGCCATACAGTTCTAAAACTTTACGTGCGTCCAGTCTTCCTTGTCGGTTGATTGAAGGTTTGAAGCCGTCGGTCGAGGAGGTGGCGACAGTCACTCATTGTCGGCCGTCGCTGTTGCAGAAGCTGGATGTTGGCGCGCCTTCTTCTCGACACGGTCACCAGACGAAACGGGCTCTTGATGTGCACTAGTTAATGTTTCCCGTCCGCGACACCATGTCAGAAACTATCATCGCAAGTCGAGCGCAATTACATGCTGCCAAACCCCGAAAGCGCGGCAACTCGCGGGAGCGTCACACAACACACCTGCTCCACTCGCTACTCCCGCCACACTCTCTCTGCTCAGTCCGCGCTCCACGCGGCAGAGTTAACACTACCAAAGAACCTACACACTTTGATTCTTCACACGACCTATGGACGTATTCGTTCGATAGCAGTCTTCCCTAGGCAAGACCCAGCGTAAAAATACAAATAATATTTACGAAACAAACCAATTATACATCGACATAAATGTATAAATATATATATACAAACAGTAAAACAATTACAATATACAAAGAGACAGAAATGTCATATCTTGAGGTAACAAAGCAAGGAAAAAAAATAGTACAATAGATGGAAATAGGAGGCTATGCATTTCCGGCGTTACACGTGCCCCACATTGTCTGAGGATGTTCGTGTAACGTAAACAGACTCAGAAAATGTCCCAAAAAAGAAACAGCGGAAATGCATACGCTCAAAACATCAAAAAATTTAGCATTCGTCTAATTAATCATAAACCAATTTTTAGACAATAATAATTGAGTGGAGACACTCCTAATCTTATTCCACTCTGTCATCTTGCACAAAATAAAACAGGTTGACAACATATCAAAATTCATAGAAAACATAGAAAATGGTTTAGCTATTCCAAGATCATTAAAATTCGTAACACTATAAGAAATGGAATACTATTTGCAAAATTGATCAGAGTACATGGTCATAAAAACAGGTATATCAAAATACGCAAACTAATAATTAATTACATAGAATACACATTTTTATGTAACCTTTTCATAATTAATATTCTCGTCATGTCCAATTAACGCTAAACAAGAAAATAATATACAGCAGATAAAATAAAACATAAATATTGACAGCAGAATTCTTTCACATCAGCTGTCCGGGAAGAAAAGCAACTCCACATTCCGTACTCGCGAGTACAAAGAATGCCGACAGCGGCACAAGAGCCGACAGCGACACAAGAGCCGACAGCGGCTTCGCCTCACAATTATTGTTGCACCCGCCTGTGCGGCACGCTTGATCTCACTCGCCCTTGTAACGGCGTTTCCAGAACGTCCGTTTCACAGAATTCTTTCGGAAAAACTCACTCCCGAGTAATCTCAAGGAGTCCATTAACACTATCACAGTGGATAACTCAACACTGTCCATCATCACACGCATGTACTGGCCTGAAACTTAAAACAGCGTCTAAGTACATCGGCAATGACTAATAAAAACACACATTCATGAAATATTACAGCAAGTTACAAAATCATATTTACATTCCTTAATCTACTGTGACTCAGCTGAAAACTTAAACTAGCAGCTTGGAATTTTCAGATGATTACTAATCAGTTACTCTTAAATCATTTAGTCAAAATTAATTACTTATTAATTACAACTTCTTTAATGACCTCTAGGTCAGGCAAAAGCATCGTAACATGGCACATCCTTAAATCTTACACTCTATATTTACATACTGTACAAATTACCCATTGTGTGGTATTAATCGATCCTAGGTTGGTACAATTTCAAGTCTACAATATTCCGTATACCTAATCGTTTTCCAGAGTTTGGATACTCTAAGCAATAAGCATTTGTGTGAGGTATACCAATGACTTTATATGGTCCATTATAAACAAACTTAAATTTAGAGATTGCATTGTCTATCTCGCTCGATTTCTCATGAGCTTTTACAAGTACTAAGTCTCCGATTGCAAACTTAGCAAAACGCGCTTTAGCGTCATGACGACGTATGCGAGCATCGGCTTTTAGCTTCATTACTTCTCGCAAACGATCTTTTTTCACACCAATACTAATGTCAATCCATGGAGGGAATTTGATTATCTCTTCCACTAAACTTTTACTTCTGTCATCCAACAGGATTTCCTCTGGAGAAAATCCCGTCGATTCATGTCTCAAGGTGTTCATAATTCTCTTAAATTCTGCTTCATATTTGCCCCATGCCCTATGATTGTGATGGCAATAGGTACGGGAAAGTCGGCCTCGTCTTTGTTCGTGTGTTACGTTTGACACACCGTCTACAGTACTTTCCAGTTCACTTTCTACAGTATTGTCAATGCCGAGATTCTTCACATTACAGTAGTTCAGATTCATACCTACGTCAATACCATCCGGCCAGTTAACAATGCGTATAGGCTGGTATTGCCTATCCACACCGTCTCCTGCCTCGTCAAAACTAACTACTATTGTTTTATCTTGTGACGTACATGTCAAAGTTTTACTTTCGCAATTAATCACTGCACGGTACTTTAATAGCCAATCTAACCCGATAATTACTTCCGTAGTTAAGTCTGGCACGACGACAAACTCTTGTTCAAATCGTGCCCCACATATCTCGAAGTGGACAAAATTCTGTTTTGTGACCGGTTTACTGGCCTTCCCAGTAGCACCGATAATTTTCACTCCTCTTACTGGCATAACTACGGTGCCAGGTCTGTCTTCCAGTAACCCAAATATTTTACCAGATACAGCACTCAATTCTGCACCGGTGTCAATCAACACGTTTAGTTGTAGGTCGTGCATATTAACAGACACTACTACCTGTCTACACTTGTCCTCGACTGTTTCTTTATTTTCCCACAGTAAATCCTCGTCTATATCCAGGTCATTCCAGAAAAAACCATCCGGCTTTGATCCTAAATCCGGCTTATCTGGCGGCTTTTTCAGCCTCTGTTCAAATACAGTTTTAATTTCAACGCGTTTGTCCTGAGGCTTAGTCTGTAGCTTCGCCTCCAATACCGAAACCTTTTCCTGTAACTCGTCAACTAGTGAGTGTTGCTTTGCTATCAATTCATTAACCGTCACCTTCGTTGATTCCACTTTGGTCAGATTAATCTCATCTGCCAATCTACCTGGAGGAATGTGCCCAGTATTATCTGCAATTACTTCCTCTGGATCTGCGCAACCCACACTGCTACCGTCTGACCGTATAACGTCAGCTCTAACCTCATACACGCTGTAATCTACGTGCTTTTCTACCAATCGTGTCCGGCTATCACTGAAATTTTCGTAATCTTTCTCCTTAATACTTTCGCAATGTTTAAACTGGAGGTTTGCGTCGGATGGGTCGGCTACTTCTACCACTATAACTTTCGGTAAAGTCTGCCGGTTAGGGCCAGAACTTTCCGTTACTACTTCAACATCCAACCCTTGCGGGACGAAACACGACGAATCTTGCTCGTGCTCCCCATTAACATCAACTATTTCTGGTAAAGTCTGCCGGTTAGGGCCAGAACTTTCTATCACTTCACAAACACTATCTTCCTGCGGGACGAGACGCGGCAAATCCTGCACGCGCTCCCCATAAACACTTCTTCCATACAGACCCCTATAATCTCTTAGTTCGTCGTATAAGCGACCGAACTGCCTTAACCAGACCTCATCCCTCTCTGCATCCCCTCGCTCGATGACGGACGTTTTATCCGACATCTGATCTTCTCTCAACACTTGTGAATCATTCTTAAACTCAATCTCCAGTTCCGCTGTGGGTATTACAGCTGCCACTTTATAATCGATTTCCGGAACACTACTTAAATTGTTCTCACTGACAGTGAATGTACTACCTACTGCCGTGTATACAGCTGATCTACTACTTGTGGGCGCACTCCTTTCTCCTAACACTGGCACACACTCCCGCCGTTGATTATTCCACACGGAATTTTCATAATGACGATACCTGGGTTTTCTCCTGTTATTGGGCCGCCAAAATTTCTCCACGCCCGGTCGGCCCCTCACCGGCGCGGCTAATGGTTTCCCTGTCTCGTCCCAGCAGATACGCTCCCCGGATGCTGCTGAGGCGGCTGATCACACCCTCTGGCGTTATTACTATTCTGTGAAGCCCGTATCACGTTAGTATGATACTGGTTTCTGTCATTCCTGTTATTATTTGCATTGTACCGATTGTTATTACGGTCCGAACCATTATTGTTATTGCTGCGGTATGCATTATTCCCATGGTTATCGTTGTTATGGTTGGGGTGGTACCCGTTGTTGTTACCACGGCCTCTACCACTGTCGCGATTATTGCGCCAATTGTCTTCGTCCTCAACTCTTTCCAGGAAATCATTGATTGTCCTGTAATTGCTTCCTACGTAGCGTTTTGTATCATCTGGAAGCTTCTTGTAGAATTCCCAGACTATTTCGGATTCTGTGCGGCGATCACGCAAATATTCCAACTTGCGGATCCAGCCCTCACAAAACTCCCTCATCGAACCGCGCGAATTCGCATCGAAAGGCCTCGATACGACAAATTCGCGCCAGACACTTTGCTGTTTTTGCTCTGACCAGTATTCAGCCAGAAACAAATTTTTAAACTCGTCAAAAGTCAGGTTCGTAATGTTGAGGTTTAAGCTCCAACGCTTGGCATCACCAGCCAGCACATCAATAACCGCATTAATTTTTCTCTCATTAGTCCATGATCTGGGTAAAACTCTTTCACAATTTTTAATGAAATCCGTCGCGTGTATACCGCCTTTTTTCAAGGGGTCGAACCGCTCCTCTTTCGTCAACAATTCCGTACTATGTGCACAGCTTGGCACATAGCTCTGTTTTTCGTCAAGTTTCTTTTCTAATTCCGACACTCTCGTAATTACTTGGCAAGTGGTTGTCGCAAGCGTTTCCACTTCCCTCTTTTTCTCTTCGCAGGTATTAGCCTGCTCCCTCACTTTAGTGTCTACTTCGGACACTAAAGCCTTTAAAGTTTCCACCTTCTGTTGATCCTCTTTTTTCACTAATTGAATTTGTTGCGTCACCTTATTCTCGATGATCGGAGCAACTGCTTCTCCTACACTTTTCTCGATTCTGCTAATTTCGGAATCAAAACGAGTATTTATGCTCGCAATTTCCGCCTGAACGCCTATCATTTCCTGTTTAAGATTACCGATTTCGGTATTAATTACAACAATATCTTCTTTGATTTTATCAACTTTTGTATTAACAACTACAACATCGTTGTTAACAACATTAATAGCTTTGTTCTAATTGTCTAGCTTTCGTTCAATTTTTTCAGACTGAGCTTCTTGCTTGGCAGACTGAGCTTCTTGCTTGGCAGACAGAGCTATAATTTCTGACGATTGACTCTTGATTTCATTAATCAAAACATTCAATAAATCAGTTAAATTCCCGGAGACTACCGGTTTTACTTCCGTAGCTGGTTCCTCTATATATGTTCCCCCGTATTCATCATCAAGGGGTAAAAAATTTGATTTTCGCTTCCGATTCCGAAACATTTTCTAAAGTTTGGAATTCCATTTCTGCTCTTTGTTGCGTTTCGGCGGTCGCGTCTTTCATGCTAGCCGCCTGCCGCTGAACGATGGGAACCGCCGTGCGCGTTTCCCACTGTTCGACCGATTGTTCCGTATCCAAGTCTACCAAATTTTGGTAATTGTTGCCTTCACTCATTTTAATAATTTTCAATATAAATGACAAATCTCAAATATAATTAGGATTACTCCCACTACTTATTCTCGCTGACGTAATGGCCTGTACATAACCAGTACTTTGTTACGAGATTTGCACAATGCAAAATTCGTGTCCAGAACAACCTCCAATCCGAAGATTGTCCTGTCACGGTCGCCACGTGTACCCTCCCCCTCACTTACCGACCTTAATGACAGTGTAAATGAAACCGCGTGTACCTAATGGGAATTTTGGAAAAGCAATCGTCACCGAAGTTAATCTGTCGGTAAAGAGGGAGGAAAGGGTTACATCTAACTGAAAGGAAAAGTGCTAATGAAACTGGTGGAAATTAATTTTGAAAAGGGGTAAAGTTAATAAAGAAAGTAAATGTGCAGCCGTTACGTTAACAATTAACTAGCGGTAATTAGGTATTTGAGATTTGGGGGAAATCACGGTCGCCAGTCCTAAGGACAATTACTATAGTAACTGAAAAGGAAAGATTATTACACATATAATTAGCACTAGAAGCGTGGCAACTGAAGGTTGACACGTGTAGTGTGAAAAACTGAAAGTTTGTCAGAAGTAATAAATTTCGCTACACCCTGACTTAATTTAGCAAAAGAATTAATAAAACCAGAAAATCGAAAGTTAATTTAGTGACTGAAGTTAATAGTGAGCTTTCTTTCTGAAGCACATCGAAATTCAGTAAAATACTGTTAGTCTTGGACTACCTCAACAATCATTTCAAAAACTACTTGAATCTACGCAATTTAGAAATAAGAGATTTAACTTTGAACTTGAATTAAATGATTCCGAACAATTAACAATAGTAAAATTTAGTACGTACCAAGCTGAGCTGCAAGCACAGGTAAGCTAAAATGTGGTAACAAAACTCGCACTCTTAATTTGTGCTTGTGCAATCTAAATACTGTAGAATACCTTAACTGAGCTTTGAAATTAAAGCAGTGAAATAAAATGATGCTGGCGTTTGAATCTCAACGACACTCGGGTTCATTCCGGAAAAGGAAGGGACCCTGCTTGGTAATGCAACTGGGACAATGAGCAACAAAGGTTCGTGCTAAGTTGCTGTAATTTAGTTATGAAAATGGAACAGTTTGAAAAGCTGAGGTCTGCCATACAGTTCTAAAACTTTACGTGCGTCCAGTCTTCCTTGTCGGTTGATTGAAGGTTTGAAGCCGTCGGTCGAGGAGGTGGCGACAGTCACTCATTGTCGGCCGTCGCTGTTGCAGAAGCTGGATGTCGGCGCGCCTTCTTCTCGACACGGTCACCAGACGAAACGGGCTCTTGATGTGCGCTAGTTAATGTTTCCCGTCCGCGACACCATGTCAGAAACTATCATCGCAAGTCGAGCGCAATTACATGCTGCCAAACCCCGAAAGCGCGGCAACTCGCGGGAGCGTCACACAACACACCTGCTCCACTCGCTACTCCCGCCACACTCTCTCTGCTCAGTCCGCGCTCCACGCGGCAGAGTCAACACTACCAAAGATCCTACACACTTTGATTCTTCACACGACCTGTCGACGTATTCGTTCGATAGCAGTCTTCCCTAGGCAAGACCCAGCGTAAAAATACAAATAATATTTACGAAACAAACCAATTATACATCGACATAAATGTATAAATATATATATACAAACAGTAAAACAATTACAATATACAAAGAGACAGAAATGTCATATCTTGAGGTAACAAAGCAAGGAAAAAAAATAGTACAATAGATGGAAATAGGAGGCTATGCATTTCCGGCGTTACAACCTCAGCGTACAACGGGGCCCACCTTTACTCGCTAATGGTCCTTTTGCCTGTGGCAGGGATGACGAACCTTTGTACATCTACGTGCCATTTTTTTCCAAAGAAATGATTAATACGGCCGTGGCACGCCATCAAATTAATCGTAGAACTAAATTTTGGTCCAGCATGTTGCTCTTTTCTCTGACTTATTTTGTTGCTCTTTGGACATATGATAATTTGATAGTGCACAGGTATATGGGCTCTAGTGATCAACGAAAAAAAAGAAATACCAAGTACTGACATATTAACTGTCTTTATTTGCAACCAGAAAAAGACCTTTTTTTACAGCTTTTTGTTTATCTAAATGAAAAAAGAAAATTAATGGTACTTACGTCGTTGCAAACTGGATGTCATTTATCTTAGGTGGATAGTTTCTATCGTTTTGCAGAAGACAAGTGATTTGCGTCACCTCACAAATGGTTTCTTAGCGAGTCTTTAATGTTATTCATTTCAAAAAATAATGACAGGTGTATGTAGATGAAAATATTTGGAGACAGCAAACGCCAGCTTCTTTAGATAGCTGTTTGTATTCAAATTGAATTCCACATTTCCATATTTTTAATGTCGGCATTTTTGCTCATATTGCAAGATAGTCTTTCTAATTCGTTTACTTAGAATTCTTTTTTATTTCGATACATATTTGGGACCACAATGAACTAGACCGCAAATTACTCAGCTGCATTTCATTTTCTTCAATTTCCACCCAGTCAAATTTAGACAAGTTCAGTTTATTCAGCAAAGTCACATCTGGATGCATACAAAACTGTATTGTTTCTCATTACACTTTTGAACTGAGAATATCTCTATGAATAATCTTCGTTTTAAGAATGTATTATTGAAGAAAATTCGTCAGTGACTTTTTTGGGCTCGCATTTTGTGTAAATCCAAAATGCTAATAAATTACTTTAATTTTGGTATACCTGTAGTTTTTGAGAACAATATTGTTCTTAAAAAGCTTGCAGTTTAGTGTCAACAGCGCGAATAACATCAATCGTAACAAAACAACAGTTTTGTTCGTGCCTTGGAGCTTTACTTTAAAATCATTGAAATGGGGACACATGTCCGCAAAGAACATCAGTTCTGGAAACCACGTGACGTCCATTAACTATGAATGCTGGATAATGTTTCCCTAATTTTGCCAAAAATTCTGATTTCCTCCAAACACTCCACAAGTCTTTGTATTAGTTTGCCTCCGCTCAATCAGCGAACATTGTTTTACATCACTAAGCCATTGTACAACGAGTTCACTTCATCTAACAACGCTTCGAACTTTCATTAGAAGCTTACGATGATGTATGATTCACTATTTTTATGATTATGGCCAAGAGAAACGAAACCCCCTTTGCACATAAGGTTTGTTGTTGTACGATGCAGAGGGATTCAATAATAGAGTTTCCAATGTGTGCTTGTGATAAAAAAATGAAACCATTACCTTTTCCCGCTGTATTGGGAACACCATCAGTCTTTATCGAAACAATTTTGCTCAGTGCTATTTATTTTCCAGTAATTGAATTTTTAACAGCCGTACAAATATCTGTGCCTTTAGTAGTTGCTGGTAACGATATTATCACAACCAAATCTTCTTAGAAGTGTTTTACAATATAAATCACACGATCACGGCTGAACCGGCAGATTGAGTTACTCTCATACAAGGAGAGGACTTAGTGTTAGTTTTTCTTGTTAATTTTCATTTACTGTCAGATTTAGGTTACTTTTATTGGTTTTCGGTAAAGGAATATCTTCGATGCGCTCAATTATCTTACCTTTATTTTTCAAATCCTAAGAAAATGATGGGGCACATGGTAACCAGACTTCCTTCAAAATCTTCAGCCGACAAAAGATTTACCACGCCGGGCAGTAACATTTGAAGCCAAACTTGCGGAAATGGTATGAAAATCCTTGATAACATACTAAATCATAGATTTCGACAGTCTATTCCATCTTTTACAGCACATCCATTGAAATCCTTTAGCTCTGCTTGAATTTTTTGACAAAGAGATTTGTGGTTTGTTTTATAGTGTCGATTTACAAAAGGTATTCTATGTACTACTGTCCCGGAATGTAAAATACTCACAGCTTTATTGCTTTTGGTAAGCTTCCCATGTTCAAATGTGTGTCACTTCCTAGAGGACCAAATTGCTGAGGTCATCGGCCCTAGACTTACACACTACTTAAACTAACTTATGCTAAGAACAACACAGACACTCATGACCGTAGGAGGACTCGAACTTCCGGCGGGAGGTGCCGTGCAAGCCGTGGCATGGCGCCTCAAACCAAGCGTGCACTACTCGCGGTAATCTTCCCATATATCTCTGTCCACCAAGCTTGAAACTCTATATTACACTTATCTTGAACTTTTTGTTTCTTTGCCAAACTAGCCATGCTAAATAATACATACAAGTTTCAAAACAGTACTAACTACGTGTAACACAGCATCCGACGTAAGCGCGCTACAACCAAACTCAAACAGTTAAGTAATGTTTCGCCACGTCAATATTCGGCAGTACGGTGCTTGTCGTCAGAGGTCTGAAGACGTCGTTGTTGGAACAGCTGTCAACCTATGCAGTCTAACAGTAGATTACAATGTGTTATGGAGTTCGACATGACTGATAGTGAGCATAAGCGAAGATTTGTCATCCACAAACTCTACGACTCCTCGTCACCGATAGCCCGTTGACGATGAACTTTGGTACTAGACTTCAAATGCAGACGAACAAAAAATTATTTTTATTAAGTAGGCCTACCTCAGTTACTCATTTAATTCCGTGGTCAAATTATTTAGTTGCATGTCGGTAATGGGATACGTGCAATTGGTTGACCAACCCTAAGTCTATGGTATAGCAGAAAAATGTTCCTGTGGTGTGCATTCGAGGTGCTATATACCTCTGCTCTTTTTTGCCATGTTGGAGAGATATTGTTAATTTTACCTCAACAAACCGTTTAGTTATATTTATTTGTCTTTAAAGTATTCCTTTGGCATTTCCGACCGTTGATAGATACGATGAAACCTGGATCGCTACCAACAATACGGAAGTGAATGAGTGACTCGGCCAAAATAACAAACGGCAATTTTTTGGTTTGTTCCTGAACGTTGTGAAACTCCACTCTGTCCACAGCCATCTGCTTCTAAAAATAATCTCGAGTGAGCCTATGTATGTGAGTACTGAAGTAATTCCTAACAGAAATATCGTATATATATTTGATATATACCAGTTTCAGAAGTATGAAACCGGAATTTGGTTGCAATAATTACTCGTCTGTAGTTGGAAACTGATAAACAATAGCTTATTCAAAACCTCCATTGGTAATTATACATTTCTCCAACCTCTACGGCAGCCAAAAAAAAAAAAAAAAAAAAAAAAAAAAAAGTTCTTCTTTTCGAGCGAACCACTCAGCGAGTCATTTTCGTACATTTTCATATGAACTGAAGCGTTGTTCATCGAGAGCGGGTCCCACTGATGCAAACAGATGATAATCGGACGGAACCAAGTCTGGAGAATAAGCCACATGCCCTAGTATTTCCAACTGAACGTCTCTACCGTTTCCTGAGCCGTTTTGCTGTGTATGATGGGGCGTTATGATGGAGCAATATGACTTTGTGTTGCATTTTTACATTTTCCAGTCGTTTTTCACGTAATTCTCGATTTAAATCGATAATCTGCTGTTGGTAGGGATCAGTGTTATCTGTTTCACCAGGTTCTAGCAGCTCATAATACACTACTGGCAATTAAAATTGCTACGCCACGAAGAGGGCGTGCTACAGACGTGAAATATAACCGACAGGAAAAAGATGCTGTAATATGCAAATGATTAGGTTTTCAGAGCATTCACACAAGGCTGGCAGCGGTGGCGACACCTAAAACGTGCTGACATGAGGAACGTTTCCAACCGATTTCTCATACACAAACAGCAGTTGACCGGAGTTGCCTGGTGAAACGTTGTTGTGATTCCTCGTGTAAGGAGGAGAAATGCGTACCATCATGTTTCCGACTTTGATAAAGGTCGGATTGTAGCCTATCGCGATTGCGTTTTATCGTATCGCGACATTGCTGTTCGCGTTCGTCGACATCCAATGACTGTTAGCAGAATATGGAATCGGTGGGTTCAGGAGGATCCCAATGGCCTCGTATCACTATCAGTAGAGATGACAGGCATCTTATCCGCATGGCTGTAACGGATCGTGCAGCCACGTCTCGATCCCTGAGTCAACAGATAGGGACGTTTGCAAGACAACAACCATCTGCACGAACAGTTCGACGACGTTTGCAGCAGCATGGACTATCAGCCCGGAGACCATGGCTGCGGTTACCCTTGACGCTGCATCACAGACAGGAGCGCCTACGATGGTGTACTCAACGACGAACCGGGGTGCACGAATGGCAAAACATCATTTTTTCGGATGAATCCAGGTTCTGTTTACAGCATGTTACTGGTCGCATCCGTGTTTGGCGACATCGTGGTGAACGCACATTTGAAGCATGTATTCGTCATCGCCATACTGTCGTATCACCTGGCGTGATGGTATGGGGTGTCATTGGTTACACGTCTCGGTCACCTCTTGTTCCCATTGACGGCACTTTGAACAGTGGACGTTACATTTCAGATGTGTTACGACCCGTGGCTCTACCCTTCACTCTATCCCTTCGAAACCCTACATTTCAGCAGGATAATGCACGACCGCATGTTGCAGGTCCTTTACGGGCCTTTCTGGATACAGAAAATGTTCGACTGCTGTCCTGGCCAGCACATTCTCCTGATCTCTCACCAACTGAAAACGTCTGGTCAATGGTGGCCGAGCAACTGGCTCGTCACAATACGCCTTGATGAATTGTGGTATCGTGTTGAAGCTGCATGGGCAGCTGTACCTGTAGATGCCATCCAAGATCTGTTTGACTCAATGCCCAGGTGTATCAAGGCCGTTATTACGGCCAGAGGTGGTTGCTCTGGGTACTGACTTCTCAGGATCTATGCACTCAAATTGCGTGAAAATGTAATCACATGTCAGTTCTAGTATAATATATTTGTCAATGAATACCCGTTTATCATCTGCATTTCTTCTTGGTGTAGCAATTGTAATGGCCAGTAGTGTAGATTACTCCTTCTGATCCCACCAAATACATAGCATTATCTTCATTCCAAAGTGATTAGGCCTTGCAATGGATTCGATGATTTGCGTGGATTCACCCATGATTTACGATGTTTAGGATTCTCAAAATATATCCATTATTCATCACCTGTCACTATTCTATTCGAAGGGGAAACGACTTTCACTTGTACCTGACGGGCAGAATTTCACAAGTGGTCTTTCGATTTCCTTGCCGTCTTTCATTCAGTTCATGCGAAACCCATTTTCTTACTTTCTGCACCCTTCCCATAACTTTCAACCGAAAAGAAACTACTTTCTGCGTCACATTCTGTTGTTCTGCGAATTACTGTTAAGTTTGAGTATCATATTCATCCCATAAGTACTGCAATTCGTTGTTTTTGACCTTTTTCGGTGGTGTCCCTCGCTCGTTGTTTCTCACGTCAGAATGACCACTTCTGAATTTTTTGAATCACTCGAAACACTGTACTTTCCGAAGAGCATGTTCGCCGAAAGCTTCGACAAGCGTTCTATGCGATTCTGCAGCGGTTTTCTTCAAATGACAACAGAAAACGTCCGCAAATCGTTCGTACGCAGAAAATGCGACATGGGTACGGATTTGAAACAGATACCGATGTATGGAACTTATGTTGCTGTGTGTTGACATTAGTCGTCAGCCGTTACAGGGACCAGATGGCACTGCAGACGCGGTCTCACGGACACTACACTGACGGCTAGCACCATCTATAAGGAAATTACGGTTTCATGCTTCTGCATCTGGTATAAATATTGAAACTTTATTACTTTTCTCAATACTAATTGTGTTGTATATTACAGGCGATACACTTAGTAACTGAACAACATTTCCTTTTCATTTCCTTATATATGGTGATTGCAAGGAGATATTACTAATTTTTGTCTGCTTTATGTTCCTGTGTTTTCTGCTTTTCATTCATTATATGACTAGTGCGTTGATTACGTCGTTTGCATCTAATGGATGCAGGTTTGTGATACCTGCAGTCGGTGTGAATACACACCAAGGGCCAACTGTGGCGACAAAATTACTTGGCCAACCAATAATCCATATGATAGTATAAAGTCCTACTCTAAAAAATAGGTGGGTACAGCTGTGAATGGCAATATAATTTTGTACGAGATTGAAACTGTGATCAGAAATCGAATCACATTCGAAAGTTTTTCTTAGAGCAAGGTTCGTCTCGGCGCACAACCATCTGCAAATATAATTTTTTCCTTCATATGAGGGACCTATAGTGTTTTTCAAAACTGCTTCAGAGATAGGATGGTCGCACAAATAATAGCAGCGATTTAAAATACTCAGATAATGATTATATCTAGGAAATTCAACTGCCTTCGCAGGTTACGGTACAGGTCTCTCCGCAGATTTAATAAACAACGAATCTGTCAGATTATGAGGCCCTTAGTCTTAGCCGAGGGCTGTGAGATTTACCCTTAAGAGGGCAAAAGTACTTCCCCTCCGTCATATATTCCTCGACTCAGCGCAACTCGCCGTTAAAGCCTGAGTGTCGTACGAGGCGAAGATTAAGGGCACTCGAATCTTAGCGTCAGCTAAACTGCCCTTCACTTAGTACCTGCCGCCGCATTTAGACCCAGCCTTATCTCTAAAACAGCACGCAAACCTCGTAGCCTCAATGCAAATCCAGCCCCCGTATGTCAGCGTAACTGTCTTTCTATATCATTCTTAATTTAAAATAAGATTACACGCAGACAAATTCGTTGATTGTAACATAAGTATGTATGGTTTGCGGCCTATACATTAAACTTGAGAATTGGAGAATTGTTACATAGCCGAAACTACGCAGTAGAAAATGAAATGAACGGATAGTTTATTCTTGACAATAAGAATCAGTGCGGTGAATTAATATCACTGAAGAAACGGTAATTTCCACTATATTATCTTGCTGCCAGTATGCAGCATCTTAAGACGGTTTGTTCTGTACGTAGAAGTTATTACACTGCAACGTCGAAGTTCACTAATTGAGTTTTTTCGTCAGATGTACACTCTATCATGTGAAACTTAGAGTAACAAATTTACGACACATAAAAAATAGCCTCATAATAGATCTTGGTTACAGTAAGAACGTAGGATATCAGGTATATCCTTTCCGCGCATTTTTACAAAAGTATTCCAGTTCTGCCAGTTTCCATAATTCAGTTCCGTTTCGTCAGCAAATTATTCGGCACACCTCCTGAATCAGATGGAAGACCCACGGAGATACGGTATTATTCAAATTATTCCGCCAGAACGTTCACCTCCATTCATTGCTATTCAAATCCTTAATTTTGAGAAAACTTTCTTTAGGCAATGCACAAGTGGAGCCCATTGACATTCTGGGTTTTTTTCCATTCTGCAGATTTTCTCGTTAATTTGATTTCACTGATGTTTGCATGTACTCTTGTAGTCGACATTTATTCCTAAGAAGGCGAAAATTTTTATGTCGAATCGTGTCTTTTCCACCTTGTTCATTCGGAATGGCAGTAAATTCTCCAGATATGGAAACTGTCGTTACACTTATCACTCAATATTCAATCCAAAGACTCTACAACCACAGAAAGAGGGGACTGATAAAGACAGTGGACGTATTGCAGGTGATCTAGGTTGATAACCATATACACTGATGTGTAATTTGTGGGGTAGGTGTGTTCTATACGTGAAACAACTTTATCGAATGAATATTACTATTGGTAAACAACATAATCTAATGGACGCAAACCAGAAAGATAAAATATCTTTTTCCCCGTCCAGTGCACCAGTTTCCATACAAGCTCCGAGCAACGTGGCACAGCGGTTAATGTACTGGACTCTCATTTTCTGGAGTTCAGTTCCTGGTTCAGACATCCAGATTTAATCTTTCCGGAAGATCCCCAAATCTCTTCCGACGAAGTTTTTGCGAAAAGGTCACAATTGATCTTCTTCTCAACCCTTCTCAAATGCGTAGTTTTCACTGATAACATCATTTCCTTATGAATACCGGGCTAACGAGTCTGGCCGGAGGTCAAGCACCGAATACACGTATGGCCACTGCTCTAAATAGCAGGAGAATACGACTGTCTCACTCGTTGAAATATTGTGTGTTAAAATGAAATAGCCAGCTCGTTTTGAATCCCAAAAATGTACTTCAGTTAAGGTACTAATACCATTGCTGTTCAGCGCCGTCACACACTTACCATCATCATCATCATCATCATCATCCACCAATGAGTTAGACTGACGAAATCAAGTAATAAATCAGTCAATCATAGAATGTACGGGATATGAAATCCGTGACGTCATTCAGAAACTGGTTATATCGCAGTTTCTGAAGTTTTTGTGGAGACCTGAGTGAAATGTAAAAAGACTGTGAATTAAAGAAAGTCAAGTGTACGAAAAAGTCTAACATCTATGCAAATCGTTCAGTAGAGTAAACCACCATAAAAGCTATTGAAAACCACCTCTGAAACTGTTTTATAGCTGCTGACGAGTATTTTTCACTTGGTTTTATAAAATCAACCCTCAACTGCACATTAACTTGAGAAAATCACGAAGTGTTCAGAGTAATTTACATATACATACCTACTTAAATTATTAGGTTGTTGCATTCATTAGTAGCGTTTTTGTTTTGAATGTTGATATTCTGATTGCTGTGAGTTTATTCATAAATTGTCATTTTTTTATTTGTGATTCTTTGTTGCTATTTGAGATTAAATATTGTCGTTCTGTGATCTGGAGGTAGCAAGTGGAGCTCTGGACGACAGAAAATGGAGTGCCGAGAGGAGAAATCGTAACATTTCTGTATTCTTCTGTTTGAGTGCAGTAGAGTGGTAACAACAGCGGCCAGAAAAATTTGCACTGTGATGTGGGGATAATGTCCCTGGACAGAGCATGGCAAGAAAATGGTTTTCTCGTTTTAAGGATGATCATTCTGATATTTGCGATTCTGCACGTCCAGGAAAGGCTTCGGGGTTCGATGAAAATCATTTAAACGCATTAACCCACAATGAGAGAAGTTGCAGCATTAGAAAATTGTAGCGAAATGCAGGAAGATCTGCAGCGGATAGGCACTTGGTGCAGGGAGTGGCAACTGACCCTTAACATAGACAAAAGTAATGTATTGCGAATACATAGAAAGAAGGATCCTTTGTTGTATGATTATATGATAGCAGAACAAACACTGGTAGCAGTTACTTCTGTAAAATATCTGGGAGTATGCGTGCGGAACGATTAGAAGTGGAATGATCTTACAAAATTAATTGTTGGTAAGGCGGGTGCCAGGTTGAGATTCATTGGGAGAGTCCTTAGAAAATGTAGTCCATCACCAAAGGATGTGGCTTACAAAACACTAGTTCGACCTATACTTGAGTATTGCTCATCAGTGTGGGATCCGTACCAGGTCGGGTTGACGGAGGAGATAGAGAAGATCCAAAGAAGAGCGGCGCGTTTCGTCGCAGGGTTATTTGGTAACCGTGATAGCGTTACGGAGATGTTTAACAAACTCAAGTGGCAGACTCTGCAAGGGAGGCGCTCTGCATCGCGGTGTAGCTTGCTCGCCAGGTTTCGAGAGGGTGCATTTCTGGATGAGTTATCGAATATATTGCTTCCCCCTACTTATACCTCCCGAGGAGATCACGAATGTAAAATTAGAGAGATTAGAGCGCGCACGGAGGCTTTCAGACAGTCGTTCTTCCCGCGAACCATGCGCGACTGGAACAGGAAAGGGAGGTAATGACAGTGGCACGTAAAGTGCCCTCCGCCACACACCGTTGGGTGGCTTGCGGAGTATAAATGTAGATGTAGATGTAGATCCATATCAATAAACTCGAGACCTGGTATATATGATGAACTGTGAATATTCCCCCATCGTGCGATATGTGCGTGCAATGGGGAAGGTTCAAAATTCGGGTGTAGGGACTATGGGTACCGCATGCTCTAAGCCAAAATAACAAAAATCAGTGTGTGGCCGTATGTGTATCTCTTCATACTTGTCATCAATTGGCTCACTAACAATACCATCCATTCGTATCCTGTATCGTTACTGAAGGCGTTAACTGGTGTTTTTATGCTAACATAAGGGAAAGAAAGGAGTAATCGAGCCCAAACAAGGCAGCAACTCCCCGAAAAAAATACCTGCGCATGTGCACAAAAGATAACTATGCAATATGACAGGCCCTCTGACCTCTTCGTACACTTACTAAGGGCCATCAAACCAGACTACCTCGCATTTCTGCAATTTGAATTTGCGTACATGCAAATTAATGTCATTTTGCTACTGTATAGCTCTGTAATGCAAAGTAGGTAATCGGATGCAATGTAACAGCATGTCATGATCGGGAGTAGGATTCATGACTATTACGTTTCTGTTCATTTCATGTAGGAGTGGAGAGGGAACTGTTGGGCTGTGAGGAGACCAAACACTCACAATAGCTGGAGGTGGGGGACTTCCGGTCTCTGGGAATTGTTGACGGAGTCCCGATTCTTAGCTGGCGACTTTCACATTTGATGTCAGATCTCAAGGGCCAGAACGACGGACGCTGGCTGTTTTTACAATGGCTGGCGGCAGTGTTCTCGGGAAACCCTCATGTTTTGGCCAGTAACGCTCCAGCTCGGTACCTAAGCTGCTATATTATTTTTGGGCGTTTTGGAGGAATCCATGAAAACTGCGTTCAGTGAAATTTGCGCCCAGCAAGAAATCTGTGAAATCTAGGCCCAATACGTGCTCCATTTATGCCACGCCTTACCCGCGCTCGGACCGTCTGAACTACCTCCTCCCCAGATACGCCTGAACTGCGCCCTGGTAGACCTCCTCTACACAGTAGCCTAGCTGTCGTAGAGTTGACAAAGCGTGACTTCTGTATTTCTATCAGGATAGTCCCGTTATGTAAGTTTCAGCGACTATTTGCGATAAGCCATGCTGCCTCTATGAAGGTTATTCTTACATAGTAAGAGAACGAAAGAAGCCGTGGCGCTGTTGAAGAATGAAAGCAAACAATTGCCGAGGAATACTTGAAACCAAGTTCGGTGATTTTTTCATCCGAGCATCAATGTGGAGCTCCGAATGAGCTGGGTTAGAAGTAAGGAAGGCTCTGAACCAACCAAAGAAAAGAGCACTAGAGGAAGAGAATTCTAATTCCCAAATGTATTCGGAGGAGATGCGACGCTTGCTTAATCGACCGTACATTTCGAATCAGTAGCGATTTCTACGGCTGAAGTTGTACTACCGACAGCCGGAGAGTATGGATGTTACTTCCACATGAAAAAGTCCCTCTGTAGAAAAGTGCAAGACCTATGACTTCCACATGAAAACTAAGAAAATAAAGACGCGAGACAACAAATTTGCGTATTTAGTGGGCTGGCGTCTCGTATGGCCTGAAGATGTTTGTGATGGCCGGCTCGAGATTCATTCACAAGCACCTGGTATCCGCAGCCTTTCTGAGGTTGTTTCTTTTCTTTTTTCTTTTCTTTTTTTTTTTACTACTTTGTAGATATATGGTTAGAACATGAAGAAAACCCTATCAGACTTTGGGATTGCTACAAACTGCGCTGTCGAACGACCAACGTTGTAGAAGGACGGTGGCACAAAATTAATAATATGCTTGCTAAACCAAATCCTAAATCAGTGACATAATTAGGCGTATGAAAAGAGAAGCCGTAAATCCAGCATGTGCGTTAAGGATGGCAGAGCTGAGTATGGGAGTCAAAATAGAAGAAAGTCCTAATGAAACGGGGAAACGTTGGAAGTGGTACTAAAAAAGTACTAAGAGTATGGTGAGATCAAGGCTAATCTGATTGTTTTTTAAAAATCTGGGCTCAGTTCTACGGCTGGCCATTCCAAATTTAGTTTTAGTGGCTTGTCAGATCATACCACGCAGATGTTGGGACGGCTCCTTAAGGAGGCCATGGTTTCCTCCTCCTCCTCCTATAACTACAAACCCGACAGGAAGTTAAATCTCTAATGATAATCAGTGGAGTGTAAACTTTGTTTCTGCGAGCGAGCTTCTATTTCAATTTATAAAGCTTCTAAAACATACACACAAACTTTAATGACCTAAAGATAAGACCCATGAGATATTTAAACGTGATTGAATGTCTTGGTGATATTTGCTGTGATCAGTTTCGAATTTTTACGGAACTAGACAGAGAATTCCGTTTTTGGTTACCTGTTGTTGTGTTGTTGTTGTTGTGGACTTCAGTTCACAAACTGGTGTGATGCTACTCTCTTTGCTACTCTATCGTGCGCAAGCCTCTTCATCTGTGAGTAACTACTGTAACCTACATCTGTATGTATCTCTATTGTAACCATTCATCTCTGACCCATTGATGCCTCAGAATGTGTCCTACCAAACGACCCCTTGCTCTAGTCAGGTTGTACCACAAATTTCTATTCTCCCCTATTCTGTTAAGTATCTCCTCATTAGTTACGTTATCTAAGCATGTAATATTCAGCGTTATTCTGTAGCACAACATTTGCAAAGCCTCTAATCTCTTCTTGTCTAAACTGTTTGTCATCCACGTTTGACTTCCACACGTGCCTACACTCCATACAAATACTTTCAGAAAGGGCTTCCTCACAGTTACATCTCTACTCGATGTTAACATATTTCTCTTCTTCAGAAACGCTTTTCTTGCCATTAACAGTTTCCATTTTACATCCTCCCCATTTAGACCATCATCAGTTATTTTGCTTCTCAAATAACAAAACTCATTTACTTCTTTAAGTGCCTCATTTCCTGCTCTAGCAGCGCGGGGTAGCCGCGCGGTCTCAGGTGTCTTGTCACGGTCCGAGCGGCTCCCCCCGTCATAGGTTAGAGTCCTCCCTGGGGCATGGGGTGTGTGTCGTCCTTAACGTAAGTTAGTTTAAGTTAGATTAAGTAGTGTGTAAGTTATGGACCGATGACCTCAGCAGCTTGGTCCCATAAGACCTTACCACAAATTTCCTAAAAATTTTTCCTACTCTAATTCCCTCGGTATAACCTGATTTAATTCGACTGCATTCCATTATCCTAGTTATGCTTTTATTGATTTCATCTTATATCTTCCTTTCAAGATAATTCTGTTCAACTGCTCTTCCAAGTCCTTTGCCTCCTCTGACAGAATTACAATGTCATTGGCAAACATCAAATGTTTTTTCTTCTCCCTAGACTTTAATTCATACTCCAAATTTTTCTTTTGTTTTCCTTACTGTTTGCTCAATATACAGATTGAATAGCATCCGGAGTATGTTAAAACCCTGTCTCACTCCCTTCGCAACCACTCCTTCCAATATTTTACTCCAGTTCAGACTGACGTTTCCGCAGTGGCGTAGCTGGGTACTTTGGTACCCAGTGCAGAATTTTAATTTGTCACCTTCCATCCCTTCGCCCCCCCCCCCTTCCTCGAAACTGCCACTCACCAAAGCAAAGCATAAAATACAACATTTGTGCATAGACGTTTTTCACATTCGTCCTTAAGTAATCAATGTATAATTTTAACTACTTCGCAAACAGTTTTTTATGGATGAAGACGAATAAGTAAAACGCGTTAAAAACAGTTAAGCTCATTATTCAGAAAGCAAAACAAATCACCGAAGATCTCAGGACAGGAGACTAGTACGTAGTTCAGAATTTCTTCCTTCTTCTTCGACTTCAGATTTCGAAATAGCCTCATCAATATCTATATCTTTAGCTAGCTCATTTTTGTTGTTGACTACCCGCCTAATTAGCCAGTCGTGCTTGACTCATAATGGACCAAAGATAATTTTTAATTAATATGACTTTTTTTTAAAAAAAAAGAATTATCTTACGTAACGTTATCGAAACACACAAAGTTCAGAAAAACGTTAGTTCCAAAATAAAGTTGCGAAAAGTTTCGGAAAAAGTCCTCTTGGTAGTGAAATTTATGCAAAGATGATGAATCTCATTATAATAACGAACTAATGTTCGTATAATCGTGGGAAGTTTCGTCTCTGAAGTTTTAATCAAATGACTAGCACCTAAAACAGCATCTGTTATATGTTCCATGATTTTGCAACGTGTATCGATTTCTTTTGGAAAACTGTCGATGCGTTATTAACATTGATATTCTCAGTTCGCAGCGTTCTGCTTAGTACAGCTTGAAAATGCGAGCTCGAAACCTCTGGGTACCATCCCTCAGCTCTTCTATCTGCCTGGGATTACAAATTTATAATAAATTCAGTTGGGAGGAGCACACCACATAACTGCAGAAACGCCTTAACAAATCTGTATTTGCAATTCGAGTGTTAGCTGACATACGCGACATAAAAATGAGAAAGCTTGCATACTTTGCCTACTTTCATTCCATAATGTCATATGGTATAATATTTTGGGGTAACTCAAAACAAAAATTTTCAGAGTCCAAAGTCGTGTAATCCGTATTATTTGTGGAGTAAATTCACGGACGTCCTGTAGAAACCTCTTCAAAGAGCTGGGTATACTAACTACTGCCTATCAGTATATTTACTCCTTAATGAAATTTGTCCTAAATAATATATCTCTTTTTCCAACAAACAGATCAGCTCATACATACAATACCAGGAACAAAAATGATCTGCACAAGGACTTAAAAGCACTTACTTTAGTTAAAAAGGGGTCCACTACTCAGGAACACGCATCTTCAATAATTTGCGAGCAAACATAAAAAAATTTAGTTACAGATAAAGATCAGTTTAAAAGGAGCCTGAAAGACTTACCAGTGGCCAACTCCTTCTACTTCATTGACGAATTTTGTAATAGAAACAAATGAAGTATTGCATATATTCATACTATTAGTATTGTTATTTCAGCTTAAAAAAAAGAAAATATTGACATGTTCCACATCCCCGAGGATCTCGTCAGCACGGATCTATGGAACGAAAAACTAATCTAATCTAATCTAATCCGGGCAAGGGGATTAGCGAACTCTTCCTCGGCCCTTTCTACATGAAAATTTCACTGGGCTCAAATTTTAGTGGGTGCAGTTTTCAGTACACCGTTTCCGAGAAATGGTCGCCTAGCTCCACGGGACAGCCGACAGAACGGCGCCAGCTATCATTTTCCGTTGGCGCCCGTCGCCAGAAACCATCCCGCGCAAAGTCCTGGAGGAGGCTCTGATAGGCTGCTCGACTGTTACGTCAGCACAGACTTGCAGTCACCGTCGGAAATTGGCAGAAAGGAATGGTATTGGCCTCTACGTTGACTGAGTACGGTAGTGGAAGCGTAGAGGAATATATTGTAAGGCCACAACTGGTGGAAGTTTCGTTTATTGGCGTCAACTGGCCGAGTTCTGGCACAGTGGAGCGGTCCCTCTCTGGGCGCAGGGCGGAAGGGTTTTTTGAGAGGAGTTGGTTCCTGGTCGCTGCAGGAGTCGGCCGCGCATTTTGCCGCCCTCGCTGCAGAGTTAATTTCATTCGCAGTTCACATGTCCGGCCACACGGGCAAACAGTTCTCTTTTCCGCGCCCGCTTCGATCGGTCTCCTAGATGGTGCGCATCTCCATGCAGCGGAGCCGACCACGAATAGCAGCCGTCGTCAGCACGCCGTCTTGCGCCTTATTGTCAGTAACACATGCAGCTCTAGCCTCTAGGGTTTCAGGTGATTGGGATTCCCAGCGGTAGCATTCACAGAACCACTTTGCGTCCTGAGGTACATCGTGGTGTTGCAACATATTACCCACTTTTCTTTACCGATATTATACATTTCACCTGTTGTCTTTGCTTCTCCTCCTCGTAGTAGAGAAGCACACCGGATTCCGTGTAGTATCGTTGATACAAAGTTTTTGCCAAAACCTCTTCCAGGTGACGATTGTTTACACGTTTGGTTTAGTTTAACATACGTGATGGTTCCTTATACAAATTTATTACCAATTTTGTGTTCCATTTAAAGAAAACCAACGTAGTTGTCAATTTTTAGGATGGCACTAACCAGACTCCTTTCTCATCATCATTTCTCAGGGAAACTTAGATTGATTAATTTCATGAATAAATCGTGTGAGAGGCCTGCCAGCCCATGTAGGATTTACATCAAGGCCACCATAAATTGCGTTACACATCTTCTGCAGATTCAGTATAAACCTACTTGGGTGTGTTTGGCTTAACGTCGTGACTATGCCCCCTAACTTGCATATCAGTTGAGTCCTACGGTAGCAAACACGCAGTTAGTTTCCTGTGTTATGCTTCTGGTGGAACAGTGACGGTGTTGTGTGCTACGGATTGCTTCCCCGAGGTGTAACCATCGCTGCTGAAATTTATTGTCAACAACTCAGACGTACAAGAATAACGACAAAGAAGGCTGCATGAAGCGATGATAATCCACCATAAAGCCGGCCCGCATTCTGATTGACAAGAAACACTATACGGGACTTGGGTTGGGAAATCGTTCCGCACCCATCTTATTCAACCGATCTTGCGCCCTCAGATTATCATCTTCTCCGATCTCTATCGAATAACCTTCAAGGAAAATACTTTCTGCGTGAAAATGTGCTCCTAACATGACTCGACGAGTTCTTTGCCTCAAAACCACGTGATTTCTACAGTCGCGAGATCGAAAACTTACCCCAGCGTTATCAGACTGTTGTAAAAAGCGGAGGAGAACATATTATTAATGACTAATGTCTTATGGAAAAACGCTACGAACTTATGCACCAACCAAATATACTGTTTTCTAGAGCTATCAATATTTTGAATCCCAGAAGAGCGTTTTGTGATTCAAAACCCACTGGGTAGTCTACAGTACAAAACGCCCAGCCAGCTCTGTAAAAACCGCTGACAAGCATCGACTCCTGTACAGCTGGTCTGTTACACTATGATCCAGTTATTTCTGCAAGATCCGTTATTTCTTACTGTCTGTGCTGTTACAGGTGGTGAGGCATTATACAACTACAGTCATTTGAGGGTCAGCGTATAGATCCGCTTTCCGTATTTACGTTTTTCGCAATTTCACTAAGTGATAGAGGCGCCTGCCAAAGCGGTTTCGCAAAATTTTGTAATAAATTAATAGAAACTGCATTTGTTACTTTCCATGGTAAGTCTTGTTGTTGACGTTCCAGAAGCTGACAAAATAAAGATTAATACAACAGATCAGACCTAAGCCACAGTTACCCCATTTTGATTCTGATAACATGTCTGTGGATTGCAATATAAATGAGGAAGTATTCTGTGGTCAGAGTGGACACTGAAAAATGTTACTAATAACACAAAATTAATCAAAGGAAGAACACAGAGTTTCGGGTTATTAGAAATGGGAAGAAGGTCGACATTATCTAATGAACAGATTAATATGGTGCTACGAAGTAACATTTATCGCCCAAAAAGTTAATGAATGAACGCGTTCTGCAAAGAGGCCATTACATAGAACGACAGAGCCGCAGATACCACGATTAAGAAATTTTCGGGAATCACACAGTTACGGAAATGTGAAATGGGCTCTGTATATCCTTAGGATAAGCATCTATGAGTTTTTTAACAGCTAATGGATAGATCAGAAATATGGTTCAAAAACCAGTTCACGGCTCTTTTCTAATGACAACTGAAAGAGCTAGATAAACGCGCAAGTTCACTTTTATAGACGCGTTAGTAAACCTCTCATAAGTAGATCGGCAATTATAGGGCTAACAAATTACATCGGTATCTAACAGTATTAGAGAATTTTACGCAGTAACTGTAAGATACTTGGCAAACGGTCAAACTGATCATACCTATATCATTAATTGTTGTAATATTGGTATAACATTGTGGGTACTTTGGATACTGTGATGCTTTGTTAGAGTTCTCACAGCAATTACTTCTTCTCCCCGTCAGGGCGTGAGTTGTCTGTCGATCTTTAATTTCAACGCACCTTAGTGAACGCAGGTGCACAGTTACCTCTGTTGTTCAAAGACAACGGCTTGTCTAATAAGCCCTCTTGTTAAGTCTCTGGCAACTCATAAGGAAGTACTCTACCTGACACCCTAGTTTGCCCTTGCCGACCGCTTCAGTGTCTCTAGGAAGGATAATTAAGTTTTGTCAGCTGATTAGCCTGCACTAATAAAATGCCTTTACACTTTTGCATGATTGTGAATGTTAAGAAATTAATAGCAGCCTATAATTTGTTTATAAAGAATAGTTTACTTGGGAATATATAAAAAAGGAAGTTTTCCATTTTTAACCTTTTTTAAATGTCCACAACTACCACTGAAAATAAATAATGTAAGCCTTAATATGAGGCATTAATGAAAAGAGCAGGTAAAAACGTGTCACGCTTTTAGCAGGAGAAATTTCTTATGTGAAAGCAAAAACTGGAAATATGATTAGGTCGCCAACCGCTACTTAAGTGTTACACAGTGTACGTAATGGAGACTATGACGTAATTTGAGTTCGCAAAAACATAAAGTACAGCAATACAAGGCTGCGGGAAGTTAACCTGGTCGACTGCATCTTTTATACAGTAACCACTTTTCATCCAGTCTTAGCAACAGCAAACAGAATGTGCTGTAGTAGCCCTAAGAGTCAGAACAACGCTGTACTACCAAAATCGTTTCTAAATCACATTCTTAGGTATCAGATGCAAACGTAAAATCTTTACTTGGAGTGTGGATGACTGGTCATGGTGCCCAATGCTGTTTTACTTTCAGTCTGTGAAAATATAAGAATTTTCTGTATGTACTGATTCTTGACCAACTACGAAAGGTGTTCCGCGGGCCATACAACAGGATTCATGATGTAATTTGGTTGACTTGAGGCTCGAAATTCACAAAACCACCAAGTTCCGTTTGGGTTTCCTGAGTATTATCAAGGGAGCTAAATCCTGGCTAAGGATTAGTGCCGATATATATATATGACTTTTTTTGTCCAAAGATATTTATTATTGTTGTTGTTGTCTTCAGTCCAGAGACTCTCCAGGCTACTCATCCTGTGCAAGTTTCTTCATTTCCAAGTAACTACTGGACCCTAGATCCTTCTGAATCTGCTTAGTGTATTCATCTCTTGATCTCCCTCTACAATTTTTACCCTCCACACTGCACTCCAGTACTAAATTGGTGATCCCTTGATGCCGCAGAACATGTCCTACCAACTGATCCATTCTTCTCGTCAAGTTGTGCCACAAATTCTTCTTCTCCCCAATTCTGTTCAGTACCTCCTAATTAGTTACATGATCTACCCATCTAATTTTCAACTTTCTTCTGTAGCACTACATTTCGAAATTGTCTATTGTCTTCTTGTCTCAACTATTTACCGTCCATGTTTGACATCCATCATGTCTACACTCCATACAAATACTCTGAGAAAAGACATCGTGATACTTAATTCTATATTTAGTGTTAACAAATTTCTCTTCTTCAGAAACGCTTTTCTTGCCAATGCTAGTCTACATTTAGTATCCTCCCTACTACAACCATTATCTGTTATTCTGCTTCTCAAATAGCAAAACTCATCTACTACTTTAAGTGTCTCGTTTCCTAATGTAATTCCCTCAGCATCACCTGATTTAGTTAGACTACATTCGATTATCCTCGTTTTTTTTCATCTTATCCTCCTTTCAAGATACTGTCCATTCCGTTCAACTGCTCTTGCAGGCACTTTTCTGTCTCTGACTGAATTACATCTTCAGCAAACCTCAAAGTTTTTATTTCTTCTCCATGGATTTGAATTCCAACTGCAAATTTTTATTTTCTTTCCTTTACTGCTTGCTCAATGTATTGATTGAATATGATTGGGGATAGCCTTCAATCCTGTCTCACTCCCTCCCCAACCAGTGCTTCTCTTTCATGCCCCTCGACCCTTATAACTGACATCTGGTTTCTGTATAAATTTTAAATAGCCTTTCGTTCCCTGTATTTGACCCCTTCCACCTTCAGAATTTGAAAGACAGCGTTCCAGTCAACATTATCAAAAGCTTTCTCAAAGTCTACAAACGCTGGAAACGTAGGTTTGCCTTTCCTTAATGTATCTTCCTTATCTTAGAAGTCGTAGGGTCAGTATTGCCTCACGTGTTCCAACATTTCCACGGGATCCAAACTGATCCTCCCAGAGGTCGGATTCTACCAGTTTTTCCATTCGTCTGTAAAGAATTCGTGTCCATATTTTGCAGCTGTGACTTATTAAACAGATACTTCGGTAATTTTCACACCTGTCAACACCTGCTTTGTTAGGGATTGGAATTATTATATTCTTCTTGAAGTTTGAGGGTATTTCACCTATCTCATACATCTTGTTCACCAGACGGTAGAGATTTGTCAGGGCTGGCTCTCCCAGGGTTATCAGTAGTTCTAATGGAATGTTGTCTATCACTGGGGCCTTGTTTCGACTTAGATCTTTCAGTGCTCTGTCAAACTCTTCCCGCAGTATCTTATCTCCCATTACATCTTTACCTACTTTCTCTTCCATTTCCATAATATTGCCCTCATGTACATCGCCCTTGTATAGACTCTCTATAAACTCCTCCCACCTCTCTGCTTTGCCTTATTTGCTTAGAACCAGTTTTCCGTCTGAGCTCTTGATGTTCATACAAGTGGTTCTCTTTTCTGCAAAGGTCACTTTAATTTTCCTGTAGGCAGTATCTATCTTACCCCTAGTGATATATGCTACATCTTTACAATTGTCCTCTAGCCATCCCTGCTTAGCTATTTTGCACTTCCTGTCGATCTCACTTTTGAAACGTATGTATTCGTTTTCGCCTGTTTCATTTACTGCATTTTTATATTTTCTCCTTTCATAAAAAAAAATCAATATATCTTCTGTTACCGAAGGATTTCTACTGGCTCTAGTCTTTTAACCTACTTGATCCCCTGTTGCCTTCACTGTTTCATCTCTCAAATCTACCCATTCTTCTTCTACTGTATTTCTTGAAACTGTTCTTGTCAATCGTCCTCTAATGCCCTCTTTGAAACTCTCTACAACCTCTGGTTCTTTCAGTTTATCCATGTCCCACCTCCTTAAATTCCCATCTTTTTGCAGTTTCTTCAGTTTCAATCTACAGTTGATAGCCAATAGATTGTGATCATAATCCACATCCGCCCCTGGAAATGTCTTGGAGTTTAAAACTTGGTTGCTAAATCTCTGTGTTACCATTGCATAATCTATCTAAAACCTTGCAGTGTCTCCAGGTTTCTTCCACGTATACAAACTTCTTCCATGTTTCTTAAACCAAGTGTTAGCTATGATTTAGTTATGCTCTGTGCAAAATTCTACCAGGTGGCATCCTCTTACATTCTTTACCCCCATTCCATATACACCTACCACTTTTCCTTGTCTTCCTTTTGCTACTATCGAATTCCAGTCCCTTATGACTTAAATTTTCTTCTCCCCTCACTATCTGAATAATTTCTTGTATCTCATCATACATTCATTCAGTCTCTTCGTCGTCTACATAACTACTTGGCATATAAACTTGTACTTCTGTGGTAGGCGTGGGCTTCGTGTCTGCCTTTGCAACAATAATGCGTTCACTATGGTGTTCGTAGTAGCTTACCTGCGCACCTGTTTTTTATTCATTTTTAAACCTACTCTTGCCTTACCCCTATTTGATTGTGTACTTATAAATCTGTATTCACATGACCAGAAGACTTGATCCTCCTGCCACCGAACTTCAGTAATTTCCACTATATCTAATTTTAACCTACCCATTTCCTTTAATTAATTTTCTAACCTATCTGCCCGATTAAGTGACCTGACAGTCCACACTCCGATCCGTAGAACGCCAGTTTTGTTTCTCCTGATAACGCGTTCTCGTGGGTAGTCCCCGCCCAGAGATCCGAATGGGGGACTATTTTATCTCCGGAATATTTTAACCAAAAGGCGTCATAACTATTTAACCATATAGTAAAGCTGCATGCCCTCGGGAAAATAGTAGTAGTTTCCCTTCGGTTTCAGCCATTCATAGTACCAGCACAGAAAAGCCATGTTAAATAGTATTCCAAGGCCAGATCAGTCAATTATCCAGACTGTTGCCGCTAAAACTGCTGAAAAGGCTGCTGTCCCTCTTCAGGAACCACATGTTTATCTGAGCTCTCAATAGATACCCCTCCATTTTGGTTGCACTTACGGTACGGCTATGGTATCGCTGAAGCACGCAAGTCTCCCCACCATGGGCAAGGTCCATGGTTCATGGTTTATTGTTAAGAGTAAGAATTTGATGCAATATACGTCAACATGTCCCTACCCTATTTTTCTACGTAGACTCCCTCACTTTCTATACCCGTACGCCAACGTTGTGGAAGAGAAAGTATATATCCTGTTGGTAAAAGCCCGTATCCTGTAGGCGTAGCTATGTTTGCACTTTGACTGACACTCTCTTTTGTTGCCAGTAGAGAATACTTCAGCGGCCCGAAGAGATGGACGTCCAAGGGTGCCAGGTGTGGACTGTAGGCTGGATGAGGCAATGTCTAGAGCAGTGGCTGTGACAGGACGTCCCGAGCGTGGCTGATCGTGGAGCTCTGTTTCTGCATTTTCTGAGAGTGTTACTTTCTTTACCCATCGCCCAACAGTTCTCCCACCAACCGTAGCTTCGCTATACACTGCACACAAATTTTTATGAATATTCACTGCGGTTTCTTTTTCTGCACACAAGAATTCAGTAACAGCACGCTGCTTGTGACTTGAATGATATAGAGACGTCATTAGAGGCTGTACTATGGCTCTGTCATCTCCAGAACGGTTCGAAACTTCGGCGGCGCACAGAAGAAACATCAAATTTGAAGCACCAACAAGGACGTTTTTTTAAAAAAAATGTGGAACATTACTTGTTGAACAATATATATATATATATATATATATATATATATATATATATATATATATGTGTGTGTGTGTGTGTGTGTGTGTGTGTGTGTGTTTATGTCTTTCGGGATAATATAGACTGTGACTGTGGCCTGTATTGATAAACCAAGAGTTCTTGGTGGCTCGCTGGGCTAGCCGCGCGGTCTAACGCGCTGCTTCCCGAGCGGGAAGGCGTGCCGGTACCCGCCACGAATCCGCCTGGCGATTCCACGTACGCGCACACCATAATTACTCTACCACGTAAACATTTGGGGTACACTCGTCTTGTGTGAGACGTACCTATGGATTGGGGGGGGGGGGGGGGGAGGGTGATTCACTGGGAGCCGAACCGCACAGTAACCCTAGGTTCGGTGCGGGGCGGCGGTGGGATGGGTGGACTGCTGTGGCCTCTTGTGGGGTTGTGAATCACTGAGGGCTACGGCGGGACGAAGCTTCTCCGTTGTTTCTAGGTCCCCGGTTCAGTACACAATACAGAAGAGTATCTAGTTCAAATGTGGTGCTGGCCAAAGACGATTAACGGATATTAAAAATATTGGAGCATTCAGAGAATGTGTCGTGTCGACTAGAACACTCGAACAGCTCACCTCCAGGGATTCCTTTCAAATCGTGTGTGGAGCTCGTGCCGCGGGAGGTCGAACGGGACGGGCCATTTGATGGACCAGAGCGCCACCGCAACGGAGCTGGGAACAGGCGTGAACGGCGGCTCATGGTGAGATGCAGCGATCGGAACTAACAACATCTTCCTGGAGCAATCGCCGTGTCTGCGGTCGTTGCCTGCGGCGCGTCGCCGCCAGTCAGCACGTGGCATCGAGTGTTGTGACAGCGGCTAAGGATGGCGGCTCGGGCTGTGTTTCAGGAACTGTACAGCAAACGAACTTCACGAGGTAGTGTCGTGTCAGTGTCTTAAGTTATACGAAGCATCGAGTCTTGGGCAGGGCCTAGTTCGAGGGGCCGCAATATGTGTTGTTTGTTTATGACAGTTGCCGTACGACATGACGGGCAGCGTGGACGCAGCTGCCGTGTGAACCAACAACCGGGGACAGAAATTGCTGTCTTTACTTGGCCAACCGCACAGCAGTTTAAGAGGACACGAACGAACGGCGTTTTTGGGTCATGGGGAGCATTGCCTGTGTGTTTTCGCAACTAATGGTGGTAGATTGGTGGCTGTGAGACTGAAGCTGTGCAACATCTTACGTGCGAACTTGATTCGAGTGCAGCCACTCATAAAACAATTTCGTGAACCGAAGTATGAGAGTACGGTGGCTTGTTTCTATTTTCAAAATGGTTCAAATGGCTCTGAGTACTATGGGACTCAATTTCTGAGGTCATCAGTCCCCTAGAACTTAGAACTACTTAAACGTAACTAACCTAAGGACACGACACACATCCATGCCCGAGGAAGGATTCGAATCTGCGACCGTAGCGGTCTCACGGTTGCAGACTGTAGCGCCTAGAACCGCACGGCCACTCAGGCCGGCTTCTATTTTCACTATGAGGCGCGTGCGGCAGTGTGTAAACTCACCCCTGAAGGCACCATTAAATCTCGAAGTGCCTAAATGCCTACCAAGTGAAATTAAGCAGCCAATGGCACAAGCTAAACACTGCACCCAAATACAATGAATAAATACGAGAAGCCTGCGAACGTTGTCCTTGTGTGATATGATACAAGGCAGGCGTAATTATATCAGTATACGCCGTGGGATTATTTAAGTAATTTAGAAACAAGCTGGTTGTTTGACGAGTGTGACTAAGCTGTTTATTAAACATTGAATTATTGTAACTGAACATGTGATTCACTGCTGTACATTAAGATTTTCTTATGTTATTTCTTTATGAGAATGAATTGTCATATATGTAATGATTTGACATATAATATGCATTGTACAAGAAGTTATTCAGACGTAAGACCCGACAGCTTGATAGTCTTGTTGATACATGATGTCTTAGTTGTCTGATGACGACAATGATAGATCAAGGCGTAGTTACAAGCTATTGTACTGATTCTAAGCAAGATTAGTCTTTTTAGCATCAATTATTTTTGTCATTTCTGGTTATGGCAAAGTGACAGACGTTTTCAAATGTTTGTTGTTACCTGGTGGCCCGTTATACGGTCAGACTGAATTTGTTCTATATTTAACTTCGTTCATTTGTCGTCAGAAGCATATTTCGTGCTTTATTATTTTAGCCCTACTTCAGTTCTTTCGGGATGCGGTAAATTATGTACATTTTGTTTTAGGTTGCTCCTGTTCTGTTAATTGAACTTGTTTGTGGTGAATAAAATAACTGTTAAACTGAGTCCCACGCCTGCACAACTCCCGCCCAAACTCACTCCACCTAAGTACCATGCTACATACCGCGCATGCTGTAACAAACTCAAAAAATTAATTTGTTGATTGCTGATGCTATGCGAGAGACAAAGATGGCAAAGGGGTGATTGATGATCGGTTTGAAAGTTAATTAATAAGATTGTTGATCACGTAAAACAGTTGAACACGAATTAAGTGACTTCAGATTCATATAATGATTTTGTAGGGGTACTTTAGTAGCTACAATCAGGGAGGCAAATTATGTAGTGATCCAGCGACAATCTATCCTTTCCATTTAGCCGCTGGAATAATTGGCGGTCATCAGACAGATGAAAGAAAAGCGACAACGATATAATTCATAAAAATGCAAACAAATTGCACGAAGACAAATGATTAACAACTAAACCACATATTTTGAAACAAAGAAATACACGATATTAAATAATTGTCTGACGTATATAATTCTGTGTTACAGATTTAGGCCAATTATTTTATGTTAACATATGAATATAGTTGAGTCAACAGGTTTTCTATGTTTCATAAGCGCCTATGTGATGGTGGTGGTAATCTCCTGTTAAGAATGTTTACGTAGGTTGTTATAGGGCACCTGAACTCTCTGCATTCGTGTTTCATTACAGAACTATACAGGTAATGCGATAAACTGCATTTGTTGTTCTCTTGCAGTACCTATGCCTGCAGGAGGACAACTTACCAACTATGTTGGAGTGGTGTGAGGAATCAGCTATAGTGGTGCTTTGATAACAGTCCCACTGAGCACATAGTGTCGTTATTTCAGTTGCGCAGGCTCGTAACTCAGCTCCATCTGGGTTGTCGTTACCGGTGCATAGCTATTTGTTCACAATGGTTACCCAAGAGATTTGGTGTCTCATGGAATCAACTCAGCATCTGTGATAAATTTGGTGCTATTTGGCTCTACGCAGGTTTCTCTGGTTCAATTGCTCATGAGCCTATAATGTTTCCAACAGCTTTCAGTTTTCGAGCAGAATACGCAAAACGTGTACATAAGCCACAAAATGACTAAAACAGACAAATCTTTGAGGCTGCCAAACTTTTAATATAAAACCTATTAGCAAATTCATAACGAAGAGTGTTGTACCTCGAGGATATTGTATCTGAACACACGTAATGAAACTTCCTGGCAGATTAAAGCTGTTTGCCGGACCGGAACTCAGAACTGAGACCTTTGCCATTCCTGAGTATGTGATCTACCAACTTTTTTTCCCCCCGTATTGTTCGTTTCGTTTGGTCTGGACCGACGTCACATGACATCCGTTCAAGTTGATCGCTGATTTCTTTACTCAGTTTTTATTACAGAGGACAATCGGCCCTCTGAACGAACAACTGAGCTATTCAAGCGCGACACACGACCCGTCCTCACAGCTTCACTCCCGCCAATACCCACCTCCTATGTTCATTCTGGGACGTATGATGCTTCCTGGTAGGTGTTTCAATCTATGATTTTTGCATCACTTGAAGGAATAAGCACTAGAAGCCGCCATAAGCAGTTTCCGGCATCTTCTACTGTTTTTGTTGTGAAGCATGATGTTCCGTTTTGTGCAGCGTCTGTAAACATTACAACTTCTACATATTTGAGGTTACGTATAGTGTATTTAAGTGCTGCATTCTATATTAAAGATATCTGGAGGATACCATTAATTCTTCAGTTTTACAGTTTGATGGTGAGTAAAATTACGTAATTAAAAAAAAACTAGTTACATAATGTGTGGCCGATTGAGCCATACTTCACCGATCGTGCACCATCTTGTACCTCGAAACGGAAGACGGTCTTGAACCATGGACCATGTGATATTTGCAAATGAACTGAGTGTCTTTAATATCTTAATAATTTTTCCTGTCTTGAAAGCGGAAATTTATGTTGGTTGCCATCAGCTTCTAACTGAATACGTTTTTTAGTTTTAAACAGTTTTTGATAACAGTTTTTGATAATACGTCTTCTTATCCAATTTCACTTTTGATCATTGTTGTCTAAAAGAGTAATAATTTAATCATAGACTATTAAATGCAATATTAACGAGATTATCTCTGTTACTTTTCTTTTGAATTTGGAAAGAATATTTGTTCCTAGGTACACGACAACTTTGTACGCCAGAACAATTTTTCATATTTGGATAAACCATAATTTTCTGTAGTAATTTTTGTAATTTCAGAAAAAGACTGTGCCACACACAAAGTGAATTATGTCTTTTTAAAATGAAATAAGGAGTTATATTTCTGTTACAGGGCTAGCTACAGGGGGACGTCTGAGAAGTGTTCCAAGGAACAACTCTCTCCCCTATTATTAGTCGATTTCATAACAATTTATATCCACTTGTGTTTGGAAAATTAATGTTTTCATTATGAAGTCTTCTAGGGTTATCAGCCAGCGAAGGCGTCGTTTTGCGGCTACGTTTCAGCACGTTTCCTACTTATCATCTTCAGGCGAAGCAAATAACGTTTCCGTCTTGGTTGGCTGTTTCTTGCTGTGCGTCATATACTAGAAACGACTCTTCTAAGTGAAGAAATCCATTTCTCATTCTAATTACCTTAATGTGATGAAATAAAGGGTAAATGTATAGTTTCAAAACGTTACAAACATGCACGAGCCTGAAATATAATTTCATCAGTGGACATCACAGCCACAATATTCGAAAACGATTTAAAAAGAATAATTTTTTAAGTGGTTAGTAGTTTGTTTGTTGTAAGAAGTATGTGATTTATCATTCGTCTAAGATATTTACTCCTCTAATACACAAAGGGACTACGAAATGAATTTAGAGAAAGTAACGCATAAAATGACAGTGATGAAATGGGTTATGCTGATGGGCAAACGGCAATTAATATTGCGTTCAATTCCACGTCGCGCTGGAGAGATGGATATTCCCGTAAGTGGATCTCAGCGACGCCATGTACGTACCTCACAGCGGAAGTGGCGATGTGGTTCAAATTTTCCATTGTCGACGGCGCCGCCTTGGTGGACATTCGCCGGGACCCATCCATCAGGCTGCGTGATCGATGGCCGTCTATCGGTCGTACTGTGGACGCCCCGTCAAGTCCGGGTCGAGGCGCAAGAGAAACCACACACCACTTGCCTACATGACACTGGCAACTCCTCACACAAAGAAACTTCGTAGAGCCGCGCTCTTATATACGGAAGGCTTGTAAATAAATGCTTATTAGAATTACAAATTAAATATACTTTTTTTACGTTGATGAATAAAAACGTAACTCTCGATAAAAGATATCCTCTGAGGACGCTGACCACGAAGAAAATTACTTAATGTTGACGTCATTGATAACGTATAACAATAGCAGCTTTTTACATGAGAATAAACATAGAAACTAGTAGATAACCCTTTCATGAGTATTTTGAAGCTGCCGAACTACTTACAGGCAGTGTATCTGTCATCATATACCAGTACTGATCCGCTATAGTCACCTGCACTCATATCTTCTTATTCTCACTTACTCGCCACACATACGATCGTATGAGGTATAATATTTTCGCTGTAGTAGTTTGATCCGATGGACATACACTGAAGCCCAAAGAAATTGGTATAGGCATGCGTATTCAAATACAGAGATATGTAAACAGGCAGAATACGAGCTGCGGTCGGCATCGCCTATATACGTATGAAATCAAGTTTGTGACGCAATTGTTAGATTGATTACTGCTGCCACAATGGCAGGTAGTAAAGAGTTAAGTGAGTTTGAACGTGGTGTTACAATCGGCGCAGGAGCGAAGGAACACGGAATCTCCGGGGTAGCGATGAAATGAGGGTTTTCCGTACGACCATTCCACAAGTGGACCGTGAATATCAGGTAAAACATCAAATCTCCAACATCGGTGCGGTCAAAATAAGATTCTGCAAGAACGAGACCACCGTCGACTAAACATAATCGTTCAACGCAACAGAAGTACAACACTCCCGCAAACTACTGCAAATATCAATACTGAGTCATCAACAAGTGTCAGCGTGCGAACCATTCAACGAAACATCATCGATATGGGCTTTCGGAGCCGAAGGTCCATTAGTGTATCCTTGATGACTGCATGACACAAAGCTTTACGCCTCACCTGGGCCCGTCAACACCGACATTCGACTACTGATGACTGGAAACATGTTTCCTGGTCATACGAGTCTCATTTCAAATAGTATCGAGCGTATGGGCGTAGTACAACACTCCCGCAAACTACTGCAAATATCAATACTGGGCCATCAACAAGTGTCAGCGTGCGAACCATTCAACGAAACATCATCGATATGGGCTTTCGGAGCCGAAGGTCCATTAGTGTATCCTTGATGACTGCATGACACAAAGCTTTACGCCTCACCTGGGCCCGTCAACACCGACATTCGACAACTGATGACTGGAAACATGTTTCCTGGTCATACGAGTCTCATTTCAAATAGTATCGAGCGTATGGGCGTGTACGGGTATGGAGACAACCTCATGAACCCATGGTCTCTGCATGTCAGATGTCAGCAGGAGGCTGTTCAAGCAGGTGGAGGCTCTGTAATGGTGTGGGGCGTGTGTAGTTGGAGTGATGCGGAACCCCTGATACGTCTAGATACGACTGTGACGTACGCAAGCATCCTATCTGATCACCTGCATCCATTCATGTCTATTGTGCATTTCGACAGACTTGGACAATTCCAACAGGACAATGCGACACCCCACACGTCCAGGATTGCTACAGAGTGACTCCAGAAACACTCTTCTGAGCTTAAACACACCAAACTTCCCAGACATTAACATTATTGAGCATATCCTGGATGCCTTGAAACGTGCTGTTCAGAAGAGATCTCCAGCCCCTCATCCTCTTACCGATTTATGTACAGCCCAACAGAATTCATGAGTTGGATTCCTTCCAGCACTACTTCAGACATTAGTCGAGTCCATGCCACGCCGTGCTGCGGCACTTCTGCGTGCTCGCTGGGCCCTACACGATATTGGGCAGGTGCACCAGTTTCTTTGGTTCTTCAATGTAGTAAACCACAACTACATAATATTTATGTTTCTGTTCATACTGTTGACCGCCCAGTTACCAGATCGACATTTAATCTATAACTCAGAAAACCATATCATGTACATCAGAATGATTCAGTTCTTCATCTGTGAAACTGTATCCCTCCTAGTCTTATGATGCAGTCCTGTTTCCTACCGTGTGGACTGACGCATCATGTAACCCTTTATATGACACTGTTTTAAAAATATGTTTAGTATTTGAAATTTCCTGAACGTAAGGAACTACTCACAGAAATTTATATTAAATCACATAGAATGTAAATCTCCAGCAATTATGTCGTTAGGACGCCTAAAAACCCTTTTAGTTATATGTAACCTATGTAAAAACCCTTGTATGTGTTTCATGAAAGTCAACTGAGTAAGTCTTCGTGAAAGTCTTCAAGGTATACAAGCGAAATAGCTGCCTTCTGGTGGTTCACAGTGCTGCTGCTACCCACAACATTTGCGGTATGTGGTGACAAATTACCGCGCTAGAAAGATATGCCCTGCCAGTTGTGCGGAGCCAGTTGTGCGTAGTCAACTGTGCGCAATCAAGGGATGACTGAGGGGATCACTGCCTGGTAGAATTCAGAAAACAGCGTTGCTTGGGAGCTACGCGATCAAGGGTCTGGTTAACAGAATGAGTTCACATAAGCGCATAGACTGAAACTCCGTCCGTATATTAAGTAATATCTACTAAAGTACCATAAAAAAATAGTGAGACACTTGCTAGCGCATTCCTCAAATACTGGTAGTTAATTAGTCACTGAAGGAGTAGAGAAGGTGAAAACTGTAATGACAGAGCAGCATACAAATTTTACCGGTTATTGAGGGTGTTCAGTATAGCAGAGATACACGGGGTACTGTAGGTAAATGGTTCTAATTTTGTATACGTATCGATATGACCAAGAACTAGCATTGCAATTGCTTTAACCCAAAACGTGTCTCGCAAAAAAATGTTGGTCTATCATGAATCAGATTTCGTTATCAGGAGTCTGTTTACCCAAAATCGCAGTGCAAAACGCACAGATTCGTCAGTCTTCCTCTAAGTAGGGCTAGTAGTTCATTTGATAGGAGTCAGATTGAGCGCGGCTGTGATTAAATTGCCCGCCACAGCTACACCAAAAGAATGAAAGCGTAAAGAGATGTCCATAGATTTATCACTAGACAGCTATGTTTACCCGAAGTAATGGTATCAAACTAATTGATACGTACGTAAATGAAAAAAAAAACAATAAGAGCTACACAATGGAGATTCAATACAGTCCCGTTGTCATCGCTATCTTGGAAGCAGAAGTTAAAATAACTTCTTCACTCAATAATCCGACTGATCATCTGCACAGGCAACACTGAAATACATACAGGAGAAACGACGGATCTACCATCAAGACAGCAGCCAGGGTTTATGCTAGAGTCACATTTCATTAGCTTAGTAGTCATCAGTGAAACAGATTTGAGAGTTCTCGTTCTGCTTTTGTTTGCATCTAGTCAGTATCCATTAAAGGTTCCACCTTTCTTCAAGATGATACTGAATGTCCGTGTAGTGGAGCATGATGTGAATTAGGTTTACGAAGATTATTTTCTACTTGGGCAGAGGGGAGTGGACAGCTAAGTCATTGACACAATCCCCCGCTTCTTGTTAGTTATGCCCATGTCTAACATACGACTTGCAACAAATGCGATGTAGCCACAGTTGCGGAATGTAGCAGCACTAGTTACATTCACGTACCTGCAATTTAGCTGCTTAGGTGCCTCCCCCTTCCCCCTCCCCCTGCCAATCCACTCATGAACCACGGCCATTGGTGGGGAGGCTGCCGGCCTCTGCGATACAGATGGATGTACATCTGTACAGCAAGTACAGCCACAGCAGAGGGGTATCTGCTGAGAGGCCAGACAAACGTGTGGTTCCTGAAGAGGGGCAACAGCCTTTTCAGTAGTTGCAGGGGCAACAGGTTGGATGATTGAATGATCTGGTAACACAAACCGAAACTGCCTTGCTTCGCTGGTACTCTGAACGGCTGAAAGCAAGGGGAAACTACAGCCATAATCATTCCCTCGGGCGTGAAACTTTACTCTATGGTTAAATGAAGATGGCGTCCTCTTGGGTAAAATACTCCGGAGATAAAATAGTCCCCCATTCAGATCTCCGGGCGGGGACTACTCAGGAGGACGTCGTTATCAGGAGAAACAAATCTGGCGTTCTACGGATCGGAGCGTGGAATGTCAGATCCCTTAATCGGGCAGTTAGGTTATATATTTTTAAAAAAGAAAATGGATAGGTTACAGTTAGATATAGTGAGAATTATTGAAGTTCGGTGGCAGAAGGAACAAGACTTCTGGTCAGGTGAGTACAGGGTGATAAATACAAATGTGGGTAATACAGGAGTAAGTCTAATAGGCAATAGGAACGCGTATAAGCTACTATGAACAGCATAGTGAATGCATTATTGTAGCCAAGACAGACACGAAACCCACGCCTACCACAATAGTACAGGTTGATACGCCAACTAGCAGCGCAGATGAGACTAAGAAAATTTATGATGAGATAAAAGTAATTATTCGGGTAGTTAAGGGAGACGAAATTTTAATAGTGCCCGGGACTTAAATTCGATTCTAGGATAGGGAAAATTAGTAGGTGAATATTGACTGGCGGGTAAGGAATTAAAGAGGAAGACGCCTTGTTGAATTTTGCACAGAGATTAATTTAATCATAGCTAGCATTTGCTTTAACAATCATGAAAGATGGTTGTATGCGTGGAAGAGGCGTGGAGACACTGGAAGCTTTTAGATAGATTATGTAATTATAAGACAGAGATTTATTTCTTAGACATTTCCAGTGTCACATGTGCACTCTGACCGCAATTTATTTGTTGTCAACTGTAGATTGTAACTGAAGTAACTGCAGAAAGATAGGAATTTCAGGAAATGGGACCTGGATAAAATGAAAGAACCAGAGGTTGTAGGGAGATCCAGAGCGAGCATTAGGTAACGGTTGGAAAGAACATCCAAAGGAATACAGTAGAAGAAGAATGGGTAGCTTTGAGAGATGAAATAGTGAAGGCAGCAGAGTATCAACTAGGTAAAAAGACGATGGCTAGTAGAAATCCTTGTGTAACAAAAGAGATAATGAATTTAACTGATGAAAGGAGAAAATATAAAAATGCAGTAAATGAAGCAGGTGAAAAGGAATTCAAATGTCTCAAAAATGATATCGTCAGGAAGTGCAAATGGCTAAGCAGGGATGGCTAGAGGACAAATGTAGGGATGTAGAGGCTTATCTCACTAGGGATAAGATAGATACTGCCTGTAAGAAAACTAAAGAGACGTTTGGAGAAAAGAGAACCACATGTATGAATATCAAGAGCTCAGATGGAAACCCAGTTCTAAGAAAAAAGGGAAAGCAGAAAGGTGGAGGGAGTATATAGAGGGTCTATACAAGGGCAATGTACTTGAGGACAATGTTATGGAAATGGAAGTGGACGTAGGCGAAGATGAAAAGGGAAATATGACACTCTGTGAAGAATTTGGCAGAGCACTGAAAGACCTAAGTCGAAACGAAGCCACGGGAGTAGACAACATTACGTTAGAAATACTGATAGCCTTGGGACTAATGGCAAAACTCTTCCATCTGGTGAGCAAGATGTATGAGACAGGCGAAATACCCTCATACTTCAAGAAGAATGTAAAAATTCAAATCCCAAAGGAATCACATGATGACAGGTACGAAAAACACTGAACTATCCGTTTAATAAAACGCGGTTGCAAAATACTAACACAAATTCCTCACAGGCGATTGAAAGAACTAGTAGAAGCCGACCTCGGGAAAGATCAGTTTGGATTCCGTAGAAATGTTGGAACACGCGAGGCAATACTGACCTGACGACTTATCTTACAACATAGATTAAGGAAAGGCAAATATACGTTTTTAACATTTGTAGACTTAGAGAATGCTTTTGACAATGTTGACTACAAACTTTCAAACTCTGAAGGTGGCAGGGGTAAAATACAGGGAGCGTAAGGCTATTTACAGTTTGTACAGAAACTAGAAAGTAAACAGTGATTCAAAAGGGTGTAAGTCAGGGTTGTAGCCTGTCTCCGATGTTGTTAAGCCTGTATACTGAGCAAGTAGTAAAGGAAACAAAAATTTGAGTATGAATTGAAGTCCAGGGAGAAGAAATAAAAACTCTGAGCTTTGACGACGACATTGTAACTCTGTCAGAGACGGCAAAGAACCCGGAAGAGCAGTGAAACGGTATGGACAGTGTCTTGAAAGAAGGATGTAAGATGAACATAAACAAAAGCAAAACGAGGATACTGGAATGTAGTCGAATTAAATCAGGTGATGTTGGAGGAATTAGGTTAGGAAGTGAGACACTTAAAGTATTACATGAGTTTTGGTATTTGGGAAGCAAAATAACTGATGATGGTCGAAGTAGCGGCGATATGAAAAGTATGTGTGGCTATGGCAAGGAATGCGTTTCTGAAGAAGAGAAGTTTTTTTTTTTAACATCGAGTATAGGTTTAAGTGCCAGGAAGTCAAAAATGGTTCAAATGGCTCTGAGCACTATGGGTCTCAACTGCTGTGGTCATAAGTCCCCTAGAACTTAGAACTACTTAAACCTAACTAACCTAAGGACATCACACACATCCATGCCCAAGGCAGGATTCGAATCTGCGACCGTAGCGCCAGGAAGTCCTATCTGAAAGTATTTGTATGGCGTCTTGCCATGCATGGAAGTGAAACATGGACGATAAATAGCTAAGAATTGGAGCTTTCGAAATGTGGTGCTCCAGCAGATTGCTGAAGATTAGATAGGTAGATCATGTAACTAATGAGGAGATGTGAAGAGAACTGGTAATAAGAGGAATTTGTGTTTCAACTTGACTAGAAGAAGGGGTCGGTTAGTAGGCGACGTTCCTAGGCATCAAGGGATCACCAATTTAGTATTGGAGCGAAGCGTGGTTAAAAATCGTAGAGGGATACCATGAGATGAATACAATAAGCAGATCCAGAAGGATGCAAGATGAATTAGTTACTAGGAATCTCGCACAGGATATAGTAGCATGGAGAGCTGCAACTATCCAATCTCTGGATTGAAGACCGCAACGACAGGTGATATGTAACCATAACGTGTGAGTATACGCATCCTTATAGATGTTAGTAAGTACTGTAATACTTTGCAGCCTAGCGTCCCGGACAAAAGATACTAGTTAAGGCTCGTCAGATTGTTTTGAGACTTTTCTGAAAGATACTGAACACGGATAAGTACGGCTTTCAGGTGTTGTGCTTCGTCCTGAAGGGGATGTCCGGTTTAAATACTGATTGACAGCTAGGCTTGCTGCTATATTCCGGGATCCTATGACGCTTAAGTGGGGTTAAAGGCCTATCTGTTATGAAGAATCTGGCTTTTCGTTAAGCTATACCTCCCGTCCCGTATTCACACGAGACACACTCTGGCCGCAAAATGAGCGAATTGAGATAGTAGGAGTGAGCCATTTGCATTCCACAAGAAAAAGAGAAATCGGACTTCGTGGAAGCGTTTTTTTTTATTTTTTTAATTTGAACCTCTTTCGAAACTTTAGCTCGTGAACTGATACTAGATATATACCTTTTTCAGAATGCTTAATCACGACTTTGAGCATATCTTTTAAAAGTAATTCGTAGAAGTGTTTCTTTTTTTAATTTGAACCTCTTTCGAAACTTTAGCTCATGTACTGATACTAGATATATACCTTTTTCAGACTGCTTAAACACGATTTTCAGCATACCTTTTAAAAATAATTCATCTGAGAATTGGTAGGATCAATGCCAATGTCAATGATTGTCCTCTCAGTTTTACGCTATTCGTGGTTCATGAGGCTGTCTGGTTTACCTCTTTAAAGTGTTCACTTTAAAGAGGTAAACCAGACAGCCTCATGAACCACGAATAGCATAAAACTGAGAGGACAATTATTGACATTGGCATTAAAGTGTTCACTTTAAAGTGTTCACTTTAAAGAGGTAACCAAGACAGCCTCATGAACCACGAATAGCCAAAAACGGAGAGGAGAATCATTTTATTTTCTTTAGTCTTGCTTCCATTACCAACAGCAACGTGATAAGTCTCTCTGGTGCTTTTCCTTTACCTTACTATTTCAACACTAAACTTGATACACAGTTACTTCACTACTATTTTTTTAATATGAGCTTAATGTAGTGTTAAATAAATAGCCGTGTGGCAATGAGGAACAAAGTAGGTGCTGGCGTTTACGAGGATAGTCTTCTGTAGCTTCACATCTCAAATCCTTCGATTCTGTTCTATTTCTGTTCTCCCACGGTTCATCTCTCACTTTAAAACAGTGTTGTGCTTCAAACGTGCGTTGTCAGAAATTTCTTCATCAAATTAAGACCTAAGCTGGATACCAGCAGACTTCTCTTGACCAGGAATCCCCATTTGCCACTGCTAGTCTGCTTTTCATGTTCTCCTTGTTCCGTCCGTCATGGATTATTTTGCTTCCTAGGAATCAAAAGTCCTTAACTTCATCTAAGCCGTGATTATCTATTCTGATGTTAAGTTTCTCCCTTTTCTCATTTCTGCTGCTTCTCATTAATTAGATGTCTCTCCGATTTACTCTTAATCCATATTCTGTATTCATTAGCCTGTTCATTCCATTCAGAGGATCTTATAATGCTCATCATTCACTAAGGTTAGAAATGACATCAGCGAACGTTATCATTAATATCCTATCACCTTGAATTCAAATCTTACTCTGGAAACTTTATTTTACTTCTGCAATTACTTCTTCAGAAATGTCTCTAAGCACTGTGGGACTTAACATCTGAGGTCATCAGTCCCCAAGACTTAGAACTACTTAAACCTAACGAACCTAAGGACATCACACACATCCACGCCCGAGGCAGGATTCGAACCTGCGACCGTAGCAGCACCGCGGTTCCAGACTGAAGTGCCTAAAACCTCCCGGCCACAGCGGCCGGCTCATTAATTATTCAATGTATAGATTGAACAGTAGGAGCAAAAGACTATATCCTTTTTTTACATCCTTTTTTAATCGGAGCCTTTCGTCCTTGGTCTTCCAATCTCAGTGTTCCCTTTTGCTTCTTGTACATATTGTATAGTACCCGTCTTTATCTATAGCAACCCGTTTTTTTCTCAGAGTTACATTGTCGAACGCTTCTACCAGGTCGACAAATACTATGAACGTGTCGTGATTTTTCTTCAGTCTTGCTTCCAGTTTCAACGGCAGCGTCAGAACTGACTCTCTGGTGCCTCTACCTTCCCTGAAGCCAAATTAGTTGTCATGTAACATATCCTCAATTTTCGTCTCCATTCTTCTTCATATTATTCTTGTCAGCAACTTGGGCACCTGAGCAATAATTCTCGCACTTGTCGGCTCTTGCAATCTTTAGAATTTTGTGGGTGATGTTTTCCAGAACGTCTGTTGGTGTCACACATTGTGCATACTAACATTGACACTCGTTTTGTTCCTACTCCCTCCAGTGAGTTTAGAAATTCAGTTGGAATATTATGTATGCCGTTTGCCGTACTCGATCTTAAGTCTTCAAAACTCTTTTAAATTCTGCTACTGAATCCACTATTTCATCCCTGTTTCCTCTTCAATTATGTCATCGGTCAAGTCTTCCCTCTCATAGAGGCTTTCGATACTGATTAAGCGGCTAAAGAAACCATTTGGATCGACTTAAATGCAATCTTTCCATTTCTGCCTCAGTTCAGCGAGCATTTTGAGTTGGTATCAGCAGTCGTGGAAGCAGTGGGCAACCATTGTCATGTTCAAAATATCGTGCAAGATATTTAATACTGATAAATGCCAGATTTTCACTTTTTCCACAACTGCGTCAAATGGGATACGTCAGTCTTCGAATACCGGACCTCTACTTCTCTTGCGATTGCCTGTTTTTCCTGGAGAGATAGCCTGACACCTCGTTTTTCGTCATTCGCACTTGTTTGATTACACTCGAAGCGATTTCGCTACGTAACCAATGTCCCATACGAAGGTGCATTGTTGCCATATACAGTAAGACCGCAATAATCTCGCGCTCGATAGTCCAGTGGACCCGACTGTCCGGTAGACATAAGAAATTTCCCCGTATTTTTAGCTCTGCACGGCAGAACGGTCGGAAACCTTCGAGAAACGTCGGAAACGTTCGGTGCAGTGCCTCGTCAGTAGCAATTGTCTGCCTCACTGGTCGAAGAAGTCGAGATGGAGAGCTTTGCTAATTATGATCAGTTGTCAATACATCGCCGTGGAAATTGTGCCAATGATAAATTCTGCAAACACAAATCCAGCAGAAGAATTTCTGGAATGAATCTGTATTGACAGAAGCTTAGCTATCGAAGGAAAACTAACTTATGATGTGATATTACTGGGCCTTCAACCCACAGGAGACACCAGAAACTGCAAGTAACGAAGAAGAAACACCTATTACTCACATCTTTTGGGCGGAGGCATCACAAACCTTAAAAATGTTTTGTGAATATCGCCAACAATAAAACGCTTCTGAATTTATTAATCTGCACACCATAAAACATAATTTTTCTAAAAAAGATTTCAATTCAAGAAGCAAGTTAACATTTCTGCAGTATTACAAAGGTCTAAAAAGAAAATTTGAGCTTGGAGATCAGTGGTAGACACCAGTCCGACATATTACATAGGATCGACGACAACAGGTATCTGTGCTATTCATAAGGACAGTGATTCTAGTTAACCTGAGCGAAATTCTTTGTAATAGATTTTTATTAATTAGCTTCGTCTTGATCTTTTCAAAGAAACTGTGCTTGTTATATTTCGTAACTGGAGTAAATAAAATTATTTATGTGTACTGAACTTTGCTGTGGTCTCTCTTTTTCTGTTTAATGAATAACAGCTACTTGATTTTGTACGTTAAAACTACGGCTCTTGCTTACATCACTTTTCTCAAACGGGGTTTTTAAAGCGAACGTGATAATTCGTCATATTTGATAATCTGCTATTGACAGACGTCAATGCATGGGAGCGGGGGAGGGGGTACTGTCAAGATTTTACTGTATTTCCAATATTTCAACAGGACTGTTTTACGTTGTATTATATTCTTAAGTTTCAGATTAGGTCCGTCTATGTGCAGCTGTTTTATCATACAGTGTGCTCACCTCAACCGAAAATAGTTCACATCATATTACAAGCAACGACAGACGGCGTGACAACTAAAGTTAAATATATTGCAGTGTTGTTCCTCTTCAAATGCAGAAATTTCCACACCACACACCATATTCCACTCTGTCAATGGGCTGTGACATTGTGTTTTGGCATATTACAATATTTCCGCAAGGTGATTTCATCATGCACCGAAAACCGTAGATATGTACCACCAAATAAACAAAGACGTTAGCTGTTCGAGGTGATAAGGGAACCTTTGTCATAACCTCTCGTATAGATTTTTAATCTACTTCATAGAAACGTAGAATATTTTATTAATTATGAAATGGAGAGGTATTTGTATTGTATGAAAGTATTACCTTACTCTCATTAAATATGTTTCGCTAGTTCCAAAAAACGGAAATTTTATCTCCGGTACAGCAAATGCCTTGTTCGAGTTGGCGAGGCTCAGCGTTGTAACTAGCAACAGCGAGAACGGTTGATGTCCCTGTCGAGATGGGCTGATTTGGTATAGCTAAGGTTAACCAGTTGAATTAATCTTCCGAAGAAGAACACGTCTTTAGCGTCTGAGAGAGCATGGCTGTGCTCAGTATGAAGACAGGCAGTGCCGACGACGAAGACTGTCCCAACTCCTGAGGCCACAGCATTGGCGCCGTTCCTTCCTGCTGCTTCTCATGTCACTGTTGTAAATTCTCCACCTACTCCCGAAGAACGAGTCCAACCATTGAACGCATCTAATTGAATTTCAGGCTGGGTGTACGGAACATATCGTTTTGCCTCCACAAAGTGCAAGTTCTGTGTGCTGAGGCTGTAGTCTCTTTGTACAATGAGGAGCAGGTAGGCCAGTCCCCACTACCTAGCCCACTAGAAGCAGCAACTACAGACTGTTTCGCGACGTTACACCGACCCTTCCACATCGCGCCTTTCAATTCAGTGACATCACAGTGCGTAGACACTCCTGGTGAGAGATTATTTTACCCTAATGCGTTATCACTGCAGGGAATCCTTAAATTTATAACTGATACAATTAACGCAAGGAACTTACACGACAGAATTCACGTTAATCAGCGCACGCTGCACCGCACTACAAGGCATGAAAATGAATGTTAGGCATACTGCACGGCTGTTGAAGTAGTGTTCTTGCAGTAAACGCCACGTACAGCTCTAAAATAGTTACTCGCTCATCAGTCTACAGATAGACTGTATTGATCTGTTAGTTAAAGGTACTGCCATATCATGGAATACGGAAATTGACCAGCAAGTATTATAAATTCAAATGAACGAAGCAAGGAAACATTTATATTTATTATAATTGTTGGCAAATCATCAACACAACAATCAAAGAACGAGTTTGAACATAGAAACGACTATGTAATTGGGCACGTAGCGAGGAAGTAGGAACTTTATCTCATCACACGATGAAATTGGTGACACGTGGAGGCGACTGCTGTGACGTCGGAGCATTATATCGATGTTCCGGCAAATCTTTCAAGGCGTTGCTTCGCTACTGATCGGCACACAGCAGCTTTTATCTCCGCGTACTCCAAGTAAATCTTAATTAGTCTCTTTTGGCTCCCTTCCAGCCTTAGCTCTCTCCAGGTAAAACCATTACCCGAGCAGTCAACCCAGTTTTATTGTACTCGACAGATCAGTCACTTGCTGGAACCAGCACACAAGCGTGGATTCTATTGTCTGCTAGAACAGGCCTGCAGAGTCAGGCAAGCTGTACAATGTCACACGCCTAAGATTCAAGTATCAGTCCGCTAGAAAGACCGTCTGACATGGAATGCCATAGAGTGACACTAGGCATCGGAATAAATCAAAATCTGAAATCGAGAAGAAATGCCTCCAGAAGCCTAATCAGAACACTTTATGCAAAACAGCATTTGAATCACTTCACATGACGTGTTATAATCTCTTGAATAGATCTCGGTTACAGCACTCTGAGCACCTCAAAATAAATTCCCGAAGGTCTTAGAATGGTCTTGGAATCACATCCAAATCAGCGTCGCACGGCATGGACTCTGCATGATCTCCAAAGGGCTTTCGAAAAGGGAGTATGACTTTGAAAGTGAACTGACAATGGTCTTTAGACAGCCCCTATCGGCAGTTTTGTGCTTTATTCCCCACTCTGTCAACAAGTAGCTGTCGGTCTTGGTAGAGAGCGCCAACCTTTCTTACCTTGTTTCGAATACTCCCAGGGCGGCAACTGGTGTGGACCACACGAATCCAGACGCTGTTCCTAAGCTTCACCGTGACCCCTGCTACTGTCCGTGGCCCGCTCCTTAAACACTTACATGCTGGATTTTATTGACAAAACTGCTGTTAATGCATCAAGATGTTCCTCAGTATTTCCTGACCTGGAAATGTTCCGCCGCAAACTTTGCGGGGCAACAGTGACTGTCAATGATACCACACATGTGGCTACAGTTAGTGCAGCTGCAATGTTGCCGGACAACATTGCTGGGAAGACTTTTAGAGTGCAGATTGGAATGTAAATTAATAATTTTTGGGTTTACAGTGTCTTCCTACAGAACATGTACGTGAGAGCCTATTTAATGAAAATAACTACTGTACGGACGAACTAGTAAACATCCGAATAACTGTGCTTCTCCTCTTGCTAGCAGACATTCTTTTCCTTGCGGGGTTTTCAATGCTATAGGGTGAAAGAAAGCTGGAAACCTTCTCGATTTTACGTGTTGATCAATAATATTTCTTCTTTCAACACCACCCTATTTAAGCATCTTCATACATTGAGCTAAGTGTAATCATACTTAGCATTCTATGACAAATTTTTGGATACAAATACCTTGTATAGCGAGAATACGTTTTGACAAGCAAAACAACCAAGAAGATAAAACAGTATGAGAGTCTTTCAAAGTCTTTTGCTGTTGCTTCTACGAAGTCACTATTGTTAATCCAAGCGATGTTCTTCCAGGGTCGCAAAACACCTCCAAGCCGCGGCATCTAACAACAGACGGCACAAAACAGATTGACATGCTAAGTTCGTCGTCCTCTCTTCCAGAGGTGCTACGTCTAAGTACCGTAAATTACCTGTAATTAATAATAAACCAGCGCACACTCCGCTGTAGAGTGAAAATTTCATTCTAGAAACATCCCCCAGACTGTGGCTAAGCCATATCTCCGCAATATCCTTTCTTTCAGGAGTGCTAGTTCTGCAAGTTTCGCAGGAGAGCTTCCGTAAAGTTTGGAAGGTAGGAGACGAGGTACTGGCAGAAGTAAAGCTGTGAGGTGGGGGGCGTGAGTCGTGCTTGGGTAGCTCAGTTGGTAGAGCACTTGTCCGCGAAAGGCAAAGGTCCCGAGTTCGAGTCTCGGTCCGGCGCACAGTTTTAATCTGCCAGGAAGTTTCATATCAGCGCACACTGCGCTGTAGAGTGAAAATTTCATTCTAATAATAAACCATTTTGAACCGTAGGATTTCTGCAAGTTATTCGCGTCTTTCTTGCACGATATTTCTACTGCGTGACTCGCAGTCTCCTTCAGGTGCTGTCTGATAGCCGGCAGAAGCCCGATTGTTCGGTAACAACCGATTTATCTAACAACATGCTGTCCGAAAGTTGAGTAATATTAAAAACGCTCATTAAATGTCACGATCACCTATAATGACTACCGAGTTATTGGGGAACCTAATAGAAAAACCTGTGATGTGGAAAATACGATCGGAAGACCACGTAGCAACAGTTTGCATCCTCTGGTCTCTTTCTTTTCAGTTCATGTCAGCTAGCCAGCTATAGATCATAACGTGGAAGACTTTAACAGAGTCGTTTGACGAAATAGCAGCAATGAAATGTAATTGGTGGCCCACAGTCATGATCTCAGAGCAACGGACTGGAAATAGCTGTCATTTAGACTAAGAAAACTGTTTTATGCCGAAGAATAGCTTCAGATAGCAGAATCGACTAAATTTGAGGTCTTCTCGTCCTCTGGTACATTGGTGTCAGAGAGTTCGGCTGAAGCATTTCTCCTGTGGGTGTCGGGCGATTCTGGCCAAACCGTGTAAGGAAGTGTAACGCGGGAATGGTAACGGCCGGGTGGTGGCGAGCGCGCCGAAAAGCGGCGCTGTCCGCCCGCGGTTTATGGGGCGCCGGCGTTTATTTGGGCTGCGGCGTTTACTGCCGCCCCACCCAGCGCGCCCTACCCCGCCCTGCGCTGTCCCAGCCGCCAAGTATTTCTGCCGACGCGCCGGCCCTCTGCGAAGAGCGACGTTCCACGGCGCGGGGCTCCGCTCCGCCAAGCGCAGGCCGCGTTATTGCGTTTCCCCTCAAACATTTGGCTGCCATCTGTTCTCTGATAGGCGATCTTATCTCTGGATAGGATTTCTTGACCGAGATCTGGATAAACGCTCTGTATTTCTGTGCTCATCCGAACTGGGCCTGGGCATACAATTTGTGCTATCGTATGTCATTAAGTGAGAACTAAGTTATGAAAGGAGTCCTGTGGTAAAGTAAGACTTTTTTTCTTCTGAAAGATGACTGGCTTTATTCAGGATCCGTATATGCTACCAACCCTATTCTTCAACAAAATCTCTGTTGAATGCAACGACCTTACGCCATCTTTTTGGGGGGATCTGTATGTATGCTCCCATGGGACCACTCTACTGGTCGGCATCAATAACCTACCCATCATCAACGTACTGCTTTCCAGACAGTGCAGCCTACATGTTATGAAACGTCCCCTTAGAACAATTATACAAGACTGTCCTTAAACTGACACACAATATTTTTAGCGCAACGCAATCTGACTTTCAAAAATCCCTACAAAAGAATGGCCCTGACTAACAATAACCTATACCTTTCACAAATCACTTACCTCACCAAAAATCTTCGTTACTCGAACTACTGCAATACAGCGAGCGCCACTACTGCCAGCTACATAAAAGATTCTAACTACTGAAGGCACTAACTACTAATAGGCATAGTTAGCAAATGAAAGATTTTGATAGAGAAGAAACAATATATTTACCTTACTAGTGTTCAAAAGTCATAATATATATAGCAGTTCATGATATCCAGTCTTACAAATTTCAAAACTCCGCCATATCTCTCTCCACATTCACCACTGCTGGCGGCTCACCTCCAACTGCGCAACGCTACGCGCTGTTAACAGCCAACTGCCCAACACTACAATGGCAGACAACAATGCAAACTAGCCAGAGACTGCACACAGCACAGCCAGTGATTTTCATACAGAGCGCTACGTAACGTTGCCAATAAGAAAACATAAACAGCCTACTTACAATGTGGCCATACATGTGGAAGTTGGAAAGTGCGAGATCCCGGCTGTTGGATGTATGAGGAGGAACAAATCAATGACATGTTGTGAGCTCCCCTCGAGTGTGCAGGCTTATGTGAGTCCTCGCATTGTCACGGAGAAGGAGAAATTCGTTTGCGTCTTTGTGGCTACAGATTCAGTTCCCTCTATTTCCTCAAATGAGAGTTTCCACTCGTTACAACATTACAGAACTGTGTACGGCCTGCCGAGACGTGAAAGATCGGATAGGTTCGCGTGACCTTGTTGCGATGACGCCTCACCCGACGACTCACCGTGCTTTTTTTCACCGCCAGGTCCAAGTACACATGCTGCAAGCGACTATTAATATCTGCGATGCTCTGGTTTTCCGCCAAAAGATGCAAAAATACAGTTCACTGCTTGCAACGCACCCACATTAAAGACGCCACTTTTGAACGCTACACACAGCACCGCTACCTATCGGAACCTCATGAAACTATAGAGGCTGGGCAGAAATATTCCACGATGTCCCAAAACAAAATTCGCATTTTTTCCAACCAAAATTCACGGAGAAAAAAATATGTTGCATTATTTATTCAACGGGCAACGGCCCGTGAGATCACCGAAGTTGAGCGCTGTCGGGCGTGGCCGGCACTTGGATGGGTGACCATTCAGCCGCCATGCTCTGTTGCCGTTTTTCGGGGTGCACTCAGCCTCGTGATGCCAATTGAGGAGCTACTCGACCGAACAGTAGCGGCTTCGGTCAAGAATACCATCATGACGGAGAGAGCGGTGTGCTGACCCTACGCCCCTCCTATCCGCATCCTCCACCGAGGATGACACGGCGGTCCGATGGTCCCGGTAGGTCACTGAAGACGGAGTGAGTACTTATTCAACGCCCATGGTACTAATTATTACCCTTTCACGAAACAGTGTTTAATTACTTCACAATTTGTTTGAGCTTTACTAACGTGTTGACATAACGACTTGTTTCTCATGACTTACACTCTCTTCACCTGCCACATTCCATCCAAGAATAACATAGCACTCCACATTTTCTAACAGAACGCTCAAAAATTTATACACTATTATGGCAGTCCAAGTTAATTTTATTAAATTCTGCACTAATCTTCAGTATGACAAAGATCTATGCGATTATATTTCAACTTGGGCACCAACTCTCCGTAAACCACAGTCAGAACAGTCTAGCAATCGTTCAATTCTTCGATCATAGAAAGCAGCTCCTTGCTCACGGAAAACTACGAGAACGTGAGGAAACTGCAAAAAAAATGGAAGGGATGAAGATGACTGTTGTTAATTTTGCTTCATTAAACAGATCCCTTCCCTTTTCGGAAGGCATTTTGAAACTGCAAATACATCAGTCCCAGCCACCGTTCTAGCCATACTTTAATAATCCTTTCCAGAATTTTTTTGACGCACGAGCTATGCGCTATTGGCTTATCTGGGCTTTCTTCCTTGCACTATGACTTGCGCTACCCACATCTTTGGGAAGGAATCGAGAGTTCATTTTTTCATTGAGGATGTGTAGCAGATGTTGTGGTTCAAATGGCTCTGAGCACTATGGGACTTAACATCTATGGTCATCAGTCCCCTAGAACTTAGAACTACTTAAACCTAACTAACCTAAGGACATCACACAACACCCAGTCATCACGAGGCAGAGCAGATGTTGTATTGCTTGTGATGGTTAATATCCGAATATCTTATAACAAAAGTGACGCTCCTTCGGGCCGTTTAAAATGTTTACTTGATGACACTTGAAGCTTTTTCATAGCAATGTGGGTGTATATGAAGCTATTTTCCACCTTCAGATCTAATGGAATTGTTAGATGGATGGCGATGCGAGTGCATCTGCTAAGTCTTTCATGCACTGCACGAGTATATGTCTGATGTCGCAAGCATATTTTCTGTTTGTAAACTACGTAACTTCCGTCACACGTCCGTTATATTAGCAATGTAGTTCAGCGACAGACAGATCAATTTGTAGACGCAACCTCTGCGTTGTTTCAAGGATCATGTTATCTGAATACTTACATTTTAAGAACATTTTCAGCTTTGGCTTCTATGTAAAGAGGCGTAATCCTTCTCTTCTTCAAGTAATATCCCGAGAATACCACGGCTTTGGTCATATCGGAGGCTTTTATTGAAGATACTGTGAATACATTCCCTCGGAACGACGTGTTAGAAGCTTCTCCTTCTAAAACGGTCACGAATGAGTTGTATGACACCCAGCCAACGGCCAACGGCCTCGTCGCAGTAGTAACAGCGGTTCCCGTCAGAGCTGTCCGGTTGGTCTAGCACTTGGACGAGTGACCATCCGGTCTGCCGAGCGCTGCAGGCAAGCGTGGTACACTCAGCCCTTGTGAGGCAAACTGAGGCGCTGCTTCATTGAGAAGTAGTGGCCCCAGTCTCGTAAACTGACAAACAGCCGGCAGACCGTTGTGCTGATCACATGCCCCTTCATAACCCCATCCAGTGACGCCTGTGGGCTGAGAATGACACGGCGGCCGGTCCATACCGTTGCGCACTCATGACATGTTCCGGCGTAGTTTAGTTTTAGTGTTTCTTGCAGTCAACAACATTAGGAATGAAATAATTAATTTCGTCTTTTGCCCATTCCGAGTAAACTTCAGGGTTTGTTTTGCCTTTCCTAGCTATCTTGAACGGAAAAGACAAGTATGGTCTCTCACCGCTTCCCGATCACATATGAGGGTGAGGGGAGAAAAAGGGAGGGAGCTGAACGTACTGTAATGAGGGAAAGGTTGTTTAACAGTAAAGGCTTTACGTTTACTGTTACTTCTTGTGCAAATTCGATCTGTTAGGTGGCAGCTGGTGCTGTAGAATGGACTATGACATCATCAGAATTTAAGTAGGGTGGCAGAATCCATGAAAGCAAAAACACTAATCACACACCATCTGTGACTGGTATCGCTAAAGGATACATTTTGTGAACGCGCATCCTGGCATAATTATTTACGCCCTGTTGTGAGTTGGAGTGGTAATCGTACAGTATGCAGTAGTGTTAGTTACTGGCGTACTGTGGTTAGATAGCTGCTAAATGTGTGGGCCTCCCTTCCATAAATCCAGCCTTGTAGCATTAAATTAAACTAGGTAATCGAAACTGGGTTTTAGTCGTTCTTGTCACTGCAATCACCAGCACTGATAGTTAAATGCCAAGCATCGCATACCATACGCACCAGTCATCACGATCTGCATGAAAGGATTTCAGCCGATTTATCAACTTAAGCTGCGGTACGGATGATTCTCTCTAAAATGAATGGTGTAGAAATCGCATCCATTCGGCCATGGGGAGCCTGATACATTCATACTATTACATAATAACGTACATTATCATTCAGGTTTTAGTGTTATATTGAGCCATAGCATTATTTGTTATGTCCTCCGATTTGGACCCATATTTTCATAATATATATAAATGACATCTTGAATAATAGAAGTTCAATGAGACTGTAAGCCTATTGTCATATCGCTGGCTTAGTTGTGGAGTATCTTTGCGGGCAGCCGCGTCTGGCGAGTCGAGGGCGGGACACGGAGCTGATATGTTGTTTAGTGTGTAGCTCTGTATGTGAGAGGCACTGTTAGTATGGAAGTTGAAGTGTTGCTACAAGTGCTATTATAGTAAAGTGATGATATATGGAAATGGTTGAGAGAAAAGTGCATCAAGAAGTAATTAAAAATGAGCAGTGCCGCCGATAACGTATTGTGTATCCGCGCAGTGTTCAGTCTCCCGGAATGAACTAATGTGAATCAGTAAAAATTAGTTGCCATAAAAGAGTGCAGTCAAGTGCCAGTGACTTGTAGCGAGTGTGAGGACGTGCGTTCGATCATCGCGTTTCCGCATTATCAACAATCAGCCGCGCCGCGACGGTTACGCGCACGCTCGTACAAGTAAGAACTGAGAACTAAAAAATTAACTTTACCAACAGAGTTAAAATATCACTACTAGTATCAAGGAGGACTAGTACCAAATATCTGTGTATGCGTGATGAGCGTAAGAACTTTCGTGTGATCATTCGGCTTCCGCATCATCAACAATCACCCGCGTCGTGTCGGTTACGCGTACGCTCGTCCGAATGATATTGTGGACCGGTAATCATCCATTAATTGGGATAAAACTTCTGAATTAGAATGTAAACAGTGCACCTGCGACTTTCTTTATCGTCTCAGAATTTAGTTGTTCGTACAGGACGTTGGACAGTGTTGTGTTTTAACGTTGAGTGGCTCCCCTAAACCCGCTTGCATATTTCGATAGATAATTTCAGGCAAGCCAGCAGCAGTGTGGAGCAGAACCGTACGACCGCCGCGGGATTATCAGGTACGTGGTGTGGACAGGGCGCACGGTCAAGAAACGACAACCATTTTAAGGGTCCCCCAACCCCATCTGTAGCCCCGGGCGTGTTACAAGACGGTTCGTGGATGATGTTAAAGAGAGACGTGTTGTAACGCCGATAAACTGCAGGACGACGTGCAGAGGATCAACGGGTAAACGGTTAGTACAAGAATAGAAATTTCCCTTCAACTCAAAACAATAAAAAAAAAAGAATGTCATGATTTACAGCCAAGAAGTGCTGGTAAAATCTCTTTACTGAGCAGCCGGTTTAGGTCCATAGATCATCACCATTTCATAAAAGCGTTTACAATAGCTCTGTCTGACACACTCTCACTGTCTGTCACATTTTCTGACTGAATATGTAATTTATATTGGCAACGGAGACGAATTGATGCCTTTTATTATCTGACACTATTTGTCTTGCTACTATGACGATGTAGATGTTTTTATGATCCTGATGATGGTCCATCAAAACTAGTTGCTCACTAGTTATCAGCTGCTCTTGCCCGCATATAATATTTGAGAACTCTGGGCACCAGCTTCTGAAAACAGACAATTGTAGCACGTCGCGCATAATACTGCATGACCGAACGGTTGCAGACAAATTGCTATAAGCAGTAACACCCACTGAATACGTGTCACACCAGTTCGATATAAAGCAAAAGTAGTGAAGATAGAAGCCATATAACGGATCTTAAATGAATAAACTTTCATTTTCATATGGAACTCTCGTCACTCATTAACTGTATGAGGTGTTACCCTCACGACCACTAATACATTTTCTATTCGATGCGGCATTGGAGCAAAATAGCCTCCTGATGTCATCTTGTACCATGCCCGAAAACCACATTATATCAGAAGATGAAGATCATCGATTGGAGGCTTGAATGGCCGCGTGCGTCTCCGCATCACATTCCAGATAACGCTCTGTGAGCGACAAATCGTGGGACTGCTTAGACCAGTAAAGGCTCGGTACGTGCCTCAAAGCGTTTGTGGTGTGGAGTGCAGTGGGAGGACTTGGATTATCCTCATGGAACATATTGAAAGGAGTCTACTGGGATACACTCATATGTGGCACGCGAATATTGTAATGATACTAATGTAAACCAAAATGAAACTATTATATTGTATACGATGTATGTCTCTGATGGGCTCTATAGAGTGGGTCGCTGACTTTGCACGACCATAGAGCGAAAGATACTGCTTCTGATCTGAGACTGTAATGGTGGAGTAAGAGCGCGTTTGGCACACAGAAATGAATGTGTGTCAGTCTGTGACCCCAAGAGGATGCAGTAGGCAGTTTTTGTGTTGCACTCTGTAAAGTCCCCAAATGTTTGATTATTATGTAGGAATTTTCTCATACCAATATTTTGTGTTACACAGCACGTAAAATAGGTAGTTAAAACGATGAATGATTTTATAATGGAATGTAAAGTGATATGACAAAATGTATATTTAATTGTGACAAGAAAGAGTTACTGGTTACTGGACTGATATTACAAAGAAGTTTTATGAGTACGCGTATTATTGGAAATATAAATGTGGAAGTAGAAACCTTCTCGCAGTTAAGGTAAAGAAGTTAACTTTTGTTATTTGCCTTTTGCCAGCGAGTTCGTGTAAGTGAGTTGGCTGATAATCAGTAACAGTAAATTCTATGGTGAGTAACCCCAGAAAGTACGTAAACAGATTTTATGTGTAGCCTGGCTAGATATTTCCCTTTCATAATGTTTCTCAGATTTGTTAACAAAGGTATAAGTAATTTGAAGATTTGCCTTTATGCTTTTTAGTGATTTTAGGTAACACTTAACGTATACATCTAATCTTTTTTGACTACGTCAGCAAAGAAAGGTTTTCATTTAGTAAAAAAGGGCTTCACTTTTCTGAGTAATGTAATGTCAATTTTAAGATGTTTTCAAACAACAAACTTAACTTTGGATACAACTTCATTATTGAAAAAGCCAGTGTTAGTAATTCACCCAAATCACTACCGCCTCCATGTCCAGCTCATAAGTTTTTTAAAGACATTGAAGTTTTCTTAAATGTTTTCATTTATCAGCCAAAAGAATTTCATGTATATTTCAAAGTATTAGGCCAGCATTGCACACCACTGAGCCTGTAGCTAATATATTTTATTTTTCTTCATGAGAGAGCAGAATATAACCCGATCCACCATTGTTGCTTTAGAGGTAAGACTGTTTAATTTATTTGTTATGTCCAGAGTGACTAAAATTATGAGTTTTGAACAGGGCCAGATGATTGAGTACTTAAGAGGCTGAATGTATTTTGCAGTGACTGTATTTCCGTATTGGCATTAGGAGTCGCATTGCCCAATCAGTTGGTATAAAGTTTTCCTAACAATAACACAGAGTAAGCACACCAGGTACAGTTACAGCAGGCTACACGATAACTCTTGTTTTGTGCGCATTCCCAGTTCAGGCATTCATTTAAGTATTTCGGTACATATAATTTTAAAGAAAGTTACAATTTCATTTGGTAGCCTGGTCGTCAGGTCTATGGCAGTTGCGATTATCATTCTTCCTACATGCCGGTGAGCAAAATTACTTCCAAATTTGCCATTATTTGATGGGGAAGAAACATCCGCAGTAACAAACTGCCCCTGTTCAGATTACTTTAAATTCAAATTCAGCAGCTCTCACACTACAAACATCACGCATAAAACTGCCATAGTACAAGAAAAATGCATTTTATAATTGGAATTATTTTACGAAATTTGTAGTGCTACCAATATACAAGAAAACCGTGGCTGGCAATAGCAAATGCTAATTTATAACAAACGAAACCATTGTTTTTATAGTGGTAGCCACTCAGCTACCATCTTAAGATGAATAAAATAAAACTGGTGCAATTAATTTTGATTTCTTTCCATATGAGCCGCATCTAATCTATTTAGGATTCTTCTAAGCGTTCCTATGCTTGCTCAGGTGCATACCCTCTTTATTATCAGCGGTAATCACAGTACGTTTCTTCTAGGTTAATTTATGTAATTTTTACGGATGGAAGTCAACTACAGTAAATTTTAAATTCGCGCTATTCTAAGGAATTGAATGTTAGGTTCTTCTTGTGGTACTTGTTACATAATTTTCGTGCTTCATTATCTAGATTATTGTTAGAATACGATTTCAATCCATGCAGCAATAATATTACTTTCTGAAAACTTTCGTTACTGTTCGCGTTGTGGTTTCGAAATCCTTTTTCGCAGGTGAATAATCAAGCTAAGAGCTTTTCCCTTGTCATCCAAAAGATTCCCTTTGCTGTCTACTTTTGCAAGAACTTTTCAGATATTGAAATTAAAACTCCTCTACAAAGACTACAAGTACACTTACTCACGAATTTTATGCAAGAAAAATCATGAATTACAGCTTTAGGTTTCAATTCGGTTTGTAAATCCACGAATAGGTGGTAACAGGAAAATTCTATTTAATGCAGTGTACTTCAGAAACACCTGTTGTGTATGTAAGTAACAATGTCGACGTCAGACGCAGATACTGCTATTGTGTCTGTACAGTTATCACTGATGTGAATTACGAAATTCTTTTGTCAATTGGAAGGAGACCAGTGTGATGAAGTGTCAGTTCGCGTTCCATCAGGTGCCATTAGTTGTAGATTTGCACACCTCAGAAAAGCCGAAACTCTGCAGTCTAAATTTACTTCACGACGTCGGATCTGTACTATTCAACGCAATACCAAATCATTTGTTGTGTCATGTTTAATATAAGCACGGTCCGCAGTCACCCAACTTAACTGCTTACCAATAAATATTCGGCACCCGGTTACCAGCGTAACCGATAAACGAATCAAACAAAATAGACTATTCCAAGAAGAAAATGTAAAGTTGCATCATTACTTGATAAAGCTCTGATTTACGTACTTGACTCCTGTGGTGATCACTGCGACTCGATCGCGACTTCCGAATAATCAAGATGGGGAAGACAGGAGGTTTCTCAATTTCAGAGTCTCTATCTACTTTTTTATTGCGGATGATTTACGTGTAATAAATATTAGCACAGAGAGATACTATAACGCTATTATAGCGAACATTATGTATATATAGCGTGAGGCAACTAAGAGAGGCCACACCGAACATATCCACAATATATAAAAATAACGAGGCGCGATTTTCGCGAAGTTATAGCGGACAATATGGCGACTTCCAAGGCGTTAAAAAGCAATTATTATCGTTTACAGTCACCGAACTAGGACACCACCTTCTTTTTCTAATGGAACTATATATTTTTTCAGTGGCCTTCTAAGAGAACTTCGGCGACATAAAATGTATAACACTTGATCAAATAGTATCAAGATAATACCGCAAGCCATGGTCCCTCCTTCAGGAGAAGAGGTTACACAAACGTCTTCCCTGTTATCTCAAATGTAATCAAACACGCAATTCCGTTACGTTTCCTGAGTTTATTATGACGGCTGTCGTACCAAGTGCTCAAAATCTTGACCTTGAGCATTGCTACAAGCTATACGACGATACTTGGAAAACAATACTGCACACTGAATTTAAGCTGGAGCTAACAGCAGAACAGACCGGTGTCATAACGCATTTCATGCTTTGGGAGGAGACGATATTTCTCAATAGACCTTTTGTTGTAATTTTCGCCACTGATAAAAGTATAGAGTTACGTTTGGTGGGTGCACATACCATTCAGCGTTTTCTGAACGACAGTTCCATTGCCCTTCACATACTCTCTTAAGAGCACCGGTCGCAGGTTCGAATCCTGCTTCGGGCATGGATGTCTGTGATGTCCTTAGGTTAGTAGTTAGGTTGAAGTAGTTCTAAGTCTAGGGGACTGATGACCTCAGATGTTAAGTTCCATTGTGCTTAGACCCATTTGAACATATTCTCTTAAGAGGATCTGCCATTACATGTGAAGAATGGGAGGGACTGTTGGTCCCACAGTGGCTGCCATATGTCCGGTCTGTTGTCTTCCAACAACTGCGGTAGGAGCGTATCTTACGAAGACCTACCTAACAAAGTCGTGTGAATTTAGATCCCCACCTATAAAACAGGCATCAATGGTGTGGGCCTTGTAAAACACGGAAGTAATGTTGATGGACCAAGAGCGTTGTTTTTATCCACTGCTTTGGATCAGCATGGATTTTCGACTAACGATTTGTGCATTTTGCTCAGATTGACTTGCCCATGTTCTGTAAACGAGGCATAGATTTTCCGCATCACATTCCACGTTTTGTAGATAACATTCAGAGAAGTGTAGCGAAGTTTGGAAGTCATTGTTATGAAGCTGTGTATACAGCGAAATGTGAAGCGGATGAAAAGCGATGGAATCTAGTGTTCCCAGAACACGCATTTGGTTGAGCTCTTTCGCACCTCCGAGACGCTCCTTACTGACCTTTGCATTGTGTGTTACTGTTGTTAAGCTGTAGATTTTATTTCTTCACTAGCTGCTCTTTTCTTTCTGCGGCGTGTTTTATTCACCACACTTCCAAGTTTCTAGAACTTTTTTTATAACGTTTGAAAAGACAGATCTTGAGTTCTTAGATACTCTCCACCATACAACCGCACTTGCTGCTCTAATAGTTTGGTGACATTTGCCACAAGCGATATTCTTGTTTTAGATTATCGAATGCACTTATAACAACCAACGGCAGAACACAGTCTGATGGGCTTGAAGCTATACACTAGAAAGATACCTAGATTAGACGTTACGTTAGGTTCTCTTAGGTTTTTTTTATCAGTCCAGCCTCGAACTGCTTGCTCCCTTGTGCCAGTCTCTTCACCTCAGAGTAGCACTTGCAACCTGCGTCCTCCGCTATTTGCTGGATGTATACCAACCTCTGTTTTTCTCTACAGTTTCTACCGTCTAAAGCTCGATCTAGAACGATGGAAGCTATCCCCCTGATGTACTGACAGATCTCCTATCATCCCGTACCTTCTTCTTGTCATTGTTTTCCGTATACTGCTTTCCTCGCCGATTCTGCGGCGAACATCCCCGTATCTTATCAGTCCACCCAATTTTCAATATTGCTCTTTACTTACATTTGGAACAATACGGCGGACGTTTGTGGAACCTCTTCTCTTGACGATGGAAAGGTGGTTTGGAGGAGCTGTTGTCTTGAAACTATTTTATCAAGATCTATATATATTATGCTGGTGAATTCCTCCTAGAAGTTTCTTTCAGATGCCACAGACGACAGTACGAGTCAATAGTTCTTACAAAAAAAAATCTATGTCGTAATTCGGCGACTACAAACGATAAAAAGTACTTGTGAAAGTCAGGAGGTTCGCCTTATTTTCCTCTATAATTTGGCGGAAACAGCACCTCGATATATTCATTTATTCTGAATATGTTTGGGTTGGCCTGTCTTAGCTGCGTCACCCTGTGTGGAAGCCAGTGTGGTCCATGCCGCCGTTGGATAAGCAGCTGCCAGCAGCAAGTCGTATACTCCTAGCTTACTTATTTGTTACATAGTTTAATTCTTAATTTCTTTGCGTGTTTTTGGGTACTTGCATTGTTTAATTCATAAATTTCGGGCGTATTATAGTATTTGAGAGTTGTAGCATCGCGATTTAGTGTTTACTTCGTAGATTCTTACTTAAATTGAGTGTGAGTTTCGTATAGGAGGTGTAATTTCGAGTTTTAATTACTGTAATCGCAAATTCAGGCAGATTGTAGCGCAGTCGTTAGGCATTTGTACAGGTTAGTTCATACATTCTTTGCGTTATCTAGGCACGGACTCGTGTTTCAGTAACTGTTGTTCAACATCGATAGAATGGACAGGGACTGTGATTGCTGTGTTTGGATGAGGGCTGAGTTGGCATCCCTTCGCTCACAGCTGCAAGCGGCGCTGACTTCGGTCGCGCAGCTTGAGGCTGTTGCCAATGGGCACCACTGTGGGGAGCCGGACTAGGGTATCACGGGGATGTCAACCTCGTCCCGTCTGTCCTCAGATCGGTCTGCGGCTGTGGTTGCCCCGGTTGCTGCCCGCAGCGGGGCTGAGCCCTCGCCTGTGGTTGATTGGGAGGTCATTCCAAGGCGTGGCAGGCAGCGGAAGACGTGCCCGGAGGCTGATCAGAAAGCCTCCCCGGTGCGTCTGACAAACAGGTTACAGGCACTGTATTTGGCTGAGCCAGATGCAGCTGCCTGCCCTGTTTCAGAGGATGATTCTCAGCCTTCAAGGTCCGGGCAATCGCAGAGGGTGGGCTTATTGGTAGTTGGGAGCTCCAATGTTAGGCGCGTAATGGGGCCCCTTAGGGGTATGGCGGCTAAGGAGAGGAAGAAATCCAGTGTGCACTCCGTGTGTATTCCGGGTGGAGTCATTCCTGATGTGGAAAGGATCCTTCCGGTTGCCATGAAGAGCACAGGGTGCAGCCAGCTGCAGGTGGTGGCACATGTCGGCACTAATGACGTGTGTCGCTTTGGATCTGAGGAAATTCTTTCTGGATTCCAGCGGCTATCTGATTTGGTGAAGGCTGCCGGTCTTGCTTACGAGGTGAAGGCAGAGATCTCCATCTGCAGCATCGTTGACAGAACCGACTGCGGACCTTTGGTGCAGAGCCGGGTGGAGGGTCTGAATCAGAGGCTTAGACGGTTTTGCGACCGTGTTGGCTGCAGGTCAGGAGTTCACTACACTCATCTGGAGGCTACACGGGTAGCGGAGGCTGTGTGGCGTGGACTGGGCGGTTTTTTAGGTTAGAAGGCCTCGGTAAAGTACGGGGTGGGCTGCAATCTCAAAGGGTGCATGGCAAATACAGGACGTGCTTGGATCAAGGAACCATCGGAATTGTAGTTGTAAATTGTTGTAGTTGTGCTGGGAAAGTCCCTGAGCTACAAGCCTACAAGCGCTAATAGAAAACACAGAAGCTGAAATCGTTATAGGTACAGAAAGCTGGCTATAGCCTGAAATAAGTTCTGCAGAAATTTTTACGAAGTCTCAGACGGTGTTCAGGAAAGATAGATTAGGCAGAATTGGTGGTAGAGTGTTTGTGTCTGTCAGTAGTGGTTTATCTTGTAGTGAAGTCGAAGTAGATACTCCGTGCAAATTGGTATGGGTGGAGGTTATACTTAACAGCCGCACTAAGTTAATAATTGGCTCCTTCTACCGACCCCCAGACTCCGATGATACAGTTGCTGAACAGTTCAGAGAAAATTTGAGTCTCGTAATAAATAAATACCCCACTCATACGGTTATAGTTGGTGGGGACTTCAACCGTCCCTCGATATGTTGGCAAAAATACTTGTTCAAAACCGGTGGTAGGCAGAAAACATCTTCCGAGATTGTCCTAAATGCTTTCTCCGAAAATTATTTCGAGCAGTTAGTCCACGAACCCACGCGAATTGTAAATGGTTGCGAAAACACACTTGACCTCTTAGCCACAAACAATCCAGAGCTAATAGAGAGCATCATGACTGATACAGGGATTAGTGATCACAAGGTCGTTGTAGCTAGGCTCAATACCGTTTCTTCCCAATCCACCAGAAACAAACGCAAAATAATTTTATTTAAAAAAGCGGATAAAGTGTCACTAGAAGCCTTCCTAAAAGACAATCTCCATTCCTTCCGAACTGACTATGCAAATGTAGACGAGATGTGGCTGAAATTCAAAGATATAGTAGCAACAGCAATTGAGAGATTCATACCTCAAAATTGGTAAGAGATGGAACTGATCCCCCATGGTACACAAAACAGGTCCGAACGCTGTTGCAGAGGCAACGGAAAAAGCATGCGAAGTTCAGAAGAAAGCGAAATTCCGAAGATTGGCTAAAATTTACAGACGCGCGAAATTTGGCAAGGACTTCAATGCGAGATGCCTTTAATAGGTTCCACAGCGAAACATTGTCTCGAAATTTGGTAGGAAATCCTAAGAAATTCTGGTCGTATGTAAAGTACACAAGCGGCAAGATGCCTTCGCTGCGCAGTGCCGATGGTATTGTTACCGACGACTGTGCCGCTAAAGCGGAGTTATTGAACGCAGTTTTCCGAAATTCCTTCTCCTGGGAAGACGAATGGAATATTCCAGAATTTGAAACACGAACAGCTGCTAGCATGAGTTTCTTAGAAGTAGATACCTTAGGGGTTGCGAAGCATCTCAAATCGCTTGATACGGGCAAGTCTTCAGGTCCAGATTGTATACCGATTAGGTTCCTTTCAGATTACGCTGATACAATAGCTCCCTACTTAGCAGTCATATACAACCGCTCGCTCACCGATAGATCTGTACCTACAGATTGGAAAATTGCGCAGGTCGCACCAGTGTTTAAGAAGGGTAGTAGGAGTAATCCATCGAACTACAGACCTATATCATTGACGTCGGTTTGCAGTAGGGTTTTGGAGCATATACTGTATTCAAACATTATGAATCACCTCCAAGGGAACGATCTATTGATACGGAATCAGCATGGTTTCAGAAAACATCGTTCTTGTGCACGAAGTAATGGCCGCTATCGACAGATCATCTCAGGTTGATTCCGTATTCAGGATTTCCGGAAAGATTTTGACACCGCTCCTCACAAGCGACTTCTAATCAAGCTGCGGGCCTATGGGGTATCGTCTCAGTTCTGCGACTGGATTCGTGATTTCCTGTCAGGAAGGTCTCAGTTCGTAGTAATAGACGGCAAATCATCGAGTAAAACTGAAGTGATATCAGGTGTTCCCCAGGGAAGCGTCCTGGGACCTCTGCTGTTCCTGATCTATATAAATGACCTGGGTGACAATCTGAGCAGTTCTCTTAGGTTGTTCGCAGATAATGCTGTAATTTACCGTCTAGTAAGGTCATCCGAAGACCAGTATCAGTTGCAAAGCGATTTAGAAAAGATTGCTGTATGGTGTAGCAGGTGGCAGTTGACGCTACATAACGAAAAGTGTGAGGTGATCCACATGAGTTACAAAAGAAATCCGTTGGAATTCGATTACTCGATAAATAGTACAATTCTCAAGGCTGTCAATTCAACTAAGTACCTGGGTATTAAAATTACGAACAACTTCAGTTTGAAAGACCACATATATAATATTGTGGGCAAGGCGAGCCAAAGGTTGCGTTTCATTGGCAGGACACTTAGAAGATGCAACAAGTCCACTAAAGAGACAGCTTACACTACACTCGTTCGTCCTCTGTTAGAATATTGCTGCGCGGTGTGGGATCCTTACCAGGTGGGATTGACGGAGGACACCGAAAGGGTGCAAAAAAGGGCAGCTCGTTTTGTATTATCACATAATAGGGGAGAGAGTGTGGCAGATATGATACGCGAGTTGGGATGGAAGTCATTAAAGCAAAGACGTTTTTCGTCGCGGGGAGACATATTTACGAAATTTCAGTCACCAACTTTCTCTTCCGAATGCGAAAATATTTTGTTGAGCCCAACCTACATAGTTAGGAATGATCATCAAAATAAAATAAGAGAAATCAGAACTCGAACAGAAAGGTTTAGGTGTTCGTTTTTCCCGCGCGCTGTTCGGGAGTGGAATGGTAGAGCGATAGTATGATTGTGGTTCGATGAACCCTCTGCCAAGCACTTAAATGTGAACTGCAGAGTAGTCATGTAGATGTAGATGTAGATTTAGATGAAGTCGATGACGCAAAACGGATCATTCTGTGATAAGGTAAGACTGTCGCATCATCTTACATGACACCACAGTAACGTTTTCTTCTTTATTTACAGCATGGTCATTAGCTGCTTGTATTGATGTCTTAGGCTTGTGAGCTGTAGTTGAAAGGAGAATCACACGAAGGGACGCTGATCAATATTCCTTTTCAATCACCATTTCCCGTCAACATGCCTTCTCCATTTTGCCACCTTACACAATTTTTATCTTTGGGTTGTTGACTGTTTCGTTAAGTGGATGTAGAATCACCCACAAAAAGGTTAAATATATTGATTTCTGGTACTTTCTCAGACAAGGTGTCGGATGTTACCTACTGGTTGAAAAATTCCGAGAATGAATCGCCTCCCCACACAGTACACTTTTCCTAAAGAAGTAATGAAGTACACGATGTTATTATATCAGCAACAATGCACGACTTTAAAAACGAAGCATTGGGAAACCGATTTATTTTAGTGCAAGTTCTCATTTACATGTTATTTGAGTTCAAGCAGTAGCCATATTCATTACGAATTCAAACCGCTACATAATTACAGAACAGAGGTCAAAGTCGTATCACTCACTAAAGGCTGAATAAGTGATAACGTGATGGATCAGTGAAACTTTATCTGCACTTACGTCTACATCTACATATATACACCACAAGGCACAGTATGGCGCCAGTACTAGTCATTTCCTTTTCTGTTCCACTCGGAAACACAGCGATGGAAAAACGACTATCTATATGCCTTCGTACGAGTGTAATCTCTCTAACCGTATCTTGATGGCCGCTTCACGAGGTGTGCGTTGGCGGCAGTAGAACTGTTGTGCAGTCAGCCTCAAACGCCGGTTCTCTAAATTTTGTAAACAGTGTTCCTCCAAAAAGAAAGTCGCTTTCCCACCGGTGATTCCCATTTGAGATCCCGAAGTATCTCCGTAATACCTGCGTGTAGTTCGAACTCACCGGTAGGTAACGAATCTAGCATCCCGTCTCTGAATTGCTTCGATGTCTTCCATTAATCCTGTCTGGTTCGAATCACAGTCATCCGAACAGTAGTCAACACACACTAGTGTCCTACATGCGGTCTCCTTTACAGCTGACCCACACTCATCTATGATGTACTCATGTGCCACTCATCACACCAACCAGAAAGTTGTATCCTCCTACAGTCACTCAACGAGGACGCCTACAAACACACCACAGCATCGTCAGCAAACACCCGCAGACGTATACCTACCCTGTCCACCAGATCATTTGTGTACACAGAAAATAACAGCGGTTCTATCAAACTTCCCTGGAGCACTCCTGGCGATACCCTTGCCTCTGATGGACACTCGAAGTCGAGAAAAACATGTTAGGTCCTGCTACTTAAGAGGTCTTCGAGTCACTCACATACCTGGAAGCCGTTGTGCAGTCAGCCTCAAACGCCGGTTCTCTACATTTTGTCAACAGTTTTCCTCCAAAACGAAAGTCGCTTTCCCACCAGTGATTCCCACCAGTGATGCTATTACCTGCGTTAACAATCGCCAGTGTGGCACCGTGTCAAATGCTTCACAGAAATCTAGGGATATGGAATCCGCCTGTTGCCCTTCATTCATGGTTCGCTGGATCTCTAGTAAGGAAAGGGCAAGATGCGTTTCGCTCTAGCGATGATTCCTAAAACCGTGCTGATTTGTGGGCGGATGCTTTTCCTCTGAAGGATATTTATTGTATTTGAACTGAAAATATGTTCAAAAATTCTGCAGCAAACCAATGTTAAAATTATTATTTTTTGTATTTCTGCCGGTCTGTTCTTCTATCGGTCTTAGCACGTTCTTCCAGTCGTTTGGGACTTCGCGTTGGACGAAAGATTCTATGAACGACACTGAATCTTTCTCTGACCAATATTGATGTTATGCGTTAAAAAAGAAAGACGAACGAAAATATTGCTTTACTGTGCGAAACTCAGGAGACAATTTCTGTCTGGCGGCAAAGTTATGCACTGCTTAGATGCTCATTCTTGACAGCAGCCTTCTCCCCATGTCCCACGAGTCTCGTTTCGTGCTGGCAGCTCTCGAGCTCCACTCCACACTAATGACGTGACGCTAGACTTCCTGTTTGTGCTGCACAGTTGCTTATGTTCTTGGAACGTTCTCGGCTAAAAAAAAAGGGGTAGCGCTTCACTTCAATTTTTGAAGCCATTTATCGGCATTTCACATAGTGAAACAAGAGACAGATCGAATTATCAGTTTACTTATCGATCTGAAAGAGAACTGACATCCATCTAGACTTTGGATCTGCATTTTTCTCATCTAGCTAGAAGCCTGTCTCCGATTACCCCCGTAGTATAATGGTCAGTCTACCGGTTTATATAAGCAGCTGCGCTAGTTAGGAATTCCTATTAAATTTTTCCACACTTTTGGAAAATTGTAAAATAGGGCTCTTAGCTTATGTCATATTCCTACCTAACTACAGTAAGAAACGTACTGGCAACCGACGAGGATGTTACAGAGCTACCCACTTGAGAAGTAGGAAATAAAAGGCACAAACAGGTGTTGTTTCCGTTATTACGACTGACGTTTATTGTTAAATAATAAATAGGGGAAAGAGCTTATAATGTCTAATGTTCAAATTAAAAGAATAACCAGAAGGGTTATAAGCATGAGTACAGTAACCGTAAGCTGTCTAACACCTTAGCTCTTCCAGAATGTACCTTAGCTGTTCATTGCACCGTGAGAACACGGTGAAGATACAGAAAATTAAAGTCGGATCTTACCATTACCTCAGAGAAGGTATAAGAATTGTCATGTACGCCATTAAGTGAGTAACTCTTATCACTTTTACACCATAATGAACCAGATGCATATCGAACTCTTTTCTAGGGGTAACGATATTCAAATTCCGGCAAGCCAATCTAAATTGTTTTCTTACATACGTCTCTGGAGATCAAAACCGGGATGTTTCCTTAAAAACGCCACTGTCACTTCTATGGATCCTTCGAATGACTTGCTGTTCAGTCTGTGGTGGCATTGATGATGACGAAATCTAGGTTCATTTTCTTTCTCCCATTATCTTCAGCAAAAAATAGGGAGTGGAGGAATGTGATACATTTGATACTGATTTGTTGATCAAATTGTGGATGGGGAGCGTATCATAGATAGTCCGTTTGGTGCTATTAGTGAGGAGTATGCTGAATTTCAGAACGAACGATAGCCAGTGTAAACCAAATAGAACCAGAATTTCCAGTAGCGACGTCCAGAGTAAAATTAATCCTGCAGCCATGGAAGAATGAAGGTCCATGTAATACAACTGCTTGGGCTATTCCATTTCCTCCAAGTTTACTTTTGAGGCTAATTATATATTTGTGGACAGGCATGCAGTGGCAGCATGTGCATGACTTCACCTTTTTCATTTTTTAGTGTCAATTGCCACTTTTAGCACCAAACAGATGTCGTTTGGAATTGGTTTTGATCTTTTGGTGACTTCAGAAGACGGTAAACTGCAGCATCGTCTGCAAACATTCAAAGAGAGCTCTTCAGATTGTCTCCTAAATCGTTTATATACATCAGGAACAGCAATAGACTTACGTAGCTCATTGATTTACAGTCTCTGTGAAAGATAAGGAACGAAATACCAAAAGCGGTTGTTGTCAGACATTAAACACCTGTAGATCATCTGATGTTTGTCGTGTGGAAGATTCGTAACATCTCCAGAGGCGCAGCATGTCGTTAAGGGAAAATGCTTGTTCCATCCTGTAAAGCACTATTTTTCTGTGTGTTGTCTGAGAGATTACAAATGCTATAAGATGTATGTGAGTGGAATGTGCTTTCAAATTGCTCTGTTGAATGCGAACAAATTACAGACTATTCCCATGGTGACCAACGTCAGCAGCAGCTAGAAACAGAAGTCTTCTCGTCCGTTTCGCTAAACCTGCTAGTACTCAATACAGAAACTCGTCTTCGAGACACGTACGTATGTTGGATTTAAGTAACGGCTATGTCTTGCTTGTCTCCCAGCATTACTCGTTTCAAATGAGAGCGAAGAATTGGAAGTGGCAGAATCTTATTTATTAAGTTGTGTAAGTAATTTCAAACATTTGGTTAAAGCATTGTTAAAGGAGACCATGATTTACAGATTTAAAATATTTTTAAAAATTAATGCTTCAGAAAACAGACCTCAGCAGGACTAAAAGAAACCTGATGATGGTCTGTCGTTTGACTGAAAGGTAGTTTTATTAAATGACATAATACTGTTTCGGTATATCAAGATTTTTAAATGTTTGTTTAAAGAATAATGAAAGAAGTTACGCGTGTAGAAGAGACCTGGACCCATTTCAAGTTCTCTTATTTACTATGGAGTGGTAAGGTAGAGAATTTGAAACCAGGTTTTAAGTTGTAAACCACTTCCAGGAGCAGAAGCACACTCTTACCACATGTTTTTAGTTATCAAAAGTGAGAAGCTGAATGCGAGAAGCTAACACCAATTGCAGAAAGGTAGGAAATGTAGGAGATGGGATCTGGGTTGGCTAAAAGTTTCTAAGGGAATGATAGGCAATGCCGAAAGGAAACAGGAGAATGTAATAGAATATAAGATGAATGTCTAGCTCGAAGAGATTATTAAAGGTAGTGAGAAAAATCGGGACAAGAAGTCAAGACCCAGAGAAATTATTGGATAAAAGTAGTTATTGGATAAAACACGAGATACTAAATTTGATTGACGAAAGGAGATATGGGAATTCAATAAGTGAATCAGGAAAAAAGTAATACAGACGCCTAAAGAGTGAAACTGACAGAAAGCGCAAGGCGGCAAAGCGGCAATGGCTAAAGAACAAATGTGAAATTGTGGAGGCATGCGTGGTGGTAGAACTGTAGAGACGTAAATACCTAATCGTCTTACCTCCTGTTCAAGTCTCGTCAACAAATTTTCTGTCTGCTGGAACTTGCTTGGTTTGTACATTTGCTCTTATGTCAACGTGTAATTCAGGATTAAAAAGGGACTAGTATTAACAAATGAGTCCAGTCGAGTGACAGGAGACTACCAGGGAGCAAAAGCCGTGTGACGGGACTCACCGCACTGGTGGACGCTCTCGTCCTCGCCCGCGGGGCAGTCGGGGACGCCGTTGCACAGAGCTCGCTCCGCCACGCACCAGCCGCCGCCGCAGCTGAACACGGCCGCCGCCTCCCTAGCGCGCCCCTCTTCGCCGGGCGACGTCGCGTTGCACGACCACCACGTCGGCCCTCCGCCACCCGCGCTGTCGTTGCCATGGTCACCCCCTGCGAGCACAAATTGCGAACACTGGCGGTACTGAGCAAGTCCAGTGATCGAACGTCTAGTGGAACTGCAGACCATTCCCAGTTTAAACGAGCATCGAAGATAATGTCTAGCTTCATACCTAACAACATGAACTTCAACACATCACGTTAGGGCGACAGGCAACGGATCTGGAAGAACAAACATTGATTGTCGAAGCTCACACTATGAAAAATAAAAAAAAAAAAAAAATGAAATGCACTGAGAAAAAAAAGGAAAAATCTGATAGTTCCGAGTAGGACTCACGCTCTGAGGGTTCCGCACACACTTTATTGCGCACTACGTGACGTCTCCGAATTTTTTATGGGAAAACTCTTAGAGCTTTTAAATAAAACACCCCTCATAAATATTCTACATCTAACGAGAGTCCAGTTTGTTGGTACCGTCACTGTACAACGTTTTACTTTATTGACGGAGGCACAACCTCACCTCTGAAAGATAACTCCTCGAAGGTTTTCTATAAATTTTGAAAACAAATAAGTCGGATGGGTTCAAATGGTTCAAATGGCTCTGAGCACTATGCGACTGAACTTCTGGGTCATCAGTCGCCTAGAACTTAGAACTAATTAAACCTAACTAACCTAAGGACATAACACACATCCATGCCCGAGGCAGGATTCGAACCTGCGACCGTAGCGGTCGCTCGGCTCCAGACTGTAGCGCCCAGAACCGCACGGCCACTCCGGAGTCGGATGGGGACAAGTTGGGACTGTACGGGGGATGATCGAACCCAAGGCGTCGGATTGTTGCAGGTATCGCAGAGTTCATGTGTGGCCTGGAATTGTCACACTGAAGGAGAGGATTCTCCATGGCCGAACGACTTATTCGAATTCGAAACTGTATTACAGCACGTTGTTTCTCAGAAACCGACATACTTACGTTACACACCGCCACGTTACACGCTGCAATTCGGAGCCCTCTAGCGGCAGCGGGTTGCAACTTGCGTCAGCGAAGCGTAAAAGTCGACCATGTAATACACTACTGGCCATCAAAATTGCTATACTAAGAAGAAATGCAGATTATAAACGGGTATTCATTGGAGAAATATATTATACTATAACTGATATGTGATTACATTTTCACGCAATTTGGGTGCATTGATCCTGAGAAATCAGTACCCAGAACAACCACCTCTGGCCGTAATATCGGCCTTGATACGCCTGGGCATTGAGTCAAACAAAGCTTGGATGGCGTGTACAGGCACAGCTGCCCATGCAGCTTCAACACGATACCACAGTTAATCAAGAGTAGTGACTGGCGTATTGTGACGAGCCAGTCTCTCGGCCCCCATTGAGCAGACGTTTTCAATTGGTGAGAGATCTGGATAATGTGCTGGCCAGGGCAGCAGTCGAACAATTTCTGTATCCAGAAAGGCCCGTACAGGACCTGCAACATGCGGTCGTGCATTATCCTGCTGAAATGTAGGGTTTCGCAGGGATCGAATGAAGGGCAGAGGCACGGGTCGTAACACACCTGAAATGTAACGTCCACTGTTCAAAGTGCCTTCAATGCGAACAAGAGGTGACCGAGACGTGTAACCAATGGCTACCGCATACCATCACGCCGGGTGATACCCCAGTATGGCGGTGACGAATACACGCTTCCAATGTGCGTTCACCGCGATGTCGCCAAACACGGATGCAACCATCATGATGCTGTAAACAGAATTCGTGCATCCAGGTTCGTCGCTGAGTACACCATCGCAGGCGCTCCTGGGTGCGATGCAGCGTCAAGGGTAACTGCAGCCACGGTCTCCGAGCTGATAGTCCATGCTGCTGCAAACGTCGTCGTACTGTTCGTGCAGATGGTTGTTGTTTTGCAAACGTCCCCATCTGTTGACTCAGGGATCGAGACGTGGCTGCACGATCCGTTACAGCCGTGCGGATAAGATGCCTGTCATCTCGATTGCCAGTCTTACGAGGTCGCTGGGATCCAGCATGGCGTTCCGTATTACCCTCCTGGACTCACCGATTCCATATTCTGCTAACAGTCATTGGATCTCGACCAACGCGAGCAGCAATGCCGCAATACGACAAACCGCAATCGCGATAGGCTACAATCCGACCTTTATCAAAGTCGGAAATGTGATGGTACGCATTTCTCCTCCTTACACGAGGCATGACAACAACGTTTCACCAGGCATCGCCGGCCAACTGCTACTTGTGTATGAGAAATCGGTTGGAAACTTTCCTCATGCCAGCACGTTGTAGGTGTCGCCACCGGCGCCAAACTTGTGTGAATGCTTGGATATGCTAATCATTTGCATATCACAGCATCTTCTTCTTGTCGGTTAAATTTCGCCTCTGTAGCACGTCATCTTCGTGGTGTAGCAATTTTAATGGCCAGTGGTGTACATCAACAGATATTGTGAATAGAACAAAAAATTGGGAGGCAATACTTCCCAGCACGCCCTCGTACATAGACAGTTTATCTACAAGTTTCGGAGAATGAGTTTTCGAGTCTTAAGTGATAGTCGTATCTTTTGATCGCATTGCCTTAGAAGCTTCAATTTTTTACACCGCCAAGGGACTGTACACTTGAATATTCGGCATAAATATCAATTTCATATCTCTAGCTCTTCCTGAGGAAAAGGGATCTTAACAGACGGACAACAAAGTGATACTGTAAGGACCCGTTTTCATCGAATGAAGTACGGAAAACGATGACGACAGTTTTTTGTTTATCCTACGTTAAACGCTGGGAAAAGGGCAACTAAAATTCACTTATTAATAGATCAGATTGCAGCAATAATATAATTGTTCTGCGTATTGTAGAAAGCCTTTATTTACCTCAGGAGGAGGTCGAGCAGTTTCTACAAGACTATTGCTATTTGAATGGCTTGTGCAGTTTTATTCGACGATCACAGAATGGGGCGAGCAACGCTGTGTTCTGACCTTAAGTAGACTTCCAGAAATGGCTACCTACGGAACATGTCGAGGGGTGCATTCGCCGAGAACGTTCATTCATGGCTGCGGCTGGCAGCGAGTTTCATTGGCTTGCGCAGGTACCATCTGTAACCTTCGACTTCTCTCTTCGGACGAAACCACAATTTCTGTCACGTGTTTAACATTTGCCTTGAAGAAACAGATACTTCAGAATTCCCCGATGGACAGTAATTCATTAGCTTCTATTTTACTCCCACATTGGGGCAGAAATATTTGTTAGTAAAGACTTAAGTCAATTACTAAACATTAAAGAAAGCTCTTAGCATCTATATGGATGAGAACATTTTTCCTTCGTAGACGGTATTTCTTAAATGAATTTCACGATGAAACTACCTAATTCCAATGTGAATGGCCTCTATTAAACAAATATCACCAAAAATAACCAAAAGTAGTGTCAATACTAGGGCCCCGGGTTCGATTCCCGGCTGGGTCGGAAATTTTCTCCGCTCAGGGACTGAGTGTTGTGTTGTCCTAATCACCATCATATCATCCCCATCGACACACAAGTCGCCGAAGTGGCGTCAAATCGAAAGACTTGCACCCGGCGATCGGTCTACCTGAAGGGAGGCCCTCGTCACACGACGACCATAGGTGGTCCTTAACCCGCGCAGAGAATTAATATAAATTTGAGCAAGATGAAGTAACACCAAATTAGGCTTTTCGTTTTTCTGTTGTGGTAATAATTCCTACATCAGTGTGAGAGGACCCTTCAATGAATAGATGAATATTAATAAGATCCCACTGCATCTCAATTTTCTGTATTGTGCAAAGGATGATATAATATGAAATACGCCAGTCAAACATATACCAAATAGTAGCTATGCAGGAGAAGCAAACGCTGTAATATCAGTCTACACATACTCGGTATACATCCAACACATCAACCACAAAAGTTGCGATATACATAAACACAGTGGCATCCACTGTCAGTAGCACTACTCGTGCTACGCAACTGATAATGTCACTCTTAAGAAACTCTTCGATAGTGAGATCATATGTTGAAGTATTCCAGTCAAGACGCGTCGACAAAACCCGCCGAAAAAAGTTTTCTGGAACGAACACTTAAAGAGGCCTTTGGAAATCACACAAAGAGCCAACGTATATTTTTATTTGATGCTGGTTATTTCTGTTGCATTCACCATTTTCTCAACACTAACAAAGTTAATATAAAATCAGTTATAATGTAAAAACTGAATATCTTTTACATAGATTAGGTTCATGTGCCAAGTACTGAGTGTCGGCAGAAGGTGTCAATCTCCTATCGGCATGCGTGAAAGAATCCCTTCGTTTGTTGGCTATCAATTTGTTTCACTGCCACCGCAGTAATAATTTCTAATCAACGCTGATGTCATTTTCCTTCATTTTATGTTTGGAAGCACTAGCTAGAGTAAAATAAACCCTGCCACGAACCTATGCTTCACTGAATTTACTCCAAGCTCTCTGTTTTACATGACGAGAAAGTAGACAATGATAAGTGATAGATGGCGAACCTGAATGTATTACTACCACCGTAGGGCATATGAACATCTATCTAGAAAGGTCCGAAGGGCGCAAAACCTGGATTTCAAACTAAATTCGAAGAAATGACGAGTGGTTTTACTTTCCCACCAAAACAAGTAAATCGTTAGAATTCCACAAAAAATTTCGTCCTATTTTTATGAATGAAGTGAGGTTCTTGCGTAATTCGTCTGTTTGCACCCATCCTGACAGGGCATATCAGGCACAGGTGTAGTCAAATAGACAAATATTCAAATGTAAAACAGACAAGCATTCTTGAGCGTCTAGAATTTTCGCTTTTTGTGGGGAGTTTTATTACATCGCAATAAGGGGGCTTAGCAGAACGAACAGAACAAGATGGAAGATTAGCTCAGATTACGAATAGCAGAGAGGAAGTGAGAAAACCGGCCGTGCCCTTTTCAATGAAATTGACTCAGCATCTGCCTGAAGCTATTTAGGTAAATCATGGAAAACTTAAATTAGGGTGACTGTATGGGAAGTGGATTGGAGGGTATAGAGACAAGCGGAGCCTTTCTGCGCCCAGCGTCGGCATTGTCTGCCAACTTGAAGGCCTCGTACAAGTTAACCCAGGTTTTTGACCATTTTCTGTTACGGTATTCGGATGCCGTCGAAAAGAATAGGAGGCAATTTTTCGGTCAACTGTGACATAATTACTTTCTGACGAGTTACTGAAATCACTTCGCACTTCTTTGCAGGTATTTTAGGTACCGGATTTTACGCCAGTCTGGGTACTGAAGGCCGACTGTCATTAATCTGGGCGACAGGAGTATCGATATCTTCAGATCTGTCAATTACATAGATATGAAGGTCGTAGGCATTGATTTATTACTTAGAAGGAGACTGAACTGATGAAATGATATTGACATACAAGGAGAACCATGAGTGACCGAGAAATAATTCTGTTAGGTGTTTTGAGACATGCTACCAAGAGGACTTCTTATTCCCAGGGGCAACACGCTGCTGCTGCTTCTCAAGTAACCTGCAAATCATTTAAGTGTACTATGAGAAAATTGTTTGAACATTACGTCAACGTTGACCGTATCAAAGGCTTTGCTGAAGTCTAGTAGTGCCAATATTGTGACTTCATCGTTGTGTGTGGCATAGTTCGAATCAACAGTTCCTTTACAATCATATTGACTGACTATTTTTGTATGACTTTGATATAATAAAGGATGTGTTTGTGTGTTCTGTGGTCAGTCACAATATGACTGCAGTACATACATAAATCTCTTAACATCTTAATTCGTGCGTTATCTGTGCTACTACGTTTACGAAATCCGGATTGATGTCTGTAGTATAATCCGTGTCTGTAAAAGAATTCATTCTGTTGATCGTGAACAATGTATTACAGGGCCTTAATACACCGGGTACATGCTTGTATTCTGGTAAGATGTTGATGATAATCGCAAGATGATTGCGGGTTTCCCTTCTTCAACATAGTTAGGAGAATGTTAGTGTAAACTGAAGAAAGATGTAGTATTGCGGTTGGGTAAACACAGTAAATTAGTACTTTTTAACAAATACTAGGATGTGGAGTGAGATTCAGCTTTTGAGACATACTGTTTACAATTTTTAATCTTTTAGTTTTTTTTGCTGACAACATTTAATTTTTCAGACATCTGATGTGTTTCCTCTACTGTATTAACCAGAACGAAAAATTTCAGAGGTGAACAAAAAAAAATTGCAAAATTTGAATATATGTTGCTCTTGTTCTCATTTTTCTCCGTCTCTTTTCTTTTAATATACACTCCTGGAAATTGAAATAAGAACACCGTGAATTCATTGTCCCAGGAAGGGGAAACTTTATTGACACATTCCTGGGGTCAGATACATCACATGATCACACTGACAGAACCACAGGCACATAGACACAGGCAACAGAGCATGCACAATGTCGGCACTAGTACAGTGTATATCCACCTTTCGCAGCAATGCAGGCTGCTATTCGCCCATGGAGACGATGGTAGAGATGCTGGATGTAGTCCTGTGGAACGGCTTGCCATGCCATTTCCACCTGGCGCCTCAGTTGGACCAGCGTTCGTGCTGGACGTGCAGACCGCGTGAGACGACGCTTCATCCAGTCCCAAACATGCTCAATGGGGGACAGATCCGGAGATCTTGCTGGCCAGGGTAGTTGACTTACACCTTCTAGAGCACGTTGGGTGGCACGGGATACATGCGGACGTGCATTGTCCTGTTGGAACAGCAAGTTCCCTTGCCGGTCTAGGAATGGTAGAACGATGGGTTCGATGACGGTTTGGATGTACCGTGCACTATTCAGTGTCCCCTCGACGATCACCAGTGGTGTACGGCCAGTGTAGGAGATCGCTCCCCACACCATGATGCCGGGTGTTGGCCCTGTGTGCCTCGGTCGTATGCAGTCCTGATTGTGGCGCTCACCTGCACGGCGCCAAACACGCATACGACCATCATTGGCACCAAGGCAGAAGCGACTCTCATCGCTGAAGACGACATGTCTCCATTCGTCCCTCCATTCACGCCTGTCGCGACACCACTGGAGGCGGGCTGCAACGATGTTGGGGCGTGAGCGGAAGACGGCCTAACGGTGTGCGGGACCATATCCCAGCTTCATGGAGACGGTTGCGAATGGTCCTCGCCGATACCCCAGGAGCAACAGTGTCCCTGATTTGCTGGGAAGTGGCGGTGCGGTCCCCTACGGCACTGCGTAGGATCCTACGGTCTTGGCGTGCATCCGTGCGTCGCTGCGGTCCGGTCCCAGGTCGACGGGCACGTGCACCTTCCGCCGACCACTGGCGACAACATCGATGTACTGTGGAGACCTAACGCCCCACGTGTTGAGCAATTCGGCGGTACGTCCACCCGGCCTCCCGCATGCCCACTATACGCCCTCGCTCAAAGTCCGTCAACTGCACATACGGTTCACGTCCACGCTGTCGCGGCATGCTACCAGTGTTAAAGACTGCGATGGAGCTCCGTATGCCACGGCAGACTGGCTGACACTGACGGCGGCGGTGCACAAATGCTGCGCAGCTAGCGCCATTCGACGGCCAACACCGCGGTTCCTGGTGTGTCCGCTGTGCCGTGCTTGTGATCATTGCTTGTACAGCCCTCTCGCAGTGTCCGGAGCAAGTATGGTGGGTCTGACACACCGGTGTCAATGTGTTCTTTTTTCCATTTCCAGGAGTGTATGTATGAAACTCGAACGGATTTTCTCATTCACTGAAAAAAGACCAGGGAATTCTAGCTAAGGATGAACACAGCTGTGAAATCTAAGAACAAGCGTCCGCAGCTCGTGGTCGTGAGGTAGCGTTCTCGCTTCTCGCGCATGGGTTCCCGGGTTCGATTCCCGGCGGGGTCAGGGATTTTCTCTGCCTCGTGATGACTGGGTGTTGTGTGATGTCCTTAGGTTAGTTAGGTTTAAGTAGTTCTAAGTTCTAGGGGACTGATGACCATAGATGTTAAGTCCCATAGTGCCATTTGAACCATTTTTTTTGTAAAAACAAACTTTACCACCTTGACAGTTTTCACGTTCATAACATATTATTATCGACTTCTCTCTCACACAGTATCACCCCATTACTGTAAAAAATATGTAAATATTCTACAATACATCTACCTTACGGCTTACTGTAATTATGAATACTATACGAAACACTAAATACGCCGTAAGAAAAGAACTTGTTACATTTAAATTTATTTTTCCTATTAGTATATTCTCTATTTAGTGTACAATATAACTGATTTTACATATATGAAATGGAATAATATTTGAGCCATCGTCTAAGTTCTCAACACACATTTGTATATTTCCTGATTATGTTCGATGTTCTGCAATAAATGCTCGTAGAGTTGTTAAATATTCCCACTTATTTTTCGAGGTCATCGATAGCGCTTTGTATCAAACATTAATGTACTTAAGTTTCGGCTGCTGCTATATCTGGCATTCAACAAGTTTCGTAACAAAACTGGGTCAGTGCAGCTTGAAAACAACTGCGAAAGTCTGTAAAGTTACAGTTGTAGAATGTTTCATATTATTCTGTGATACGATATTCTTACACTTAACTGTAATGCGATTACTGTATCTGTCGTCTGCTTACCCTATTCGAAGGGCGTTCCAAAATTTAGCTTCCCTACCGTTAAACGTTTACCTACAAGGACTTATACGGGTGCGCAAGACGGACGTTCATTTCTAGAACAACCCTATGAATATGAGTAGTTTCATTTCACTGTAGATCAATTTTGCAGGAATGTTGATTTGTCGTGATGGTACAATTTGAGTAAAAATAAATATATGTAGAGGGTGAACCAGAAGTCTAACGGCAACCTTTCATAGGTTGTTCAGGGTTACTTCGTGATTATTTTGGGATAAGGGACCCACGGTATCCAGCAGTTTGTTATAGAGCTATTGCATTTCGTCTTGTTTCTCGTCGCAGCTTTATGTCTATATTGCACGGGAGATAATGCACAACTGAGCAAATGTCGGTGGTGTACACTGAGTGCCTTGTTTCAATTCGCTCATGGTACCTGTTCTCATTAACTTCTTGCCCTCAGATCTGTATTCATTACTGATCGATTCTGTATTTATTTTCCGGCACTCTTAGTTATGCGTTAACAGTGACACACGGCAGTAACTGTTCAAAAGCTTTTCTGAAGAAGAGTTAGGCGACACCACATAATGTATGGGTTCTCTGAATGCAATGAAAGAACGGCACAACAACTTGTAGTGTTATTGCTTACACTAAGAATAAATAGATGTAGGTGGTCTGACACATTTATCGTGTATTATTGTCACCATATGCTCATTTTTCATTGTAGAACTTTTGACTGATAGAATAATAGAATGATTGTAATGTTTGTACATTCTTAGAATATGCGCTCTGTTTAGTTTCCGTTGATGGTTAATCAGTTTCATGCTCCTCAGAATTTTAATTTTAGGTCAATTATGTTAACTATTCTATTAGGAATGGTCGTACTTTCTATATATATATATATATATTTCTGATTAAGTAAGTAAGATACTCTAAGATGGACTTAAGACTGAATTATATTCTATTGAATGCTGGAATACTTGTTGATATCATTAAATGTTGCAATTCTGATTCCAGTTTGAACACTACGTGCTAAAATGCTTAAGCTAATGAGGCTTTAGATAATGGTTCAAATGGCTCTGAGTACTATGCGACTTAGCTTCTGAGGTCATGCTTTCACATACTCTCTTTCGTTTTGTGATTGAGTCAAAGATAGGAAGATACCACACGTGAAGCTGGTACCTGAAATATTAATTATAGAGTGCTCTGTGGTCCTATGTTGTACCTTTCGTCACCAGTCTTTCATCTTTGACGATACGTTCACGACTGACGATCACACGTCACCCCAGACATACCGTGTGCTTCGCCACGGATTTGTTGTGTGCTATACGTACTCATGATTTTTAGTTAAATGGACAAGTTGGTATATTGGATAGAAATTGTTATACATCTGATTATAATGTCACAATGTATGTAGTCAATTGACTATGAATGGCAATTCCTATTTTAGGACTGTTTTTGCTATCAGTGAGTGTGACTTCCTTTGGGCTTTTCCTTGTTGTGGATACCTGAAGATGAAATGTCTTATGAAGTGACAAATGCAGCTGTGAGATAACGATTATTTTTCAAATATCTTTCGTTTCTTATATTTGTCATTTATACGTTTTAGTAAAAACTCGCACTGATATCATAGCTCTATATTTTTATTTCCTTTTACAGAGGAGTATTTGATTGATGAAGTTGTCATTTTAGACCTGCACACCAGTTTCGGTGCCGCCTGACTTCAATAGCACAGGTGTTACCAAAGGTCGCAACTTCTCATTTGCTTTATCTGGACGACTCCAAACAGAACGTGGTCCGAATGTGATAATACTGCTTGGATGCAGCATTGTATCCATCGTCGCGCTAGACTCCCGAGACATTTTGTGCAAACACAATCTTGAATTGAGCCAGATTCTGCTAGAGCATGGTTCAAAAATGGCTCTGAGCACTATGGGACTCAACTGCTGTGGTCGTAAGTCCCCTAGAACTTAGAACTACTTAAACCTAACTAACCTAAGGACATCACACATATCCATGCCCGAGGCAGGATTCGAACCTGCGACCGTAGCGGTCGTGCGGTTCCAGACTGTAGCGCCTTTAACCGCTCGGCCACTCCGGCCGGCTGCTAGAGCATTTGAAACATCTCAAATATTATGCAAATGGTAAGATTACTCCGAACTATTAGGTTCTCTCCGCTGCAAAGGAGGGCCGCATAGGACTTTAAGCTTGAAATGTGGAATTAGTTGGCGATCTATATTACAGAGATCCTGGAGTCTCGAATTAAAATGGGTGTAACCAACAAAGTGACTGCTACACCGATTCCTTTCACCTCCGCTGTCATACCGAATTTTGAAGAGCGTTATAAACATTCTAGTACAAGGAAATGATTTCCGGAACTTGTTTATGTATTTATAAAATAAATATATGGCCTAGAGGTGGTACAGTAAAAGTCGTGAATGCAAACGACTGCAAGACGGAGGTTAATGTTACACAATGGCCAAAAAACTTATTTTAGTCAAATTGGAAACAAGTAATGTCATCTGGCGAGTTCACATCTAAGTTATTCACAACTGCAGAACCTGTTCACGTACGAAGAACAGTGGGCTAAGCTTAAAATCCAACTGAGGAACGCAGTGGAAGTTCCGTAAAGCTTTGTTCAGATTATATTGTGACACACGTATGAAACGGTTAGTGAATGGTGCTGGCAGTTTTCACAGTAATAAACTGCCTTTTTGGAGATAATAATGGCTCACATGGTTGAAAATATTCGATGCTCACTAATTAACACGTCATAGTTAGCTCCTAAAACTGTTAGATTTTAATGTTATCGAACTATTGTAGCCTATATTCCAGAAGCAATGAAAGGCCAAGAAAATGAAATTTTCTTCGCGGGAAATGCTATAAAACCTAACTGACTACCATTCAGTATTCGTATTCTTCGGTCCTAATGGGGCATTAAGCGGTTTTGAAGACACAGGTGCCGGCCGTTGTGGCTGAGTGGTTCTAGGGGCTTCAGTCCGGAACCGCGCAACAGCGAAGGTAGCAGGTTCGAATCCTGCCTCGGACATGGCTGTGTGTGATGTCCTTAAGTCAGTTAGGTTTAAGTAGTTCTAAGTTCTAGGCGACTGATGACCTCAGATGTTAAGTCCCATAGCGCTCAAAGCCATTTTAACCATTTTTGAAGACATAGGTGACGTCATACTACATTAGTTAGTGTTCACATTTCTGTCTTCCACCCATGAATTATTTCTCCTCTTCAGAATTTTGTGTCAGTGGAAAGCTCTCTCTGATTACTCATGTGTCATACACATGTCAACTGGCTCTGACTTTACGTCAAAGCTCAACAACACAAACCCCACACGTTTCCTCAATGAAAACCATAACACATACAGAAGCTCTCGAGAATAGAGATGAAAAAAGCCTACATGTATTGTGGTTTTTCCGTATTTTTCGGTGGGGTTTTCATAAAATAGGGGCTCTCAATGCGGTCTACATTGTCTGACGCCGAGCGCCACTCTGGGATTGTATAGATGGCGGTTTGGAACCTGAGCAGCGTAAACACTGGCCAGCGTTAATCTCTGCCCGCGTGCCCCGCCGAGCGACGTCACACGGCAGGGGCGTAATCCACAGCCACTGACGCTGTTACGGTCGACAGCTCATTTGTCGCAAACGGTGGTTAAGCACAATCGACTGACAAAAAAAGCAAGAGGGAAAACATAATAGCGTGGCGGCATGGTGATTATCTCGTTTTATTTGCAGTGGCAAGTTGTTCATTACGGACGAGCATCACGTGCGCAGATGTATTGTTTCGCCGGATTCTTAAGCACCTGCTGTTATTACAGAAACGCTGCTGCCAGTAGTTTCTATGATGCTGTACCAGAGAAAACACTAATCCCTATGCACAAAAATTAGTTCATCGTTGTATTCGCAATTACTGTTTCGTCACGCAGTCTGTTCCAGTACCAGCGAACACAAGGGCAACGTGAGGTAGCACAGAGCATTTCCACAATGGACTCGCAGTCGAGAGGATGACCGTTAAAATCGTAGTCTATCCAACCAGACACGTTTTCTGTAGTTTCCTGACGAGCCAAAACATTACTTAATAGCTTGTTTGTCCGTCTTTGGAAATCAAATTCTGAAGTTGTGAACGGGTTGGGATCGCGGTCATTTACTACCAAAGAAAGTCATAGACAGAAAACAACAGTCACAGTCACAGTCCATAGAAGATTCTGGGAGAAATCTGCAATGTGAGTGGGTCGCCAACAAGACGAATAGCCTGTGGAGGGTGCGAAGTATTCAGAAATCGCCAAGACAACAACTTACGGATAATGTTAGATCCTGGTCGGTTTTCTAAACTGGACTGCTACTTTATCTGCCTACTCAGTTGTTTGAAGGAGAAACAGCGGACCACATGCGGTGCCAGGGATCGATCCAAGGAGCTCCATTTGCCGGACAGTCACAAGGACGCTCTGTTTCGGAAGGGTACAGCTTTGCTCATACAACTCCTAACATAATAACCACATACAAGTATCTCTCTCATAATAGAAATAAAAATTATAACAATAATGGTAATAGATATCGAAATAATGTTATGATTATTCTAACTCACATTGTTATGTGTGATGATTGCCGGTTATAGTGTACCACATACTGTGTAATTAGTTATTGTTACTGCTAAGAAGATAGGAAGACGGGGGAAGGTCAGCTATAAACGAAAGTATTCACGAAAGAAGAAGGATACTTAGAAATAGGAGAATCTTCTATTGTCAGTTTTCATTTAATTATTAGTCACCGGCTTCGCCACGTTCGTAACACCCGTTCCCATCCGCTCACCGAAGTTAAGCAGCGTTGGGCCCTGCTGGAACTTGGATGATTGACCGTCCAGGGGAAACTGGGTGCCGGTGATTTTAAGGACGAACTAGTCGTCTAAATGGCGTCCGATTTGAAGACTTGCACCAGGCCATGTTGTTACACGCCATTTATTTACTTATTTGGTGATTGAGAATGCTTGGATATTTGAAGGAGTCATATTTACGGTTACATTAGAGATTACAATCCATTGCCCATCTTCTTAAGTAATATTGGGATAGATTCTTACAAGTGTTTTGCTAGTGTGTAAAAATATTACTGCTATATGGCGAATGATGCGTTGACGGATATCTAATATGATACAGCATGTCTGTACGGTTATGAACTTACATGGTTCAGTCACATTAATGTCACCACCGCCTCTCTGCGAGTCAACGTGCAATAACCACTCACAAATTGCATGTGGCAGCACTAGCAGTGGAGGGAATGAAAATGTTGTTATGGGTACGAGAAATACAGTGCGGTCGTTGTCGTATTACGGAAATGAAGCGATCAGTCGGGCGTCCAAGAGGGCATGATCATTGGCCTTCAGGTCAAGGAAGAAAGCATTTCTGAAACGGCTAAGTTTGTAAATAGTGCGGGTGCCGCCTTGGTTGAAGTATACCGTGCAACTGCGGTGCATCACGTGTTCTGGCGAACAGCCGTGCGTCTGATGAGCAACTGACCTCCCAGATGAACGAAGGGGCTATCAACAACGTCTCCTCAACGACCCCTCAGTGAACGTTGCTGCATAGGGGCCTCAGCAGGCAGGTGCCTGGGTCATGCATCCATGCTCACTGTTGTTCATCAGCAACGAAGCTTGGAATCTACACGCCAGTACCGCAACTATATGGTCACTGATAACGACAGGTCGCCTATTCATATGAATCCCGTTTCATGATCCATCGGACTGAAAGCAAACATCCTGCAATAATCATTGGAAGGATCCAGGACAGAGGAGGGAGCGTTGTGGTCTGGGGAATGTTTTCGTGGCATTTCCCAGATGATCTCGTCTTTCTGGTAGGCACAATGGACCAACGAAAAATCAGCAGCACAAATATCCATCTGTCGTTGAGGACCATGTCTGCCTCTACTTGTAGTTTATTATTGACAAGATGGTATCTACAAGCAGAAAATGTAGCGTCTCACACAGACAGCAGTGTTTGTGCGTGGACCGAAGAGAGCCAGTTTGAGTTTACAGTACTCCCCCAGCCACCAAACTCCCCGGATTTAAACCCAATTAGAATATGCGGCCGCGCGGGATTAGCCGAGCGGTGTATGGCGCTGCAGTCATGGACTGTGCGGCTGACCCAGGCGGAGGTTGTAGTCCTTCCTCGGGCATGTGTGTGTGTTTGTCCTTAGGATAATTTAGGTTACTTAGTTTGTAAGCTTAGGGACTGATGACCTTAGCAGTTAAGTCCCAAAAGATTTAACACACATTTGAATATTTTTTGAGAATCTGCGGGACCACCTCGATCGGGCATGTTCGTGCCATACGTCCTCAACCGAGGTACCTACAGTTGCTGGCGACGACACTGGAGTCGACATGGCTCCACATCCCCGTCAGCCCCTTCCAGAACGTCATTGACTCTCATCCTGCACGTCTTGCAATTGTCCACACGGCAAAATGTGTCCATTCAAGCAATGATAAGTGATCACACTAATGTGACTAAATAATGTAGAAGCTATTACGCACGTTAGCGTATTTATGCTGCTCATGTAAGTAGGCTGTTTATGTAAGTAGGCTTTTTAGATTTTTATGTTAGTAACGCCACGTAGCGCTCTGTATGAAAATCACTGACTGTGCTGTGTGCAGTCTGTGGCTGGTTGGCATTGTTGAAATATTCTCTATTGTAGTGGGCAGTTGGATGTTAATGTTAATGTTAGTTGGATGTTAATGTTAACAGCGCAGAGCGTTGCGCAGTTGGAGGTGAGCCGCCAGCAGTGGTGGATGTGGGGGGAGAGGTGGCGGAGTTTTGAGAGCGGATGATTGGACGTGTGTCCATCAGAGACAGTGAATTTGTAAGACTGGATGTCACGAATATACATGGAAGAACCCTGGAGATACTGAAAGGTATCAGATAGATTATATAATGGTAAGACAGAGATTTAGGGGCAGATGTGGACTCTGACCACAATCTATTGGTTATGACCTGTAGATTAAAACTGAAGAAACTGCAAAAAGGTGGGAATTCAAGGAGATGGGACCTGGATAAACTGAAAGAACCAGAGGTTGTACAGAGTTTCAGGGAGAGCATAAGGGAACAATTGACAGGAATGAGGGAAAGAAATACAGTAGAAGGAGAATGGGTAGCTTTGAGGGATGAAGTAGTGAAGGCAGCACAGGATCAAGTAGGTAAAAAGACGATGGCTAGTAGAAATCCTTGGGTAACAGAAGAAATATTGAATTTAATTGATGAAAGGAGAAAATATAAAAATGCAGTAAATGAAGCAGGCAAAAAGGAATACAAACGTCTCAAAAATGAGATCGACAGGAAGTGCAAAATGGCTAAGCAGGGATGGCTAGAGGACAAATGTAAGGATGTAGAGGCTTATCTCACTAGGGGTAAGATAGATACTGCCTACAGGAAAATTAGAGAGACCTTTGGAGAAAAGAGAACCACTTGTAAGAATATCAAGAGCTCAGATGGAAACCCAGTTCTAAACAAAGAAGGGAAAGCAGAAAGGTGGAAGGAGTATATAGAGGGTCTATACAAGGGCGATGTACTTGAGGACAATATTATGGAAATGGAAGAGGATGTAGATGAAGATGAAATGGGAGATACGATACTGCGTGAAGAGTTTGACAGAGCACTGAAAGACCTGAGTCGAAACAAGGCCCCCGGAGTAGACAACATTCCATTGGAACTACTGACGGCCTTGGGAGAGCCAGTCCTGACAAAACTCTACCATCTGGTGAGCAAGATGTATAAAACAGGCGAAATACCCTCAGACTTCAAGAAGAATATAATAATTCCAATCCAAAAGAAAGCAGGTGTTGACAGATGTGAAAATTACCGAACAATAAGTTTAATAAGCCACAGCTGCAAAATACTAACACGAATTCTTTACAGACGAATGGAAAAACTAGTAGAAGCCGACCTCGGGGAAGATCAGTTTGGATTCCGTAGAAATACTGGAACACGTGAGGCAATACTGACCTTACGACTTATCTTAGAAAAAGATTAAGGAAAGGCAAACCTACGTGTCTAGCATTTGCAGACTTAGAGAAAGCTTTGGACAATGTTGACTGGAATACTCTCTTTCAAATTCTAAAGGTGGCAGGGGCAAAATACAGGGAGCGAAAGGCTACTTACAATTTGTACAGAAACCAGATGTCAGTTATAAGAGTCGAGGGACATGAAAGGGAAGCAGTGGTTGGGAAGGGAGTGAGACAGGGTTGTAGCCTCTCCCCGATGTTATTCAATCTGTATATTGAGCAAGCAGTAAAGGAAACAAAAGAAAAATTCGGAGTAGGCATTAAAATCCATGGAGAAGAAATAAAAACTTTGAGGTTCGCTGATGACATTGCAATTCTGTCAGAGACTGCAAAGGACTTGGAAGAGCAGTTGAACGGAATGGATGGTGTCTTGAAGGGAGGATATAAGATGAACATCAACAAAAGCAAAACGAGGATAATGGAATGTAGTCGAATTAAGTCGGGTGATGTTGAGGGAATTAGATTAGGAAATGAGACACTAGTAAAGGAGTTTTGCTATTTGGGGAGCAAAATAACTGATTAGGGTCGAAGTAGAGAGGATATAAAATGTAGACTGGCAATGGCAAGGAAAGCGTTTCTGAATAAGAGAAATTTCTTCACATTGAGTATAGATTTATGTGTCAGGAAGTCATTTCTGAAAGTATTTGTATGGAGTGTAGCCATGTATGGAAGTGAAACATGGACGGTAAATAGTTTGGACAAGAAGAGAATAGAAGCTTTCGAAATGTGGTGCCACAGAAGAATGCTGAAGATTAGATGGATAGATCACATAACTAATGAGGAAGTATTGAATAGGATTGGGGAGAAGAGAAGTTTGTGGTACAACTTGACCAGAAGAAGGGATCGGTTGGTAGGACATGTTCTGAGGCATCAAGGGATCACCAATTTAGTATTGGACGGCAGCGTGGAGGGTAAAAAATCGTAGGGGGAGAGCAAGAGATGAATACACTAAGCAGATTCAGAAGGATGTAGGTTGCAGTAGGTACTGGGAGATGAAGAAGCTTGCACAGGATAGAGTAGCATGGAGAGCTGCATCAAACCAGTCTCAGGACTGAAGACCACAACAACTATACATATATATATATATATATATATATATATATATATATATATATATATATATATATATATATATATATAATGACTTTTGAACAGTATCAACGTAAATACATTGTTTGTTCTCTATCAAAATTTTTTATTTGCTAAGTATGCCTTCAGTAGTTAGAATCATTTATTTAGCTGGCGGTATTGGTGCTCGCTGTATTGCAGTAGTTTGAGTAACGAAGATTCTTGTGAGGTAAGTGATTCGTGAAAGGTATAGGTTATTGTTAGTCTGGGCCATTCTTTTGTAGAGATTATTCAAAGTCAGATTGCATTGCGCTAAAAAAGTGTTGTGTGTCAGTTTAGTGATGATCAGAATAAGTAAGGAGAGAAATGTCTGAGTACGTTCAGTTTTGCTCAGCTGTTTGAAAATCAAATAACGTAAGATGTTTATCAGCACTATCATTCATTAATTTTTCTAAGGGGACGTTTCACTCTTTGATCTCTTAATTAATAAATAGTTCGTTTCGTCAGTTTCATTTTAATTCGTTCTGTATTATCTAAATAATTTATCTATAGTAAGATACCGATAGAGACGGAAATGTGAACACCACGAACGCCTTGATCGAATGCTATCAAACTGATTTCCCAGTACTTCTGTGCCTGTGGGATTTGTTGGTAAAAGTGTCATCTTTATGGGAGCTTCCTTTTTTGTATGGAAAAGTTATTCCTAAAGATGAAGAGTGATGTGAGTACGTGATGGCTGTTGGTAGTGCCTAATATTAGGTGGAATTCGAAACACTGCATGCCTAGGGCATTTGCACGAGAAGCTTGTCTTCATCTTTCTGTGAGAAAGGCCAAATCATTAACATCAGTGAAATGCGGGGTGAGGGGCATCACACCAATAGTCTACACAGACTCTTGGCTGTAGTTTGCAGTAAGAATCGTGTCACACTGACGTCAGCAATGTACCAACGGTGTATCGGCAGTGTAGACAACGATATTTCCAGAAAGACTGCATCACGAGAAGGTTGGTACAATTCTTCGACTATCTCTGAGAAACAGACGGATAATAACAGGTGATATGCAGCCAAAGTTTTCACGAACAGCTGGGAACAGATTACTGGAAGCTGGGTTCAGCATCAGAGGTGACACACGTCATTTATCACTGACACTATGCCGCAGACAACAGACATGTGCGTGGTGCTGAGCAGACTCTAGAGGGACACTGAGTACTCGACATTACTAACAGTGAGTCAGCTAAGCATATGTAATTTTAAAAAAAAGTTAAACTTGTAGAGCGATAAATAGCTGGCGAGGCCCCATGTAGTGGCTGGCTGGCCAGAAGGTGCTGGGAATCGATTTGGCTGGCCTCAGTGGCCTAGCGACTTGGAAAACCTTTGTGTGGTAAGAGCCATCACGTGCTTGAGGAAGCTATCAGAAGCTATGTTCAAAATGAAACTTAAGAGCTTTCACCGAAAAACTAAATCTTCTTCCAGACATGCAAGAGACATAAAGAGAATATGGAACTCATGATAGTGGGACAAACTACTAATACTATAGCCATGTGTATAAATCTATTGTTCAAATGGTTCAAATGGCTCTGAGCACTTAGGGACTTAACATCTGAGATCATCAGTACCCTAGAACTCAGAACTACTTAAACCTAACTAACCTAAGGACATCACACAAATCCATGCCCGAGGCAGGATTCGAACCTGCGACCGTAGCGGTCGCGCGGTTCCAGACTGTCGCGCCTAGAACCGCTCGGCCACTCCGGCCGTCAAATCTATTGTTAACAAAGTTATTAGCCACTATACCGAAAATTGTTTATAAAAACAGTGAACAATGATGCGGAAAGACAATGTATTCTTGTGACACACAGTCAGAAAGATCTTGATGTCAGTCAGAAAACGGCCATTTTCTGTTATCGTGAAGGAAAAACGCAAATTGTTATAGACAATTAATTGAATCCATACATACGAGGGTTGCCCAGAAAGTAATGCACCGCATTTTTTTCATCAAGAATTCTTTATTGAAAATAATGAGAAATACATACACGCAAGAATCGTGCACAATGTTTTTACCTGACCTACCCCTCCCTCCCTGTGGTGCTGCGTGTTTCTTTTGAAAAGGACTATGGCCACCTAACGGCCCAAGAATGACCCTCTCTCTTCTGTTCTGCTGGCCTCTGCTCATCAAGCATTCAACAGAATTCGACTATTCATTCAAACAATCCTCCAGAATAAGACATTAGTGTGGAATTTTAATAGATATGGGAATCACTTACGTTAACTTTAACCTTTCTTGTACTATCATTTTTAGCTGGGAATGAATGTTGATTAGACGGATGTATCGATCTGATGGAGTGTGACTGCGTTGCTTACCAGTTTTCACAAAAATGGTCACTTAACACATGTTTCTATGACGGCATAAAACAACAGCGTATGACTGAACCTCTATTGTTCAGGTGAGCCATTTTCAAATATAAGTTCGTGTACCTGCCCTGTGGTGATGAGGAAACAATGAACTGATCCCGACTCCCTATTAATTTTTATTGTTTGTTACAAAAGCACCTAGTCTACTTGCAATTGTTTGGCCTCGTCTGTGATTGATCATTAGTAGCTACCTGCAAGTAACACTGTGTGGTGTTTAGTGATGAGACTCGCTTCAGTTCGTAATCATAAAATTAACGTCAAATTCCCACAGACAACTCAGTCAGAGGTCCCAGGAAGCAGTAATTTTCGATGCCCACCCCTCACCAATTCATGGATTGGTCATATGGCTAGCAATTAGATATGACAACAGTCAAGATTTATTAACTTTTGCACGGTGGGTGAGTGCTCAACAGTATGTGATGAGAAGGGTAAGCCATTTTCTCACAGTCTTCTTAACCAGGGTACCAAACTGCATGTTTCAGGAGGATAATGTAGCACCACATACTTCACAGCAAAAACGCTTTGAGGAACGTATCGATTCTTAAATAGCCTTCCCATTCTGCTAATTTGTTACCCACAAAGCAAGTCTGGGTTATGATGGGACGAAGTTGAGACAGTAACGTTCATGAACAGATACATCGTGTGTTTCAAACATGCCGAGAAATTTCACAATATGACATTTGAAAGCTGTCTGTTTCAACGCCTAAATGAATACAATAGTGTATTCGTGCCCTAGGGAACCAAGTGTCTTATTTGTGTTAATGACAGATCTGTTCTGAATAGTATGAAAGTTTAAACATTCAATGCCCATTATGTGATACGCTTTCCTCAATTTCAATAAACATTGGCCAGGTACTTCATGATGTAATACTTTACATTTCCGGCACTGTACTGTTGATACTCAAAAGTTTTGCAAGGTCTATGTCTCCCATGTACTTGTACTATTCTCTAACTCTCCCCACATTGTCTAATGATAAGGAAGCAACTAAACCATTTATTTCGCATGTTTTGATATTATTCAGAAGGAGCAGAGTACGTGTGAGGCTCGAAAATGACTTCTGCTTCAACCTTATCTCATCAATTACACTGTACTCTACGCTCTTCATACCTACTAAACCACAACACATGTAGCTAGGGAAAAAGCGATGCTAATGCGGTTGCAGGTGACCTTTCCAGTAAGTCTACTGACAACCTTGTCTATTTTACTGGCAAACAGGTGTGTGATGTTTGTAGGCGCTGTCACTGACCAGTCTCCATGGTCTCAGTGAAGCAACGAAAGTGGCTCTTGGTTCAAGTCTTAACATGGGCATATGCATGACTTTTTCAATGTTTCATTATCATCTGTTGTAACGGTCCAGTTACAAAAGCTTTTTAGTTCCTACTAAAACATTATAATGACTTCAAGCAAATGTTAAGGAATAATTTCAAATTGTTGTTACATGGTGGGTGAACGGCAATTAGGAGTATTAATAAAAGCTGGAAAAATTTGTTTCATGTAATATGCATAGATTGTCTGTGACGCCAACCACATTCAGCATTCTGGGGTATGCAGTACCCGGAGAAGAAATATGTATGCCATGAAGGAAAGGAATAGCGGACATAGAAGCACAGAACCCACAACCTGCTATTGCATACAGAAACAAGAAAGTAAAGAAATAATTTAGTTAGTATTTGTATGGGTCCACTTTGAGTTAGTGTGTTTATAGCTGCACGAGGGACGTTGAAGCTAAGCGTGCATAATTTAAATCTCTGTTGCAAAGTTTAACTGTAGGCATTTAATATTATTTGAAGAAAATATTTTATTTTGTTACTAACAGTCCGTCGTTTCTTTTGAAAAGTGAACTGGTTTGGAAATATTCTAATTTGTGTCTAGTAATTTATTGCGTTGTTTAGATTTTTTTATTAATAGCTGCGCCCAGCTTAGACCATTATTCCTTCTTTGTTTTGTCATTTATTAATCTGTTGTGGTTGTCTGCAGCTAGAACGACAGAACTTTATCGAAAACCGTCATGCGCGAGTAATGGAGGCTCTGTTTCGATTTTTACACTGCTAAATAAATTTCTCAAGGAGATTTTAATAATACACCCATTACTGCAGTGGTTCATCCCAGACAAAATGCAATAACGCAAATTATATGACCGTCAGTGCTTAGTATCTAATCCTCAAATTTATGAAAAGTGTGCTGCCAGGACTGAACTTGAATAAAAGTAGAAAATTCTGATTTAGAAAAAGAGATGTTTAATTGGAGAAGGTTCTAGATTAGGAGTTGAAGCTATGAGTATGAGCTACACAAGAGACACAGCATCACCGCTCACCTTTCGCTGTATCTTCTGCAGTACGTGGCAAGTTTGATGAATTACACGATGCTATCCGCCCAGACGGAGTCCAGTGATCGACTACACATACTTCGGTTTGGGCATGCGGCCCACGTCCACTACGTGTTTGGAGCTGGCAGTGATGCGGTTACGCAAGAGTTCTGTGTTTTGTCTCGAGGGGTTTACCACAGTCTGGTGGGCTTTTAATTGACTAGGAAGGGGCATTATACTGCCTCTCCCACGGATCGCTTCGAGCCACCGATAACTAGTAGCAGACAGCAGCGCTGCAACTGAAGGACTACTCTGTAAATAGCGCTCAAGACCATACAGTGTGTTGGCGGCTTTGCACCTGGAAAATTTGGCTTTTGCATCTGCATCTTGTACGTCTCCAACAGACACTTTCACGTTCTTGTCCATAAATCACCCATACAGTGGCTGCACCAATGGGTCATAGGACAACATAATGAGTTGAGTAATATTAATTGAAGTGTAACTGGTAGATATCAAGGAAGATGAGGAAGGACCAAAGGTAAATATACCAAGAGTAGTCAGTATTTTCATAAGAGTTGAAAGTACACGACAGTGATGAATCTGAGGCTGACAAAACATAAATGGAAAATGAGAAGAAGAATTCCAGTAGGAGTGTTAGTAATGATTCATGGGGTGATAAGATATGTCACTGGTTGCACGAAATACTTAAGGTGAAGAGGTCCAACGTGAGGACTAGATATAGAGAACCTGAGTGCTGCTGATTAGAATGTAACCTTCATGAATCAAGAAGTGGTCCTGAAAATTTTAGGAACTACTTAGTATGAAAACATTATTCAGTTTCAGATTGTAGTAGCTGCAGGATTAGTTGTAATGCATTAACAGATAAACAGCGTAAGAATTAAAACAGAAACCTAGAACCTGAAATAAAACGCTAGTCGGTTGAAGTTATTTTTTAAGTTATAGAAGAAATTTTAAGTTAAAAGCCCCTGGTGAGACAGTATAAAAAAGTCAATGTCTAGAAATTCTGTTTAGAAACACAATATATAAGACTAAAGAAGCAGAATCGGTACACAATGACAGAGCAGACCTAATGGAGCATAATGTAGATACGTCAGATAATATTGTATCCCAAATCAAGCGATGGGTAACTGAAGAATTAACTGAGGTAAAGGAACAAGGAATAAAAGGAACTGCTGTAGTTACAGCAGTAATGATGGTAGCCAAAGAATTAACACTTCATAATTGTCTTTAATATAATCCAGGTGACGATTTCAATATGCAGAGGAAGTAACTTTCACACATAGGACAAGAGATATTATGCACATGGTGCCTCTCAGGGTAACTAGTGATGAGACTGGAAATGATATTTATTATTGTTTAAAATTTGTTTGATGATTATGTTTACATGCTGCATCATTAAGTTCCTCGAACAGACTAGTTTACTTATTTATTTACTTTCAAAATAGGATCATGATTTTCAGTCTACTTATTTATTAAATCTAATTTTTTATAGTTGTTTTAATTGAAGGAGCTGCTTGAACTCTTTCCAGTGTTACCGCTAGCAGAGCGCAACAGAGGAAATACTCAAGATCTAAGGCATATTATGAACGTAACCATAAACACAAAGCTAATTTCTTGCAGTCATTTGTAGTGGAACCGAGTGATATCCAAACATGAAATGACAGATTTCTTATTAGGAAGAAATATAAAAAGTAAATGGAAACGCTAAAAATAAAATTATTAAAAGAACATTATTTTCAGACAGTGTTATTGGTTAGCGACGTCCAGAGCAGATAGTGCGTATTTCTACTACTAGCATTTATTATTAAAATACTAATTAATATATTAGTGATTAATAAATTTAGTTCTATACTGCAATGAGAGCAAAATGCATATTTACATTAAGCTGTACCGTGAGAGGAATCACTCGTATCATTCCTAAAGAACAGATGAAAATAAATACAAATATTTTTAAATCATCTTCATGTAATTTGTCATTGTTAGCAACTGAGCTGTATTGATATGCCGAGTGAAGTGTTGTGGAAACAATAATATTTATTATTTGTATTGTATGGAGTAAGATGATTAAAGGGTGAATGTGGAAGTAATCACTTATTTCGCTGAGAAGTAGTTTAGGACTAAGATAAAAGTTTAGAGGAGAATATTATATTTATGATAATTAGAAATATTTTTTAATTCATTACATAGTCCACAGGTGGTGACTGACAACAAAATAATTTCCTGATGGAATATATTGTGACTAAGAGGCGAAGGTGGTATTATGGGCTATCATTTTATTTTCAAAACATAAGTTCCAAAATTGTTATTGAAATTTGCTGAAAACCTCAAAAAATAATCTTTATGATGTTATAAAAAAGCCACACACGTATTTTTTAGTTTAAATCAATACGCAACTTTAATATGAAAACATTTTACATAACTGACATATTGTGAAAAAATGAAAATATCGTGGTAATATGGACTACCCTATAAAAACAAAAAGGAAATGGTTCAAATGGCTCTGAGAACTATGGGACTTAACATCTGAGGTCATCAGTCCCTAGAACTTAGAACTGCTTAAACCTAACTAACCTAAGGACATCTCACACATCCATGCCCGAGGCAGGATTCGAACCTGCGACCATAGCAGTCGTTCGGTTCCGGACCGAAGCACCTAGAATCACTTGGCTACTACGGCCGGCAGAAAAAAGAGAAAATCAATACTATTTCCTGCAAGTTTTTATAGAGCAATTAGAAAATCTTCAGTCCTTTATACTAGCACATATTTATCATATGTTGTTCATTTAGGGTCGGCAGAAATCACAAATATAGTGTTCTGTTTCTCAGCGAGCACACTCGTTGTGTACCCACATCTCACACATCAGGCACTGGATCCATAGCTCTCCTTAAGTGTCTTTGGAATATGACCCTCACAAAAAAGGCAGGTTGTATCCTCATCTCCAGGCTTTTCAAAACTAATACAAGGCTCTGGAACTGATCCCTCAAAGTCTATGGATCTCTCCTCTGAGATCTCGGATGATGATTGTAGATCGACGATCAATTTTCGCTTCACTGATGGCGTTTTGCTTTTTATTCCTTTCTTTCTTTTGTCAACTCCTGGACCACGTTTCACGTTCTGCGTATACTCTTTTATAGCATCACTTTCGATCTTGCTTTTTTTGTCCGCTTATTTTTCCTCCTTTATTTTCCTTCTACTTTCTTATCAGCTTCCTTTTCTTCATACTTTTTTCGAGCTTCTTCGAAACATATTTTGTAGGGTAGTGCTGCAATTACAGCTGTCTTTCCCAGTTTACACCCTTTTTTGTTGTTTTTTTCTTATTTTTTGGAAGAGGTAACATATCCTTGATAATGTTTCGTATTGGAAAGTGGGACGCACTGCTAGGGCCACCTTCTGCTAGGTCTTTGGTACATGGTGTGTGGTGGCTCTGGTCGCTGGCGTGAGCCTTGTGTGGACCAGTAGGGGCTTGGGGTGTGGTGGCGAACCATCTGTGTTATAAGGCTGGTTTCCTTGAGGCAGCAAGGTTGGCTTTATTTTAGAACGCTTCATTCCTTTATGTGTCCAGAGGGTGCAAACATCCAAATCTTCCATGTTTGAGGGCCCAAGGTCGACATCTGTGAAAACACTTCGATTTCAAGCCAAAATCCCACAAACTTCAAACGTATGCACAGTTATCTGACCACTCTGGCACCTTAGGTATGCTTTTCCAAACAGTTTAGCTATCTCATAAGTACTAAGTGGTTTATCATTAGGGAGCATCCACTGCTTAATTGTGACGTGGTTGCTTCTTGCCAGATCCATGGCATTAATATTCTTGGTATGTATGTTACGCCCATCCAAGATAATAACTTGGCTTTCTTCCATAGGCTTCGCGTAGTGCATAAAGTGGTCCAGCCAGTTCTTTTCAGGTTATTGTAGAGTGGTGGTAGAAGGGCCCCTAAACGGGAAGAAATCCTTTTATTAATAATTTTTGGAAAAAAGTTATTTCGTGTACTCAGCCAAGAGTGTGCGAGCCATCACCCATCTTGGAGTTCCGAGGAATGCAGTACCCATAGAAGTCATGTGTGCGCAGTGGAGGCACGGAACAATGGGATAAATTCTAGTGTCCGATACCACCCGTCGGCTTTGACCAATGACGTCATACGTAAGGCAAAGATGCTGCAATGGACAATCTATGAATGGAACGGATTATACTCGTAAACAAACGAATGTAGCATGCGATAAAATAATACGTTTAACGCGACTATTATTTATGCACGAATTTCATTTAATCGAGTTGAAGATGACTGAAATAAATCAGAACATAGAGCAATTACGAGTGCATGTATTATATTATATTTTCCACAAGTACTGAAAAAACGATGTAAATAATGAACCGTCGAATAGTTGGAATGGGTAACTATAAGCGACCTGTGTAGGAGGTCATTTCTAGTTACCGATTCCAATATTACTGTTTGTTCCTCAAAAATCTTATAACACAGCGGAAACGTGCTTAAAAAATGATCTTCTTAGTGAACTACAGAATGCGACAAGACTTTCAAAATATGAAAACCTTTACACACATTAGTGAACACGCAAAGAAATAAAACGCAAAAAAGACCAAACCTAGCAACCGATAATTATACTACACGAAAGTCACACTATCTACAGTAGCTCCAAATAACACTCATCACAGTGACAGTAAAAATAAGACAAGTGTAGCAGAAACATGGAAAAGGAAAACATAAAAGTGGCTAGATAAAAAGAAACTTACCGCATATGAACTGCCAAAGGAGTCAAAGATCGAGACTGACAAGAACGAAATAAGGGCATGCCAAGAAATAATAAGGCTTGAACGTCAAACTTAACGAAAGAGGCAAAATCCAGAATAACTAGTGAAAAAAATAATAAGAACCACAAACTGCCAGGCACGAATGAGGTACCATTCAAATCAGCTCTTCCCAACCACCCGCCCTAAATCGGACGCAAAATTTGAAAATAATAAAAAAAAATGAAACCACGAGTCAATCACATAAACTCTCCGGCAAAGACACAGCAATACCCCTCGGCCCACCATTGTAACCAGAAAATATTAAAAATGACAGAGAAAACTATCTCCAGGGGAACCATTTGTGCACTCGCACAATACAGTAACATAAAATAAAGCGCAACGTAAAATAAGAAAAAAGTTTCAGACCCACCAATACCTAACTAACAACACGAGGCTTGTACATTTTGCTGACTACTTTCATAAATGCAAGAAATAAATAATAACCTTTAGGAATACTGTTCCTCCAACAGTATTCATCTAAATGGCATTACAATACTGAACTCCTTCAGTTTTACCGCCCGACAACAGATTTTACAGCCCTCACCTAATTCACCTCCATAGTATTAGTACATGCCCCGTCTTATAATCTTTAAACTGAATATTGTGATTCACGACCAAATGATGATAACCCCTTTCACTCAACCCCTTGTACGAAGCAAAACCATCCGACATGACTACAGAACCTTCTTCCAAATAATCTATTAAAGATGTCAAGACTTCCTTTGTCCAATTTGGTACAACCCTAAATGCAACATCAATACAATCTCCTCCAGAAACTACTACTCCAAAAACCCAAAGTCCAACAACCTCGTGTCCACTTTCGTACTTTCTCTTTTGAAAATGTGACTCATCTACTTCAACTATAAACCCTCCCCCCTCCCCCCCCCCAATGACCCCCTATACTTTATAAATTCCCCGCAGACTTATAAAAAAAACGAGACCCAGTCGACTACAGTGCCACACGAAACCCCTGCTTAATGCATGACAGATTTGCAAGAATAATCACAGGAAAAACAGTAGGTTAGCATGACAATTACTTCTAATTTCAACCCCGATCTTTCGAACCACGTCCCCTTACGTATGGATATCCACATGTTACCTTTTCTTCACCTCCACTTGTATTCGTCAGAAGTTCGTGATAACGCAACCTTCGTCAAAACCATATGATTTCCACAGACACTACACTTGCAAAATTCAGCAATGACGCGCAATGATTGCAAAAATTTTATAGTTGATTTACTGTCACTCATTTTCTGAAGCAGAATTTTCGCAGTAAAAACAACTGATTCATCCATAACGAATAGCGTGAGAAATCAAGACTTTATAAATCACGACTACTTATAACTCACAATTACTTTCATTAACAAAACATGCCGAAAACAAATAACGAGATGAAAACAAAACAATCTACATCGAATTTTTGGGTCTAGTGCAGCAGGGGATACAACCCGTCGGCTTTGAACAATGACGTCATTCCTTAGTCATAGATCGTAATGTCTTCACTTCGAGGCATAGATAATAAAGCAGTTCTGTGTTCTAATAAGCACTATCATTAAAATAAATGAATGTAAATCTAAAAGCGATCGCTTGATATTGGGTGCATCATTTTACTGATTGCTTAATGAAGTAGGATCAGTTTATTCTATCTCGTGAGATTTTTTTTTTTTAAGAAGCCAAAGAACTCTTATTACGTACTGAAGGGAGCTAGAACACTAAGAAGAATCGCTTCTCGGCTTTTGACAAGATATTGCTTAATAAAGTAGGATCAGTTTATTCTATCTCGTGAGATTTTTTTTTAAAAAGCCAAAAAACACTTATTGGGTACTGAAGGGAGCTGCTTCATAAAGTAGGATCAGTTTATTCTATCTCGTGAGATTTTTTTTAAAGAAGCCAAAAAACTCTAAGAAGAATCGCTTCTCGGCTTTTGACAAGATATTGCTTAATAAAGTAGGATCAGTTTATTCTATCTCGTGAGATTTTTTTTTTAAAGCCAAAAAACATTTATTAGGTACTGAAGGGAGCTGCTTAATAAAGTAGGATCAGTTTATTCTATCTCGTGAGATTTTTTTTTAAAAAAGTCAAAAAACACTTATGCTTTTGACAAGATCAATGTTTATCTCTCTCGCATTCCTTTGTTTCTCAACATTCTCCTCAGCTCTTTCATCTCTGTAATATATGCTCTCTGGCGACTTGTGACGTCATTGTTCAAAGCCGACGGGTTGTATCCCCTGCTGCACTAGTCCCGAATTTTTAATATACGCGCATAACGAGGAAATCCAGAGAAATCATTTAACGTTCATCGACAGCAATCTGCGGCACAAACAAAATAACATCACACATTACGTCATTGGTCAAAGCCGACGGGTGGTATCGAACACTAGAATTGACCCGAACAATGGGATTAGAGGAGAAATCCGCGCAAACTGCCATTGTATTATAATAAAATGATTTAGTAAGCGTTTGTATAGTATCAATTTCCGATTAATGTGTTTGTCGTTGCATCAGGTCAGGGCTACTGTGGTTAGCAGTCATATTTTAAACGACTGCTACAACGTTTAATTTTACGAAGCAAAGTGCCTGTAAATTAATTATTTCAAGAGTACATTCTATTTGGTCCACAGTAGACCTTCGTTTCTTTTATAAAGTAAACTGATTTGAAAATATTCTAATTTTGGTTCCAGTAAATTAGTGTAATCTGCAGCATTTTTAGTAACTCCTGTGTAAAGCTGCAACAGTTATTAGTTCTTTGTATAGTAACTTAAGTCAGTTGACAGTGCGGAGAATGACGAAATGTTGCCGGCCGGTGTGGCCGAGCGGTTCTAGGCGCTTCAGTCTGGAACCGCGCGACCGCTACGGTCGCAGGTTCGAATCCTGCCTCGGGCATGGATGTGTGTGATGTCCTCAGGTTAGTTAGGTTTAAGTAGTTCTAAGTTCTAGGGGACTGATGACCTCAGATGTTAAGTCCCATAGTGCTCAGAGCCATTTGGACGGAATGTTATTGAAAGTACTTGAATGAGATCTGGCAGCCCAGTTGTGATTTTCATACTGTTAAGTTAATTTCTCCAGGGATTTTATATTTTAGGCCCCTTGTAATGGTGGTTCACCCCAGACAGACTAAAACAGCTTACACAATATGAACTTCAGCGCCAAGACTCTACCGTCATCGCTTTCTTTCTTTAGAAATGGAGACCGACAGTGTTTGTTTCTAATACAGAATGGAATCAATAATGGTAGAAATGAGTATTATCTAATGGCCTAAAATATATACATGATTAGTCAAACGTGAGGAAATGTATTTCGGACATTGCGCACACATTTAGCTTTAAACTCCAAATGGTTTTCACTACTTTCCTTTGTCAATAAATTGCAATGCAAGTGAACTTTGCAAGATCTAGAAACGCCAAGGGCAGTTTTTTGAGTAGATCCTGAAAAAGCAAGGAGGAAAGAGCAGTAGAACTGTAGAATTTGTGCAGACTGAAATAGACTAAGCTGGGCTCTCTTTCCGCTCACTGCTCAAATTTTATGGTACACAGGATCATTGTAGGCAACGTGTGGTTCACAAGTTCTTGCACAAATCAGGGATATTTCGTTTGTCGTATTATGCATCAGTGGAAAATAAGCTCTCTACATTTTTAGGGTCTTTGATCGGTTTTTAAGCCGTTAATGTTTCTGAAACCTGCTGGCAGATTAAAACTGTGTGCCGGACCGCGACTTGAACTCGGGACCTTTACCTTTCGCGGGCAGCTGATCTAACAACTGAGCTACCCAAGCTCGACTCACGCCCCGACCTCACAGCTTTACTTCTGCCAGTATCTCGTCTCGGTCCAGGAAATTTCACATCAGCGCACACTCCACTGCAGAGTGAAAATCTCATTCTGGTTAATGTTTCTGTTTATTTCGTAAAATTAAGTCCAGGAGAAAAAATAATATTACAAGGTGCTTGGAATATTACTTCCTTTACGTCTCACCTTAGATTGTTGTTGTTGTTGTGGTCTTCAGTCCTCAGACTCGTTTGATGCAGCTCTCCATGCTAATCTATCCTGTGCAAGCTCCTTCATCTCCCAGTACCTACTGCAACCTACATCCTTCTGATCCTATTAAGTGTGTTCATCTCTTGGTCTCCCTCTACGATTTTTACCCTCCATGCTGCCCTCCAATACTAAATTGGTGATCCCTAGATGACTCACAACATGTCCTACAAATCGATCCCTTCTTCTAGTCAACTTGTGCCACAAACTTCTCTTCTCCCCTATCCTATTCAATTCCTCCTCATTAGTTATATGATCTACCCATCTAATCTTAAGCATTCTTCTGTAGCACCACATTTCGAAAGCTTCTATTCTCTTCTTGTCCAAACTGGTTACCGTCCATGTTTCACATCCATACATGGCTACGCACCATACAAATACTTTCAGAAACGACTTCCTGACACTTAAATCTATAGTCGACGTTAACAAATTTCTCTTCTTCTGAAACGCTTTCCTTTCCATTGGCTTTCTACACTTTATATCCTCCATACTTCGACCATCATCACTTATTTTTCTCCCCAAATAGTAAAATTCCTTTACTACTTTAAATGTCTCATTTCCTAATCTAATTCCCTCAGCATCACCCGACTTAATTCGAATACATTCCATTATCCTCGTTTTGCTTTTGTTGATGTTCATCTTATACCCTCCTTTCAAGACACTGTCCATTCCGTTCAGCTGCTCTTCCAAGTCCTTTCCTGTCTCTGACAGAATTACAATGTCATCCGCGAACCTCAAAGTTTTTATTTCTTCTCCATGGATTTTAATACATACTCCGAATTTTTCTTTTGTTTTCTTCACTGCTTGCTCAATATACAGATTGAATAACATCGGGGAGAGGCTACAACCTTGTCTCACTCCCTTCCCAACCACTGCTTCTGTTTCATGCCCCTCGACTCTTATAACTGCCATCTGGTTTCTGTACAAGTTGTAAATAGCTTTTCGCTCCCTTTATTTTACCCCTGCCACCTTCAGAATTTGAAAGAGAGTATTCCAGTCAACATTGTCAAAAGCTTTCTATAAGTCTACAAATGCTAGAAATGTAGATTTGCCTTTCCTTAATCTAGCTTCAAAGATAAGTCGTAGGGTCAGTATTGCCTCATGTGTTCCAATATTTCTACGGAATCCAAACCGATCTTCCCTGAGGTCGGCTTCTACCAGTTTTTCCATTCGTCTGTAGAGAATACGCGTTAGTATTTTGCATCCGTGACTTATTAAACTGATAGTTCGGTAATTTTCACATCTGTCAACACCTGTTTTCTTTGGGATTGGAATTTTTGTATTCTTCTTGAAGTCTGAGGGTATTTTGCCTGTCTCATACATCTTGCTCACCAGATGGTAGAGTTTTGTCAGGACTGGCTCTCCCAAGGCCGTCAGTAGCTCTAATGGAATGTTGTCTACTCCTGGAGCCTTGTTTCGACTCAGGTCTTTCAGTGCTCTGTGAAACTCCTCACGCAGTATTGTATCTCCCATTTCATCTTCATCTACATCCTCTCCCATTTCCATAACATTGTCCTCAAGTACATTGCACTTGTGTAGACCGTCTATATACTCCCTCCACCTTTCTGCTTTCCCTTCTTTGCTTAGAACTGGGTTTCCATCTGAGCTCTTGATATTCATGCAAGTGGTTCTCTTTTCTCCAAAGGTCTCTTTAATTTTCTTATAGGCAGTATCTATCTTATCCCTTGTGAGATAAGCCTCTACATCCTTACATTTGTCCTCTAGCCATCCCTGCTTAGCCATTTTGCACTTCCAGTCGATATCATTTTTGAGACGTTTGTATTCCTTTTTGCCTCCTTCATTTACTGCATTTTTATATTTTCTCCTTTCAGGAATTAAATTCAATATTTCTTCTGTTACCCAAGGATTTCTACTAGCCCTCGTCTTTTTACCTACTAGGTCCTCTGCTGCCTTCACTACTTCATCTCTCAAAGCTACCCATTCTTCTTCTACTGTATTTCTCTCCCCCATTTCTGTCAATTGTTCCCTTATGCTCTCCTGAAACTCCGTACAACCTCTGGTTTAGTCAGTTTATCCAGGTCCCATCTCCTTAAATTCCCACATTTTTGCAGTTTCTTAATTTTTCATCTACATTTCATAACCAATAGATTGTGATCAGAGTCCACATCTTTCATTGCGACTGATGCTTCAGGTACAGCTGGTTTCAACTAGTGTTTTGGAACTATCACTTCAGTACATTCTTTAAACCAATTCACACTGAAGAAAAGGTTGAAATCGATGATCTTCACTTAAGAGCAGAACAATTACCTTTAGCAGTAGAAGTAACAAAATGGCTCTGAGCACTACGGGATTTAACTGCTGAGGTCATCAGTCCCCTAGAACTTAGAACTACTTAAACCTAACTAACCTAAGGACAGCACACACAACCATGCCCGAGGCAGGATTCGAACCTGCGACCCTAGCGGTCGCGCGGTTCCAGACTGGAGAGCCTAGAACCCCTCGGCCACATCGGCCGGCGAAGAAATAACGGTAAGACACGTAAAAATGGTGCGCACGAAAATGACATCAAGAACTAGTAAACTGAAAGAGAGCCTCAGAGTTGATCACTTGAATAGTGAGGAGAGAAAAGTTATTTTAGAATTGTGTCTAGTTTACAATGATGTATTTCATCTGCCGGGAGAGAACCTATCCTACGCAGGCGTTGTCAAAGACAAAATTTCGTTGAGGACAAAGGAAAGGCAATTAATTTAAAATCATATAGAAAATCACAGGCACAAAAGGAGATTTTATAAGTTGAAATAGAAACAATGTTGCGAGATGATATTGTGGAACCTTTTAACAGTGCATGGAACCCTTCCTTTTGATACCAAAAAAGATGGACGCCAGTGGAAAGCAAAAGTGTACTGGATTGTAGGCGGCTAAATGAAATAACAGTAAATAATGAATATTCCTTGCCTAGAATAGATTAGATATTAGATGGATTAGTCAAAGCGAAATATTTCTCGACTCTTTATCTAGCTAAGGGTTATTATCAGGTCTTATTAGAGACATATATCCTCTGCATACCGAGTTCCTTGGTCTGAAACCTTTTCAACTTGCAGCTATAACTCCAGAGAACTACTCTATTTCTGGAAAGTTAACACAAAATTCCCTCATTCCTGATCCGCTGGCAGGAATTCACAGAGGCAACAAATATCTACAGGAGGCGTCATTTTGGTCTCGGCCTCCAAACGGTCTTATGGCTTTGGCGAGCTATATGCTGGCTAAAGGTCTCGTTTGCCAAGAAACTGCCGTTTACCCTTAACTATTTATACTTTTCTGCAGTCAGCTCACAATGCACAGTAATCGGCGCTCGAAAATACATCAGAACAAGAGTGAGAAACTTAGATAACATTATTGACTTCTTTTTAACCGAGAGACTTTAACAAGAACTCTGTATTCACTACTGAAGCGAGAGAAGCAATATTCGCACTTTGGAAACGATTATCGGTCAAGAGAACCATTGTTAAAGTCGAAGAATGCGAAAGCACTTACGAAATAACTTTACAATGGCTTAAAGACAGAACAATCGGAAATACTCGGGTAGCAATGGTATCTTCGTCATGGCATAACAAGGAAATTTGTTCTCGTTGTCACTGATTCTGCTGAACCTCCTTCGATCTTGTACAGAGCTTTTCACCTCCTACAGCCAAGATAATCTGTGGTACATGTTCTAAACTATCTTTGATCTCACAGTTTCTTCCGCTCCATTGGCACTTATAGGAACTGGCTATCATACTTTGACTTGTGAAGTGCCCTGACAGCGAGTTCATTCCCTATTAAATTGATCCAGACTGTTTGAAGATCTCAGTAAAGAACAATATTTCGGTCCCGGCGGAGGTTCCAGTCCTCCCTCGGGCATAGGTGTGTGTGTTTGTCGTTAGGATAATTTAGATTAAGTAGTGTGTAAGCTTAGGGACTGATGACCTTAGCAGTTAAGTCCCATAGATTTCACACACATTTGAACATTTTTAACAATATTTCAATCACTTTTAACTTCATTTTCTTATTCTCCTAGTTTAAGTCATCCTATGTTTCATATCCTTACATTTTCATGTTCGAAAAGTACAATTTTGGAAAATAAATTCCTCTGTGCCATATGAATAACTGATAACAGCAGAAGTCTTTTGTTGAAGGATGTTCCCTGTTTTGCGCCAAACTGCTCTTCATTCTATTCAATACGCCATCCATACTGCAGATAACAGATTCCTTCACTTCATTTACCACGCCCGTTTCGAGTTTTATGTCAGGCTAATAGCGATTCTCCTTCACAGTCTTCATGTCGCAATCGTCACGTTTTCTCTGTTCTTAAGAACAGATTAAGGGTTTCCTTATATTATGGTGGAACATCATTCAGACTTTCCGCTTTGCTGTGTACTCTTCTTTAACTTATACCCTTTCGCTCCCTTCATTGTTTCTTTAACATAAAAATTAAACAACCGTAGACATAACGAAATAAATCTCAGGTGAACCGCCCGGTATGAGTGTGCATAGGACACAATACTTCGGCAATCGACCACGTTGCCATCATCAGGTGCGCTGATGTACTGACCGGCGGTGGGCCGGCGCCAGGTATATATAGGACAATCTCCCTCCTCCCTCAGGCGCTTCCTATGAGTCGGTGCGGTCCGCGCCCCGCGCGCAGTCCAGGTACAGCGTCCGTTCTCCCGCGTCCTAGGTCTTCTCGCTCAGGAGGGTCTCCGGCACCGCTCTCGTTATTCTTCCCTCCTCCCCCGAAGTCGGTACATTCTAGGAAATATCCTTTTTCTTCTTAAACTGGGTGATCGCGGGTTCCTAAGCCTTGCTAAGGATGTAACTGCTGTAACGATTTAGTTGTGGCTCCCTCACTCTAATCTCTATGGCTTATTTGATGATACAGTCCCAGTATTTGGAAGTCTGTTTCAGGACTTTGGTTTGGTCATAATCCATGCTGTGGAGTTCCGACAGGCAATGCTCAGTGATTGCCGACTTACTGGGCTGTTGCAGTCTAGTGTGCCGTTGATATTCTCGGCATCGGTCTTCAATGGTACGAATGGTCTGACCTATGTATACCTTCCCGCACTGGCAAGGTATCTGATTTACGTAGACCAAGGTTGTGCTTGACACTACAAAGAAGGCTCTTGGTTTTTCGCGAAGGACGGAAGATGGTTTTTCCTTGGTGTTTACGTAAAATGCGTCCAATTTTCCCAAATAAGGCCCCACAAAACGGAATAATAGCTAAGGCCGCCTCCTCCTGAGGTACATCCTCAGTTTCCGCAGGTGCTGCAGGTGCCGGATGTAGAGCCTTCCGAATTTGATCTTCCTTGTAACCGTTCCTCCGAAACACGGTCGTCAGATGGTCCAACTCTTGTTGGAGACTGTCCCTGTCCGAGATGTTGTGAGCTCTGTGTACAAGAGTTTTGAGAACGCCATTCTTATGTGCCGGGTGGTGGCAGCTATCCTCATGTAGCTACAAATCGGTGTGCGTCTTCTTCCTATACACGCTGTGGCCCAAAGTGCCGTCAGCTCATCTTCTAATCAAAACCTCTAGGAAAGGGAGCATCCCACCCGTTTCGATCCCCATGGTGAACTTAATATTCACGTGTCTGGAGTTGAGATGTGTGAGGAAGTCTCCCAGTTTATATCTTCCATGTGGCCAGATAACGAAGGTATCATCCACATATCTAAAGAAACAGATGGGTTTTAGATGTGCTGAGTCAAGAGCTTCCTCCTCTAAATGTTCTATGTACGCCGGCCGCGGTGGTCTAGCGGTTCTAGGCGCTCAGTCCGGAACCGCGCGACCGCTACGGTCGCAGGTTCGAATCCTGCCTCGGGCATGGATGTGTGTGATGTCCTTAGGTTAGTTAGGTTTAAGTAGTTCTAAGTTCTAGGGGACTGATGACCACAGATGTTAAGTCCCATAGTGCTCAGAGCCATTTTTGTTCTATACACATATTTGCGACAACGGGTCAGAGTGGACTCCCCATGGCTACTCCTTCTGTCTGCCCGTAGTATTCACCGTCAAATAAGAAGTAAGTTGATGTCAGAACATGTGTGAAAAGGTTGGTGGTCTCTTCGTCAAATTTCTGGCTGATGAGTTCCAAGGATTCTTGTAACGGAACTTTAGTGAATAGAGATACGACATCGAAGCTCACCAGTATGTCAGATTCCTTAAGCGTAAGGTTGTTGACGCGTCCCAAGAAATCCACGGAGTTAAGCATATGTTGTTTTGTTGTGGTCTTCAGTTCTGAGACTGGTTTGATGCAACTCTCCATGCTACACTATCCTGTGCAAGCTTCTTCATCTCCCAGTAACTGTTGCAACCCACATCCTTCTGAATCTGCTTAGTGTATTCATCTCTTGGTCTCCCTCTACGATTTTTACCCTCCACGATGATCCCTTGATGCCTCAGAACACGTCCTACCAACCGGTCCCTTCTTCTTGTCAAGTTGTGCCACAAACTCCTCTTGTCTCCAGTCCTATTCAATACCCCCTCATTATTTATGTGCTCTACCCATCTAATCTTCAGAATTCTTCTGTAGCACCACATTTCCAAAGCTACTATTCTCTTCTTGTCCAAACTATTTATCGTTCATGTTTCACTTCCATACATGGCTACACTCCATACAAATATTTTCAGAAACAACTTCCTGACAGTTAAATCTATAGTCGACGTTTACAAATTTCTCTTCTTCAGAAACGCTTTCCTTGCCATTGCCTTTCTACACTTCATATCCTCCATACTTCGACCATCATCACTTATTTTGCTCCTCCAGTAGCAAAACTCCTTTACTACTTTAAGTGTCTCATTTCCTAATCTAATTCCCTCAGCATCACCCGATTTAATTCGACTACATTCCATTATCCTCGTTTTGCTTTTGTTGATGTTCATCTTATATCGTCCTTTCAAGACACTGACCATTCCGTTCAACTGCTTTTCCAAGTCCTTTGCTGTCTCTGACAGAATTACAATATCATCGGCGAACCTCATAGTTTTTATTTCTTCTCCATGGATATTAATACCTACTCCGAATTTTTCTTTTGTTTGCTTTACTGTTTGCTCAATATATATATTGAATAACATTGGGGATAGGCTACAATCCTGTCTCACACCCTTCCCAACCACTGCTTTCCTTTCATGCCCCTCGACTCTTATAACTGCCATCTGGTTTCTGTACAAATTGTAAATAGCCTTTCGCACCATGTACACTCCTGGAAATGGAAAAAAGAACACATTGACACCGGTGTGTCAGACCCACCATACTTGCTCCGGACACTGCGAGAGGGCTGTACAAGCAATGATCACACGCACGGCACAGCGGACACACCAGGAACCGCGGTGTTGGCCGTCGAATGGCGCTAGCTGCGCAGCATTTGTGCACCGCCGCCGTCAGTGTCAGCCAGTTTGCCGTGGCATACGGAGCTCCATCGCAGTCTTTAACACTGGTAGCATGCCGCGACAGCGTGGACGTGAACCGTATGTGCAGTTGACGGACTTTGGGCGAGGGCGTATAGTGGGCATGCGGGAGGCCGGGTGGACGTACCGCCGAATTGCTCAACACGTGGGGCGTGAGGTCTCCACTGTACATCGATGTTGTCGCCAGTGATCGGCGGAAGGTGCACGTGCCCGTCGACCTGGGACCGGACCGCAGCGACGCACGGATGCACGCCAAGACCGTAGGATCCTACGCAGTGCCGTAGGGGACCGCACCGCCACTTCCCAGCAAATTAGGGACACTGTTGCTCCTGGGGTATCGGCGAGGACCATTCGCAACCGTCTCCATGAAGCTGGGCTACGGTCCCGCACACCGTTAGGCCGTCTTCCGCTCACGCCCCAACATCGTGCAGCCCGCCTCCAGTGGCGTCGCGACAGGCGTGAATGGAGGGACGAATGGAGACGTGTCGTCTTCAGCGATGAGAGTCTCTTCTGCATTGGTGCCAATGATGGTCGTATGCGTGTTTGGCGCCGTGCAGGTGAGCGCCACAATCAGGACTGCATACGACCGAGGCACACAGGGCCAACACCCGGCATGATGGTGTGGGGAGCGATCTCCTACACTGGCCGTACACCACTGGTGATCGTCGAGGGGACACTGAATAGTGCACGGTACATCCAAACCGTCATCGAACCCATCGTTCTACCATTCCTAGACCGGCAAGGGAACTTGCTGTTCCAACAGGACAATGCACGTCCGCATGTATCCCGTGCCACCCAACGTGCTCTAGAAGGTGTAAGTCAACTACCCTGGCCAGCAAGATCTCCAGATCTGTCCCCCATTGAGCATGTTTGGGACTGGATGAAGCGTCGTCTCACGCGGTCTGCACGTCCAGCACGAACGCTGGTCCAACTGAGGCGCCAGGTGGAAATGGCATGGCAAGCCGTTCCACAGGACTACATCCAGCATCTCTACGATCGTCTCCATGGGAGAATAGCAGCCTGCATTGCTGCGAAAGGTGGATATACACTGTACTAGTGCCGACATTGTGCATGCTCTGTTGCCTGTGTCTATGTGCCTGTGGTTCTGTCAGTGTGATCATGTGATGTATCTGACCCCAGGAATGTGTCAATAAAGTTTCCCCTTCCTGGGACAATGAATTCACGGTGTTCTTATTTCAATTTCCAGGAGTGTATTTTACCCCTGCCACCTTTAAAATGTGAAAGAGAGTATTCCAGTCAACATTGTCAAAAGCTTTCTCTGAGTCTACAAATGCTAGTATTTTGGTTAGAGTTCTGCAGGTTTAGCGATGAACTTCTTCAGCAGCTTCAGGTGGAAGTGGAGCTGCTGTTTGTTCCACTGTGCTAATGATGTCAGCAATGGGTAAATCTTTAGAAGTCGGAGCGAAATTCAATCCTCTCTTAAGAACCGAAATAGCGTCATCATTCAGTTCCTTGTTAGTGAGATTGATGATGGTCTTCCCACTGCCATCAGAAGGTTGTTTCTGCGATATACGTTCAAACTTGGATGCCTGTCGTACGGCAGACTTCCTCTGGGTTGAATCCGCTGTGGCCCATGTGACACCATCAACCCAATCCCACGTCCAGGGGTTGAACCGGTTGGCCAGTGGTAGATGTAACTGTAAGAGTTCTTTGTTGGTAGTGTGCAAGCGCCACCGCGTGAAACGAACTCTCTCTCGTACCAAAGCTAGACTGACACGTTTCTTGATTCTTCTGGCCGCCGCTGAGTCGATGTTATGCTTGACCTTAGCAAAATCGTGTTAGCGGTTGGATCCTTAGCAAGGCTTGGGAACCCGCGATCACCCAGATTAAGAAGAAAAAGGATATTTCCCAGAGCGTACCGACTTCGGGGGAGGAGGGCAGAATAACGAGAGGGGTGCCGGCGGACCCTCCTGAGCGAGACCTAGGACGCTGTACCTGGACTGCGCGCGGGGCGCGGACCGCACCGACTCATAGGAAGCGCCTGAGGGGGGAGGGAGATTGTCATATATATACCTGGCACCGGCCCACCGCCGGTCAGTACATCAGCGCACCTGATGATGGCAACGTGGTCTATTGCCGAAATATTGTGTCCTATGCACACTCATACCAGGCCGTCCACCCGAGGGTTATTTCGTCATAAAATACGCCTGGAGAAATTAAAGAATCACAGCCGTAGACAATGTTGAAATCACGTAGTACGACTTATTTTATACTCACCTGTATTATAGGATTGCCACTTTATAAATTCCACATTTCATGTATATCAGAACACAAGACATAAATAATAGGTAATACTTGTTCATTCAAATAGGGATCAAACATTACAACACAGCAATCAAGCCATAATACTGTATGCTAGTGGGACACTAAAACGTCACGCGAAAAGCGACATGGAAAGCACACTGGATGAAAACGCAAAATCATGAGAGAAATTATCGATCCAAAGCTGACAGAAGAGGAATACAGATTAAACTCTACGGAAACTACAGCAAAAATATATCAAACCTATCAACATGTCAGAAAAAGATTAAAGTTCTATGGGAACATCATCAGGCCACACCAGAAAGACTAACGAACAGAATTCTCACATACATACTAGGGGTCAAGTGAAAGCACAAATCGATACCACAGAGGTTCTAGACAGAATATTACACGGAGACAAGATATACAAGTGGAATGTTAGAGAATGGTGTCCCAAAGAAGCGAGGGACAAAGTCGACTGAGAATAGAAAGAAACTCCATGCAGAAAAATGAGAGAATCGTGGGAAATCACAAATAATGCTCAAATGAGGCAGAATACTTGGCGCGATCCTACAGGATCTCGTCGCAAATAATATATACCACCTCTAGGGTCTTCACTGGGTCCTCAGATACCATGATAGCATCATGGAGTGATTTTATATTTCCGGCCGGCCAGAGTGGCCGTGCGGTTCTAGGCGCTACAGTCTGGAACCGAGCGACCGCTACGGCCGCAGGTTTGAATCCTGCCTCGGGCATGGATGTGTGTGATGTCCTTAGGTTAGTTAGGTTTAATTAGTTCTAAGTTCTAGGCGACTGATGACCTCAGAAGTTAAGTCGCATAGTGCTCAGAGCCATTTGAACCATTTTTATATTTCCTTCCATTTGCAAACAATAAGGTCAGAATTGTTACAGTGCGAAACGATCGTCATCGAGTAGCATGAAGTGAGTTTCTGGAGGATCTGAGTTCATATTTCCGCTCGATTATTTTGGTTTATGATTTTCTATGCCCTTAAGCGAAATCCAGTGATTGTTGTTTCAACGGGGAAAAGGAGACTCCGCCTTCCCTCCCTTCCTCCCCCCCACCCGAAGCTACCAATATTGACCCAGACATAAGACATCTACTTTGTTCTCATAACATGATTCAAAATATAGTTTCGTTCTGTTTTATTTCTCTGTTACAATTAGCCTCTTTGAATAGGTCTTTTTTAAAATGTGTAAATCAACAAAACCTGCTTAGTGGGAAGTAAAAAAAAAGAAATTTTTTATAAGAGAAATACCAGAAAACAAGAAAGTTTACCTGTATGAATTAACAGTATAGTTTCCCCTTGATTGGTGAATACATTAATTGTTACTGGTATATAAATACAGACAATGTTACGGACAATTAAAATATGAAACTTGCGCAAAAAAAAAATTGTCTTTTAGGAAGAAAAAAATTGTTGATATTAGGCCACATTACTTACATGAATCTTACAAAAACGATTTCAAGCCACAGAAAATGAACATAATACTTTGAACTCTAAAAAGAAACTTTTAGAAATATTAGAAAAGGGGCATGAAAATTAAATATTTTCACTGGTGATCCTCAGAGATCATCATGTGCTGTACTACTCTCAGTAGTCAAACTCCCAAGTTCCGAGTAGAATTGTAAATGCTCACTTGGAATGTAGTGCTCTTTTCAAAGTCTTGAATTCTTTTTATTTTAATTGGCACCCTTCCTGCTGGGTAGGCGGGATTTGTTGGTGCTGAAACCACTCGCTGATGTGCAATGAATAACGTATGACTCATTAACCCGTTGACACTCGCCGAAACTCTGGTGAACCCAAGTCTGACACTTGAATACACAAAGTGAAACAAACTGCTGAGTGCAAAATTATGTCTCTTTCTTTTCCTTCAGAAACTGTTGTCTTCTTATAACTTTTTGCTCACAAGCCTAAAAAGTCCAAAATGTCATATATGTCACCTTCCGGAAATATAAATGTTTCAGATTTTGCACTACTTTGTAGAATGTGCTGTTATTTGACGAAAAGTGAATATCCAGTTATTCTATGGAAGGTTCATTGAAAAGGTACCAAAGTGTCGATCGCTCGGTACTCTCACTGGGAAAAACTGTGGAATAAGTTTTAAACGTCCAGAATTTGACAGAACAGTTGAAACTGTGTGATATTTTCGGGGATAGACTTCAGATAATAAAATAAAAAGGAACAAATTTCATTGGCACCCCCTCCAACTGATTCATTTAATGTAAACATACAAAGTGGTTGACCCATTTTCTACGACCTGAATGCAAAAAAACATTGAGCGAGATCTGACTGAGATAAAATAGATCCTGTACCGACACTTTTGGCAGGCTAATATTTTGCATATAATCAATAATATCATACGTCCCTCCTTTGGCTTCACCTGATTTTTCGTAGGTGAGAGCAGAGTAAAGTTTTATACTTCACCGGTGGTGCATTATAAGTTCTGCAGCAGCTGGGCGTTTTCCTTTATCATTGAGATGTGGTGGTCTAAGCCTCAGTTTCAAATCTCCTCACGTACATCAGGTACTGAGGCCACCCAAATAAACAGTTAAAATTGTCCCTGAAATAATTCCAGTAGGGATAGTAACTTATTTTGGTATCAGGATGCTTCTCTATGGACAACATCCACGTCGTTTTGACACATAAATCTGCACTAAAGTTAAACACAATTATAGAAAAGTAGTGTGATTTCTGCAATGGAGGGACTGAATATGCTCCCTTTCTTGATCGCTGACAGATGGCGGAAGACTATGATTGACCTCCTGTACCCCTCTTGTCTTCTCGTGTTTTGCCAGCAGGCTTCAGCTGCCTTATTCTTTGAATACGCTTTTCACTGATGTCAAACGCTCTAAGGAAAGCTTTCATACATACCTCTTTTCGAGATGTGCCTACTAAAACGTGGTAAATGTAGCGAGAAGAACGGACTACTATAGATTCTTCATTTCTATGTATCACACAACAATTGTGAAGATGTCTATGTAGATGTCTTCTACAAGTTGTTCTAAGCATTTTTCCAGCACGTGGGTAAATACAGAGGAATACGTTTGGGAAAATATGCAAGCAAGTATGTATGAAACGACACTGTTCATGACGCTAACGTTCTGTGTACGTTAATTTGACACGATAACATGTGTCAGTTGAAATGTACATCTCAACAGACGATGCATATACAAATTATCAGCTTACCGGCATAATAACCCGGGTCGTTCAGACTGAACTGGATTCCCACTGTGACTTACGTAGGCTTCGCCTTTCAGTCGAGATACTTTTATTTTCGCGTTCTTGTGACAAAGTGAATTTCACTCTATCTTTACATTTTGAGTCTCATCTTTGGCATTACTTTAAATACATTCATCATCAGACATTTTGCTCCTAGTAGACACACCTCAAACGCGGAAGACACGAGGCACGCGGCAGCCAGCACTTCAACTGTTTACGCTCACCGGACCACTTCCAACTTCTCAGTTTTAAAAGGGAGCATGTTAGTGACTTGTTCCAATTTAAAACACAATGTGATTTTCCATCCATGTTACAAGGCAACCGAACGTGTTACAGAAACCCTTTCAAACAAAAGTGATAGATGTACCCTCATAATACACGAACCACTATAAAACTCGATGTAGCCAAAGTAGTGACTTACGCTCTTTTAAAAAAAGACCGTTTCATCTGTGTGTCTCAGGTCTTGTAAAATGAAAGTCACGGTCTTCGGACTCGAATTGTGGTGCAAGGACGTACGGAAACGCTGTATAAATACACAAGGACTGTTGCGCACGCGTTCTTAAATAAACCGGCTTTGTTTCTAGTTAGCTATATTCAGCTTCTTCCTTGTTCTGTTCCACTCAGCTTTCTCTTTAAGCGAAAAGGAAAGTTAAAAGTAACGGTAGAAACTAATATCCCACCTACAATGTAGGAATTTGAAACGCAGCACTAACTCAACCAGAGGGAAATCGAGAAGGAATCCATAGTTATCCCCATAATGGAACCATAAGAGTTCAAGCAATAAATAATGTTTAACATTTTTGGCCGCTAACCTTGTCTTGTTTAACTGACCCTAACATAATGTGAGATATGTCATTAAAGACTGTGACTGAAACATTTTGAATAATATCAGGGCCACTGTTAACTATTGGCTATTAGTGAATGTGGTTCGATTTTTAAAACGGGATATTATAAAGGGGAAGCAAAGCTACCAGCATTATTTACGAGTTACAAAGACTGTCTAAAAACTTAATCGATGTCAGTGAAGTGTAGTATGATTAAGTCAGTGTTTCATTGTCATTTACCTCCTTTTATAATTTTACTAGCGAACCAGACAACTCAACCCAATTGTTAAATCTGTAAGGGAATTTGATATATGTTATAATCTTCGGAATCCGTGCGAATTGTGTCAGAATGAATATTCTGGTCCCTCGCTGCGACTTTGCCACTTTTAAGGTACAGAACTCGAAATTACAATAATACTCCATTATATCCTATTTTAGTTTCTATTTTTGTTAAGGAGAGACAGTCTCTGACAGTTAGGTATTTAAAACATAACTTCATCTGTACAAATCGATTGTATCTGATATCGGATCACGAGTTATCCCGAAATGTGTTTTACTAAGTGACTTATTCAGCATTTGTGGAATACTGTTTTAATTATATAACGTAGTCGCATGGTTCCTGTACGATTTGTTGTCACAGCTCCAGTTTCCAGTAACAGTCTCACTCAGTCTGCTTTCTCTTCTATCATGGTTCCCTCTCCATAACCATAGCTCGGTCCGCTTCCTGCTTACTAGAAATCTCATTTTTCCTACCACCCACACTCTCGCATACTAGTCCACAAAATCTATTGTTACCTCACTCTTGCAGGCTTATTTATCCTTCTACTCTTAACGTATTTTCTCCTGGCGCCGGTCCTGCAGCTTTTAGCGCATCGCAGTGTAGAGCTTCATTCTCATTATAGAGACCACATTAAATTTTTCTCTAAGAAAACTTGAAATACTTTTTAACACCGTCAATGTACAGCAATCTGCTTTTTATGATTAAAAACCACGTGCCTTACCATTTGAAATTTTTAAAAGCATTTATTCATTTCTAAAATGTCTGTGGTTGACGAATAGCAAATGTGCTGCTGCCCCCCGTTAAGACGGGAGAGAACAACAGTTACTCGAAGTACAGCATCATTAGCTTCCTTTCTCTATTTCGTCGTTGTGTACTTGGTTTTACAACGTTTACGAAAACTTGCAGTCGTTTACACACATCTATGTGTGAAAGCAGTAAAAACGTCTATTTTACTACATATGAGTCAATTAATTGATAACTGAATAACTTTCTACATGCTAGAAACGTGTTTGCTGCGTCAATGCTTAGTGTCAGAGCTAGAACATTATTTTTCATAGTGATTGATTTGTGAAGATGAATAATTAATTCATACGTAGTTTTTGAAGTCAACAAGATATACCGATCACCCTTCGCTGTTTCCGGTGAAGCTGCATTATTTCGAACAATAACTACTACAACTGCTCCGACTGCATTCTACACTCTGCGAGACATATGTACAGGGGGAAATGTATTGGTCACCTCTTCTAAGAACGTCTGCCTCTGCATTTTAACAGGGAACTCTACCGCAATGCACTACACCTGTCTTGCAGAGTCTGCCGCTGGTGTTGGACAAGCTGTGATATCAGCCATTGCTCAGGGTTGTCCTAGTAAATGGTTGCTGAAGCACTGAAGTAAAATGGACTCAACAAAATATTTTTTGTGACATCGCACAGAATACACTAATGTTCGATCAGTAACGCGGCTGTCCCGAACCCCATTTCGGAAAGTTGTGCCGGTTCCCCATATTGGAACACTGTGCCGGTTATCATTGTCACATATGGAGAAGGTTGCCTCATAGCTGAAAATGAGACATGCAGAAAATATTTCGAGTTTTATGCTATCAGCATTTCCGTAGCATAAGGCACACGTTTGACGAAGTATTCCCGTTTCAGTTCCTTAAGATATGAATTATGTACTGTCCGAGTTTCATCTTCGTTTTGAGAACAGGCCAAAACGTTATTTGTAGCATCTATAGCTTCCCACTGGTTTCGTAATGTGATTTCCGTGGACGACGTTAAAAAGAAAAACGAATTCTTTAGCGTTTGGGTGTTGTTACACATGGCCGACCGATACCTTGCTCATTGCACACATATTCTGTTTCTTCAAATTGCTGATTCCCTCTGCGAATGTTGTTGGATTTTAAAGGCGATTATGTGTACCACTAATAAAGTCTTCTTCGCACTGTCATAACAGAACAACAGTGTTATTAAATTCCTAAAAGTAGAATTCCTCGTCTACGAGAACCACCAGTTTCGCTTCTGGCATGAAACATTTCACTCAAGCATCACCGCATCATCTGATTCACTGCGCTTCTACAGTGATCGGCATTTTGAACTTCCTTTTATAATCGCTGTAATTCTTAGGGTTTGTCACTTTGTATGAAATAGCTGCAACCGTTTGCGGACCGCTATATTTATTTTCAGTATTCCTGTTTATACTGTGAACAGAAATGGTTCAACATCTATGTACACGCCCGAAGTTACTTTTACGTCTTCAGACTTCCTCCTTTAAGAGTGACTTGATGTATTCGGTTTGATAGGAACTCTTCATTTCAGCTACAGGGCAGTTCTGATACTCTATAACGCTCTAATTTTGTTCACTAGAGTCAGTGCGGAAATTTCCTTTCCGAAAGTCCAAGAAAGTCATCAATCTGGTTGGTTGGTTGGTTTCCGGGAGGCGACCAAACAGCGATGTCATCGGTTCCATCGGATTTGAGAAGGACAGGAAGGAAGTCGCCCGTGCCGTTTCAAAGGACCATCCCGGCATTTGCATGAAGTGATTTAGGGAAATCCCGGAAAACCTAAATCTGGATGGTCGAACGCGGTTTTGAACCGTCGTCCTCCCGATTGCGAATCCAGTGTGCAAAATACTGCTCCTCCTCGCTCGGTCATCAATATGGGCACCGGTATCTACTGTCCTGTGGGTTCTGTGTGCGAACAGCGCGCTCTGCACTCCACAAGATTGAGGGTTCTGGAATTCACAATAGTTCCTCGAAATGAGATTTTCGATGTACAGAAAGGTCATAATCCCTACATCTACATCTACATCATACTCCACAAATCACATAATGGTGTGTGGTGGAGAGTACTTCACGGACGACGAACAGTTACAAACGTCTCAAAAATGAGATCGACAGCAAGTGAAAAACGGGTAAGAAAGGATGGCTAGAGGATAACTGTAAGGATGTATAAGCATGTATCACTAGGAGTAAGATAGTTACTGCCTACAGGAAAATTAAAGAGACCTTCGGAGAAAAGAGAACCACCTACATGAATATCAAGTGCTTCCTTTCAGGAAGATCGCAGTTCGTAGTAATAGACGGCAAATCATCGAGTAAAACTGAAGTGATATCAGGTGTTCCCAGGGAAGCGTCCTGGGACCTCTGCTGTTCCTGATCTATATAAATGACTTGGGTGACAATCTGAGAAGCTCTCTTAGGTTGTTCGCAGATGATGCTGTAATTTACCGTCTAGTAAGGTCATCCGAAGACCAGTATCAGTTGCAAAGCGATTTAGAAAAGATTGCTGTATGGTATGGTAGGTGGCAGTTGACGCTAAATAACGGAAAGTGTGAGGTGATCCACATGAGTTCCAGACGAATACCGTTGGAATTCGATTACTCGATAAATAGTACTATTCTCAAGGCTGTCAATTCAACTAAGTACCTAGGTGTTAAAATTACGAACAACTTCAGTTGGAAAGACCACATAGATAATATTGTGGGGAAGGCGAGCCAAAGGTTGCGTTTCTTTGGCAGGACACTTAGAATATGAAACAAGTCAACTAAAGACACAGCTTACACTACACTCGTTCGTCCTCTGTTAGAATACTGCTGCGCGGTGTGGGATCCTTACCAGGTGGGATTGACGGCGGACATCGAAAGGGTGCAAAAAAGGGCAGCTCGTTTTGTATTATCACGTAATAGGGGAGAGAGTGTGGCAGATATGATACGCGAGTTGGGATGGAAGTCATTAAAGCAAAGACGTTTTTCGTTGCGGCGAGATATATTTACGAAATTTCAGTCACCAACTTTCTCTTCCGAATGCGAAAATATTTTGTTGAGCCCAACCTACATAGGTAGGGATGATCATCAAAATAAAATAAGAGAAATCAGAGCTCGAACAGAAAGGTTTAGGTGTTCGTTTTTCCCGCGCGCTGTTCGGGAGTCGAATAGTAGAGAGATAGTATGATTGTAGTTCGATGAACCCTCTTCCAAGCACTTAAATGTGAATTGCAGAGTAATCATGTAGATGTAGATGTAGATGACGGAAAATCCGTCCTAAGCAAAGAAGGGAAGGTAGAAAGATGGAAGGAGTATATAGAAGGTCTACACAAGGCCAATATACATGAGGGCAACATTATGTAAATAGAAGAGGACTTAGATGAAGACGAAATAGGAGATACGATACTGCGTAAAGAATTTGACAGAGCACTGAAAGACCGAAGTGAAACAAGGCTCCGGTAGTAGACAATATTCCATTAGAGCTACTCACAGCCTTGGGAGAACCAGTCATGACAAAACTCTCCCATCTGGTAAGCAAGATGTATGAGACAGGCGAAATACCCTCTGACATCAAGAAGGATATAATAATTCCAATCCCACGGAATGCATGTGTTTACAGATGTGAAAATTACGGAACTATCAGCTTAATAGGTCACGGTTGCAAAATACTATCAGGAATTCTTTACAAACGAATGGAAACATTGGTAGAAGCCACCTTGGGGAAGATCAGTTTCTATTCCGTACGAACGTTGGACTACGCGAGGCAATACTGACCCTACGAATGATCTTAGAAGATAGAATAAGGAAAGGCAAACCTACGTTTCTAGCATTTGTAAATTTGGAGAAAGCTTTTGACAACGTTGACCCTCTTTCAGATTCTGAAAGTGGCAGGGGTAAAATACAGGGAGCGGAAGGCTATTTACAATTTGTACAGAGAGCAGATGGCAGTTATAAGAGTCGAGGGCATGAAAGGGAAGCAGTGGCTGGAAACGGACAGGGTTGTAGCTATCCCCGATGTTATTCAATCTGTAAATTGAGCAAGCAGTAAAGGAAACAAAAGAAAAATTCGGAGTAGGAATTAAAATCCATGGAGACGGAATAAAAATTTTGAGGTTCGCCCATAACATTGTATTTCTGTCGGAGACAGCAAAGGACCTGGAAAAGCATCTGAACGGAATGGACAGTGTTTTGAAAGAAGGATACAAGATGAAGATCAACAAAAGCAAAACGAGGGTAATGGAAAATGGTGGAATTAAATCATGTGACGCTGAGGATGTTCGATTAGGAAATGAGATACGTATAATAGTAAATCAGTTTTGTTATTTGGTGTTATTTGGGGAGCAAAATAACCGATGATGGTAGGAGTAGAGAGGATATAAAATGTAGACTGGATCTGGCAATGAACACTTTTCTGACGAAGATAAATTTGTTAACATCGAATATAGGTTTAAGTGTTAGGAAATCTTTTGCGAAAGTATTTGAGTGTAGCGTAGCCATGTATGGAAGTGAAACACGGACGATAAACAGTTCAGATAAAAAGAGAACAGAGGCTTTCGAAATGTGGTGCTACAGAAGAATGTTCAAGATCAGATGGGTAGATCACGTAACTAATGTGGAGGTACGGAACAGAATTTGGGAGGAAAGGAATCTTTGGCACAACTTGACAAGAATAAGGGATCGATTGGTAGGACACGTTCTGAGGCATCAAGGGATCACCAATTTAGTATTGGATGGAAGCGTGGAGGGTAAAAATCGTAGAGGGAGACCTAGTGGTGAAAACACTAAGCAGATTCAGAAGGATGTAGGTTGCAGTAGTCATTTAGAAATGAAGAAGCTTGCACGGGATAGCGTACAATGGAGAGCTGCATCAAACAACTGTCGGGACTGCAGACTACAACAATAGCAACAACAATAGTTACCCCGGCCGTGTCTTCCACTCGCGAATGGTGCGTGGGAAGAATGATTATCCTCAAGCATCTCTATTGGCTGTAACTTCCGGAATTTTTTCATTGCGATCAATACGCGATATGCATGTGGGTGAAAATAATACATTGACGAAAATATATATCAACACCAAGAAGTAGCTGTGCGACATAAACGAAAGGGGTTGGCGTGTTTCTACATCTGAAAGGTGATGTCTATTCAAATTCTGCACCAGTCGCATGCGAGTGGAGCTGGTATTGTCCCTATACGAATGAATATGAGGTTCGCTTTAAATACACGCTGTAACGGTCTTGAGGTTTAGTTACTTTCGAAACTGGACGTGGCGAATTGGTGTTTGTCGAGAATGCCTTTAAGGTGACAGACGCCATTATCAACACCTCACTGGGTTCGAACGTAGTCCCGTAACAGGGCTAGGAGGAGCTGGATGTTCCTTCTGCGTTACCGCAGAAAGACTTGGCAGGAATGGTGGTCATGAGAATGTACTATTGGTAGATGACAAGGCTCCGGACGGCCTCGTGGTACTACTCAGAGGAAAACCAGCATGTTCGGTGTCTGACTATGGCGTATGTACTTCATCTGCAACAGCAATATCAGCAGCAATTGCTGCCACAGTGACGTAACGAACTGTTCCAAAACGGTTGTTTCTATGACAGCTCCGAGCCAGTCGCACACTGGCGTGTGTTCTCAAACCACGGCCATTTGCGACTTCAATAGTATAAAGCGAGAGCTTATTGATGGGCAGGATGGAGGTCTGCCGTGTTTTCTGACGAAAGGTGTTTCTGCCTCCGTGCCAGAGATGACCGTGTGTTAGAAGGAGGCCAGTTGAAGAAATGCATCCACCCTGTCTGCGTGATAGACAGACTGGACCTGCACTTGGAGTTACGGTTTGGGGTGCGATTTCCTATGACATCAGAGCAGTCTCGAGGTTATGCCATGCACCCTGACTGCAAATGTGGATGTCAGTCTGGTGATTGGACCTGTTGTGCCGCCATTCATGAAAGCATTCCAGTAGGTGTTTTCCAGTAGTGTAGCTCTCGGCCACATACCGCTGTTGTAATCCAACATACCCTACAGGGTGTCGACTTGTTGCCTTGGCCTGCTCGATCACCAGATGTGTCTCCAGACATGCACATATGCGACATCATTGTACAACTCCGGCGTCATCCACAAACAGCAGTAGCCGCCCGCGTATTGAACGACCAAGTGCAGCAGACACGGAACTCTATCCCAGAAACTGACTTTCGGCACCTGTACAACGTAATGCATTCACATGTGAATCCTCGCATTCAACATTCTGGTGGTTACACCGGTCATTAATGTACCAGGGTTGTGTATTTGCAGTGGCTTGTCTTGCACTTACATTAATCTGTGGACTTGGAATGTTAACCACTTTTATATGTTACCTATACAAACGTATTCTCGAAATTTCATTACTCTTTAGTTATCTATTGGTATTGCGATTTTTTTCTCCGTCAATGTATGTTGTGCGTCTCTTCCCGGCAAGTGCTGTCTCGAAATTCCAATAATAAACCTCTCCGTGATGGACAACGCACTTCTTCTTGTGGCTTTACAATCCTGCGTGGATCTTCGCCTCTTTAACGATTTCCTTCCATTCTGTCGTCTCGCGTATTTTCCTTCCTCATCCACTGATTTCTTAGAGTCTGATGTTTTCTTCCACGTCATCTAGCCGTATGTGACGCTGTCTTCCCTCTAGTCTTTTTCCTGTCGGTTTCCATTTGAAGACTGTCTTTGTAGTTTTTCATCCTTAGGACGTGCCACAGCCAGCCTATTCTTTTACTTTGTGAGGCGATATAACTGATAATTGGTCCTTGCTCTCCAAGCATCACCATTACTTCGAGTCCCTCCATAGATTTTCCTTATTTTTCGTTCAGATATTCTGAGTTGTTGTTCCTCAGTGTTGGTTAGCATCCATACTTCACATCAATACAAGTGTCCAAGGAATAGAAAAGCAACTGGAATCACTCAACAGAAGAAAGTCCACTGGACCTGACGGGATACCAATTCGATTCTACACAGAGTACGCGAAAGAACTTGCCCCCCTTCTAACAGTCGTGTACCGCAAGTCTCTAGAGGAACGGAAGGTTCCAAATGATTGGAAAAGAGCACAGGTAGTCCCAGTCTTCAAGAAGGGTCGTCGAGCAGATGCGCAAAACTATAGACCTATATCTCTGACGTCGATCTGTTGTAGAATTTTAGAACATGTTTTTTGCTCAAGTATCGTGTCGTTTTTGGAAACTTCCTACTATGTAGGAATCAACATGGATTCCGGAAACAGCGATCGTGTGAGACCCAACTCTCTCTATTTGTTCATGAGACCCAGAAAATATTAGATACAGGCTCCCAGGTAGATGCTATTTTTCTTGACTTCCGGAAGGCGTTCGATACAGTTCCGCACTGTCGCCTGATAAACAAAGTAAGAGCCTACGTAATATCAGACCAGCTGTGTGGCTGGATTGAAGAGTTTTTAGCAAACAGAACACAGCATGTTGTTATCAACGGAGAGACGTCTACAGACGTTAAAGTAACCTCTGGCGTGCCACAGGGGAGTGTTATGGGACTATTGCTTTTCACAATATATATAAATGACCTAGTAGATAGTGTCGGAAGTTCCATGCGGCTTTTCGCGGATGATGCTGTAGTACACAGAGAAGTTGCAGCATTAGAAAATTGTAGCGAAATGCAGGAAGATCTGCAGCGGATAGGCACTTGGTGCAGGGAGTGGCAACTGACCCTTAACATAGACAAATGTAATGTATTGAGAATACATAGAAAGAAGGATCCTTTATTGTATGATTATATGATAGCGGAACAAACACTGGTAGCAGTTACTTCTCTAAAATAGCTGGGAGTATGGGTGCGGAACGATTTGAAGTGGAATGATCATATAAAATTAATTGTTGGTAAGGCGGGTACCAGGTTGAGATTCATTGGGAGAGTCCTTAGAAAATGTAGTCCATCAACAAAGGAGGTGGCTTACAAAACACTCGTTCGACCTATACTTGAGTATTGCTCATCAGTGTGGGATCCGCACCAGATCGGGTTGACGGAGGAGATAGAGAAGATCCAAAGAAGAGCGGCGCGTTTCGTCACAGGGTTATTTGGTAACCGTGATAGCGTTACGTAGATGTTTAACAAACTCAAGTGGCAGACTCTGCAAGAGAGGCGCTCTGCATCGCGGTGTAGCTTGCTCACCAGGTTTCGAGAGGGTGCGTTTCTGGATGAGGTATCGAATATATTGCTTCCCCCTACTTATACCTCCCGAGGAGATCACGAATGTAAAATTAGAGAGATTAGAGCGCGCACAGAGGCTTTCAGACAGTCGTTCTTCCCGCGAACCATACGCGACTGGAACAGGAAAGGGAGGTAATGACAGTGGCACGTAAAGTGCCCTCCGCCACACACCGTTGGGTGGCTTGCGGAGTATAAATGTAGAAATGTAGAAATCACTAGCCAATTAATGCCTTACATACAGTTATTATTTGGCTCCTGGATGCCCCCAACTCTTTAAATGTCTGAGGACACTTACGACCACTTAAAATACGGAATTTTATTTCAGTGGACGTGGAATTTACTTCGCAAATATTAGACCCTAGGTGTGTAAAATTATCTACGTTCTCAGAATTAAAAGCTGCTGCTGACCAGTTATACGGGTTATTGTTCCCTATCATAAGCGAGCAAAAACGTGTTGCAAGCTTTTACAACATACTGACGTCAGCAATATAGGCCAATAAATGTGTGCTTCTGATCGAGGACGCTACAAGAAAATCGTAGTGGGCATCCTTCAATCACGTGGAACGCATTGTTCCTACAGCGATCTATGGGACACTACTGCTGGATGGTGAAAAAATTCTTTCTTATAATGTGTGTAGAATCGCATACGTATCCATCAGGTCCAGTCGCCTTTCCCATTGAACGATTGCAGTTGATATTCTAGTCGTGGTCATGTATTTCGATATTTCCCATTTTGGTGCTCGTGGATCAATTGACAGAAGGAACCGCAGTACAATTATTATCAACGAAGCAGTTTTGGAAACAGGAATTAAGTATTTCTACCTTCTCTCTGTCATTCTATGTGGTCACTTAGTTTCTGGACGGAAGACTTTGATCATTTAGTGTCTGGACAGAAGAATGTGATTCATTTACTTGTTTAACACAAAATAAAAACTTACAAATTTTGCATGGCGACTTTTCATACCTTTAAAATGTTTAGTGAAAGACATATTCATACACACCATCAGTTGTATTATAAACGCTATTGAAATGTGGTACTAGTGCATCAGAATGCAAAATGCTAGAAGTGCGTTTTGTCCAGCGTCAGAAGATGTTCCATATAGACCAGGGATGCCCAAACTTTTCCTCAAGGAACACTGTGAGAACCCTGGTGTTTTGGTGGAACATCTTGTTTATTTTGGAGGTTAGTGAAACTTTAAAAATGATAAACCTTGTTTTATCTACTGATTACTTCAGTCTTAGATTATAACTAATAACGCAGAAATTAGAATAACATTTTAAGAAAATAATTAGTGTTCTCAAAATGTCGATAAAAAAGATGCCACGTTATTAATAGCTTTTCATGGAGCACTTATTCACTTCCTGCGGAACGGTACTATTCGACGTATCAAAAACTGCGTGACACTGATGTAGACGGAAATTGTTATCACGTTTCTGTAACGTGTAAACTGCAGCTAGTGGTGGACATAAATACGTGTTTCATTAAAAACTTGTTAAAATTTTCTTTAAGATCTGCTACCAGAATATTACTTTCCAATTTGTTGAACGCTTCACGTATGGTTCCACTGAGGCTAATATTGGCTTTTTCAGTTTTTGTTTCTCAGCGAGGTTTTGGCTACGTTTAAATTTTGTGTCAAGTTCTCTTTGCTTTGGGAGCAGTTAACACGATAGTTGAACCAATGTGGATCTGTTCCCATTGTTCACAATTTTTATCTTCACCGTGTTCAAAGCTTAGTGTACAACGTTATTGAATTTTGTTCTTTTTTGCCGTTCAGTCTCGGAGAAGAATGTTTGATTTTGACTGCTCAGGTAATTAGAAATATGGTTCTTGTCGCACTTACTAAGCAGAAACATACTGTTACGTGACCGAGCGGTTCTAGGCGCTACAATCTTGTACTGCGCGACCGCTACGGTCGCAGGTTCGAATCCTGCCTCGGGCGTGGATGTGTGTGATGTCCTTAGGTTAGTTAGGTTTAAGTAGTTCTAAGTTCTAGGGGACTGATGACCTCAGCAGGTAAGTCCCATAGTGCTCAGAGCCATTTGAACCATACTGTTACTCTTTCTCACATTCATACTAACACCGACAGTCAGCGATGCCACGAAGGACTCACGACCATTAATTCCCTGCTCTTTGTCAAGCGAAACCAAAACGTCGGGCCTGTTTGTGACCAGGAAAACAAATATGTTACTCTCACAAGTCAGTTCCCTGATTAACTGTTCAAGGAGATTTTCTTACAAGCCATTTAAAACAAATTCACTCGTTTCTTTGGCCCTACCATCCGCTCTAATTACTGGAGACTCGTAGCTTGTAGCTGATAAGCTGAAATGTTTCGCTAATACAATAACACGACAAGGAGATTTATACCAAGTTTGCCCTTAAATTCCGACATGCACGATTTGTACCCAGGTGCATCCAGTACGCTCTATAGCTGCCGATAATATCTCCTCCACATCTCGATCAAAAACCCTACGCGAGAATACAGAACGGACATTAGCTTTCCTTTCCGATCTGCCTTCTGTTTACCTGAAGGGCGCTATCATGCAGGAGCTTCAAACGACAAGTAGACCCACTCTCTATGCTTTTCCAGATTTTTCATGGACATAAATGCTACACACCTCATGCTAGTTATTCATAGAGCTAAGAAGAGACATGTCTGATTTCATAGGAAACGGCACCGTCAGGCCCTAAAACCAAGCGATAGTCGACCAACCACCGTGTCAGCTTCCGTCATTCATCATCGGGTGAGGTGTGGAGGGACGTGGGAACAGCGCACCACACTCCCGGCCATTGTCGACGTTCCGGTTTTGGAGCTGATATCTCTCAATCAGGTAGTTCCTCCACTGGCATCGCAAGGCTGAATGTACCCAGATCCAGTCCTCCCAGCGAGGTAAAATCACTGGTAGTACCTAGGATGGAACCCGGATCCCCCGCATCTACATCTACATCCATCTACATCCATACTCCGCAAGCCACCTGACGGTGTGTGGCGGAGGGTACCTTCAGTACCTCTATCGGTTCTCCCTTCTATTCCAGTCTCGTATTGCTCGTGGAAAGAAGGACTGTCGGTATGCCTCTGTGTGGGCTCTAATCTCTCTGATTTTATCCTCATGGTCTCTTCGCGAGATATACGTAGGAGGGAGCAATATACTGCTTGACTCTTCGGTGAAGGTATGTTCTCGAAACTTTGACAAAAGCCCGTACCGAGCTACTGAGCGTCTCTCCTGCAGAGTCTTCCACTGGAGTTTATCTATCATCTCCGTAACGCTTTCGCTATTACTAAATGATCCTGTAACGAAGCGCGCTGCTCTCCGTTGGATCTTCTCTATGTCTTGTATCAACCCTATCTGGTACGGATCCCACACTGCTGAGCAGTATTCAAGCAGTAGGCGAACAAGCGTACTGTACCCTACTTCCTTTGTTTTCGGATTGCATTTCCTTAGGATTCTTCCAATGAATCTCAGTCTGGCATCTGCTTTACCGACGATCAACATTATATGATCATTCCATTTTAAATCACTCCTAATGCGTACTCCCAGATAATTTATGGTATTAACTGCTTCCAGTTGCTGACCTGCTATTTTGTAGCTAAATGATAAAGGATCTATCTTTCTGTGTATTCGCAGCACATTACACTTTTCTACATTGAGATTGAATTGCCATTCCCTGCACCATGCGTCAATTCGCTGCAGATCCTCCTGCATTTCAGTTCAATTTTCCATTGTTACAACCTCTCGATACATCACAGCATCATCTGCAAAAAGCCTCAGCGAACTTCCGATGTCATCCACCAGGTCATTTATGTATATTGTGAATAGCAACGGTCCTATGACACTCCCCTGCGGCACACCTTAAATCACTCTTACTTCGGAAGACTTCTCTCCATTGAGAATAACATGCTGCGTCCTGTTATCTAGGAACTCCTCAATCCAATCACACAATTGGTCTGATAGTCCATATGCTCTTACTTTGTTCATTAAACGACTGTGGGGAACTGTATCGAACGCCTTGCGGAAGTCAAGAAACACGGCATCTACCTGGGAACCCGTGTCTATGGCCCTCTGAGTCTCGTGGACGAATAGCGCGAGCTGGGTTTCACATGACCGTCTTTTTCGAAACCCATGCTGATTCCTACAGAGTAGATTTCTAGTCTCCAGAAAAGTCATTATACTCGAACATAATACGTGTTCCAAAATTCTACAACTGATCGACGTTAGAGATATAGGTCTATAGTTCTGCACATCTGTTCGACGTCCCTTCTTGAAAACGGGGATGACCTGTGCCCTTTTCCAATCCTTTGGAACGCTACGCTCTTCTAGAGACCTACGGTACACCGCTGCAAGAAGGGGGGCAAGTTCCTTCGCGTACTCTGTGTAAAATTGAAATAGTATCCCATCAGGTCCAGGGGCCTTTCCTCTTTTGAGCGATTTTAATTGTTTCTCTATCCCTCTGTCGTCTATTTCGATATCTACCATTTTGTCATCTGTTCGACAATCTAGAGAAGGAACTACAGTGCAATCTTCCTCTGTGAAACAACTTTGGAAAAAGACATTTAGTATTTCGGCCTTTAGTCTGTCATCCTCTGTTTCAGTACCATTTTGGTCACAGAGTGTCTGGACATTTTGTTTTGATCCACCTACCGCTTTGACATAAGACCAAAATTTCTTAGGATTTTCTGCCAAGTCAGTACATAGAACTTTACTTTCGAATTTATTGAACGCCTCTCGCATAGTCCTCCTCACACTACATTTCGCTTCGCGTAATTTTTGTTTGTCTGCAAGGCTTTGGCTATGTTTATGTTTGCTGTGAAGTTCCCTTTGCTTCCGCACCAGTTTTCTAACTCGGTTGTTGTACCACGGTGGCTCTTTTCCATCTCTTACGATCTTGCTTGGCACATACTCATCTAACGCATAATGTACGACGGTTTTGAACTTTGTCCACTGATCCTCAACACTATCTGTACTTGAGACAAAACTTTTGTGTTGAGCCAACAGGTACTCTGAAATCTGCTTTTTGTCACTTTTTCTAAACAGAAAAATCTTCCTACCCTTTTTAATATTCCTGTTTACGGCTGAAATCATCGATGCCGTAACCGCTTTATGATCGCTGATTCCCTGTTCTGCGTTAACTTTTTCAAATAGTTCGGGTCTGTTTGTCACCAGAAGGTTTAATATGTTATCGCCACGAGTCGGTTCTCTGTTTAACTGCTCAAGGTAGTTTTCAGATAAAGCACGTAAAACAGTTTCGCTGGATTCTGAGTGTCTGCCGCGCTGACCACTCGACTGAGGAAATGGACCAGTCTGAATTCCTAGCTATTCTAGTCTCCTGAACTGCGCTAAGTTTTTCTTTGATTTAAGATTGTTGCGTGATTTGTTAATCATGCAACTGTTTCCAAAAACGTGAAGAGAAACATGTTACGAAATCACACACTACAGAATTTGGGGTACGAAGGCTGCTGGTAACCAGAGTGGCGATAAAAGATCTGATTGGGTGAAGACTTTATTACGGCTTTCCTCACGATAATTTCTTCAGAAGTCTTTGACTACGTATTCCACTCTACTTCCCTCCTTAACCAGATCGTACCACAAATTTCACACACTAGCATGCGTTGTTCATTGTTGCCCCCTTCAAGAACTGGTTTACAGCTATAAAAGTTCAATCACATAGCAGATTTGACTATAACTTCCTGATATTCGGTAGGGGAGGGAAATGAGCAAAGCTAGATAATCCTATAAACATATGTTTTGAAACAAAAACAGGTCGAAAATTGGACAACTATATCGTGAGACAGCCCTCGGTCTGTAGTGGACAAATGCAGTGATCTCGATGTCTGAGGCATAGAAGAATTCTTTCAAGTGTTCACTTATCCAGAAACGAAAAAGATCAAGGAAAATGGACTGGCCCTCCAGTTGTAATTGCTGCGACTTGCATCAGTGCCATAATAGGTGCAAGAATCACGGACAAAAACTTCCACAGGAAGTCTGCTTCCATCGCTAACACTTGAATGTTTCGGGTTCAAGTAAATTAGTGTTCCCATTGTGCCGTCTTTCATGCTTCCCTGCTCAGGCGGGCGCTGCAGCGCTGCTGTCGCCCCAGTGCTTGCACAGAGAGCGCTGTTGGCGACGGTTTTGCGACAGCTAGCGGTGCTCCGAGTTGACCTCGGGTCACGCGGGATTCAGGCTAGTCTCTCACCCGCTCCGCTTTCAGCGAGGCCACGGACGGAGCATTCGAACGTTGAGCGTTGAGTATGTGCAATTTACGACGTCATTGCGTGCAAATACTGTGTTGGGGAGTCTTTCCAAACGTTCAGAGCAACACCTAGTATACACAAATATTATGACCGTGCGTTTGAACATAGACCAATGAAGGAGAAGGACGCCACCTATGACAGGTGACGCTGTCTGTATTCAGTACCTGTATTCAGTATAGAGTGACGAGACGCCATTTTGGCTTTCAGTTGAACCCCATATGCATACATGCCGATTCTAAGCAACAGCAAATTGAGGGTCTCTCGAAAACCTGTCATTAAAATGTAGCATTTGTTGTAACCAAACGACTGGAGACGACGTATTATTTGTTAAAGGATTATTCTAATTTACGTATTAGGAGAATATGCCGTTTCAAGGCAACAGAAAATTTAGGATCCATCAAAAACTTATTGTTCTCGCTACGTTATAATTAAATGTCAGTTAATAACATATCTGCGATAAAGCTTTCAGGAGATGGTAACATGCAAAGTTTCGTCATAAGCCATAACAAATTATGTGCCACTTGTTCGCATCCCACACGCTCCATATATGTTTTTTTACCGGCTGTCGCAATTTCCTATAGGGTCTGATACTTTCTTTTTAGTTTAATAGAGGAGTATACTGTAGTATTCGATGATACGCAAATGTAAGTACACTGTTTCTGATGACTAAATTCCTTTGATTGGCTTTATCTAGAAGACAACTTGCAGTAAGATATTTTGCAGTTTCTTCATCTGCATCTAGATCCACAGGATTTCTCTGCAATTCATAATTAAGTGCCTGGCAGAGGGTTCATCAAACAATCATTAAGCTACTTCTCTACTGTAATTTCTTAGACTTTCCCGGAGATTTGATGAAATCTCGTGGAAATCGGGTTTTCTGCCGGATATCAGCGTCTTCCTAACACGATATTTCAACGTCATTACTTGACGTCTTCATCAGGTGTTCCCTGAGAACAGGGAACACCTGATGAAGACGTCAAGTAATGACGTCGAAATATCGTGTTAGGAAGACGCTGATATCCGGCAGAAAATCCGATTTCCACGAGATACTTCTCTACTGTTCACTCTCGAACAGCGCGCGCGTAAACGAACACAAATATTTCCATGCGAGGTTTGATTACTCTTATCTTATTATGATGATGGTCATTTCTCCTTACGTAGGTGAGTTTCAATAGAATATTTTCACACTCTGAGGAGGGAATTGATGATCTAAATTTCATGAGAGGCTCCTGTCGCAACGAAAAACGCCTTTGTTTTAATGACTGCCACTCCAGCTTGTGTATCGTATCCGCAGCACTCTCTCCCCTATTTCCCGATAATACAAACGAACTGGTCGTCTTCGAACTTTTACGAAGTCCTCCGTCAATCCTATCTGACGCGGATCCCGGAATTTGGGAAAACCGTGTTTAGTAACTCTGTTTTAGTGGCATCCCATCAATAACATCACCATTGTTACCGCGCAGTGGAGCTACTGATTGCGTCTTGCCACTGGTGTACTTTAAATAAGACCAGAGCCTGTTTAGGGTTTGTGCCAGATTTCGGGAGAAAGTTTCGTTGTGGAAACTATTAAAAGCATCACACTTTGAAGTTCTAGCTACATTTCGAGCTTCTGTAAACTGTGCCAATGTCGTTTCAAGTTTTGTGTCTCACATGTTGTAAAGATTCTGCTACTGAGTGAGACCAATGATCAAGTAAGAATGAAGTTAGGATTTTAGAAAAAAGTAAGAATGATGTAATAATTTTTATCTTATGTGGAGAACTATTGTAAAATCATATACTATTTCGCTGTTCTTATAAGCTGATGTCATTATTGACCGGACAAGGTAGGCATTAATTTCCTTTTTTGCCTTCTATACCATGGTCATGGATATTGCAATTTTTATTTATGTATACTACAGATAGAACATCATGACTATCTTTTGGATAATGGAGGAAATGGGCATTTGAGTAGAGCTAAGGCAGGAATTGTATGTCCGTCAACTTTGAAAGACGGTGTGATGTGCGAGCAAGTTACAGCCTACAACTGCCGTAGGAGCGCACTGCGAACGCACAAGTCGTATCGTTTTCGATCGTTGAGCAACACGTTGAACTCAGCACGCTCAATGTTGACGTTAAAAAGCACGGTTCATGTGCCGATGGCTAAAGCGTGTAGCCTGACACTAGTGTCATAGAAATCTGCGGCAACACCAATAATCAACGCGGGATGTAGCCCAAGCTGGGGCAGTGGCCAAGATTTCTGTAGCAGATTGGCTGAGAGGTGCGGACAGCAGAGCGGGAGATGTGACGATAACATCGAAAGGCTCCGCTGGCAGCCATGGTAGGTTCGGGTGACTAGTCATGGCGAGATACTGCGCCAGAATGGGACGGGTGGGGGCGGGGGGGGGAGTTGTCTCAGCATACTAATACTAGTAGCAGGCCGAACGTGTCACAGTGGACGCGGTTGCTCCTCGGGGCGAAGGAGAGAAGGACCCTCAACAACGCAACGGGAGGCCTTCCCCAGAGCTGGTGCGCCGAGGAGCTTAGGTCGTGACTTCACTAATGGACAGCGCGGGTCGTGGCAGGTATGAATGGGCACAAACAACACAAGAGTGAGAGATATTTGCTTTCTTTTCCCAGGTGAGAGACCAGCGATCCCAGAGGAGACGCAGACAGCTGCTTGCAGATTACAAAAGGAGCATGAACACTGTGCTTTAACGACCTACAATGGTATTTTGGTCGACTGAGTGATGAATATCGGCATACAGTGAAGGGCACAGGCTTTACATTTAGTGTGACAAATTGTCGCCGGCCGGTATGGCCGAGCAGGTTCTAGGCGCTTCAGTCTGGAACCGCGCGACCGCTACGGTCGCAGGTTCGAATCCTGCCTCGGGCGAGGATGTGTGTGATGTCCTTAGGTTAGTTAGGTTTAAGTAGTTCTAAGTTCTAGGAGACTAAATAAATAAATGTTGTGTGATGAGGGCCTCCCGTCGGGTAGACCGCTCGCCTGGAGCAAGTCTTTCGATTTGACGCCACTTCGGCGACTTGCGCGTCGATGGGAATGAAATGATGATGATTAGGACTACACAACACCCAGTCGCTGAGGGGAGAAAATCTCCGACCCAGCCGGGAATCGAACCCGGGCCCTTGGGATTGACAGTCTGTCGCGCTGACCACTTTTTTTTATCTCATTTTGTTCGCTTTTGTTCGTTGAATCTGCTCGGAGCGTACGTCGTAAGACGTCCGTTTAAGTTCGTTGTTGATCAATTACCTCAGTTTTTTTTATTACAGAGGGCAGGTAACCCTCTGATCGAACACGCTGAGCTACCGCGCCGGCGTTTTTTTAAATCTCATTTTGTTCGCATTCGTTCGTTGTAGCTGCTCGTGGCGGACGTCGCAAGACACCCGTCTCAGTTCGTCGTTGATCCATTAATACAGAGGGCTGCTAACCCTCTGACCGAACATGCTGAGTTACCGTGCCGGCTTCCACTCAGCTACCGGAAGCGGACTCTATGGGACTGATGACCTTAGATGTTAAGTTCCATAGTGCTCAGAGCCATTTGAGCCATTTGACGAATTGTCAGTAATACTCCAAATGCAAGGGCGTTGTGTTCAGCATGCTGCGATGAGGTTATTGTGTTTATGAGCATGATGGGGTGTGGTTTCTTTCAGAGCGTAAGTAATATTGATATTCTTATTATTATTAATAATACTATCGTTATTATGCCGTGAGTGTCACTGACATTCCAAGTGTCATCGTTCAGAGAACAGTAAATCTGCGTAGTTAGTATTATGGTGGGTTGATAGTATAAGTAGGCTGTTTAGGTTTTTATGTTGGTGACGTCAAGTAGCGCTCTGTATGAAAATCACTGACTGTGCTGCGTGAGTCTGTGGCTGGTTTGCATTGTTGGAATTTGCTATTGTAGTGTTGGGCAGTCGGCTGTTAACAGGGTGTAGCGTTGCGCAGTTGGAGGTGAGCCGCCAGCAGTGATGGATGTGGGGAGAGAGATAGCGGAGTTTTGAGAGCGGATGATCTGGACGTGTGTCCATCAGAGAGAGTAAATTTGTAAGACTGGATGTCATGAACTGATATATATATATTATGACTTTTGAACACTATTAAGGGAAATACATTGTTTGTTCTCTATCAAAATCTCTCATTTGTAACTATACCTATCAGCAGTTAGTGCCTTCAGTAGTTAGAATCCTTTACTTAGCTGGCAGTATTGGCACTCGCTGTATTGCAGTAGTTCGAGCAACGAAGATTTTTGTGAGGTAAGTGATTCATGAATGGTATAGGTTATTGTTAGTCAGGGCCATTCTTTTGTAGGGATTATTGAAAGTCAGACTGCGTTGCGCTAAAAATATTGTGTGTCAGCTTAGTGATGATCAGAATAAGTAAAGAGAGAAATGTCTGAGTACGTTCAGTTTTGCTCAGATGTTTGAAAATCAAATAACGTAAGGGGCTTACCAGCACAGCAATTCATAATTTTTCTAATGGGAGGTTTCAAGGTAAATACATGTTTCTTTAACGTTACTATTGTCTATTCTTTTTTTAGTTAGTGCACTGTTACTTGACTCTCGGGTGTCAGGAGTGGTAGTAGTTCTAGATATAGTCGAGTGTTAATGTCGCAAAGCTCATCTAAGCTTGAGAACTGTTTTATGATTTATTATTGATACTTTTGGTTATTCGTTATCCTTCCAGATAGCTGTGTGTGTTAATGCGCCGCTTCCTAGGACTGAGTGGTGCTCCAAATTCACCCGGCGGAGTAATGATGAAGGCCGGTGTGCCGGTCAGCCTGGATGTGGTTTTTAGGCGGGTTCTCACTGCCCTCTAGGTGAATACCGAGCTGATAGCCAAGTGTAGTCTAAGTTAAACGATTCTTAGACATTATAAATCTTTCACTCACTTGTACATGAATCACGCTACACACAGACATTTGGTGTACACGCATACAGCGCCGGGGGAAGGGGGGGGGGACGAGGTGGCTTTGGCAAGAACATTCGGCCACCCATCAAATTAACCATACTGTCTATGCAGGACGATGGCAACACAGAAAGGGGACGTGTGATTATTTGTGGATGCTAATTTCAGCTGCGCTGCAGCTGGACTGGCACAGAAATGTATTTCTCAATTAAGGTCTTTCACAAATTAAGGCATTAAGTACGGAAAAGTTGATGGACTCCCTTATCATACAGTAATGGCTATTTAACTACAAACTCATTATTATGATGATCCATATTTACGAACCCGCCATTGATGTCAGAAAAGAAATGAGCGACTTAGTTTGAGCGAATGAGTAACATATCATAATTTAAAGAAGATTTTTATGCAGACTACAAACATAAAAGTATCGTTTCGTTAATGTGATCACGGCCCAATTAACCACAAACCTTTCTCAAGGAAACTTAAAAACTGTTTAAAATATTCAGTTCTTTACATTGTGTTATCAGAAGTATTATCTTAATTTTAGTAAAAATGAAAAAGGAGGTTCTTTTATCGCTATTACAAACGAAGCTGTCGCAAAGTTTCGTTTACTTTTAAAATCCGCTCCCAACTAAAACAGTGGCTTCGGCGCTTAATTAGTGGAATCTATTTGTGCAGGGTCACAAACTGGTTCTTAATGAAATATTCATGACCGATTTGCTACGGACTGGAAAGTTTCCAGCGTGAAACAAAAGCCGTTGAGCTGCCTGCCGTTAGCCAGCGCTAACTTCGCGCGACACCACCGCCCATTCAAACGAAACCCGAACTGCCGTAATACTACCAGCCGCTGATCCCTTTGACCACATGTCGTTGTAATTACAGTGTGGATCCGGTCTGCTGTGTTGCGCACACAGTTGCGTTAACACTTTCTCCTCAGTCGCTAGCTGGTTATTCTACGTCAAAACACTTTGATAATAAAGAAGGCTAAAATTAGTCACGTTTTCAGTACTTTGATCATTCCGTTTTTAAATAATTTCCGTATTTTCGTATGTTACCATAAAACTGTGAAACAAAATTTTCTTTTTCTAATGCCGTATGACATGCCACTGTAATCATGTCCATGTTTTTCAACAATTTCATGTTTCATTGCAATTTCTCAGATCCTCTTCATAACGATCGACTAAGAAGTTTAAAATATATATGTGCTGAATCGTTTTATCCTCTGTATTTGCCCCATACTGCATTAAAAAAGGCTAAACGTCGATCACAAGCTAAGAATTTGAGATCGACCTTGGCTCCAATTCAGATAGCAACTTGTTCTTTAGGTTCTGTCAGCAACAGTACGATTTGTGGTAAAAAGTGCAACATGAGTTTTTCTAATTCGCTTTCCTTTCTGAGGTACTTTTTGCAGCTCTGGATAATGGTTCAGTTTTTTTAAAAATTTTGCAGTCATACTTATTACTTGAAAATTTATGCACAGAATCGAGCGAGCTTTGTTAGTGCTTAAGGAATTCGATTCGCATTAGAGAGAAGTTGTTGTTAAAATCCCAGTCCACCAATTTGAATTTACGTTAGCTGTAATTTAGCTACATCGCTTAAATTGACTGCCGAGACCGTTCCTTTGAATGAAACACCCCCAATGCCCAATATCCATACCTTACTGAGCTGTTCTAGCCGCTAAAATCTGGAACCGCGCTACCGCTACGTCGCAGGTTCGAATCCTGCCTCGGGCATGGATGTGAGTGCTGTCCTTAGGTTAGTTAGGTTTAAGTAGTTCTACGTTATATGGGGCTGATGACCTCAGAAATTAAGTCCAATAGTGCTCAGAGCCATTTGAACCAATCCATACCTTGCCCACCCGCAAATCCCCCTCCCCTCCCGCGACCCCTCTCTATAAAATCTTCGTCGCCACCGTTGAGTCTTGCGCCGTGAGGAAGCAAGGAAGAGGATGTTGTTATGGGTGGCCGGTATCCTCTTTCTACAAGACAAATGGACACGTGGATTAATACTGTTCTTTACTTACATAAAATTCAAGTATTTACTTATCTTGAATAGAGTGCATGTGTTGTGGTACAATCTCACCAATAATAGTTCACTTGTAAACAATATCACTTATCTTTCTATAGTCACAATTCTGGTTGCTGTGCACTATCATAGCCTGTGGCGTGAACAGCGCCCGCACTGCAACTATCTGACAGACGCCAAACTGGAGTGTGAGTCAGTGGATCAGTGAGGCCCTCCGATCGGCGGCGGCGGCCTGAGCACTTGCTGTTGGGAGGGCGTTGGCGGCATGTTGCTTGCGAGTCTGTCTCTGGCCTGTCTCTGGATAGATGCACTTTATCCAGTGTCTGTTACCGATTTTCGCTCTACATCTTTGCCGACCGGTGTGCTGGCGACAGCTTACACCAGCACACTCTTTTTGTTGATCAATTCAAGACTTGGCTCCATCAGTAAAGACGAAGGTCCTCATTGATGGGGTGTTGAAACCATAATAGTTTTTACTTCGTGATATGATAAGAACCAACATGTTCTTTTTCACCAACCTACTTAGAAAATCAGAGTTTTAAGAGAGTTACTTAAAGTAGTAAAGGAGTTCTGCTATTTGGGGAGCAAAATAACTGATGATGGACGAAGTAGAGAGGATATAAAATGTAGACTGGCAATGGCAAGGAAAGCGTTTCTGAAGAAGAGACATTTTTTAACATCGAGTATAGATTTAAGTGTCAGGAAGTCATTTCTGAAAGTATTTGTATGGAGTATAGCCATGTATGGAAGTGAAACATGGACGGTAAATAGTTTGGACAAGAAGAGAATAGAAGCTTTCGAAATGTGGTGCTACAGAAGAATGCTGAAGATTAGATGGGTAGATCACATAACTAATGAGGAAGTATTGAATAGGATTAGGGAGAAGAGAAGTTTGTGGCACAACTTGACCAGAAGAAGGGATCGATTGGTAGGACATGTTCTGAGGCATCAAGGGATCACAAATTTAGCATTGGAGGGCAGCGTGGAGGGTAAAAATCGTAGAGGGAGACCAAGAGATGAATACACTAAGCAGATTCAGAAGGATGTAAGTTGCAGTAGGTAGTGGGAGATGAAGAAGCTTGCACAGGGTAGAGTAGCATGGAGAGCTGCATCAAACCAGTCTCAGGACTGAAGACCACAACAACAACAACAACATACTGCATTTCCGTTGTTGTGTCTGTGACTAGAGTTAGTTGAAGAATCTTATGACGCTCGTGCGATGTATGCACAAATCTAGAGCTAGTGCAATGGATATGTCAAGGAATTTGCACACAAGACGCTAATACGATCAGTTGTAGCGTCCTGTTGCAGTCTGTGGGGTTCTTGTCGAGTAGGCATAACGAAATTCATCGGGCGCAATGAGAGACTTGCTGCTAGGGTCGTTACCAATCCGTATTGCCGACACGAAATTCTAAAAGAAATGCTAGAGAAACTTAAATGAGAATTCTTGCAAGAAGGATGACAGGCTTTCCCAGAAATCTTCTTGGATAAATATAGCCGACATGAACTCAAAGAAGACGGTACGACAGTCCAGCTGTTATTATTATGGTACATCTCCAATAGAGTTCATGAGAATAAGATGTTCAACATCACAGTTGGTACAGACATTGTTTTGCACAACTTAAGCAGAAATTTTCTTTTTACTTTAGTTCTGATTGTGTCATAGATTCTTCTGTCTATGTACTCAGTCTATATAATTTCTTTATATATACATTTGTATCATTTGCTAAAATTTAAACGAGTTTGCTATTTGTATTTTCTGATCATTGTCTATTATTTTTCTCTAAATTGGTTGCTGACCCTGGAAAGTCTTACCTTCTGTTTCTTTTTGAGACATTAAGGGACTATAAAGAATGATTTTTTTCCACTGTGTACAAACTTTAGAGATTAATCGATGAGAGGATGCTGAAAATAAAGGTCTAATGAACTTATGTCCGGAAATGCATGGTTTCCACGCTAGAGACCATTTATTGAAACATACACAGTTACAGAGACGGCGGTCTAATACGCACTGTACCATACAGCCAATGCTACAGTATGTGTTGTAAATGGTTTCGATGTGTCTCAACGCATGCGTGTATGCATCGTAACATATTCTGTCTCACACGTTCGCATCGGCCAGTCTGCATCCGAACAGTGTCAAAGGCAGCATCAATACGTTGCTCCAGTGTCTCTACATCTGGAATCGGCTCTGAATGCACGATGCTTTTGAGATGGGTCCATAATCATAAGTCTCACGAGTTGAGATCCGGTGAAAGAGGAGGCTGAGCAACTGGACCCCCTCGTCCGATCCATCGACGAGGGAAGACATGACTGAGATGCGTCCGGACGTTTAACGGCAATGTGCGCTGGAGCACCGTCATGTAGCAGCCACATAACCTTTCGAATCATCAATGGAACTTCTTCCAGTAGGGGAGGCAAAGTCATCCGTAAAAGACGCCAATAGTTCCCGCCTGTCAAGTGACGTGAAAGGAAGACTGGTCCAGAAATATGGTCGGCAATTGCAGCGGCCGATACATTCCGGCTGCACCCATGCTGATGTTTCGCTGTCACCATAACATGGGGGCTCTGCACACTATCCATAGATGACTATTATAAAAGTTGAAGATATCACTTCGCGTAAAGGTGGCCTCATGGCCATAGGGTGGATGGCGCAAACCTAGAATCGTGGTTGCCTGGCGAAAAAACGCTCTATGTAATAAGGGTAATAACAGTTCTCATAAAGAATGCCCCACACGCTCGTCTGGCCTATTATGTACTGGTGGGCAAACTGCCTGGTACTGACACGGCAGAAGTCTTGCACAATGTTAATCACATTTTCGTCCATGTCTGGTGTCCAAACATTTCGGGTGCGTCCTTCATGACTTCCTGCTTCCTGAAACGACACTGTCTCAAACAAACGGTGAAACATTGTTGCAAACATACAATGCTGTGGTTGTTGTCGGCGGGGATAGGTCTTCTGATACAACCTCGCTGCCTGCCACCCATAGCCATTTGCCTATCCGTAAGTAAACACCATGTTGGCAAGCTTTCGATTCGAATACGGAACCATTTTGTACAACGCTGTATCACACCCACTACAAGACGAGTCAGCAATAGAAGTTAATCGGACAAAACATTACCAATTAGTATGGCAGGACAGGGTGCTAGGGCATGACGTATGAGGAACAGTACCATCCGCTAGGAGGAAAACATACTTACTGTAACTGCGGCAGCATGGTACAGTGCGTACTAGACCGCAGTCTCTGTAACAAAGTATGATTGAATAAATGGTCTCTAGCATGGAAACGATGCATAAGTGCATTAGACTTTTTGTGTTTCGTATCCTCTCATCGGTCAATCAGCAGAGCTAGTACACAGTGAAAAAAATCACCCTCTAGAAAAATAGCTGTTGTGGGTAAGATAAGAGCAGCTGATTGGAATGTGTTTTCGCTATCAGCAGCTGCAATAGCATCATCAGCGAAGAGTAATATCATAAAATAATTCCTTTCGTTGAAGTTATTAGTTTAAAATCTTAATACACTTAATCATTGCCGGAACATACCGTGAAAGCAAAAAAGAAAGAATCAGGGACCAAATGCTGCCTTGAATTTATTCGTGATCTTAAATATTCCATTTCCTGAAGTGACGATTTCTCATCGATTGTATACGCTTTCTACTACTGTTATGGGAAAAGCTATTCCTCTTCTGTTCATTGTATCCCACAACTTGCTCTTATTTACTTTATCCAAACTTACAAATTGCCTATGAATAGTAAATGTGTTTTTCTACTGAACTCTCTGTGTTTCTCGATGATTTCCAACAGCGAACGTACTGTCAGTGCACGATCTGCACTGATCAGTCAAAACATTATGACCACCGACCTTCCAAAAGCACGGAAACCCGTCCAGGCAATAGCAGCGTCACCTGTCGAGCAATGACTGCTAGTCAAAGACAGGCACGGTGCATGTAGTATCAGTGAACGTGCTTCCCGTGTGTAGAATGGGGTAGGAGTGAGATCTGTCTGAGTTTGACCGAGGGCTCGAAGACTCAGCACGAGCATTTCGGAAATTGCATGACTTGTCGGGTTTTCGAAAAGTGCTGTGGTGAGTGCCCTCAACACGTGGCGAAACCAACGTGAAACCACATCCAGACGTAGTGGTGTTCGATGGTTACCCCTCATTACAGACTTAGTGCGCTGGACAGACTTGTAAAATAGGACAGGTGGCGAAACTAACGTCAGACTTTAATAATTGGCAGAGCACAAAGTGCACCGAACACTCGTAGCGATATGCCTCCGCAGCCGACGACAGGTGCGTTTGCCGCGCGGGTTAGCCGTGCGTTCCAAGGCGCCTTGTCACGGTTCGCACCGCCTCGTCGGAGGTTCGAGTCCTCCCTTGGGCAAGGATGTGTGTGTTGTCCTTAGCGTATGTTAGTTTAAGTTAGATTAAGTAGTGTGTAAGACTATAGACCGATGACCTCAGAGGTTTGGTCCCATAGAACTTACCACAAATTCCCAATTTCCGATTTACAGGTGCATTTCTCAATGTTACCACCACGACATCGGCAATTACGACTGAAATGGGCACGTGACCATCGGGACTGGACTTTAGTGCAGTAGGAGCGTTGCGTGGTCTGATGAATCCCGACGTTTTTTCCATCATGCCGATGGTAGGGTGCGGATCCGTCGTCTTCCATGTGAACAGCTCTTTGACACCTGTACTTCGGGACGGAGAGAAGACGATGGCGGCTACATTACACTCTGGGGAGCATTCAAGTGTGCATCCATGGGTCAAGAGCATCTCGTGCAAGGCACCATGGTGGCCAAGGAGTATCGTACACTGATTACAGACCACATACACCCCTTCATTATGATCATGTTTCCCGACGGCAGTGGCAACTTTTAGCAAGATAATGCCTCACGTCACAAGACCAGGAATGTGATGGAGTATTTCGAGGACACAATGGTGAGTTCCAATTTATGTGGTGGTCCTCCAACTCGCCAGCTCTGGACCCGACCGAAGACATCTGGGATGTGATTGAACGTGGAGCCCGAGCTCATCGCCCCCCTCCCCAGAATTTGCGTAAATTTGGTGACTTTGGTGTGCAGATGTGATGCCAACGTCCTTCAGCGACGTACCACTACCTCATTGCTTCCATGTCACGACGCATTGCCACTGTTATCCGTGCCAGAGGTGGTCATTCTGGACAGTAGGTAGTGGTCATAATGTGCTGTCTGATCATTGTACCTTTCCTAAAGTCCACTTGCGTTTCTAGCAGAATATTGCAGTAATTACTGCTATCATATGTGTTACTCCTTTAAAACATACAGGGTGTATAAAACAGAATCATCCGATTTGGCAGGTATATGTTTCTGAAACTAATAAACATATACAATGAATTTCATTTTTTGATGCACCGGAAACTCAATAATTTCTTTCATACCTTTTCCTTGGCGTTCAGTATGCCCTTCTTGAGATGTACGGCATATGTTAGTGCGGAATTCAAATTGTTCCCAGACTACTACGAGCCGCTGTTATGAGATTTCTCAGAATTTATTCACTGTTGTTGGTAGCGGACGCATATAAACAGAGACTTTTATAAACCTCCAAAAGAAATAATCACATACGTCAGGTCCAGTGACCAAGCGGGCCAGTAATGTAAGGCTGAAACATTTAGTCCAGTGTGACCAATTCAGCAATCTGTAATTCTTTGATTTAAAAATTCCCGCACTTCCTAGATGCCACTGTGGCGGAGCCCCATCCTGTTGGTAAATGAAGTCTTCGAATGAGTCTCCAACTGTGGGAAAAGAAAGTTTTTAAGCATATCGAGATATGTGCTTCCTGTAACAGTGTTATCAACAAAGAAAAATTGACCATACCACCTTTCCCCGTGAAACTATACGAAACACATTAAATTTTGGTGAGTCCCTCGCATATTGTGCAACTTCATGTAGTTGTTCTGTACCCTATATTCTTACATTATGACGGTTCACTTTTTGCATTTAAATGGAATGTTGCCTCGTCACTAGACACTAAGCGTGGAAGAGAACTGTCATACCCCGTCTTGCCAAGAACGAAATTACAGAAATCCACACGTTATTGTTTGTCACCTTCGTGAAGAGCTTGCAGTAGCTGAATTTTGTATGGTTTCATGTGTAAACATAGACGTCAGACGGACATCGGGGTCAGATTGAGCTGTCGAGATGCATAGCGAAAGGATTTCTGCGGACTCCTTGTGAAGCTACGGCCGGTGCGTTCGACGTCTGCGTCAGACACTCGGGGACGGCCCGGCGACTTGCTTTTACACAAACAACCCGTTTCTCGGAATTGTTTATGCCATAGTCTAAAGCTCTGTGCTGCAGGAGGATCCACACCATATCTAGTACGAAAGTCACGCTGAACAATTGTTACTGACGCGCACTGAGCAAAACGTAGAACACGAAACTCTTTCTGTTGTTCCGACACCATTCTTACTAGAAGTGAAGTGTGCGCACACTGTTGCTACCTAGCGGAAACCATGTAAAACTCGAGATTTGCTGTTTCCAATATGCTTTGTTCAAGCAGATATCTCAAATAACCTAATCATCATCATTTTTTAAAATGAATGATACTTTTTGGTACACTCTGCATTTTATGCTGACTAAGGAAACAAAACTCTCACCTGTTTTAAAAGCTTGTAAGTGATAATGCCATCGATGAGTTGAAGGCTGCAGCAGACCGGAAATACCATCAGTTGATACTAAACGCGAAAATTAGGTTTCAAACGACGTCTGCTATTAACCTTGGTGTCTAAACGTGTTAGAGAGTAGGCATAAATGTTATTTCTAAATGAGTCTCCTCTTCGCTTTTCTATGACAGTACTTATAAGCTTATTCGTTGAATGAAGCAATTTTATTTCCTTTCTTCACAAACAACGTATGTTTCTCTCCTTCTAGTAGATCTATTTTTGTTCATACTTTGTAACTATCATTGTTACGATAAGAAATTTATCTGAGGACAACAATAAAATGCATATAGAAAAAAATCAGTTTCGTTTTCCGATGCGTTGTTCAACAAACATTGCTTTTCACCTAGACAGACAAGATTTTAAAATGATTACACAGAATGTAAGTACTTCTGTGTTTTTATTGAGTTATATTACTTTCCGAAAAATCTTAAAATTGATAGTTAATGGCGGATCTAAAAAAATTCAGAGAAAACAATGGAAAAATTGAGTTACATTTTGAAAGAAGTTATATTCTGGCTGGAATAAATGATTGAGAGAGCTCTACAAAGTACAGTCTTGAGAAATGTTATTGTATTTTACACACTTGTATGACTGTGTTTAATACGTTATAAGCAGCTATTAATTATTTTTGGAGTTGGGAGGGGTATACAATAAATCCCAATACATTTACAGAAATAGAGAGATTGTGAACGAAGTATTTTCTGCTAGTGGTCTCCGTGTCAAAACGAAAAGGGAAAGGAGGTTCAGAGTTATCAATTCTCGAAGCTGAATGGTACAACTCAGTACGTATCGTATTTTTACGATTTTAGGAATGTACGAGTAGTAAGTTACGATACGTGAGACATAAACATTTTGTACACAAGTGACGAGGACTAAGCGTATTGACTATAGCACAACAGTACCTGCATTCTCTTACGTAATTCGTTTTATGAATCCTTTAAAATCGAATGTAATAACATTAAGCACAATTACAGCATCTGAAGAAATGTCATCCCTCTTCGTTCTTCTTGAAAATATATTTCATCTCAGAGGTTGCTAAATAACGTTGCTATGAAAATATTTCATCTGTTGCAAGGGGGCTTAATTAAAAAGAAATGACTAATATTAATGAATAAATGCAATAATTTTACTAGCTGTGTAACCGGTTACGAAGTCTCGTAACCGGTTGGCCCTCACTAGTATTAGCACGCAATCTGACTGCATAAAATAAAAATAAAGAATGACAATTTCCAATAACACAACTGATTAATTAAGTCCCCTGCAACTATAAAAGTTTACGAAACAACAAAGCACAAGTGTAACTGTTCTGTGTGTGGTAGTATGACTCAACGTACATGTGTCTGGCTCGGTTCTTTCTCAATACGACAAAATATTTTAAACACTATTTACAATGAACTAATCGAAAAACCAGAAATACTATAATTGCACAAAGAAACCAGAATTACAAGTCTAATAAATGAACACGATCCATGTGCTTTGTTGACTGTATCTGTGAGCGAGAGGGATTGTTATTAAAGACAACTGTAATATCTTTTTACCTCATTACATATTGACGAAAATATTCCATTACACTAGCATCATAAATCAAAAGCCCATCTCCTTTCTCAAATGTATTGTGACAATTGCATCTTTTTCCATCTATACATTTACACCAACCGAACAGTACAACATTTCAGTCAACACTCATATCGTCCACTCTTTCGCCCAACAGAACAACGACTGCTCTCGATATCCTCTGAACTACTACTGCCCCAGTGCCCCACTGGAATAATATTCTTTGGCGCATTCTCTGGCGTTGTGACTCAGTGTTGCCACCTTTCACTGTTCACTAGTGATGTATGATGTCTCACAGACACTATATGTGAATTTGATACGAAGCTGAGAAGGTTTCTCGTTTGGCAGTATTTTTTTTCTTATAGTCAGTGAAATAATCGTAGTTCCGAGCTTGTAGTTATTTGCTTCTAGTCGATGTTGCAGAAAACAATTACATACTTCGTTCCTGTATTAAACTAAAATGTTTCACCTCACCTGCTTAGGTCCTGCATTTTTAAATATGAAAACTCCTTCACCATCATTACAATACATATTGAAAATTGGCTAATGACCTAACTAAACGGAAGAGATCATTTTCCGCTAGTGCTGCTGCGATGTCTCGATCAGTTCGTCGCGTGTAGCTGATGAATGTCTCCCTGTAAACCGTCCAACATACAACTGTGAAGCCAATGTCAAGATCGAGAGCTTGAGGTGCATTACAACTACGTATGCTCCCTCGACTTTGTGTCACAAAGACAGTGTAAACACTACAGTATTTCTCAGAAATTAATACCTTAGCCGACCAATAATCAACTTGAAATTACTGAAAAAGCTGACACCGCAAGCAAGTCAGTGAAGAAGGCTTTACAGAAGAATGTGAGTGACAACTTCTCGAAATCTAATACAGAAAATAATTTTGAATTAAAACGTATGGGATTACGACATAGCATAGCATAAACACTACTTACGGGTTATTAGCAGCACTGTGAGACCCATGGCGCTATTTATTTATTTACTGTTTTGTTCGGAGTTAAATTAGCGCCTTTTAATATCATGACATCCCTTCTACCACTGGATGCCAAGCAGTCTGGGTGCAATCAATGATTTCAACGCAACGACGGCAACGCAAAACAAGACATGAAGAAAGCCGAAGGAGGAAAGCACTTTTCAGATACCTCAACCAATTTCTCTAGCACCGACTGTCCACAGGCAATAGTTGCATCTATGGCACGACAACATAATAGAATTTATTAGCAAGGACATTGCACGTTACTGTAATTAATGCACGTTTACGACATTATTTTTTTAATTTTTTATGTTTATGCCGAAGTATTGCGATCTCAGATAGTATCACATTTTACACTAACACCTAAACTGAACTATTATTCCGTAATTTAATGTTATCTACTCCAACAAAACGAAATACAACAGTAACTAAGTAGCATATGATGATCTGTAATCTGGAATGCAATACGGAATACATTTATTTGAACAAAACGTATAAATTTTAAGGATATTTTACTTGGTTCGTGTCTTATTTACCGTAGAAAATTGTCTCGTGTTTATATACAATGTGCTACTTTAGTGAGTGTGAGTACTTTTTCAGGTTGCCTGCTCGATAATATCTGAGCAATTATGAAAAATAAAGTCTCGTTTTACCTCATTTTCTCACTTTTATCTTGCTCGTTGCGGTGTATTGTAATTTCACGTAACAAAATATAATCGCTGTTGAACATATTTTAATCGCAACTATATTACTGTATTTTTAACTATGAAAAACAATCACTTCCATCGTTTTATCCGTATAGGTAAATATATCACCATGAACAATCAAATACACAGCACATCTGATGACTGGGTGTTGTGTGATGTCCTTAGGTTAGTTAGGTTTAAGTAGTTCTAAGTTCTAGGGGACTGATGACCATAGATGTTAAGTCCCATAGTGCTCAGAGCCATTTGAACCATTTGAACACAGCACATTTGTAAAATCCAATATGCCTTGTTCTGGTGTATGGTGAATATTGTATAATTGGAAAGCAGTGAAACAAGAAAATCGACTATGATATGTGGCCTCTTAAATAATGCTCTTCGAAACTGGACATATTTCTGACCTTCATATTATGTGCCTATTGGGCAATTGTCTTCAATTTTTAAGACTTGTACTGTATACCAAAAACGATTTCGACTGTATTTCTTCGAAGCTAATTTTACCGATTGCATAATTACTTCAAACTTGGAACGTCATGAGCACAAATAGTTGGTAAAAGTATGATGCAATTTACTCGTTGTATGAAAAAACTGCCGAAGGTACATACGTTGTAAAACTATGACCGTACAGCGTATCACATCAGACAAGAATATTATGTTAATAAGATCTACTTTCTGCAACGAATGTGCCATTTTTCATATTAAGAATCGATTATTAAAGATAATGCATATGGTTTATGTGTACCGAATATCTGCAAATTTAATATACTATGGCACAAAACTAATGAAGTATTCAGTGCTGCCTTTAAATTTTGAAGAAAGTCATCTGCGATTCGCATTCACGTAGAGAGGTGCACCTGACTCACCGCAGCACGTGACGGACTTTGAAGATAGCCACTCCTTCCTCACCGCACGTCTTCTTCACTTGAATTAACTCTAAATGACCACCCGAGTCGTAACGAGCAGAGAATATGTAAACAAGTAAGAATAAACACATGGCGAAAAGATCGTGCTTTGTAATGAAAACCCGTGCCTTATAGCTAATGAACGCGCTTGTTCTCAGACGCAGTCCCTTTGATTCTGTCTCTGCAACAACATTTTCCAGTATATATAATTCCACCACAAAGTACCATAGGAGGTCTACGTGATCACTTCATTAGACTGAAAATATTTCCCAGTTACAGATTTCTTTAGATGTGCAAGTAGGTGTAAGCAACAACGGCGTATCTGTTAAATAGTATATCAGTTCCCACAGTTCGTCTTATGACCCTCTCAATTTGAAACGCCAATGCACAGGTATGGGCGGTTGCGGATTTATTTTTTTTCAGTCCATTCCTTTACTAATTTTTGTAACCAGGTAGTCCCTAAGCTTGCAAGCTTCGCAAGAAAATTCGCTTTTGCTGCCTCAGAAATGACTAGTTGCATACCTTCCAGCAGAATGTACCCATTTTGTTTTCTTTGGTGCAGAACTCGCTCATTAATATCGCCGTTTTGACTGCTGCTACTTCTTTGTCATGAAGCAGTGAACCCACGTCTCTTTTTTAGCATCAAACAGGCTACTTAGATTGGGTTTGCAGCGGTACATACATCTGTGAAAACTATTTTACGTTTCATTTCTCGGCATTCCAGAGACGTGGTGCTAAAAAGGTACCAAACATTCCTACACATAATTCTTCATGTAAGATGCACCATACCCTTTCTGCTCCTATTTCTTTGTTGTCAACTTATTCACGTACCTTTGGCAGCTGATCGTCTAATATAGGGTTGCGCGCTTTCTGCATGGTTTTACCTGTGACTATGTTTGATAGTCAATGGACATAAGCCTAGACTTTAATTCCATTGCTAGCTTCCTAATAATTAAAAATGAAGAAATTAACTTATAAACTCGCACATTCTTTAGGTAGATAATCGTTGACATTTAAGTTTCGAAAATCATGGGCATTATAGCGGAACGATATTTCATTTTATAGAGTCAAATGAAAGACACACAAAACAGTTACATTATTAACAGGACTAAGATTTTTGTTACCTAAAAAACACCATAATACGCAGAAAAATGTGCAGTTATGATCAGAAATTTACAAGAAACTGCAGGAGAACATAAAAAGTATCACCTGACAACATCAAAATGAGGTAAAATTTCAATTGTAAAATAAATTAGTAAGTTAGTTTACAATAATAAAATATTTGTTTAACTATAAGATGCACAAAAGTAGCAGGGTAAAATGGAATTCCATGTTCAAGTATGATTTTTATGAATATTACTAGAGTATAGACAACCTATCATGTGTTTGAAACTTCCTGGCAAGTTAAAACTGTGTGCCATACCGAGACTCGAACTCGGGATCTTTGCCTGTTGCTGGCACGTGCTCTACCATCTAAGCTACCCAAATAATACACACGCCCCGTCCTCACAGCTTTACTTCTGCCAGTACCTCGTCTCCTACCTTCCAAACTTTACAGAAGCTCTCCTGCGGACCCTGAAGAACTATCACTCCTGAAAGAAAGGATATTGAGGAGACATGGCTTAGCCACAGCATGGGGGATGTTTCCAAAATGAGATTTTCACTCTGCAGTGGAGTGTGCACTGATATGAAACTTCCTCAGATGGTAGAGCACTTGACCGCGAAAGGCAAAGGTCCCGAGTTCGAGTCCCGGTCTGGCTCACAGTTTTAATTTGCCAGGAAGTTTCATATCAGCGCACACTCCACTGCAGAGTGAAAATCTCATTCTGCTATAATGTGTTTCTTGCATAAATTCAGTCAGCCCACTTAGCTGCGTGGTAACGTGTTTACCTAGTCTGCAGCGGGCCCGGGTTTGATTCCTGAGCACGTTGGAGATTTTGTTCGCTCGTGGACTGGGTGTTCTGTTGTCCTTATCGTCACTGTATCATCACCCACGCGCAACTCACCCAATGCCGCATCGCCTGAAATAACATTTGCAACCCGCCGGCCTAATTTCCCTTGCGACCTCCCAGCCATGAATGCCACACGATCATTTCTTCTGTTTTTTTTTTTTTTTTTTAGCCTCATTCTTACTTGAATTTATGGGTTCTGACACCAGACCTCAAGATGTCAGACAGTCAGATCGGTACAAAACTTTTTTTTTTTTTTTAAAGGTTCAAATGGCTCTAAGCACTATGGGACTTAACATCTGAGGTCATCAGTCCCCTAGACTTAGAACTACTTTAACTGAACTAACCTAAGGACATCACACACATCCACGTCTGTGGCAGGATTCGAACCATCGACCGTAGCAGCAGCGCGGTTCCGAACTGAAGCGCCTAGAACCGCTCGGCCAGAGCTGCCGGCACCAAACGTTTTATGCTGACAGAATATCAACTAAGGCTGCGATGTTGTTAGTGCTATGTGATGTCGCTCAGGAGAACGTCGATAAATGATAAGTTAAAAGTAACACCTGATTTACGCGACACAGGAAAAGAATAACTGTGAGCGTCATTCGTGTGGAGCTCCCGTGAAGAAGCAGGTAGGAAGTTAGTTTGTCGTACCAAGGGTCCTGAGTTCGTGCCCTCGTCATGCCAGTTTCTGCAGAGAAGTACGTCTGAAACTGTTGTACGGGATAACAAGTTCCTGACATTTAAATGACTGCTCGGCGTTTATAACAATGTTCTACTGGCAGTTCACTTTCGCTTCGTTTATCTGAAAATAGCAAAACCTATAGAGTACGTTTGTATGTTCCCCAGAATAAACATAAATACTCGAAAAGGAATGGATAAGGAAACAATTGCAGCAGACGCGCGTATTAAAGGTAATAGTAATAGCAATAATAATAAGAATAATACTTCCTATTATAACAATAATAATGCTAATAAGAATTTTTGTTACTATTAATACATTCACACTTGTGATGCAATTGTTTGTTTACTCTATCTGTTCCAATTGTTTATGGTTACAAATGTCCAAATGTACACTATTATTTTTATTACTTTTAAATTAACGAAGCGAATGGGGACTGCCAATAGAACATTGCTGTAAACTCCGAACAGTCTTCTTACTTTTTTGTCAGGAACATGTTGTGCCACACAACAGTTCCGCGCGTACTTCAGTAGGTAAAGGAACTGGTACTGCCAGGGTTCCAACTCGGGACCCTTCGTATGACAAACCAACACTCTACCGACTTCCTGGGGGAGCTGTATAGGAGAGACGCTGACAGTTATGCTTTTCCTGTGCTCCGTAAGCCATGTGTTATTTATTACAGTTTACCGATGTTCTTCTGGACGACAGCACATAGCACAAAGTACATCAGAGTTTTGGTTGATACTGTGTCGATATACAACGTTTGGTACCGATATGACGGACATTTGGAGGTTTGGTTGTGAATTTCAATTCCAAATTGGTACCAATAAAATTTTATTTGCAACTAGTTGTCTGAGTTGTTGCATTGCTTTGTCGTAGCTTCTGATTACGTAGTGATTTCTTAATCTGGGAGTACCAGGACGAGATCGGCCTATGTATTTCTTTCTAAGAATTTACTAAATCTTGGATTATTCACTTCCCTTTAGTCGATGTCAGCCTAAATGAAATCTGTGCAAGGTTTATCGCAGAATTATGAGCAAGATTGATAGACTCCCTGATGACCATCTGCTGTAGTGCCTTTTTTTCCATTTTCAGTCCGTTGTACTCTACAGTTTTGTTTTTCTGTTACCACATGCTCCTGAACGTTAAATGACTTCTATGCAGCCATTCTTACATCGAACAGCTTACGATACAGTATTTTACCGTGAGTCGGAAATACTTTCGCATCATATTGATAAACGAACTGTTGTAATTTTATATGATTCCTTTGCTTCATTTTAGGAATTTCTTGTGAACTATTTTGCACACTCTTCCGACTATAACATGACTGAATAACACAATGAAACACTTATCTGCAGTCCAACACAATGACACACTTCTCTGCTGTCCAGTGTCCAGAATGGCTTAAGCATGTATCTGCTCATTGAGTAACAATAGGCTACAAAAATTCACTGTTGCGTAAGAGTGAAGGCCATATTGTGAATTCCTACGAAAGATTTTCCGGGAAACGAAATGAGATGGGCAATTCTGAGATACGCAACACGGAGAAAGAAGTTGATTGAGAAGAATTATTTATTTCTGACAGAGTGAAAATATATGGAATGTTACCATTTGCTAACGAAAATATGCTCTATCAGGCTGAAATTGTCATACAAGCAGAAATGTGACTTAACAAATGACAGTAATTCATTAATCTCTTTACATCTTTAAAACCTGCACCGGCCTGACAATACAATGGAATTGTCATTATTCTCACGAATACGTCTATACTAGCCGACGGGTGGCTGACTGTCAGCCGTGGGGATTTAGGACGGGGGTTTGAGTGGGGGCGAAGGGGGGGGGGGGGCAGCTCAGTTCCGTAAGAGTCACAGTAGACCGAAAAGTTGTAAATAGGAATGGCATATTATTGTGAGGAGAAAACACTTTGGATGCTGGATGTGGCAGGACTGCCTTAAATGGCCCTTCCACATCAGTTGCACAATAAGCTTTTGCTCATTTTATGTTGACAAAGTCTGAAGGTGTTCAGTCGTGTAGGCAGCGCTTATAATTGTCAGGGAATTGAACTCCAAAGGGAGTTGTGCGACATAAACGAAAACTGCTAGGCGCGTTTCTACATCCCATAGATGATGTCTACTCACATTTTGTGCCAGCCGCATAAGAGTGGCGCTAGCGGCGCCACTACGAGGATGCGAATCAGTTTCGCTGTAAATACACACTGTAACGGCTGTAAACGTTACTTACCTTTGAGACTGGATATTGTGAGCTGATGTCAGCCAAGAACGCCTTTAAGGCGACAAAGACGTCATTGTCAAAACCTCACTGTCTGAACGAGGTCGTGTAATAGGGCTACCAGAAGGTGGATGTTCCTTCTGTGATATTGCAGAAAGACTTCGCAGGAATGTTGCCCTTTTAATAAGTGCTGGCAGCGGTGCTTACAAGAAAATAGGGTCGCAAAAATAACGGGCTCCTGGGAGGGGAGGGGGGGGGCGGTCATTTTCTCGAAGAGCCTCAAAACTACACTCCTGGAAATTGAAATAAGAACACCGTGAATTCATTGTCCCAGGAAGGGGAAACTTTATTGACACATTCCTGGGGTCAGATACATCACATGATCACACTGACAGAACCACAGGCACATAGACACAGGCAACAGAGCATGCACAATGTCGGCACTAGTACAGTGTATATCCACCTTTCGCAGCAATGCAGGCTGCTATTCTCCCATGGAGACGATCGTAGAGATGCTGGATGTAGTCCTGTGGAACGGCTTGCCATGCCATTTCCACCTGGCGCTTCAGTTGGACCAGCGTTCGTGCTGGACGTGCAGACCGCGTGAGACGACGCTTCATCCAGTCCCAAACATGCTCAATGGGGGATAGATCCGGAGATCTTGCTGGCCAGGGTAGTTGACTTACACCTTCTAGAGCACGTTGGGTGGCACGGGATACATGCGGACGTGCATTGTCCTGTTGGAACACCAAGTTCCCTTGCCGGTCTAGGAATGGTAGAACGATGGGTTCGATGACGGTTTGGATGTACCGTGCACTATTCAGTGTCCCCTCGACGATCACCAGTGGTGTACGGCCAGTGTACGAGATCGCTCCCCACACCATGATGCCGGGTGTTGGCCCTGTGTGCCTCGGTCGTATGCAGTCCTGATTGTGGCGCTCACCTGCACGGCGCCAAACACGCATACGACCATCATTGGCACCAAGGCAGAAGCGACTCTCATCGCTGAAGACGACACGTCTCCATTCGTCCCTCCATTCACGCCTGTCGCGACACCACTGGAGGCGGGCTGCACGATGTTGGGGCGTGAGCGGAAGACGGCCTAACGGTGTGCGGGACCGTAGCCCAGCTTCATGGAGACGGTTGCGAATGGTCCTCGCCGATACCCCAGGAGCAACAGTGTCCCTAATTTGCTGTGTAGTGGCGGTGCGGTCCCCTACGGCACGGCGTAGGATCCTACGGTCTTGGCGTGCATCCGTGCGTCGCTGCGGTCCGGTCCCAGGTCGACGGGCACGTGCACCTTCCGCCGACCACTGGCGACAACATCGATGTACTGTGGAGACCTCACGCCCCACGTGTTGAGTAATTCGGCGGTACGTCCACCCGGCCTCCCGCATGCCCACTATACGCCCTCGCTCAAAGTCCGTCAACTGCACATACGATTCACGTCCACGCTGTCGCGGCATGCTACCAGTGTTAAAGACTGCGATGGAGCTCCGTATGCCACGGCAAACTGGCTGACACTGACGGCGGCGGTGCACAAATGCTGCGCAGCTAGCGCCATTCGACGGCCAACACCGCGGTTCCTGGTGTGTCCGCTGTGCCGTGCGTGTGATCATTGCTTGTACAGCCCTCTCGCAGTGTCCGGAGCAAGTATGGTGGGTCTGACACACCGGTGTCAATGTGTTCTTTTTTCCATTTCCAGGAGTGTATTTTTGTGGTTAGCCAGAAGGCATTGGAGAACACACTGACCATAGTTTCCAGTCTGCAAGTCCACGTTCTTCTTCACCCCACTGAAAGAAATATTTCTATTCTGTGTTAACTCAGCGGTATCAGGAACTATGATTATCAATGAATATTTGAGTTCTAGTAGATAGATATATTTGATCAACTTTCGCACGCACAACATGTATATTCATGACGATAATACTAGTAATAAAATGACGTCTCTATCCTAAACAGCACTATGAGCAGTCCAGAGGCGACCTCTGCGGTAAGTTCCCATTAAGTGGCTTTTCGCCCTCATTTCTAATAGCCGCGCGGTCTGACGCTCTGCTTCCCGAGCGGGAAGGCGTACCAGTCCCCGGCACGAATCCGCCAGGCGGATTAGAATCGAGGCTCGGTGCGCCGGCCAGCCTGTGGATGCTTTTGAAGGCGGTTTTCCACCAGCCTCCGCGAATGCGGGCTGGTTCCCGTTATTCTGCCTCAGTTACACTATGTCGGCGACTGCTGCACAAACACTGTCTCCAAGTATGCATACACCATAATTACACTACCACGCAAACATTTGTGGTTACACTCGTCTGGTATGAGACGTTCCTAGAGAGTGTCCACCGGGTGCCAAACCGCACAATAACCCTGGGTTCGGTGTGAGGCGGCGGTGGCGTCAGTGGACTGCTGTATCTTGTTGTGGGGTTGTGAACCACTAAGGGCTATGGCGTGGCCGAAGCCTCTCCGTCGTTTTTAGGTTCCCGGTTCACTACACAACACACAAATTCACCACCTGCCACGCGATTTTGTTATCATTACGGGCGGCACACAAACAGTTACTTCTGCGAAATCTAAGCGATCCAGAACGGTGTACAGGCCTCGCGAGTTCACTTCCTATTTGTACCGAAAACATGGATTTAGTTGCAGTCTGGCAGTGACGTCACCCGAGGCAGCGCGTAAACCGGTGTTTGACTGACGCTTACCGTATGGTAGCTGTGTGCGAAGTAAAGTCATTTCAAAAATCTAAACGATCCAGGACGGTGTACAGACCTCGCGAGTAAACTTTCCATTATTACTGAAAGTATGCCTTTAGTAACAGCCCGTCTGCGACGTTATTCGAAGCAGCGCTTAGTCCGGCGGTTGACTGATGCGGACTGTACGGTAGGTGGGTGCGAAGTGAAGCTAATGCCTCTCCGGACATATTTATATATGGGCGCAGCGGACGGCCAAGGGAACACGTGCTGCCATCTGATCTATGCCCTCGGAGTAGTGTCTAAATAGCGGCTTTCACGGACACATAATATGTTATAAAACTGTTGTGTATTAATTTAGAAGCTTCGTAATTTTTGTATGAATGTAATAAAGGTGGCTATAATCACAGAAAAAGAATTGGCAATTAAAATTTAGTCGTCTAGAATTTTTACAACGGAACTGATAGTAGAACAAGACCTCTGAACTGCATCTTAAAGAGACTTTGTATAGATCAAAGTCTTAAAACTTGTTATAGCTCTATTATTTAATGGGCTTAATCACGTGCTATAATCATAACTTTCTAGCATTAACGTAACTCATACTTAATCTTCTAAAATTAAGGACGTTTTTGCTGCAAATTTGATTCTCAGTAAATTACTCGTAAACTATTAGAGGTAGCTTAATGGGGTCCCATACTTCAGCTTTTCACATCAATTTGATGCTTCACACGAATTTTCGTCTTTCTAAGTCTAATATTTAGCCGCTTCAATTTTTCTTAAAAGCGTGGATTCTCGCAAAAACATTGCTCCAATCATATTCAGACTTGTACCAGTTAATTTTGAGATCGATTTGCACATTTTTGGCTTTATAGCTTTATTATTTAGAGCCATTTTTGTTTCTTAAAACGATGTATTTAGGGTAAGATATTCATCCGATCACTCTGAGATTTGAAGTTTAACCATTAATATACTAAAGCAAATGTTATCAAAGTTTGGAAAAGCAACTTTAATTTTTAATTTCATTTTTAAATTACAGTACAATACTAGTATGCTACGCACAGACGCGTTATGGTGATCTGGCGCTAGTAGCAGTGAACTGGTAAGACCCGGCACACTCGCTCGCCTCTGTATCTTTCAAATCATACAGCGATTTTTTCGCCACACACCGAACGGCCACGTTGCACTACCGAGAGGGAAGACCTCGTGTTCAGCGTCTGACTCCGGCGCATCTTACCGCATCTGGACCTGCAATTTGAGTAGCTGTCGGCACCACAGTGACACAACGAACTGGTACGAATCAGGGGTGTCAAGCGATAACTCACTGGAGGGCAGGGTGGACGTCAGTCGTGGTTTCTGGTGGAAGCTGATTCTGGCTCGGTGCCTGTGGTAGCCGTGTGTTGGTCAGAAGCAGGCCAGTCGGGGGCCAGCACCCAACCTGTCTGCGGGCTGGACACACGGGACGTACACCTCGAGTTATGGCCTGGGCTGCGATTTCTTATGACAGCAGGAGCACTTTCGTGTTACCCCACGCACCTTGAATGCGAATTTGTACGTCGGTCTGTTGATTCGATCTGCTGTGTTGCCACTGATTAACAGCATTCCAGTGAGTGATTTCCAACAGGATAATGCTCACACACATACTACTGTTGTAACCCAAGGTCCTTCACACGGTGTCGACATGTTGCCTTGGCCTGCTCGACCACTAGATCTGTTCCCAGTCGAGAACATATGCGACATCATCGGACGACAACTAAAACGTTTTCCACCAACAGCATTAGCCGTCCGTGTAGTGACCGATCAACTAATATAGGAGTGGAACTTGTAACGGAACATACTGTATTAAAGGCTTTACTGTACCGAAGTATGCGATACCCTCCAAATTCAACCAGTTTAACGAGTATTTATGATTATAGCAAAGGTATTGTGTATGTTAACAATGATTGCATAACATGTCTCCATAAACAGTCAACCCATTAAATTATACTGAGTAACTGACCCACACAAAAGTTAATATCACTTGATCACTGATACAGCAAATGTCATCATGTAAAAACACTGAGTTCATCTTAAATAATTAATATGAAGTACGAAAAATAGTGGACAACTTAGGTGTTCTGGATCTCCTTAAATAAAAATCACCCAGTGAAACCTATTTGTTCACTAGGAGCGTTTTCACTCAGTGTTCACGTAAGCAATCCTATTTTAGACGAAAACCAATGTAATTCTTAATAATTCATGTTATTTACTTATTTATGCAAATTAGAGAAGTCAATTGACAAACTTCTAAAAAACGGCCTTTTTGTAACAGAAAATTATTCTGTCAACAAATCTGTCTGTCATTTTAATAACATGTTAAATTATGTCACTCGATGCAAATTAATAACTTTTATGCACAAATTATGATAACAGATGTACATGTGACTTATAAACTATATCTCTTTGTAGTAGTTCTTTGACAATGTTATAAATACAAGCTGCCAGAAGGGTCGGGAGGCAGTCGGAATGTCACTTTGGCAAAGTGTGTTTGTGTGTTATTGTTTGAGGTGGATAAACAATGCAAAGAACATGTAACGGAAATACTACTTTGTGTTGTGTCATGGTCTTTGGTGGACAGTGGAATTAAGATGGCCACCAGAGTAATAAATATTTGAAGTTTACATATTTGTTGGTTTCGCTCGTTCTTTATCATCAAAAGCATATAAAAAACACGGTACCTCATGTTTTTAACCCTAGACAACCAGATTTAGAGCCAGCATCAGCATCGAGACACAGCAGCGATCCAGCAAGTAGCAGCGATTACCACAACACAATGCATTTTAATGGCGCCAACCTAACATCAAGTGCTAACAAGCTCCGTAAATGGGGGTGAAATAGTGCGATTATAGCAATTATCAATATCTACGACCAGGCGACCATTACAAACTTCACCCCAAAAACTGACATCCGGCACCTTTACAAGACCATGCACGCACGTTTTCACGCTGGCTTTCAATATTCTGATGGTTCCAGCGGTTATTAACCTACCAGCATTTCACATTTGCAATAGCTCTTACATTAACCTCTGATGTTGCAATGTTAATCACTTAAATATGTTACCTAGACGAATGCATTAGTAAAATTTAATTACTCTACATTAATAATTTTTTGTTTGTTTGTGATTTTTCCGTCAGTGTAGTTGCTTTTTGGGGTCATTCAAAGAGAAATGACCCGAAGACAGTGAAATGAAAGCCCCAGGAGGGATCCTAATGCCGTTTCCTACGGAACAAGGTCTGGTCTCTTTGTGTGCGCAGAGAGGTGCAGTGAATTTCCGACACCAGAAAAAGTGCATTGAACAGAAATCAGTCGAAGAACGGTGCAAATGTTAGAAAAGTAATGCATTTCTCTTGCAGGCTCAGGGTATGCCATCCGGCAGTTCAATAAGTTACTTGTGTCTTTAGCCGAGAGACACGATCTGGAACGCAACACCGCATTACTTTTTCCATTCTGTAGCAGATGGATGCCCTTGTTATTGAAGACCGGCGAGCTACCGTGGCAGCCATTGCATTAGAGGTCTGCTCTAGCGGCGGAATTTGAACGGACATGCAATGATCGGAGTACATTTCTACTATTCTTCGATTAATTTCTGTCCACTGCACTCCTTCGGCCGTAAGGCAACGCACTATGCCCCTCTTCCTTTGAAGCCTCCATTTCTCTGTTGTATCACTACTGAGTTCAGTGAACAGTCGACGCTAGCACGTACTCGCTCTGTCGTGACATATGTGTGCGTGCACGTCCTAGGGATGGCGGCTGTCGCCGAAACAACCGGTTTTCGGATACCCTGGTTTTTTTTTCATCTCCAGTTTAATCTGACTGTTAAAACCTGTAAAAATAGCCGGTTTCTGAAATAACCTATTTTCGGTATTTTATTCCTATTATTTCCATCAATAAACATAGATTTCTAAAACAGCTTAAAGAATTGCAATGAAGTGCGGAGAGTAGGAGACTTCGATTGACAAGAAGTTGAGGCTGTGGCAGAAATTGGTCTTAGTGACTCCCGTAAAGATGGCGAACATAAAGGAGAGGCTTATGTGCGACGGAGATGCGAAAGGTAACAAGCTGATGTCATCCCTGCATTGTCACTGGCATCAACGTTTCACCCTACAGCAACCATAAAATTAAGAGTTCAATTATTATCCCAGGTTTATAGCTCGCCAATAGAATTACACGTGTATCAATCAAATTTACTCCATCCTCCAAGACACATTGTGCATTTTTCTCTGCTTACTTGTTGTCACAAATACGTTGTGCGTCCTGACACTTTCAATCTTTTAAACCAAATGAAGCGCTGTACATCATCGCTACCGCACTTCGCAAAATACAAACTGAGGACGGTCCCATTCTGCTATGTAACCTTCTGAAGACGACAACGACAAACTACCGTATAGAACAGGTTGGAGCACGTCATGTAGAGTTACACTGCGCGTAAACGCGTACCGTGTAATAGGCCGCATCATACAGAAATAGGTACAATACGATCTCAGCAATGCTGTATCGATTCTTATGTCGTGTGTCTCTTGTTAGTTTTCCAACTGTTGGCGTTGTTGCTAAAATAGCATTGATCGCAGTTTCCATTTTCCATAACAGCCCCACATTTCAAAGGAAAGTATATTTTAAGAGTAAGCACCAGTAATTTGTAAAAGAAAGTTTTATTATAATTATCCTATCTAGAAATAAAAAAAATTGCACTTGTGCTATGCGAAAGTGATGTGCCGTTTTCTTCGCGGTTGATAGTGAAAATTTAGAAAACCTGTCACAACCGAGACCAAATAAATACGGGAAAAATACTGGTTATTCAGTACTAGAGTACCGGTATCGGTTGTAACGGGTCTATTTTTCCTATCCCTACCATGTCGTTCCGGCAGCGAGTTTGGGGCCTCTGGGGTCCTGATTTTATAGCTCCCGGCTCATCTCTTGTTCAGTCACCGCAATTCGTTACAGCGTTACACTTTTCAACGTAACGGAAACATTTCAATGATACGGATAACCGTATACAACAAAACCTAATATTGTACGAAATCGATGCACTGCTTCTAACTGTAAATCAATTTTCACTCAAAGTAAAAGCAAAAGAATTCTAAGAGAACAAAAATTCAGTTTCAAAGAAACATTACAATTTTACAGATGAAAATTGTTGCACAGTTGGGTGCTGTGCAGAGAACGTAACTCTTTGCACTGCCGGCACTGCTTCCAAATAATACACCGCACACCCGGTGTGACTACTTCTGGAAGAGCGCCAGAGTCCGCTCCAGATGCGCAGTATACTTCGCTGTTTACAGCTGAAACAGTTCCTGGCAAGTCTCCAGAATGAGTCTCAGCAAGTGTTTTGTACGTCCTCTAACCCTCTAAAGGTGTTCTTCGCTGCAGTGGGCGCTATGTAGGATATTTCATGTCCTTTACACAACGGTTATAAATCGCATACATCTCACCAGTCTGCAAAGTGGAGGTTGCAAAAGTCTTCATTATATGAACCTCATAAGACGTTTCCAAGGAGCAACATCGGACTAAAGTTGCACTGTATGAGCATCGATTTTCTAATCCACGTTGCTACAACAAATTAGACTCAAAAAATTGAAGATGAACACGTTCTGTACGATTTACAAAAGTTTTTTAAACTTTATCATAGACTGGTCTGGAGGGTATTCCCTTTTTCTGGAACCGAGCGAGGTGGCGCAGTGGTTAGCACACTGGACTCGCATTCGGGAGGACGACGGTTCAATCCCGTCTCCGGCCATCCTGATTTAGGTTTTCCGTGATTTCCCTAAATTGCTACAGGCAAATGCCGGGATGGTTCCTTTGAAAGGGCACGGCCGATTTCCTTCCCCATCCTTCCCTCACCCGAGCTTGCGCTCCGTCTCTAATGACCTCGTTGTCGACGGGACGTTAAACACTAATCTCCTCCTCCTCCTTTTTCTGGAGCATACGGTTTGTTTTGCAGCTAAGCACTGTAGAGATAGTTAGCGTTAATGTAGTCGTCTGATTACGACTGCAACACCATGAAGGGACATGCAGCAAACAAAAAATTTCTATCATGTGTACTACATGCTGTGATACGCCAAAGATTAGCAGTTCAGCACAACCGCACAAAGTAGGTAGGAGTGATATCTACTTTCTGCATGTAATCAAAAAATTTCGCAGCTGGTTTCTCATTCGGAAATCGCATTTGAATTTAGGTTGTTTGTGTGAGGATGGTGTTGCGCCTTGTGTGGGATAGAGAAACGTCTTCCTGCACTCGGTGTCGGAATTCCACAGGGGTCAGATTGCGGTCTGTCGTCATTGCGCATAATCATTTTACAACATTGCTACTCGCGTTAGTCTGGATCTCATGACGTCATGCGAATCCTAAATCGATGGTATCAGAATTACCACAATCAACGGCGCCACAGAACTACCGCTCGAGAGAGCAGACATACGAGTTCTGTTCGCTCGGCTGTGCAAGATTGTATCTGCTAATAGAGACGCTAACTTATCATTCCCCTTCCTACTTAGATGAAGGCCATGTGTAGCGTATCCACACCTGGCAATAGCACCAACTGAAACAACACTTATGTGAAATTCTGTCGGTGTCTGCCTTACAGCAGTGTTTACCCAGGGCCGATCATGGCGCTGAAAGACCTTCACAAACCCGACATTGGTGTGCCCAGTTCCTGCTCCTATTTTATCCAGGTCACTCCTAATACTATATCTTGGATTCATAGCCAGGCTGTTTTCTGCTCCCCCAACTATAATTACACGATCTTCTTTCTCAAAGTCCCTGCATAGCTAATCTAAGTTTTCTGTCACCTGCCTAAAGCTAGCACTTGGTCTCACAACACTTGTGACGTGCTAAACTGTACCTAATTTCTCCTGAAGCTGCTGGCCTACACCCCTCCCATGACTGCTACCAAGAAGCAGAATTCTTATTTTCCTACTCTGATTTGATCCTGACCTGTCTTTTTTCTTTAAGCTAATATTCTGTTTCAACTTACATTTAAATACATATGGATGAGACCTTTCCTCTACTACTTCAGATAGCAAGCCAAACTGAATTACTAACTACATTTCGAAAGTTTCCCTTTTTCGCCCTTTTTTTACTACCTTTTCCCAGCACTCCGTCTCTTTTTCCTCCCTTAGCTTACATAATTCTAAATTCGCGTTTTCTAATTCAGCCTTACGGGCACAAATTTTGCCTTCTATTCAGCGATTTTACTGTCGTTTCTACATAATCTACACTCCTATGGCAGAGCCTCGTTATCTACCCCCGTTTCCTCGCCGCTACATTCTCCCCAATCAAACCGTAACCTACAGTCTTCACAGAATACTCTCTCCTTCAGATTTCTACGGAAACCACCACATTTACCGTAGATGGTTTGATAGAAGAATTTACGCAAAAGCAGAAAATAACTTGGCACAAGAGCAGTGAAGTTTTTTAGCCTGTACTAATACGCAACTTAACGCTAACGTAAACAAACTTTTAAACTTACGTTTGAAAGTTTTGATTAACTATCTAAACGCTATATGACAGACACGGATTAATTTAACTTTGAACCGCTAAGTCTACTCGGAAAATAAAAAGATACACTTGCACGAAATTTGCAAAAACTAACGACTACCGGCCTTCACAACATACTTTCTTATCGGTCTAAATGCGCTCAGAAAAGCGAAATTTTCAGTATATAGCCACCGCGAAGACGTAAATGTACCAGTCTACAATGTAATATTAAGTAAATTACCTCTTATTTCAATACTAACCATTTAACATAGCAAGAGATTGGTGGACATACGTCTACCAGAGACACTTCTGACTCTGTGTAAAAAGAACATTGAGCTCCACATTATCTTCCTTTTCCCACTTCACACTGATTTTGATGGATAAATCAATTTGTTGATGTATGGTTTTATGTACTGCTGTAAATCTTTTTTCTGTCTTCCTTTGTGATTAATCCTAACCTGTTTTCTTTTACGGGAGATGGGAACAGTTTATGCTTTAGAGATATGCGTAATCTAAGTTCAAAGTGGAGTCAGTTGTCTTAAATACTGCAAATACAGTGTGATATGTATACATGTGACTCTTGGAGCTGTAGCACATTAACCGGACCATGCTAAGTTTCTCTTTCTTTAAAAGGGGTTTCCTTCGACGAATTGCAATAACTTGTGCCGCAAATTTCATAAGATTGACAGGATCGGCAGATACCATGTTATTAAGTGAGAGGAAAAAACTTACGTGGATTATTGTATCTGTAGCCTGTTTGGAATAATAGATTTCGATTGCCACAGAGACTAAACAAATCGCCTGCTCTTCAGTATGGACCACAGTCAGTACTTCGACTCGACTGTTGTAAAGACGGACTGGATACCGCTGTCCAGTAGTGTTCGAAGATGTTTTGGTTCCGTTGGCTGTATTGTTACTGTAAAAACATTTCCGAGTCCCATCCAATTAACTACCTGTACTAAATTCAATTAATATAGCCTCTCTCTCCTCCATAACATATTACAGGCTTTATTTATTTCACCAAGTAAGCACTCATTTCTGTTAGATTTTTCAATTGTTTTGGTAACTCATTCATATTGATTTCCACTCCTAAACATTTTGTTAGTTTCCTTAGAGGACCTCATGCATGAGTAAGTAATAAGGCAACGTATAAACTGCAAAACACCCTGCTCGCGACACATCATTTCATCCTTCGGATCACCTGGTATTCAAATGAAATACACCCACTGGAAAGCATAGAAACAAGAGAGAAACTAATTGGGAACTAGAAGCGAGTAATTGCGTTTCAACATAGAAGGCATACATTGCACAGACACCGACGCCAATGCAACCGGATAACGCTCACCTGCAGCGGCCGCAGTGTGAGAAAGCTTCCTTCCTATGGACCACTTGCTGGCGAATATAACGGTCTCTTGGCACCTTCTAGCAATTGTGGACCCTGCGTCTTTTAGTTCAGAGGTCAGTTACATAACATTATATAGCACATAGAGGAAAGGTGGACAGTGGGTGTGTATTATTTCCGGTTTAAGAAAGATTACACATTTTGTCAGATCTCTGATTACAAATTGTGAAAAGTGTCATAGAAAAATACGTTTTATTATTTTATTACTTTTACAAAGAAACCATCAACCTGTAGAAACTCTTATATCACAAAACGTATATGTAATATCAATGATTGAAGAACATATGTTAATTTTAGCTCACAGATACTATGCAGAAGGCATAATAAATGACCTCTGTAACTGTATTCATTTTTTTTTTTCAGAAAGAAACAATGTATTAGGAAGTTAACACTTCCTCTTATGACTGGTCACCTTCTTTCCAGAACTCGACGTCGTAGGAGGTACGTGTTGTTAATCATCTGTAAATCTGATTTATCGAATAATAATAATTTCATTCATTTCTGGAGTTACTGCAGAAGCCATTTCCTACTACCAGATTAATTTTATTTGAAGTTGTTACACTTTTCAGGTAGATGTAATAGGAAATTGTGCGCACACTGTTGTTACTATATATTTTCACTGTCAACGAGCCTTCAAAAAATGATGATGCTCAGCAGCTACTAGGAGCTGATACATCAGAAGGTCATGATGTGTAAAGGTTTAATAATTTAAATGATGGTAGCTCAGTACGGCAGACAGTTTGATTGAATCTCGAGGCAAACCTTCATTTATGCATAACTTTGTGAAAATATAAATATTTCTTTCAAGATTATCTGCTAGAAATGAAAGATAAGTTACAAATAGCGATACGGGACTGGACAGTTCCTTGAAAAAATTGAAATTTATGTATGTGCGTATATTAAAAATAACCTATTTGTTGCATCTAAGACACTGGTGCAGCACCTAATAAGAGGAAAAGGAAAGAAATAAATGCAACGTGAATAAAGATTTTTAAAAAAGCATAGCCACTTGTATTTATTTCCAAATAAGAAAATCGTCGGATGTTAGTAAAAGAGTATAGCCATCGCAACAGTCAACACAAATACCAGGTAATGATATCCTCTCTTTATCTCTTACCATCAGACGTCATGAATAATGAGGTTTCGCAGTATACGTATCATATCCCACCATAAATTTTTCAGTTTGTAGTTTTAATTACTTTAATTATAGTAATTGTTTGGTTCTCAAGAATCGTGACATTAAGAAGGTTACTGTTACACTCCGCATTGTCAAGATGTCGGCGCGATCTTGTCTTTACTTGTAATGTTGCCTGCATCTACTCTAAAGTACAAGAAAAATTTCACTGTCTCTAACTGCATTACTTACACACACGCAAACGGAAGTGAAGTTATTAAAATTAGTTTTCAAAATTATTAACTGTGTTATGACGTAAATTGCCAATGCAGAAAATATAAATCGTATGGAAGAAACACTGAGTCAGGAAACAGTCGCAAATGGCAGTATAGTGGACGAAATTACGTATGCGAACGCAATCGAAACTGAAGTATAAGTATATCCTCCCCCAGACGAAACAATTCAACAAACATCTAGAAATAGCAGATCCGTCTGTGATTTACATTAAAAAAATAGGAGCCATAATGGATGTCACGTTAAGCAACATTGCAAAGCAACTTCACACGAAATGAACTGAGAGTGACAAGAGACCAGATAGTGAACTGAAAGCAAATTTTGAACGTTTGGTGAAAAGTTCAGACGAAAGGATGGAAGAAAATTTTAATAAAGTTGTAAGGAAACAATGAGACTAAATTGAAACAACGCTATATCTGTTATCAAAAGAACAATGAGACTAGTATGTAAAGAATAATCAATCAAACAAAAACGACTATTGGTCAGATCATCAAAGAATAATGCAATCAGATCAGTGGGAATTTCAAGGGAGTACGTTTCACAATAACGGCATTAAAAGACGAACTGGTCGTATCCAAGCAATCAAAATTGGTCGCCACCACATATCTAATCCATTAGAACAGTGCAAGTGTCAGAAGGTCAAGCACAGGAGCCATGGTAAATGTTATGATGAGCAGTTTTTCAATAAAATCATAAGGCTCTTCGGATACCCACCTTGCCGGTGCAGATCTGCAACATTTTGGAAGTTATTGGTGCGAAATCACAAGTGTGTAATGGAAAACGTAGATGAAATTGAATATATGTAATAGGTGAGGAAATGCACATTCCTAATCGTCAAAGGCTGAAATGCCAGCTGCAAAATTGGGTTATAATTTATGCATGAGAGGAACAGTGTCATTGATCTTCCATGTGTTATATAGTGTATGGATTTGACAGTTGAAGGCGAGGGCGCCACTGTGGCTCAGTTGAAAACTGAAGCACGGTAAGGCAGATATTGCCATTGGAACAGGGTAAAGATTATACAGAAGAAATAAACGTATATCAGTGACATGCAGTCTCACTATTTTGACAAATCAAAAATATACACAACCAAAATTGATGTGGACTCTAACTTGAACTAGATACAGACAAAAGTAACACAACCACAATGCCTCGTTGCTATACAGCAAAACCAATTGGCCAATATAATGAAACACATTAATGTCTTATACGACAAACCCAGCATCATTAAAGGTTACAATATAACGTGGAACAGTCACCAACAAAATCTTATAGTCATCTATTTACCCCACCCCCATGTGCAAAACGACAAGTTGCAAAGGAAGAGATCAGATAGATGTGCACTGGAGGGTGAAAATAAAGGCAGTAAACGAATAAAAAGTTAAGAAAACACTAGAGTTCAAAGCAGAGGACAAGGTGCTCCTCAGAACCTACCCATAGCCTTCACTAACGACAAAGAACAATAAGAAATGACTATTGATGTAGAATAATCCATTTAGAGGGTAAGAATCCCTGATGTAGGACGTTACATGATAACATATAGAGAATCAGACAAAATAAAAGGATTGTACCTCACAAAGGTTTTTATTTGTTTTGCGTCATGTGGTTTGTTTGTAATTGAAAATACAATGTCAGATCCCGACTCTAGCATCCAGTCGATTGCGTGGATGGCAAATAGTGTTCTGGGACAAGCTATGCCACGCTTGCTCGACCTGCTGACGCATTTCTGTAAGAGTTGTTGGTTGACAAGTTGCACGAGTCACCTCTCGTCCCATCATATCCCACACGTGTTCAATTGGAAACAAGTTCGGTGATCGTGATGGCCAGGGAATTTGCTGGACATCTTGAAGAACACGTTGAGTTCCACGGGCAGTGTGTGGCTGATCATTATCCTGATGGAATTAATCATAAACTCTCTGTTGCAATAATGACAGAAGAACAGCCAAACTACATTCTGCACGTACCAAGTGCTAGTTAGCGTCCCTTCCAGAAACACGAGACTTGTAGCTTATCGCACCTTAAACCATGAGGCCTGGGATGGGGCCTCGGACGAATGTATTCAATAAGACAGTAGTCACCAGGTCTATGTCGTACGCGCAAACAGCCACCACTTGCGTGCAGGCAGAATCTGCTTCACCAGTGAAGACGTGCATTTTCCAAGTGATACCTGATGTCACGAGTCGAGTCATGCACAGCAATGTTGCGGCGTGAGTGAAAGATGGGCTATACTTGCACATGCCGACACTCGCACTGCTAATAAACAGTTGGCAGCAGTTCATGTTGACACTTCTTGGTTCACAAGCCCTCTTATCTGTGCTGGGACAGTTGTACAATCTGCCACTGCTGCCCTTACAGCTCGACGATTCTGGTGTGCGTCTGTGCAGCGTGGACGTCGAGAATCTCGTCTACAGGTCTGAGAATGTTCACGTGACCACTGATACTAGCATTGTTGTACAACTGACGCAGAACGTCAAACTTCTGTGGCAATTTTCTGAAGGGACCATTCTACCACACGAAAGGTCACCAATTTAGCCCTTACAAACACGCTCATTGGGACAGACCCAGACGGCGGTCGGGTAGCTATGCCACTATGCTGTGTGTTGGCGGACAACATTGTAACAAATATCAGTACATCAACTATTTGCCAGGGGACACATGGTGTCATTGAATCAAAATCGACATCGTCTGTCCACGTTGAACCATGCCACGAGGTATCCATAAACCGTTGCAGATCATTTCGGCAAAGATTCTGGTCCACGGAATGGGTCAGCCACAATACGCGCGTGTGCCGCAAAAGAGGGACTGGACAGTAAGGCGCGGGGCAATACGGAAGGAGCTGACTGGCGGCTGAGAACTGAAGCGGTGTCGTGTTAGGCCATGGCGTTCTGTCTACCAAGGCGCCTGGGCCCGATAGAGGATGTCGTGGTCGTACAATATATAGGGCGTGGAGACTGTGATGATGGTTAGGACGCCTGCCGGTGTGGCCGAGCGGTTCTAGGCGCTACAGCCGGAAACCGCGCGACCGCTACGGTCGCAGGTTCGGATCCTGCCTCGGGCATGGATGTGTGTGATGTCCCTAGGTTAGTTAGGTTTAAGGAGTTCTAAGTTCTAGGGGACTGATGACCTCCGAAGTTAAGTCCCATAGTGCTCAGAGCCATTTGAACCATTTTTGATGGTTAGGACGACTGGTTAGAACGAAACAGAGCAGTGCGAAGGGTTTGGTTTACTTGCAGTAGGATCGGCTGTTGCAGGTGTGACCTGTCAGACCTTCCCGTCGCCGCCAGCCAGATCAGCTCTACTGTTCCGTTTCTCTGCTGCATTTACGTGGTGGTCAATGCCGATTAATCGACTCTGCGGTAATGGTTCCCGCTAGAATCACAACAATTGCTAGTTGCACTGTCGGTAGGCGATATTTGACCACATTGTATGGAGCGATTCTGCTCAGCCTTACTGTATTGTAAGTGTTCCCCGATTTCCATGTTGAGCCGTGATTCCCTGCGACGCTCTCGGCAGGATAGTTTCTCTTTCGAAGTTACCAGCTTTGCGGCGTCCTGGTTGGCTAGCGCTCTCTATTAAAGACGTCCGCGGCTCGCGAGTATGAAGACTCGGTCGGGGGTAGTGACGGAGACTTGGTCGGCGGCAGTGACAGAGGGAAGACAGCGTACGGAGCATCGCAATTAGTCAGTCGTCGGTTGGTGTACTGCAAGGACGCACGGTGTTGACATTGTAGCGCCTGGGTCTGACGACGAGCGGAATTGGATTGCGGAGCCAGTCACCGGTCTACACAGGCTCTCTCTAAGTGTCCCGGCTACCTCGAATCCTGAGGAGAGCACCGGAGTTTACACTGGCATGGATCAAATGGTTCCGAGCACTATGGGACTTAACGTCTGTGGTCATCAGTCCCCTAGAACTTAGAACTGCTTAAACCTAACTAACCTAAGGACATCACACACATCCATGCCCCAGGCAGGATTCGAACCTGCGACCGTAGCGGTCGCGCGGCTCCAGACTGTAGCGCCTAGAACCGCTCGGCCACCCCGGCCGGCTACACTGGCATGCACGTTAACATCGGGCTCGTGACTAACTTTAAATGGTGAGCCATTTGTGGTGTAGCCACTTTGATTTTCTCTGATCATTCCCTAAACCATTTGGACCTGGGTCTGGGATACTTTTTATTGGAAGTCCATGTAACTGCGCTGTGCCGTGGTTCCGTTGCATTTATCTTGGATTACAAGTGTGGGCGATATTCGGCAATTCCTTTATTTTGTTATTGTTAAAGTGTTACGTTGTCGATTTTAATGAATCAAAATTTATTCTCTGTATAAAACTTCAGCCGCCAATTTAAATTGGAATTCCAAATTTCTTCCTTGTTGGCGACTATAATACTCGTAGGAACAATTTTGCAGCTTCAAACGGTGCTTTGGTATTTAAGGTTGGGTGCCGATTGTCTGGTCATTATCACCAGGAGCTAGTTGTGGTTCATAAACTTATCAAGTGAAATTTCGCTTCTTTGGAGATTATTCAATGAACTGTTGCTTTATTAGTAACTGCTGTTGTCACACTATAACGTTTAACATCTCTTTCCGCATTTGGCGCTGCCCAGTTTTTGGCTGTTGGTTGTAGTATTTTAGTGAACTGTGTATTAATTCTGGGTCTGTGTGTTTTAGGAGCCATTATTATTGTGTGCAGGCCATCCTGCCTGTTGTTGTCACTTGAGCTCTCAGGCACGGAATTCAGACGGGCGGCCGATGTGAACGCCAAACGCCGAGAATGTGCTGATTGCTGCGTAGATCTTTCAGGTTATCGTAACATCATATCGCCGAATGTTTTCGATAATAGTTAATTCACGTATTTATGAGCTCTTGCTATTCGTGTACTGTTTGAAACCTAATAGCTTCTACAAATTGTTATTATTCATATTCAGAAGACCTGATAATTGATTTAATTTCACAACTAGTAAGGTCAGATGTCCAGTTATGTTAAAGTTATGTTTATGTAAAGATTTTTTTTTATTAAGGTTGGGGACATAAGGCTGTTTCTTTTTTAAAATTATATCAATTGTTCTCATTTCTTTTATACAAATGTATAATCGGTGTAGATCACTGCAATTTGCGGCTGCTAATTAATCATTAAGTTGTTACCAGTGCTCTGTTTTAATTAACGTGGTGAAAATAAATTTCTGCATCCTCAAATTACGTCAGCATTCCACTACAGCAACCCATATGCCCTGTTTACCAATCCTAGAACTTAACACTTGTGTCCACTCTGAGGCATTCTATACATGATACGTGATGCCAGTGCCTACCGAGCCGTCAACCTGCGATCGCCGTCGTATTAACGTCACTGATTATTTTCTGTATAAGACATTTGGTGCTGTAGATAATACTTTCACTGTTGTAACTATCCATTTTAAATTGTGAAACGGAGCGCGCCTACTTGTTTGAGGCCACTCTGTTGTACAACTTGTTTCCTTTTCGCTAGAAGATTAAGGTGCAAATTAGCCGGTAGAATAGTAATTCATTCGACCTGGAATGTACTTTTTCAATTTTAAAAGTACTGTGATCGAGCCTAATTAGATTTTCTGGAACTTTTTGATACTTTTGTGCGCTCTCTTCTTCCGCGTTAAATTTTTTCATTCTTTTTAGTTCACATTTTTCTGGAGCCGTTTACTATTCCGGCGGAAGAGGAGGCAGATAACATCTTAACACTCATTTTTCGTTACGTTCTTAGCTCTTTAGCATGAAGATTTTGTTTCATCATCCGATATTGTGGTCGCAGCCTTGAATTGCATTTAATTATTACGTGTATTTCTAAGAGTGTGTTTGGTGTCTCATAGAAATGTTCTGATCCCGTAATTAGCATAAAGGTCGGAGCGGCAGGTCGGTTGGACGGTCGGCGCCAGACCTCATAGTATACTTCCGCCTGAACGGCCAACGTGGCTTGCACTAATTCTGATGTTACAGCAATACCGCTTTGTTCTGTAACTGCTCTTGTTGCTAAATTTTATTTTAACTTTGGGACAACACTTGATTTATCGACTTTCGGGTTTCTGATAACTAAAGTTAATTATCATTCCTGTGTTAGTTGTTGTTTCAAGGCTCTAACGAAGCCTAAACGCTCTTGTTCGTATTGAGTGAAATATTATTATCACTAGAAGAGTTGTTTCAAATATTCTCTGAAGATAACATTTCAATATTGTGTAGTTTTAAATAAACTGTGTTATGTATTGTGCGAATGGTGCTTAATCTTCATCCGGATCCAGCCCTTCCAGCGCTCGAGCTATCTATAAATCGCAGAAAGCGTCCCCTTTTGGAAGCCAGCTCTTGGTTACTCTAGGTGGAAGGCACGGCAGTTCTTAGTCAAGCACCATTCGTAACAAGTAATAATTCTAAGAGGCAACTGGTTGTTGTTTCTTTATTTGCCATGTTCTATCCATTTTGGGAATATGACAGGAGGTGTGCTGGGGCTGGGCTGTCACAAGAAGGAAGAGGTTCAGTATGAACTCCGAATTCGCGGGGAATCAGAGGGATTTAGCGTCGTGGAGCGTCGCGGCGCCGTGGTAAATGTCATCCAGGTGACAGCAGCACACAGCGGGGAGGGGAGTGCTGCGCTGGGTCCCTGTCCATTACAGGGCAGGACATTAGCGTTCTCCCTTGGGTGGCTATTCTCCTAATTCCGTACCGGCTGTTTCGGGGATCATTAACGAGGATGATTCGCTATGTCTTCCCTGAACAGTGAACGTTACGTGCATTGCGCAAAAAGGTGTAATGTAGAGAAGGGTATCGGTCAAAACGAAAAGTGTCCTGCAGAACAGGTATTTCTTTAGGCTGCAGCGAGTAGATGTGTTATTGGTTCATTATATATCTGAGATATGCACGGCCGCAGTGGCACTAGACGTTCGAAACGAAGCAGTGAATAACAATTTACAAGGAATGAAACCTGACGATCGTTCTATAGTGTTATTCTGCGAGAGGCCGCCAACCTTTAGTGCGCCACATCACCTAGTTTCAAGTATTGAAGGCGTTAAGCAGGGTGATTTGAAACGGAGCAGAGTGAGAGCTTAGGTCTGTCCGCGAGCAGTGTAAGTCCAGAAGGAAGAAATCGGGAGTCAGCTGACGCCAAAAGGTGTTCCATTCCGGTTTTGGTCTGTTGCTGAAAGCAAGTTGCATGATAACCGCAGTAACCTACACATCACGACCCTTCATGTGCACGTATATTAACCACGAGCCAATGTGCGGTCTCCTTGATTCGGGCAGCAATGTTTCCCAATTAAGTTACGACTGGTACTTGAGGTACAGGTGGATCTGATAGTTCCCAGAGTTTCAGGCTGACGCTTGTGTGTGCAAGGCGACGAACGGCGGAACCCTTGCCGTAGAGGTGGTTTCGCAGTTCTTTGACTTGCACACTCAAGTTACAGCTTGCAACTCAGGGGGAACATTGCGGGTAAACTGTGAGTGGAAAATTCGGAAAATTTCTCCTGGCCGTTACACTTGTGGGTAACCAAGCCACTAAGCACTAACTTGCAAAAAAATGGTTCAAATGGCTCTGAGAACTATGGGACTCAACATCTTAGGTCATAAGTCCCCTAGAACTTAGAACTACTTAAACCGAACTAACCTAAGGACATCAGACACACCCATGCCCGAGGCAGGATTCGAACCTGCGACCGTAGCAGTCCCGCGGTTCCGGACTGCAGCGCCAGAACCGCTAGACCACCGCGGCCGGCACTAACTTGCAACTGAGATGTGATTCTGTGCAGTGTAATCCGTCAGTTTTAGATTTTACTGGTAAGTAGTTCTACTTTAACTTTAGGGCAGGGCAGAAGATTAGGTTCTGTCGCTATATTTGGTCGAGAAGCACGTGTTCGGTGGCCGTGCAGCCTGGGAAATTCGATGCGGCTCTGTCGGGTAGGGAAGGCGAACAATTGCTAGAGTTGTTACGTGAAATTCCCGTGTGTTCACTAACAAGCCTGGAGTAACCAACAGGATCGAGTATCTTATAAGGCTCACCGATGACATACCCGTCAGTTAGTCCCATCAATAAATGCAGGTACTGCGGAAATTAATCTAAAACATCCCACGGGAGGGAGTAATCAGGTCATCGACGTCTCCTCATGCTTCACAGATCTTTTTTAGTGAAGAAGGATATCGTCGGCGAGTACAAGCCCGTAGTGGACTATCTGGTGTTGAACCGTAAGGTTGTCTTAGGGCCTGTTCCATTGTAGGATTTCCATCACTGTTTTACCTGGTTCACTAGAGCACGGTATTTTACCATTCTTTCATGCTGTATGATCGGCTCTAATTGTACACCTCTGTGAGGAGAGTCAATATGGAACTAGGTCAGCTGCTTTGGGTGGCTACTTTATCAAGCATAGGTTTGGTTCCTGTTGATGTTATTGGTATGTGGGGCTTCAGAAGACATGGCCTGAATCTAAGCAGGAAAGGAATGGCTGAACTGGCTGGGATGATAGCAAAATCTTTAAGAGGATGGGGAGGGGGGTGCTGAAACTCATACTAGTATTTCTTTTTAGCCTAAGAACAGTGTCCAGTCATCCAACATTGATAGAAATTAAGCTTTATGAGAAGCTCAGAGAGGCAGGTACTAGAGATGTTGTAATATCACAAGATTCATATAAAATAACAGTGAAAAATAATGTTAATGTGTTGTATCAGAATATTAGGGGATTAAATAAGAAAGTAGATGAGCTTCTTGTTTGCTTAGAAGATTTAGAAACTGAAGGTGGAATAGATGTACTACGCCTGCTGAACGTCATATAGTCACAGGTATGAAATGGTAAATGTAGGTGGATATAAGTTTTCAGCACATGTAAGTAGACACTATGGAGAGAGGAGGAGTTGCCATGCATGTTAAAATCTGTAATAGTGTGAAAAATTTATAAACTAAAAAGTTTTGTGCAGAGCAACATAAAAAAGCAAGTGCATGTGAGCTTAAACAAAATAATGGCACTTATATAACGGTAGTCGTATATAGGTCTCCATTGGGAAATTTTTAACAATTTTTCAAAAGCTTGAATGCTTTGTTCTGCTATCTGTCAGACAGAGGAAAGCAAATTATTGTTTGTGGGGATTTCAATATATATTTTCTGAATCAATCCGATAGAAAGCTCGATCTTCAAGTATTACTTGGTTCATTCAATTTGACGTCAGTTATTGATTTTCCTACTCGTGTGGTACAGGAAAGCGACACACTGTTAGATAATGCTTCTACAGATAAAAATAAATTTAACTGAATAAATCTTTTCCTGTTACGAATGGTCCGTCTGATCATGATGCACAGCTAGTTACAATATATGAGATATCTCCATACAGTAATGCAAAACAGTCCTCCAAAATAGTGAATTCAACTAACAATTTAACAACTATAAACTTCAGGCAAAATTTGTAACAGTTAGATTTGGATGAGGCGTACAGGGAACCTCACACTCATTTAAAATTTAACCTATTTCATGATACCTTTGTGAGTATATTTGAAAACAGTTTCCCTGAGAAAACAGTGAATTGTAGGAAACCATGTACAAATTGTAAGAACCCATATAGAAAGCCATGGCGTACTAAAAGGATAAAAATAGCTATTAAACAGAAAAGGAAAATGTATCTTGTAGCTAGGAGTAGTAATGATCTCAAAACAGTGAAACATTATGGAAACTACTGCACTGTGTTATGAAAAGTTATTAAAAAGTCCAGAAGTATGTGCATTATGTCTGAGATTAGCACATGTGATAGTAAAATAAAAACAATCTGTAATATTGTTAAAAGGGAAACAGGGTGACCAAGAGCACAAGAAGACTGTATTTCCATCAAAATCAATTAAGAGTTTCTTAACATGAAGTCAGAAGTGTAATACATTTTAATAATCATTTTTAAACTGTTGCAGAGAAAATAAAACCCAGCTATTCATTAGAAAATGCAAGGCAGCATATGGAAGAGGCAGTACCTATGCAATTCGATAAAACTGAGATTCGACCCACCTCTCCAAATGAAATTACAAAGATAATAAATTCGCTCAAAAGTAAAAGCTCTCATTGAATTGGTGGCATTTCCAACAGAGTACCAATAGCTTGTTCCTAACTAATAAGTAGGATTCTCAGCAACATATGCAGTAGCTCACTGATACAGGTCATTTTTCCAGATAGACTGATATACGCTGTTGTTAAACCATTGCATAAAAAATTGATAGGTCTGATGCTAACAACTACCTTCCAGTGTCACTTCTGACAGCTTCATGCAAAATTCTTGAAAAAGTAATGCATTCGACAGTAGCATCACATATTTGTAAGAATGAAGTACTAAGAAAATGTCAATTTGGTTTTCAGAGAAGCTTATAAATTGCTGTACATGTTGTCACTCATCAAATACATTGAATAATCGAAAATCACCCATTGGGATATTTTGTGATCTCTCAAAGACTTTTGACTGCATGAATCAAGAAATTCTTCTAGATAAGTTTAAGTATTGTGGTATGAGTGGGATATTGCACAAATAGTTTAATTCCTATTTAACTGGAAGAATGGATGTATTCCAATCCCTCCCTTCCCCTACAGTTTTTACCCTTTACAGCTCCATTACCATCGAAGTTAACCCTGTTGCCTTAACAGACGTTCTGTCGCACTGTCACTTCTTTTCTCAGTATTTTCCATATATTCTTTTCCTCGCCGAATCTGCGGAGCACCTCCTAATTCCTTACCTTATCAGACCACCTTATTTTCGAAATTTGTGTGTAGGACCACGTCTCAAATGCTTCGTTTTTCTTCTTTTCCGGTTTTCCCACAGTCCATGTTTTACTACCATACAGTTACTGTGAACCGTTCAGTGATAGGATTGTTCTTATCAGAATCGAAAGCAAACCAGCACCGATAACGATACTTCAGGTATACATGTCGACGTGGAAAGCTAAAGATAAAGAGATAAAGTATATGAGGATATCGAAAGATTAATTCAATAAGGAGATGAAAATCTAGTAGTCATGGAGGACTGGAATGCAGTTGTAGGGGAAGGAGTAGAAGAGAACGTTACAGGAGAAGATGGGCTTGGGAAAAGGAATGAGGGTGGACAAAGACTGAGTTCTGTAATAAATTTCAGCTAGTAATAGCGAGTACTCTCTTCAAGAACGACGAAAGGAGGACGTATAGTTGGAAAAGGCTGGGTGATACGGGAAGATATCACTTATATTACTTCAAGGGCAGACAGAGATTCCTAAATCAAATATTGGATTGTAAGGCATAGGAAGCAGCAGATGCAGACTAACATCACAATGTAGTAGTGATGAAGAGTAGGCTGAACTTTAAGAGGTTAGTCAGGAAGAATCACTACGCACAGAAGTGGTCAACAGAAGTAATAAGGAATGACGAGATATGCTTGAAGTTTTCTAAGGCTATTGATACTCAATAAGGAGTAGCTCAATAGACAGTACAGTTGAAGAGGAATGGACATCTGAAACAAGGCCAATCACAGAAGTGGGAAAAATATGCGTACACAGAAAGTAACTGCGAAAAAACCATGGGTAACAGAAGAAATTCCTCAGTTGATCGACGATATACGGATGTACAAAAATGTTTAGGGGAAATTAAAAGCAAGGGTGGTAACATTAAGAGTGTAATGGGAATTCCTCTATTAAATGCAAAAGAGAGAGCCGATAGATGGGAAGAGTACTTTGAACGACTCTGCGTGGGGGATGATTTGTTTGATGTGACAGAAGAAGAAACAGAAGTCGGTTTAGAAGAGATAGGGGATTCGATATTAGAATCAAATTCAAGAGATCGTTGGAGGACTTCAGATGAAATAAGGCAGAAGAAATAGAAAACATTCAATCAGAGTTCCTAAAATCATTGGGTGAAGTGGCGACTAAACGACTATTCACACAATTCCGAAGACTCCAAGAGCTGAACAGAGCGAGAATTATCGTTCAGTCAGCTTAACAGCTAACGCATCAAAGTTACCTACAAGAATAATATACAGAGGAATGGGAAAGAAAATTGAAGATCTGTTACATGACGATCAATTTGGCTTTAGAGAAGGTGAAGGCACCAGAGAGGCTATTCTGACGTTGTGATTGATAATGGGAGCAACACTAAAGGAAAATAGAGACATTTTCATTGGCTTTCTCGACCTAGGAAAAGTGTTCAACAATGTAAAATTCTGGAAGATATTCGAAATTCTGAGAAAAATATGGGTAATCTATGCAAGATACGGGTAATATATAAAATGTACACGAGCCAAGAGATGATAATAAGTGTGGACGACCAGGAACGATGTGTTCGGATGAAAATGGTGTAAGACAGGGATGTAGTCTTCCGCCCCTTCTGTGCAATCTTTACTTCGAAGAAGCAATAATGAAAATAAAAGAAAGGTTCAGGAGTGGAATCAAAATTCAAGGTGAAAGGATATCAATGGTATGATTCACTGATGGCTTTGCCCCCTGAGTGAAAGTGAAGAAGAATTACATGATTTGCGAAATGGAATCAACAATCTAATGAGCACAGAATACGAGCTGAGAGTAAATCGAAGAAAGACGAAACTAATGAGAAGTAGTAGAAATGAGATCAGCGAGAAACATCAGGATTGATGGTCACAAAGTATTTGAAGTTAAGGAATTCTGCTACGTCTGCAGCAAAATAACCAATGACGGACGGAGCTTGGAGTACATCAAGAGAAAACTAGCACTGGCAAAAATGGCACTCCTGGCCAATAGAAGTCTACTAGTAAGAACTATAAGCCTTAATATGAAGAAGAAATTTCTGAGAATGTAGTTTGAAGCACAGCATTGTTTGGTAGTGAAAATGGACTGTGGGAAAACCGGAACAAAAGAGAATCGAAGCATTTGAGATGTGCTGCTACAGACGAACGTTTGATAAGGTAAGAAATGAGAAGGCTCTGCTGAAAGTCGTAAGGGAATCTGCGTAAAACACTGACAAGAAGAGGGGACAGGATGATAAGACATCTAATTAACACATTAGGCAATGACTTCCATGGTAATAGACAGAGCTGCAGAGGACAAAAGCTGTAGACGAAGACAGAGATTAGAATACATCCGGCATATAATTGAGGACGTAGGTTGCAAGTGCTACTCTGAGACGAACAGGTTGGCACAGTAGAGGAGTTCGTAGCGGACCGCATCATACCAGTCAGAAAACTGATGACTCAAGAAAGGTAGGTGGCAGCATTCTGTAACCTCATCTCCTTCGTAATCACCGAGTCCGCCGGTGTTAAGTTTCTCGCATTTCTTATTTCCGCAACTTCTTGTTAGTTATGTCTTGCTTCGATTTACTGAAAGCACTCCGTCGTCAGGCCACAAGTGGCCTACCGGGACCATCCGACCGCCGTGTCATACTCAGAGGAGGATGCAGATAGGAGTGGCGTGGGGTCAGCACACCGCTCTCCCGGCCGTTATGATGGTATTCTTGACCGAAGCCGCTACTATGCGGTCGAGTAGCTCCTCAATTGGCATCACGAGGCTGAGTGCACCCCGAAAAATGGCAACAGCGCAGGGCGGCTGGATGGTCACCGATCCAAGTGCCGACCACGCCCAACAGCGCTTGATTGCGGTGACCTCACATGAACAGGTGTTTCCACTGCGGCATGCTTCGCCTTACTGGCAATTCATATTCTGTACTCATTAGACTGGTCATTCCGTTCAATAGATCGTGTAATTCTTCTTCACTTTCACAGTGGATAGCAATGACAACAGTGAATCTTATCACTAATAGCATCTTGAAGTTTATTCCTATTCCTATTCCTATTCCACTAGAGTGCTGACTCACACCATTCTATTCCGGGCACTTCGTTCTTGGTTTGCCACTCTAATTGTTCTCTCTTGGTTCTTGTAAAGATGGTACGTTGCCCGTCTTTCCCTATAACATATCCATATTTTTCTCAGAAGCTTGAACCACTTTACAATGTCGAACGATTTATCCACATAATGGAAGTTCCTACGTGTATGAATGGAGGACAAATAACCGATTCGTTAAGAAGCGAACACCAAACACTGAGTTCCTGCAACCATCTTCATAAACACTCTTCCCCACCCCGTCCACTTACACATACATACAGTAATCATACATGTAGGTTTGTTCATTATAGTCTGGTGGCATTTAGTGTGGAAGAAAAGAGAGTGTAATGATCAGTTTTTATACATACGAAACACATTTAACACCGGTCTCAAGAACTGTCAGTAGATTCGGACAAAACCACCAAGCACCACCTTCAGAGTTAGAGAGTTTTATTTGAGGAGCTCAATCATGCCAAGTAAAGAAATCGAAAAAAAATGTGTGTGAAATCTCATGGGACATAATTGCTAAGGTCATCAGTCCCTAAGCTTACACACTACTTAACCTGTATTACCCTAAGGACAAACACACACACCCATGCCCGAGTGAGGACCCGAACCTCCGCCGAAAGAAATCTAACCCAGAACAAAATTACATACTTAAAAGTATTTGTACACTACTGGCCATTAAAATTGCTACACCAAGAAGAAATACAGATGATAAACCGGTATTCATTGGACAAATATATTTTACTAGAAGTGACATGTGATAACATTATCACGCAATTTGGGTGCATAGATCCTGAGAAATCAGTACCCAGAACAACCACCTCTGGCCGTAATCACGGCCTTGATACGCCTGGGCATTGAGTCAAACTGAGCTTGGATGGCGTGTACAGGCACAGCTGCCCATGCAGCTTCAACATGATACCACAGTCCATCACGAGCAGTGGCTGGCGTATTGTGACGAGCCAGTTGCTCGGCCACCATTGACCACACGTTTTCAATTGGTGAGAGATCTGGAGAACGTGCTGGCCAGGGCAGCAGTCGAACATTTTCTGTATCCAGAAAGGCCCGTACAGGACCTGCAACAAGCGGTCGTGCATTATCCTGTTGAAATGTAGGTTTTAATAGGGATCGAATGAAGGGTAGAGACACGGGTCGTAACACATTTGAAATGTAACGTCCACTGTTCAAAGAGCTGTCAGTGCGAACAAGAGGTGACCGAGACGGGTAACCAATGGCACAAAAAATGGTTCAAATGGCTCTGAGCACTATGGGACTTAACTTCTGAGGTCATCAGTCCCCTAGAACTTAGAACTACTTAAACCTAACTAATCTAAAGACATCACACACAACAATGCCCGAGGCAGGATTCGAACCTGCGACCGTAGCGGTCACGCGGTTCCATACTGTAGCGCCTAGAACCGCTCGGCCACTCCGGCCGGCGTAACCAATGGCACCCGATACTATCACGCCAGGTGATACACCGGTATGGCGATGACGAATACACGCTTCCAGTGTGCGTTCACCGCGATGTCGCCAAACACGGATGCGACCATCATGATGCTGTAAACAGAACCTGGATTCATCCGAAAAAAAAAGACGTTTTGCCATTCCTGCACCCAGGTTGGTCGTTGAGTACACCATCCCAGGCGCTCCTGTCTGTGATGCAGCGTCTAGGGTAACCGCAGCCATGGTCTCGGAGCTGATAGTCCATGCTGCTGCGAACTTCGTCGAACTGTTCGGGCAGATGGTTGTTGTCTTGCAAACGTCACCGTCTGTAGGGATCGAGACGTGGCTGCACGGTCCGTTAGAGTCATGCGGATAAGATGCCTGTCATCTCGACTGCTAGTGATACGAGGCCGTTGGGATACAGCACGGCGTTCTGTATTACCCTCCTGGACCCACCGATTCCATATTCTGCTAACAGTCATTGGATCTCGACCAACGCGAGCAGCAATGTCGCGATACGATAAACCGCAATCGCGATAGGCTACAATCCGATCTTTGTCAAAGTCGGGTTGGGTTGGGTTGTTTCGGGGAGGAGACCAGACAGCGAGGTCATCGGTCTCATCGGATTAGGGAAGGACAGGGAAGGAAGTCGGCCGTGCCCTTTCAAAGGAACCATCCCGGTATTTGCCTGGAGTGATTTAGGGAAATCACGGAAAACCTAAATCAGGATGGCCGGACGCGGGATTGACCCGTCGTCCTCCCGAATGGGAGTCTAGTGTGCTAGCCACTGCGCCACCTCGCTCGGTATCAAAGTCGGAAACGTCATGGTACGCATTTCTCCTCCTTACACGAGGCATCACAACAACGTTTCACCAGGCAACGCCTGTCAACTGCTGTTTGTGTATGAAAAATCGGTTGGAAAATTTCCTCATGTCACCACGTTGTAGGTGTCGCCACCGGCGCCAACCTTGTGTGAATGCTCTTAAAAGCTAATCATTTGCATATCAAAGCATCTTCTTCCTGTCGGTTAGATTTCGCGTCTGTAGCACGTCATCTTCGTGGTGTAGAATTTTAATGGTCAGTAGTTTATAAAGCTTCAAACTCATTCCAATTTATCAACCGAGCGACGTGGCGCAGTGGTTAGCAAACTGGACTCGCATTCGGGAGGACGACGGTTCAATCCCTCATCCGGCCATCCTGTTTTAGGTTTTCCGTGATTTCCCTAGATCACTTCAGGCAAATGCCGGGATGGTTCCTCTGAAAGGGCACGGCCGATTTCCTTCCCCATCCTTCCCTAATTCGAGCTTTTGCTCCGTCTCTAATGACCTCGTTGTCCACGGGACGTTAAACACTAACTTCCTCCTCCTCCTATTTATCTTTCAGTGTTTATCAGTTACTTAACAGTTTTAACAAGCTGCGGCATAGTCGCCGATTCTACCAACTTAACTATTCGCGCATGACTCACGACGCGTCCTCATAGCTGTACTTCTACCAGTACCTCATCTTCCACGTCTCAAACTTTACAGGAGTTCTGCGTAGCTTGGAGGATCACTCTCCTGGAAGAAGGGATGAGATATTGCGAAGACATGGCCTAGCCACAGCCTGGAGGGCTGTCTCCAGAATGAATTTTCATTATGTAGCGAAATTTATTGGCAGATTAATGCTGTGAGCCCGACCGGAATAGAAATCTGGTTCGCGACTCGTTCTCGGGGTAGCTCAATTGGCAGAGCACTTGCCCCTGAAAAGAAAAGGTCCGAAGTTTGAATGGAGCACACAGTTTTCATCTACGCACACTCTGTTGCAGACTAAAAGTTCATTCCGGCAGTTCCTTATTGTTCGGTTGTAGCGGTTTTAAATTAGGTTGGGAAAGAAGTAGGGACTCATTATGGCGTTTACTTCAGACGTGCGGTGGTGCACGGTTATCATCTACGTCCCTGTACCTCCACTTGTCATACAGTCCGTAAACAAATAGGGAACCTCTAGAGGATCAACAAATAAAGCAGGAAAGCGTGCAGGATAAGTGGAGTCTTACCACTGGCGGTGAGCGCAGCCGCTCGCGTGGCCAAAGTCAGCAGCAGCAGGCGCCACATGGCCGGTGGCGGCTGCCCCCGCGCGCTCTCACTGCCGCAGGGTCTGCTTACGTCACTGGCGGTATCTGCAACAACACCGACAGCTTCTGAGTGACCCGTGCTGTATTTAATCAGGAAGACTTCAAACGATGTGCCTACTGAAATTTTCCTTGGTTAAAATTTTCTTTCGTAAAGTAGTACTATAACGCTATCTCGCCTAACCACGCCGCGTTGTCAGGGGAGCTGTGCCACGGTTCGCGCGGCTCCACCCGTCGGAGGTTTGAGTCCTCTCTCTCGCATGGGTGTGTGTATGTGTTGTTGTCCTTAGTATAAGTTAGTTTAAGTTAGGTCAAGTAGTATGTAATCATAGAGACCGATGACCTCAGCAGTTTGGTCCCATAGGAACTTAACAAAAATCACCTGACTTCGTGAGTAATACTGGGTGTTTCTAAATTACTTTCAAAGACTTTGGCAGCATGTCCCTTACAGAAAATAATCCGTAAACTTAGGTTCTAAAATGCATTCCTTGAGAGTTATGAGCTTTTCTTTATCTTCGATACTGCGAACCTCAGATCTTCTACACCAAGCTCTTAGCTTTCTGTATTTTGGGAGGAGGTAGTGTGGACTAAAACAAGAAAAAAACTCTCCAGTAAACACAGGCTCTGAAATATATACCTTAATAGCTAAGAGCACTTGTTCAGTAGAAGAGATGTGTTCAATGGTATGCAAGATAAGCAACTGCTCATGGCTCTTAAGTTACGAATTTTAGACAGCATTAGTACTACTTTTCTTCTTTTATTTGGTGTAAGGAATTTGTCTCCAAAGTCTGTAGAAATATCTTTGAAATACTACATATAACGCAGCAGTACTTACTTCACGCTACGGCACGGCTATGGCTAAGTTGTGTATAGAGAGTGGTGAGTTCCCTTTAGTGATCGAGCTCCCCCCCCCCCCCCAAAAAAAAAAAAAAAAAAAAAAAAAGAAACACCTGTTTCACTACGGACAATTTTAAAACACTGTCGGGAAAATAATCGCAACGCCTTGGCAAATGTGGCATACTCGTACATTCATATACGGTGTAACGACCAGAATACTGAATGCAGCCATCCAAACGAGTATCCATTATGCTGGACGGGTGCCGACGTCAGTTTGTCGGATTCAGTTCCACGCCTGTTGCACTTGGTCGGTCATTGCAGGGGCGGTTAATACTGGTGTGGATGAGGCTGGTGCTGTCATCCGATGATGTCCCACATATGCTCGACTGGAGACAATTACGGTGGTAATCGAGCGGGCCGGAGAAACATGTCGACACTCCATAGAGCATGCTGGGTTACGACAGCGCTATGTGCGCGAGCGTTATCCTGTAGAGAAAGCTCTTGGAACGCTGTTCATGAATGGCAGCACAACAGGTTGAATGACGAGACTGACGTACAACTTTACAGAAAGGTTGCGTGGGTAGGCCACGAGAGTGCCCCTATTGTCGTATGAAATCGCACAGTAGACCATAATTCCATGTGCAGGTCCAATGTGTCTGTCACGCAGACAGATTAGTTGCAGGCCCTCAACCGGCCTCCCCCTAACCAACACACGGCCATACTCGCACCGAGGCAGAACCAGCTTCCATCAGAAAACACAACAGACTTCCACCCTGCCCCATTTAACTCTCGCTTGACACTACTGAAATCGAAAATGGCAGTGGTTTGCGGTCAGTGGAATGTCTTCTACAGGGCTTTGCTTGCAGTAAGCAGTTTGTAACTGTTCGTTGTGTCACAGTGGTGCCAATTGCTCCTCACTGCTGCTGCAGCTGCAGTATTATGCGCCAGCGCAATTCGTCGAATACGTTAGTCTTTCCTCTCGGTAGTGCCACGTGCCAGTCCGAAGATGTGTCGTCTTGTGACCGTACATTCTTGTGAGCTCCGCTGCCGACAACCACATACAATGGTATTTTTCTGCCAAGTTTTTCTGCAATATTGAAGAAGAATATCCAGCTTCTCTGACATCACCTGTTGTCGGCGCCAACTACTACCACCACTTGTAGGGGTGTCGGTAGCTGGGTATAGTCAGACTTGCGCCAGGAGCTCCAGAGAAAGTCCGAACACGCTCAGTGATTTTTATTATGGCATATTGTCGCAGCTGAGTACAGGATGATGGCGACGTGATCTAGGAATTCCTCTGCCTCGTGGGTGCAGCAGTGACGAGCTATGGCCTTCGCTAAACAACTCCTTCACCAGCAGTATTTCTTCATGCTCAGTGGCCTCTGCAAGATCTCTCGTACTGTAGCAGCGCGAACCTCGCCCTGTCTCCCCACAGTGTCCGAAGGCGGCTGAATGGCGACGTAGCGGGCAGTGACACAGTTCGCCCATGCTGGTGGTGGCCGTTGCTATTCTGAGTTTGCGTTGGCCCACTGCAGCGGCGGCTCCAGGATCAAACAGCTTCAAAAATGGCTGCCCTGGTGTAAATGCCAACTGTGGTCCTCGATCAGCATCCCATACAGTGGCCAGGCGACGCAGCTGCTATGACGGTAGAGCTATGGTACTGACAGAAGCGATAATCGATAATACAGATGGTTTGGTTATATATACTAAAAAAACTAAACACCGCCCGCACAGGTCATGAAGGCCTAAGGTACCGAAAGGCCGCCGTGTCATCCTTAGCCCACAGGCGTCAATGGATGCGGATGTGAAGGGACATGTAGTCAGCACACTGCTCGCCTGCCCCTATGTCAATTTACACTGATAAGCCAAAACATTATGACGATTGTCCACCCCTACGTTGAATGCACGTAACGCGGTAAAAAAAAGTATTTAACCGGAGAAGACAAGGCCGGGGGATCATCCTAGAATGGATATGGGCTCAAAATGGGGAAATCCAATGAGATAAGCGACCTTTACGAAGGGCAGATTATAATTACGCAGAGCCTGTGAACGAGTATCGCGAAAACGGCAAATCTGGTCGAATGTTCACGTGCTACTGTCGTGAGATCTACGGAAAGAGGTAGGACAGTGAGACTACCACTACCTCGTTCAAACTCAGTGAGGTGCTGATAATGGCGTCTTTGTCGCCTTAAAGGCAATCTTGACTAATGTCAGCTCACCACGTTCAGTCTCAAAGATAACTAACGCTCGCGAACGTTAAAAGTTGCATTAAAAGCAAACATTCTTTGTATCCTCAGTCATATGCGGCCTGCTCAGAATCTGAATAGACATCGTCTTTCAGGTGTAAAAACACGTCTACCAACTTTCGTTTACGTCGCACAACTCCTCCTCGGTGTCGCGATTTCTTTATCCGTCAGTTTATATGTGATCCTAAATATCTTTCTACAACCTCAAAATATTTAACAATCGAAGAATATCATCTAGAACGTAACAGAGAATGTGATGATAAAAAGGTGTAATCAAGAACTGACCGTCAGGAACCTGTAATGATGTTACCAAAAATTCTGTCAGTAATCTGACGCTGGTGGTAAATTTCTATGGGACCAAACTGCTGAGGTCGTCAGTCCCGTGGATTCATCATCATCATCATCATCAGTTATCTGCTATATTAGCAGGTCCTTTGCCTCTCCATTTTCTGCGATCCATTACTTCCTTCTTAAGGCTGCTGTATGTTGTACCGTCCATCATGTCATCCAGTATCTCGAATCTCTTCCTTCCTCGCTTCCTTTTCCCTTCTACATAACCTTCTAAAACTGTTTTTATCAGTCCGTCATTCTTTCTTAAGATATGCCCAACCCAATTTCTTTTTCTTCTCTTTATTACATTCTCTCCCACTCTTCTCAGTACCTCTTCATTTTTTACTTTGTCCATCCAACTTATTCTTTCCATCCTCCGCCAGGTCCACATCTCAAAAGCCTCCAGCCTTTCTCTCTCTTTTTTTCCTCATAGTCCATGTTTCAGCGCCATATAGAAGAACATTCCATACAAGACATTTTATGAGTCTCTTTCTGAGTTCTTGGTCCAGACCGCTGCAGAAAATTCTCCTTTTCTTATAAAACGCCTCTTTTGCCATTGCTATCCTTGTATTAATTTCCGTGGTGCGTTTCCAGTCGGTGTCTATCCTGCTTCCAAGATACTTAAAATATTGCACCTGTTCTAGTATTTCTCCATTCAGCATAATTTTTATTTCCTTGTTTCCTCCTAGAGCCAATACTTTTGTTTTATTTGTGTTAATTTTCATTCCATATTTTTTCCGTTAGTTGCAGTGGTGTCCACCAAATCCTGTAATTCTTTTTCCCCTGTGGCTAGAAGGACCAAGTCATCAGCAAACCTAAATCACCCTACTCTTCTTCCTCCAATTTCTACTGCTTTGTCATCTAATGAGCATTGGTCAATCATATTTTCCAAGCAGAGGTTGAAAAGAGTAGGTGATAGACAGCATCCTTGTCTTACTCCTTTTCCTAGTCTGATCCAGTTTGTACTTTCTCCTCTCACTTTAACTGAAACTTTCTGATTAAGATATAATGAGTTTATAAGTCTTCTGGTTTTCCAGTCCACTCTCTTTTCCCTCATTATAGTCGCCAGCTTGTCCCAAACCACATTGTCAAATGCCTTTTCTAGATCGATGAAGCACATATATAGGTCTCTTCCTTTTTCAATAAACCTTTCTCCCAAGATTCGTAGGAGCTCTATGGCACCTCTGGTGCCCGTATTCCGTCTAAACCCAAATTGCTCCTCGCCGAGATTCTCCTCCATTACTTATTCAAGTCTTTTATTAATTATTCTTAGCATCACTTTGGCTGCATGTGAAATGAGGCTGATGGTCCTGTGCTCGCTGCATTTCTTGGTTTCTTGTTTTTTCGGTAATGGAATCATTACTGTTTTCAGAAAGTCCTCAGGCCATTCACCACTGTCATATATTTTATTACATAACCTCAATATTTCTGTTATTCCATCATGGTTCAAGCATTTTAGTATTTATCCCGGTATTTTATCTGTACCAACCGCTTTGCCATTTTTCATTGCAGCTATGGCAGACTTTACTTCTTCCATTATAATGGTTGGTCCTTTCTCGACATCACTTACACTGTTCTGTGATTCAAGTTCCAGAGTTTCTGGTTTGCTATTTGTGTCATATAGCTCCTTTAGATATTCTTCCCATCTCTGGGGAACATCGTCACGATCTTTGTACACTACCTCTTCGTCTTTACTCCAAATTTACATAGTAGCACTTCCTCCTTTTTTTGTTCCCATGGCACAGTCTTTACTCTGTTGTATAGTAAGTCGTATCTTCCATTCCTGTCCAGTTCTTCAGTTTCATCACATTCCTCTTTTAGCCATTTTTTCCTAGCCTGTTCTGTTTCTCTTCGCAGTTCATTATTTAACCTTCGGTATATCTTTCTTACATCTTTAGTGTCCTTGTTTTTCAATTTTCTTCTCTCCTACAACTTGGAAATCATTTCTTGTGTGACCCATGGTTTTTTTTACCTTTTCCCTTTTACATGTCCTATATTTTGCTGTCCTGCTTTAATGATTGCTTCTTTCAGCATATTCCAGTACTCGTTGGCATTATCAGGTGGTTCTTTGTCTCGTAATGTGTTTAGAAACTCCCGAGATAGCATTTTTGTAATTTGTTCTTTGTTTAATCTTATCTTCTCTAAATCCCACTTCTTCACCATGGTCGCCTTCTTCAGTTTTTTCATTCTTATTTCTATTTCTGCCATAAGTAAGTTGTGGTCACTATTAATATCTGCATCTGGTAATGTGTGCACCTTCTTGATTCCATTCCTGTATCTTTCTTCTACCAGTATAAAATCGATTTGGTTTCTTTATTTATCCCCTGGTGATTTCCAAGTGTAGAGCCTCCTCTTGTGGTTCTTGAACCATGTGTTTGCCGCTGTCAGCTGCCTTTCCCTGCAGAACTCAACTAAACATTCACCTCTGTCATTTCTCTTTCCAAGACTATGACTGCCTACTATGTTTCCCTCTTTCCCTTCTCCCAAAATGGCGTTCCAGTCTCCCATTACTGTTTTGCAGCATTTTTTATTTTCGTCCATTATTCTCTCTATTACTTTGTACGTTTCCTCTACAATTTGGTCATCATGTTCTGCAGTTGGCATATACACCTGGACAATCAGTAAATCTTTTTGTGCTCCTTTCAGCCTTACACCAATAACCCGGTCATTTGCATTGTCTACATATTCCACACATTTAGCCAATTCCTTTGTCATAATTATTCCTACTCCATTCTATTCCATTCATTCCTTTTACTTCTCCTCCTGGGTAGTACAATACATATTCTCTGACTGCAACTCTCCATGTTCATTCCATCTTACCTCAGCAACTCCTACGAGGTCCATATGATTCTTTTCCATCACTATTTTAAGGTTTTCTAGTTTACCTGCTTGTAGCAGAGTTGTAACATTCCAGGTACAAATTCTCGTTTTGATTTTTTTGCCTCCTTTCAGTTGTCGCCCCCCCCCCCCCCCGGAGATCCGAATGGGGGACTATGTTACCTCCGGACACTGATTTAACATGAGAGGAAGCCATTTTTGTGCATAAAAGGATTACAAGCTACTTAATCTAACTTAAATCGACTTACGCTAATGACAACACACACATACCCTTGCCCGAGGGAGGACTCGAACCTACGACGGGGGGAGCCGCGCGAACCGTGACAAGGCATCCGAGACCCCGCGCGGAAATCTCACGCTGACTGCATGCATGATCCACATGCAAAATAACGCTTATTGAACAAGTAACCGTACTAAGGGCAAATGATCGCAGCTGGACCCTCCTTACTGAATAATTTATGAGGCTAACGTCACATGGGTCCCTCAAGAGGACTGTTGTACGTATATGTAGTCTCATTCAATCCAGGAAAGATGTGTGAATAAATATGGAACAATCACATTTTGATAATTATTTGCTAATTACTGGAACGCAAAAGTACACTTGTTTCATATGAATATGGAAAATGAGTGTTATAAGAACTATGTGGGGCCTATACCATGGTAAGACAAAGACTTTGTTCATAAAATATTAACAAAGTCCACAAAAATGTAATACATCCTATCGTGAATGAAGAACAGGTATAGTGTAATTCAGCTACAAATTAAATACAAGTTATGGAAGAACTGATTCTAACCCACACTACTGCACACTGTGTGTACCATCATACGACGCAGAATGGTTCAGTACAGAAGCTACCTCTGCAGCAAGTATTACCTCGTCTTCTGCTACAGAGATGTCCAGGCTGTAATATTCATTGTAAGCTTTCACGTACAAGCCCAGGTAGTATTCATCGATCACTCTTATCTCTCCATATAAACCAGAACAGCCTCAGTTCCGCATTATAACCATACGTCACTCAGACAAGAACGGAACACAGCTCATTTGAAACTTTTGTTCGACTTCAAAGAATGGGCCATACTGCACGCTCTGCATATATAAAACCCCTGTTGGCCGAGCCACCGCCCGCAACAAAGAACGCCGTTAACAAAAACCACCGCAGCCCATATCGGAGCGACTAATCCACAGACGTCGAGCAGTGGGCAGAAATTATCACAGCAAATACTGCTCGTGACTTCACTGGCGTGTAAAACATTAGAAGTTGGAATTTGACAAATTGAACAGGCAACTTCGAAGCTCTTCTTTTGGTCTTACTCCATCACTTTGTACCTAACTAACATCACGCTCTGAGACTTGCACCGCTCGTTGCGTTATAGTTTTTACGATCTTACATCCCAAGACAGAGTAGCAATCGTAATATTATCTGATAACACTGCCCCCAGAAGTGGAGTTACTAAACGTAGTTTTCCTGAAATGCCTTCATAAAAGAAGATGCAGCTAATACTTCAGAATTCGAATCAAAAATGGTTGCCAACATGAATGATATAGAAACAGATACAGTCGATATAGGAAAGCAACTTAAGTCATACCATGAGGGCAAGTCTTCTGGTTCAGAGTGTATACCAGTTAAAGTTTTTTCGAAGTATGCTGATGAACTTGCTTCGTTTTTAGCAGTCGTATACAAACGCTCGCTCGATGAAGCATCCGTAAAGCCGGAAAGTGACTCGAGTTAACACCAACAAGAAAGAATATAGAGGTTCACCGGTTTACAGAGGCACGTCATTGACGTAATTGTTCGTAGTAGTATGGAGCATGTATTGTGTTCCAATAGTTCAAATGCAACGATCTACTGACACATAGCACGGACGCAGTTGAAACACAACTAGGTCTTTATTCATGTGAAGTAATCAGTGCTCTCAAATGAGGAGCTTCAATGATTCCACATTTCTGTATTTCCAGAAGACTTTTGAGCTCATTCGTGACAAATGTCTTATAACCAAATTGCACGCCTGTGGTCGTGCGACAAGATTTGTAATTTCGTGTCACAAAGGTCACATTTTCTGATAATTGATAGGAAGTCTTAGAGTGCAACAGACGTCTGAGGCTCCCCATGGAAGTGTTATATGCCCCATGATATTCCTAATCGATATAAACGATTTAGGAGACGGCCTGAGCTTCCTTCTGAGATTGTTGGCAGATGGCGCTGTCGTTTACCATCTAGTAAACTCATCAGAAGTTCAAGACGAATTAAGGAATGATTCACATAGATATATGCTTGTACGAGAAGTGTGAATTGACACTGAACAATAAAACGTGTGATGTCCACTACATGAGTACTTCAAAAATTCCACTAAATTTCTGTTGCAGTATAAATCAGACAAATTAAAGTTTTTCCATTCGACTGAATATCAAGGAATCACAATTACGAGCAACTTAAAAAGGAACCATCTCAAAGACGATGTTGTGATGGTGTCAGGAATGAAAAGAACTCCGTTTAACTAGCTATACCGTTAGAAAATATAACAAATCTAATACAAAGATTGCCTACAAGAAGCTGCAGTATTGCTGCGTGATACCAGATTCTCAGTGGCCAAGATAGATACGAAGCCCACAACTATTACAGTAGTACAAGTTTATATGCCAACTAGCTCTGCAGATGACGAAGAAATTGAAGAAATGTATGATCAAATAAAAGAAATTATTCAGATAGTGAAGGGAGACGAAATTTTAATAGTCATGGGTGACTGGAATTCGAGTGTAGGAAAAGGGAGAGAAGGAAACGTAGTAGGTGAATATGGATTGGGGCTAAGAAATGAAAGAGGAAGCCGCCTGGTAGAATTTTGCACAGAGCTAACACTTGGCTTAAGAATCATGATAGAAGGTTGTATACATGGAAGAACCCTGGAGATACTAAAAGGTATCAGATAGATTATATAATGGTAAGACAGAGATTTAGGAACCAGGTTTTAAATTGTAAGACATTTCCAGGGGCAGATGTAGACTCTGACCACAATCCTGACCTGTAGATTAAAACTGAAGAAACTGCAAAAAGCTGGGAATTTAAGGAGATGGGACCTGGATAAACTGAAAGAAGCAGAGATTGTACAGCGTTTCAGGGAGAGCATAAGAGAACAATTGACAGAAATGGGGGAAAGAAATACAGTAGAAGAAGAATGGGTAGCTTTGAGGGATGAAGTTGTGAAGGCAGCAGAGGATCAAGTAGGTAAAAAGACTAGGGCTAGTAGAAATCTTTGGGTAACAGAAGAAATATTGAATTTAATTGATGAAAGGAGAAAATATAAAAATACAGTAAATGAAGCAGGCAAAAAGGAATACAAACGTCTCAAAAATGAGATCGACAGGAAGTGCAAAATGGCTAAGCAGGGATGGCTAGAGGACAAATGTAATGATGTAGAGGTTTATCTCACTAGGGGTAAGATAGATACTGCCTACAGGAAAATTAAAGAGACCTTTGGAGATAAGAGAAACACTTGTATGAACATCAAGAGCTCAGATGGAAACCCAGTTCTAAGCAAAGAAGGGAAAGCAGAAAGGTGGAAGGAGTATATAGAGGGTCTATACAAGGGCGATGTACTTGAGAACAATATTATGGAAATGGAAGAGGATGTAGATGAAGATGAAATGGGAGATACGATACTGCGTGAAGAGTTTGACAGAGCACTGAAAGACCTGATTCGAAACAAGGCCCCCGGAGTAGACAACATTCCATTGGAACTACTGACGGCCTTGGGAGAGCCAGTCCTGACAAAACTCTACCGTCTGGTGAGCAAGATGTATGAAACAGGCGAAATACCCTCAGACTTCAAGAAGAATATAATAATTCCAATCCCAAAGAAAGCAGGTGTTGACAGGTGTGAAAATTACCGAACAATCAGTTTAATAAGCCACAGCTGCAAAATAATAACACGAATTCTTTACAGACGAATGGAAAAACTAGTAGAAGCCGACCTCGGGGAAGATCAGTTTGGATTCCGTAGAAATACTGGAACACGTGAGGCAATACTGACCTTACGACTTATCTTAGAAGAAAGATTAAGGAAAGGCAAACCTACGTTTCTAGCATATGTAGACTTAGAGAAAGCTTTTGACAATGTTGACTGGAATACTCTCTTTCAATTTCTAAAGGTGGCAGGGGTAATATACAGGGAGCGAAAGGCTATTTACAATTTGTACAGAAACCAGATGGCAGTTACAAGAGTCGAGGGACATGAAAGGGAAGCAGTGGTTGGGAAAGGAGTAAGACAGGGTTGTAGCCTCTCCCCGATGTTATTCAATCTGTATATTCAGCAAGCAGTAAAGGAAACAAAAGAAAAATTCGGAGCAGGTATTAAAATCCATGGAGAAGAAATAAAAACTTTGAGGTTCGCCGATGACATTGTAATTCTGTCAGAGACAGCAAAGGACTTGGAAGAGCAGTTGAACGGAATGGATGGTGTCTTGAAGGGAGGATATAAGATGAACATCAACAAAAGCAAAACGAGGATAATGGAAGGTATTCGAATTAAGTCGGGTGACGCTGAGGGAATTAGATTAGGAAATGAGACACTTAAAGTAGTAAAGGTGTTTTGCTATTTGGGGAGCAAAATAACTGATGATGGTCGAAGTAGAGAGGATGTAAAATGTAGACTGGCAATGGCAAAGAAAGCGTTTCTGAAGAAGAGAAAGTTGTTAACATCGAGTATAGATTTAAGTGTCAGGAAGTCATTTCTGAAAGTATTTGTATGGCGTGTAGCCATGTATGGAAGTGAAACATGGACGGTTAATAGTTTGGACAAGAAGAGAATAGAAGCTTTCGAAATGTGGTGCTACAGAAGAATGCTGAAGATTGGATGGGTAGATCACATAACTAATGAGGAAGTATTGAATAGGATTGGGGAGAAGAGAAGTTTGTGGCACAACTTGACCAGAAGAAGGGATCGGTTGGTAGGACATGTTCTGAGGCATCAAGGTATCACCAATTTAGTATTGGAGGGCAGCGTGGAGGGTAAAAATCGTAGGTGGAGACCAAGAGATGAATACACTAAGCAGATTCAGAAGGATGCTTTCGAAATGTGGTGCTACAGAAGAATGCTGAAGATTGGATGGGTATATCACATAACTAATGAGGAAGTACTGAATAGGATTGGGGAGAAGAGAAGTTTGTGGCACAACTTGACCAGAAGAAGGGATCGGTTGGTAGGACATGTTCTGAGGCATCAAGGTATCACCAATTTAGTATTGGAGGGCAGCGTGGAGGGTAAAAATCGTAGGTGGAGACCAAGAGATGAATACACTAAGCAGATTCAGAAGGATGCTTTCGAAATGTGGTGCTACAGAAGAATGCTGAAGATTGGATGGGTATATCACATAACTAATGAGGAAGTACTGAATAGGATTGGGGAGAAGAGAAGTTTGTGGCACAACTTGACCAGAAGAAGGGATCGGTTGGTAGGACATGTTCTGAGGCATCAAGGGATCACCAATTTAGTATTGGAGGGCAGCGTGGAGGGTAAAAATCGTAGGGGGAGACCAAGAGATGATTACACTAAGCAGATTCAGAAGGATGTAGGTTGCAGTAGGTACTGGGAGATGAAGAAGATTGCACAGGATAGAGTAGCATGGAGAGCTGCATCAAACCAGTCTCGGGACTGAAGACCACAACAACAACAACTAGAGTCTTACCATTTAGGATTGATGGAGAGCAATTCAGAAAGTTCTAAGAAAGACAGTTCGTTTTGTATTGTTGTGTAATAGGGGAGAAAGTGCTACGGATATGATAAGCGAATTGAGGTAGCAATCACTTAAACAAAGCGTCTTTCGTTGCGACCAGATATTTTCATAAATTTTAATCACAAACTTTCTCCCCTGAATGCGAAAATATTTTGTTAACAACCACTGACATAAGGAGAAACAACCATCGTAATAAAATAAGGGAAATCAGGGCTCGCACGGAATAATTGAGGTACCAAATTTTTCTCATGTCCTATATGAGAGTGGAACGGTCGATAAGTAATCTGTAATTGCTTCTATGAACCCTCTGCCAGGCATATTAGTATGAATTTTTGAATTGCGGAGTAGTCACGTAGATGTAGATGTACTAGGGTGTGCTGAAAAGTAATGCCTCCGAATTTTTTATGCGGAAACTTTTAAAAAACTAACTTATTAACATCCTACATCTTTATTCTTCATTTCTACAAAATTATTTCTTAACACAGTCACCCTAGCGACGAACAAATTTCTCCCAACGAGAGACCAGTTCAATGATACCGCAATTGTTGAATGACTGACTTGGAGTCCAATGTCATCTCTGCTTACACCGCTTCATTACGATTATAGTGAAGTCCTCGAACGAACCACATGAATATCGGATGGGGGCGAGTCGGGACAGTGTGAAGGATGATGGATGGTTGTGAACCCAAGGCGTCGGATTGTTGCAGGTGTCGCAGCGCACGCATATGGTCTGGTATTTGTCATGCAGAACGAGAGGGTGCTCCGTGTGTGGCGAAAATTTCAGACGTTAACAAATTTCTGCTTTTAATGAAGTTCTTTCATTGCCATTGCCAGTCTGCATTTTATATTCTCTGTACTGTGACATCAGTTAGAATGAAATTAACGCAATGAAATTGCTCAATATCAAACAGTGGTTACTGATTAAATTCCTTCGATCCTTTCAATGAAACAGACGGAAAATATTTGTAAGCACGAAATTAGATAAATACCAATATGCCGTTGTAATGCCATTATACATAAACAAGAACTTACTACTCTGTTTAGTGGACCTGAAATGTTTCAAAGACTTCTCCGTCATTTGTTGGTATTATTGCACAGACCACTACAGCTCCTGCTTCAAGTATACTCATAATCGACCAACCCTACAATTAAAAGAGGCAATGGAAACTGTTGTTTAATTTACAGTGAATGTTATAAAATTAAGTAAAACATTTCGCAGGTGGTCAGCATAAAATGAATAGCCAGAAAACGTAAAATAATTGTAGTTATATGGTTTGATATAGGACAAGAATGTAACGAAAATATATTTGTTCATTTCTAAGAATTTTTCTCCCCCTCCCCCTCCAACCCCTGCTGATTCTTACACCTACATAGCTGTTTCTGGATGCGCAACCAAACGTCCCAGCAACCCAATCATTCTGCTGATAAAAGTTTTTTCGGATACTTTTTTTTCATCACTTAACCTAACTTGCATTATCTCTTTGTTTCACAGCATAGTTCATCCGCTTATTCTACAAGAATTTTATTGTTGCTCCTTAGCTCTAATTTTCACAGTACACCAGTTCTACTACTGGATTATCCACGGTCCACGTTCAGCTTGCACATAATGCTCTACTCCTGATGTAAGATTTCAAAAATATTACACGTCAGGTACACGGATACATTTTAAAGTAACTGCACTCTTTGCAGGGGCCAATCTGCCACTCACATCTTCCTCGGTTCATTTCATCTTCAAAACCATGAATCCTTGACAGCTCATTCCTCAGTTCAGCTACTGTGTCTTTTCACTATTAACTTCTCCTACTCTTCATCATTTTCATATTTGCTTCGTTTATTCTTAATCCAACGTCCTTGAGAAGTTGCCTATCTGTACAAATTATTAACGAATTTTTTTATAAGGGACAACCATTGTTACAGTTCCTGAAATGTTGGCACAGGAAACATAAAATTCAAGCAATGAAATTTAACTCTTGTTAAATTTGGATATCAATATGTAAGAGAAAATATTTGTCCTTCCCTATTATAGTGACGACAGTACTCAAGACTAGTGCCAAGATATCGTACACTGAACACATTTATCTTAAAACTGAACAGATTATGTCTTGAAAAGAAGTGATGAGCGTCAATGAAAGTCAAACAAGACTAATGGAACGAAGTCGAATTGCATCAGGCTGTGTTATGGGAATTGGAGTTGGAAATAAGACACAGAAGTAGCAGATTTGACTTACTATTGGAGCAGCAAAATAGTTGATGATGTACAAGGTAGACAAGATATAAAATACGGATTGGCTATAGATGGAAAAAACTTTCCTGAAAAAAAGTACTTTGTGAACACTGACCACAAATATAAGTCTTATGAAGTCTTTTCTGGAGGTATTTGTCTGGAGCGCACCTGTGTACAGAAGTGAAATGCGTATGATTGATAGTTCAGTCCAGAAGGGAAGAGGAGCTTTAGAAATATGTCGTTATAAAAGAATGCTGAAGGTTGGATGGTAGATCGCGTAACCAGTATGGATGTACTGTATCTAATTGGAGAGAAATTAAATTTATTCATGTAGGCTGCCGTAGTTATTTGGAGATGAAGAACCTTCCACAGGATAGACTAACATAGAGATCTGCATCAACCAGTTTACAGATTCAAGAATATTTTAATTTTAAGTTGAACGCAGTCTTGATGAGAGAAAGGGACGAAACCACACCGGTTGATTCAAAGGTTATGCTGCGGTTGCTGCCATCACTTTTTAGCGACATACGAAAAAGTATTACAGTATTTAATCTGTAGTTCGATTTTCATTCATCAATTTATACACAAAAGCGCCAAAGAAACTGGTATAGGCGCGCGTATTTAAATACAGAGATGTATGAACAGTTAGAATACGGCAGTGTCTGGCGCAGTTGTTAGATCGATTGCTGCTATTACAATGGCAGGTTATCAAGATTTCATTGAGTTTGAACATGGCGTTATAGTCAGTGCACGAACCGTGGTACACAGCATCTCCGAGGTAGCGATGACGTGGCGACTTTCCCGTACAACCATTTCACGAGTATACCGTGAATATCAGGAATCCGGTAAGACATCAAATCTCCGACATCACTGCGGCAGGAAAAATATCCTGCAAATAAGGGACCAACGACGGCTGAAGAGAATCGTTCAACGTGACAGAAGTCCAACCCTTCCTCAAGTTGCTGCAGATTTCAGTGCTGGGGCATCAACAAGTATCAGCGTGCAAACCATTCAACGAAACACTATGCCCACTCCTTTAACTTGACGAGTGCATGACACGAAGCTTTACGCCTCGTATGGGCCCATCTACATGGACTGTTCATGACTGGAAAGATGTTGCCTGATCGGATAAGTCTCGTTTCAGATTGTATCAAGTGGATTGACTGTACGGGTACTGAGACAACCTCATGAATCCATGGACTCTGCATGTCAACATGGGACTATTCAAGCCGGTGGAGTCTCCGTAATGGTGCGTGGCGTGTGCAGTTGGAGTGATATTGGGCGCTTGATACGTCCAGATAAGACTCTGACAGGTGTCACGTAAGTATTCATCCTGTCTGATGACCTGCGTCCATTCATGTCCACTGTGCATTCCGACGGACTTGGGCAATTCCAGCAGGTCAATGCGACACTCCACACGTCCAGAATTGCTACAGAGTGGTTCCTGGAACACTCCTTCGAGTTTAAACAACTCCGCTGGCCAAAACACGCCCTACACATGAATATTATTGAGCATATCTGGGATTCCTTGCAACGAACTATTCAGAAGAAATCTCCACCCCGTCGTACTCTCACTGATTTATGGACAGCCCTACAGGATTCATAGTGTCTATTCCCTCCAGTGCTACTTCAGACATTAGTCGAGTCCTTTCCACGTCGTGTTGCTGCACTTCTGCGTGTTCTCGGTGGCCCTTCACGATATCAGGCAGGTGTACCAGTTTTTTTTTTTTTTTTTTGGCTCTTCGGTGTAGGTTATTTCGTATTCATTTAATTAGACAGTGTCGTAGTACGTCGCTGTTAGCGGCAAGGCAGACATCCTGAACGACGAATCCCTCGAGTGAACGGCACTGCCTCTCGAGGCCGTCGCGTGTTGGTATCCCTGTAGGCCATCAGCACAACTGTCTCCGGTAATGGTCGGCAGTTTGCCGGCGAACTAGTGGGCTGGAATTGTCCGTCATTTCCAGGCCGCACACACAGCCGTACGGCTGACCTTGGTCAACGTGCCACTTCATAACAGCTTCATCACTGCTCATTGCCCGTACCACTCCTCGTAAATGGAAAATTCTCCGCAGTGTTCTTACTGTTACTCCGATCTTTCTTCCACCTCTCCACCCTGAAAGTGTAACACACACATTTCCTACCTCACAGCATTTCGACTTCCCTCCTATAGCTTATGTTTTTTATATTGCCTGAATTGAATTTAGGCATTAAGCTACCCCTTGTAGTAATATGGGGTGCCATATAATGTATAGAGAATCCTGAAAGACTCGAACAAAAGAAAATACACCATATATGTAACTAAGGCGGGGATAGCCAATGATCTCTTTAGTGCTGATGCACACCAAGCTCGTACGCTTACCAGAATCGGTCAAATGCCACGAGTAATGAGTATAATTGGCAAAGGGCATACATTAGTAAAGTATGGATTTAACCTCCTGGGACCCCTGTTACAGTACACTGTACGTCAAGTATAAAAATTTCTCCACCAGATGGCAGCATGACATAGTCTTTCTCTCCATGCTGCTGATATCTAGGATGTATTTTGTGTACTTCAACCTGAGCTTTTGTTTACAGTGTCTCTCTAAATCATCATTTTAGAAAACTGCACCAACCAGTTCACGCCGTGGAAGAAACATCCTTCGAGGTAAGTGTGAATCACACGTTATCATTTTAGTTTTAGCACATATAACAAAGCAAGACTTCTTTATAAATGTCTGTGGATTATGTTAAGAAGAAAATAATAATTTTGTGTTAAGTTTTACTTGAAGTAATGATCTTCACAATCGAGAGGTTCAGTATCCTGTACTTTTGGACTTAGCTTAACTGGCCTCATTAGTAAAATTTTACATTACAATTTCATATGGAAAGACTGTTTACTTAATTTATGGAACAGTATGTTCATTAATAATATGTTACTAATATTCTTAATAATCATAAGTGACCATTACATCACAGAATGTAATTATAATAGTGGTAATTACTTTTATTTCAGATGATGAAATTTTACCGCATCTGTAGGAATTGCTAGACTGCTGCGATGAGTCTAAACGAGATATTTCTGACGATGATGATGTTTCAGAAAATGATAACACCAATGCAATAGTGACTCCGCCACTGCTACAGAATATAAATGAAAACGAGTCTGACACTGAAGAATCAGAGGTGGAATCTCAGGTGACATATTTGTAGAACAGCAACTAAATAATAATTTTACTGTCCCAAAATTTTACAGAGATTTTCCCCTAAAAGAATCAACATGTTGTTGTTGTTGTGGTCTTCAGTCCTCAGACTGGTTTGATGCAGCTCTCCATGCTACTCTATTCTGTGCAAGCTCCTTCATCTCCCAGTACCTACTGCAGCTACGTCCTTCTGAATCTGCTTAGTGTATTCATCTCCTGGTCTCCCTCTACGATTTTTACTCTCCATGCTGCCCTCCAGTACCAAATTGGTGATCCCATGATGCCTCAGAACATGTCCTACCAACCGATCCCTTCTTCTAGTCAAGTTGTGCCACAACTCCTCTCCTCCCCATATCTATTCAATACCTCCTCATTACTTATGTGATCTACCCATCTAATCTTCAGCATTCTTCTGTAGCACCACATTTCGAAAGCTTCTATTCTCTTCTTGTCTAAAATATGTATCGTCCACGTTTCACTTCCATACATGGCTACACTCCATACAAACACTTTCAGAAACGACTTTCTGACACTTAAATCTATACTCGATGTTAACAAATTTCTCTTCTTCGGAAACGCTTTCCTTGCCATTGCCAGTCTACATCTTATATATCTCTACATTGACCATCATCAGTTACTTTGCTCCCAAAATAGCAAAACTCCTTTACTACTCTAAGTGTCTCATTTCCTAATCTAATTCCCTCAGTATCAACTGACTTAATTCGACCACATTCCATTATCCTCGTTTTGCTTTTTCTAATGTTCATCTTATACCCTCCTTTCAAGACGCTGTCCATTCCGTTCAGCTGCTCTTCCAGGTCCTTTACTATCTCTGACACAATTACAATCTCATCGGCGAACCTCAAAGTTTTTATTTCTTCTTCATGGACTTCAATACCTACTCCTAACTTTTCATTTTGTTTCCTTTATTGCTTGCTGAATATACAGATTGAATAGCATCGGGGAAAGGCTACAACCCTGTCTCACTCCCTTCCCAACCACTGCATCCCTTTCATGTCCCTCGAGTCTTATAACTGCCATCTGGTTTCTGTACAAATTGTAAATAGCCTTTCGCTCCCTGTATTTTACCCCTACCACCTTCATAATCTGAAAGAGCGTATTCCAGTCAACATTGTCAAAAGCTTTCTATAAGTCTACAAATGCTAGAAACATAGGTTTGCCTTTCCTTAATCATTATTCTAAGTTAAGTCGTATGATCAGTATTACCCCACGTGTTCCAACATTTCTATGGAATCCAAACTGATCTTCCCCGAGGTCGGCTTCTACTAGTTTTTCTATTCGCCTGTAAAGAATTCGCGTTATTATTTTGCAGCTGTGACTTATTAAGCTGATAGTTCGGTAATTTTCACATCTGTCAGCACCTGTTTTCTTCGGGTTGGAATTATTATGTTCTTCTTGAAGTCTGAGGGTATTTCGCCTGTCTCATAAATCTTGCTCACCAGATGGTAGAGTTTTGTCAGGACTAGCTCTCCCAAGGCTGTCAGTAGTTCTAATGGAATGTTGTCAACTCCCGGGGCCTTGTTTCGACTCAGGTCTTTCAGTGCTCTGTCAAACTCTTCACACAGTATCATATCTACCATTTCATCTTCATCTACATCCTCTTCCATTTCCAGATTATTGTCCTCAAGTACATTGTCCTTGTATAGTCACTGTATATACTCCTTCCACCTTTCTGCTTTCCCTTCTTTGCTTAGATCTGGGTTTCCGTCTGAGCTCTTGATATTCATATAAGTGGTTCTCTTTTCTCCAAAGGTCTCTTTAATTTTCCTGTAGGCAGTATCTATCTTACCCCTAGTGAGATAAGCCTCTACATCCTTACATTTGTCCTCTAGCCATCCCTGCTTAGCCATTTTGCACTTCCTGTCGATCTCATTTTTGAGACGTTTGTATTCCTTTTTGCCTGCTTCATTTACTGCATTTTTGTATATTCTCCTTTCATCAATAAAATTCATTAAATGTTCTGTTACCCAAGATTTTCTACTAGACTTCCTCTTTTTACCTGCTTGATTCTCTGCTGCCTTCACTACATCATCCCTCAAAGCTACTCATTCTTCTTCTACTATATTTATTTCCCCCATTCCTGTCAATTGTTCCCTTATGCTCTCCATGAAACTCTGAACAACCTCTGGTTTAGTGAGTTTATCCAGGTCCCATCTCCTTAAATTGCCAAATTTTTGTAGGTTCTTTAGTTTTAATCTACAGTTCATAACCAATAGATTGTTGTCAGAGTCCACATCTAACCCCGGAAATGTCTTATAATTTAAAACCTGGTTCCTAAATCTCTGTCTTACCATTATATAATCTATCTGAAACCTTCTAGTATCTCCAGTGTTCTTCCATGTTTACAAACTTCTTTCATGATTCTTGAAACAAGTGTTAGCTATGATTAAGTTATGTTCTGTGCAAAGTTCTTCCAGGCGGCTTCCTCTTTCATTTCTTAGCCCCAATCCATATTTACCTACTATGTTTCCTTCTCTCTCTTTTACTACTATCGAATTCCAGTCACTCATGACCATTAAATTTTCGTCTCCCTTCACTACCTGAATAATTTTTTTTATCTCATTATAAATTTCAGCAATTACTTCGTCATCTCCAGAAATAGTCGGGATATAAACTTGTACTATTGTAGTAGACTTCGTGTCTATCTTGGCGACAATAATGCGTTCACTATGCTGTTTGCAGTAGCTTACCGGCACTCCTATTTTTATTCATTATTAAACCTATTCCATCATTACCGCTATTTGATTTTGTATTTATAACGCTGTATTCACCTGACCAAAAGTTAACCTATCCATTTCACTTTTTAAATTTTCTAACCTACCTGTCCGATTAAGGGATGTGACATTCCACGCTCCGATCCGTAGAACGCCAGTTTTTTTTTCTTTTCTCCTGATAACGACGTCCCCTTGAGTAGTCCCGGAGATCCGAATGGGGGACTATTTTACCTCCGGAATACTTTGCCCAAGAGGACGCCATCATCATTTAACCATACAGGCAAGCTGCATGCCCTCTGAAAAATTACAGCTGTAGTTTCCCCTTGCTTTCAGCCGTTCGCAGTACCAGAACAGCAAGGCTGTTTTGGTTAGTGTTACAAGGCCAGATCAGTAAATCATCCAGACTGTTGCCCCTGCAACTACTGAAAAGGCTGCTGCCCCTATTCAGGAATCACACGTTTGTCTGGCCTCTCAACAGATACCCCTCCGTTGTGGTTGCACCTATGGTACGGCTATCTGTATCGTTGAGGCACGCAAGCCTCCCAACCAACAGCAAGGTCCATCGTTCATGGGGGGAGGAATCAACATACATTTAAATAAATTAAATTAATCTATTTTAAATTGTATGTTCCTCTTCCGATTGCACTGAGGTGCCACTGGCCAGGAAGATCTTTCAACCAAGTAACAATTTCCCAACCCTCACTACCTCCAACAGACGCTAGCAACTACCAATACGTTGATTATTTTATACAGTGCCTGGACGATGACGTGTTGCAACTAATAGTTGAGAAAACCTGTCAAACTGATACTGCCGGCCGCGGTGGTCTAGCGGTTCTGGCGCTGCAGTCCGGAACCGCGGGACTGCTACGGTCGCAGGTTCGAATCCTGCCTCGGGCATGGGTGTGTGTGATGTCCTTAGGTTAGTTAGGTCTAAGTAGTTCTAAGTTCTAGGGGACTTATGACCTAAGATGTTGAGTCCCATAGTGCTCAGAGCCATTTGAACCAAACTGATACTAAATTGAATGGCAGGCCTTTAGGTTTAGATTTGACTGAACTGAAGATGTTTTGTGGCACATGCGTGATCATGAACTGCTTACAATGTCCAATTGTCCGTATGTACTGGGATAACAGATTGAGAATACCTGTGATAAATGATATTATGAATAGGAACAGATTATTAATAATTAGGACGAGCTTGAAAGTTGTATTTGATGATGATGCAAAGAATAAGAAACGAAAAAGGACAGGCTATGGAGATTACGCCCACTGATCACAAAAATTGGAGAAGTGTGATTGAAGCAAGAAAAAGAGGCAGATGTGGCAGCAGATGAGATGATGGTACCATTTTCCAGTACGAGTAGCCCGAAGCAGTACTGCCCAAAGAAGCCAAATATTTTTGGTCTGAAAGTGTTGGTTCTTTCAAATCCCAATAGACTTGTGACTGACTTTACATTTTATCAGGGAAAGACCACACACCCTGATTCTTCTTACCAACGATTTGGCTTAGGTGAATCGGCTGTAATCCAGTTGACGAATGTCCTACCCTGAACATTCAATCTGTCATGACAGAATTTTCACCAGTCTGAAGCTGGTACGTGAGCTTATGAAAAGAGGTTTCACTTCAACTGGCACTATCCAGAAAAACAGGGTACCCGAGGAGGCAAGACTGATAAGTGACAAGGAGCTTACTAAGGAAGGCAGAGGGTCATCAGATATGCTTGTCCATTATGATGAAAATATATGTTTATTTAAATGGATAGATAGAAAGAGTGTAATGGTAATGTCTTCTGTTCAAGGTGTGGATCCTACAGACAAGTGTTTACGGTACAGTAAACTGACTGTAGTCACCAGACCAATGGACATCCAAACATACAATGCTAAAATGGGGGAAGTGGACCTCTCTGCTCTCATACGGTCTCATGAGAGCCAGAACCAAGAATGGAATATTGTAACTATATTTCATTTGATTGACATTTCAATAGTTAATTATTACCTTCAAGAAAAAAGAAACTTAATCTTACAAAGTACAAACTTAAGCTCGAAGAGGCACTTCTGTACAGTGTTACCGAGGAAGTAACAAACAATGCAGAAGACAGTGAACAAGATGAACAGCCAACTACAAAACGAAGGCAAGTGCCTGATCCACTTCCTCCCGAAAATGTTAGAAAATCAAAATCTGCACACATGCCAACAATTTGTGATGTTATAGACTGGCTAAAATGTAGAAGTCCAGGCTGCAGAGAAGGAACAAGAACGCAGTGTACTGTTTGTGACATTTTCCTGTGCCTTACAATGGAAAGAACCTGTTTTAAAATGTTTCATGAAAAATAAACTCCCATGACTGTGTTATATATTATATACTATGTATGTTACTTTTTCAGTTACACTAAAATGTGTTTTTCATTATACATTGTAATCCATTTTATGACTTTCAACAACTATGTCTGAATAACATTGCAGTTGTTTATTTTGGCAGTTATTAGTGAATTTATATATGCCTTTCGTTGTACAGAGTCCCAAAGTACATTAAACTGTACCAACTATTTGACGAAAGTTGTCAGTAAAATTTTTTTAAGCATTTTCGCTAGTAGTTTAGGCCAAAAAGAACACAAAAATAACAATTCCGCTCACAATTTTTACAAAAATATGTCTCAGTCTTATGGGAGGCGAGCTAGGATAGTCAGTGCTGTTGCAGTGACCACTGTGTTCAGGTGGTACAGTGGTCAACACATCTGCTTAGTAAGACCCAGGATCAAATTCTGGTCTGGCACAAATTCCCAACTTTCCCCGCTGATTTAAATCAATGCCCACCCGTTGCCAATGTCTATAAGTCCCTTCTGTATAAGAAATATACAACAGATGTTCCAAAAGACCTGTCACACACTTAATTTCAGACCAAACGATGGGGCGCTGTGTTTTGGCACTGGATTTGTATTCGGGAAGAGCTAGATAAAAACCCTTCTCGTACAATACAGATTTACGTGCTATGTGGTGCACATAAACCAACAAGATAAATGCTGCGATGGTTCCTTCGAGATGAACAGGTTCGATATCCTTCTCTCCTTGTCCAGTCCGAGCTTTAGATCCGTCTCTTGTAACCACACCGTTGACAGGACTAATAACTAAGCTTTCCTTCTTTACGTGTTTCTGTGAAAGGATAACCTTCAGTTCAAATGGCTCTGAGCACTATGGGACTCAACATCTTAGGTCATAAGTCCCCTAGAACTTAGAACTACTTAAACCTAACTAACCTAAGCACATCACACACACCCATGCCCGAGGCAGGATTCGAACCTGCGACCGTAGCAGTCCCGCGGTTCCGAACTGCAGCGCCAGAACCGCTAGACCACCGCGGCCGGCGGATAACCTTCAGTGTCTTCACTTCTTTTATTGCCTCTCACACCGACATTGTGAACTGTACACTTTTCTCAGCGTACACTCCGTTACTCGTCAAGGAACTTAAGGTCCACGGTGTTGACAACTTCGAAATATCGTCTGATCCAGATGACACTATTCGGCCGCATTTCCCATAAACTACTCAAATGGTATTGATGTTTCACAAGCGATATTTAGTCGTGGTAGACTATACTCATATGCGCTTATTTAACACTGTCACATTTTCTTAGAATCCCTCGTTTTACAAGCAGCCTCACCGTTCCAATCACCACTAACGAAGAAGCTCCGGTAATGTATTTATTACGCCAGAGTATCCACAACAGTGAATGTCGACACTTTGGATTAAAATGTGATTCTGAAAATTGATGATGAATAGTAGTTTCAGTGAGTTATTGTGTCAGTGTGTTCTGTAGTTTCCGCCCGAGACCATGACTACTCGACGTTCGCGGAAATACTTAAAGGTCACATCGTTGGTCGCCATTATCCAATGATATGACTCTTATTGTTTAACAGACCCATTTTTCAGCTGAAAGACCTATTGTAAAGGGTTATTGCAAAAATATTCCCTCCATTCTAGCTTCTTTCGGTCGTCCGTGTCTGCACTGCACGCATGCAATTTCAGCAACGAGCATAATGATCATCATGTCAAGCACTGTTTGTAGATACCTAAATCAGGTAGATCAGTGCTGGAATAGTATTTTGAGACGTTGATCAATTTTATTTCCTTTTCAGCAAGGTATAGAAACGTTTTCCCACGCATTTTCCTATGTGGAACCTTTGTGGTCAACCTCTGGAAACCAGTAGAACGAACACCTCACGGAACTTAACGTGAGTTCACTACACTTTGACGGAAGTCGTGGCATACCTCTTAATAGCGTAACGGACCTCCTTTTGCTTGGTGTACTGCAGTTACTCGACATGGCACGTGCTCAAGTCCTTGGACGTCTCCTGCAGAAATACTGAGGCGTGCTGCCTCTATAACCGTCCGTAAGTGCTCCCAGGGCAGGATTTTGTACACGAATTGACCTATCGGTTATGTCCCATAAATGTTCGAGGTGATTCATGTCAAGCGATATAGGTGACCAAATCATTCAGTCAAATTGTCCAGAATATTCTCCAATCCAATCGCGAACGATTGTGGTCCGGTGACATCATTCTTTGGGAACATGTAGTTCATGAATGGCAGCAAATGGTCTCCAAGAAGCCGAACATACCCCCAGTCAATGATAGCTTCAGTTGGACCAGAGGACCCAGTCCATTCCATGTAAACGCAACCCGCACCATTCTGGAGCCACCAACAAGTTGCAGAATGCCTTGTTGACAACTTGGGTCCATGGGTTCGTGAGGTCTGGATCACTCTCTAACCCTACTATCAATTCTTACCAAATGCAATCGGGTCTCATTTGACCGGGCCACTGTTTTCGAGTCGCCCAGGAGAGGCGCTGCAGGCGATGTCGAGCTGTTAGCAAAGAGGCACTCGCGTCGGTCGTCTGCTGCCGTAGTCAATCAACGCCAAATTTCGCCGCACTGTCCTAACGGGTACGTTCATCGTGCGCCCCACGTTGATTTCTGCGGTAATTTCACGCAATGTTGCTTGTCTGCTAGCACTAACAGCTCTACGCAAACGCTGCTGTTCTCTGTCGTTAAGTGACGGCCGTCGGCCCCTGCGTTGTCCGTGATGAGAGGTAATGCGTGAAATTTGATATCCTTGGCACCCTTTAGACAGTATGGTCTCAGAGTATTGAATTTTCTAACGATTTCCGAAATAGAATGTCCCATGCATTTGTCTGCAACTGTCCCTCCGCGTTCAGAGTTTGTTAACTACCGTCGCGTGGCCATAAGCAAGACTGAAACATTTTGACACGACAAATGACAGATCCGCCAATGCACTGCCTTTATTACCCTGCGCGCAGTACTACCGCAATCTGTATATCTCATGATTTTGTCGCCTCGTTGTATTTCACCGTACGGATGTTGTATGTAGTTCTTTAAACAATCTATATACGTAATATAGCCAGAATAATTGTATTTAAGAGGAAACTCAATGTGTGTAAAGAAGAGGGATTAGAAAGAATGGGTAAGAAAAAGAGCAGGTAGAAAACTCTTAGCAGAAGAGGCGGCAGATCAGAGAAACATGCACCACACTTTATTTGAATAATTTATTTCCTGCTGGAGAGGACATTAGAAAGGAAAATTGTAGAGGCCGAAAAATACAAGAACATTTAAAACAGATGAGTGACGAAGATGTCTGTAACATATATTTATAGAGGAATAGATTTGTTCGAGACAGGACGTCATGAAAAATAATACGAAATTTGTCGTAAGACGGGAGAGTTGTCCATTATCTGTATCATCAAGGAATATTGTAACTTAATTTCACAGCTACTTGTATATCACACTTAACTTATAATTTTACTGCTCGTATCTCACCTGAAAAATTTGACAGAACACTGGAAGATCCAAGTCCTAAAAAATAAGGCTCTGGAGTATACGATATTCCTTCAGAACTACTGATGCCCTTGGGAGAGCCATTCATGACAAAACTGTTATACCCGACGTTCAGTACGTGTGAGGTAAGCGAAATACCCTCAGACTTCAAGGTGAATGTAATAATCCCAGTAACAAAGAAAGCCGGTGCTGACAGGTGTGAATGTTACAGACTATCAGGTCAGTAAGTTATGGTTGTAAAATACTAACACGAATCCGTTACAAAAGAATGGAAAAACTGGTTGAAGACGACCTCAGAGAATATCGTTTTGGATTCCAGAGAAAGACTGGTAGGTTAACCGACGTTTATGGCATTTGTAGACGCAGAGAAAACTTTTGACTACGTTGACTAGAGTATTCTCATTGAAGTTCTGAAGTTAGCAAAGGAAAAAGACGAGGGACGAAAGGCAGACAGAAACCAGTTCGCAATTACAAGAGTCGACGGGCGTGAAATGGATGCGTTGACTGAGAAGGGAGTGAGACTGAGTTGTAGCCGTCCCCGATGTTATTCAGTCTGTACATTGATCAAGCAGTAAAGGGAACCAAAGGAAACATTGGCGAAGGAATTGATGTCCAGGGAGAAGAAATAAAAACTGTCGAGTTTTTCGATGACACTGTAGTTTTGTCAGATGCAGCAAAGGATTTGGAAGTGCAGTTGAATGGAATGGGCAGTGTGGTGAAAGGAGGACATAAGATGAACATCAAAAACAGCAACAAGAATAATGGAGTGTAGTCGAATTGAATTCTGAGAGAAGTAGATAAGAAAAGAAGGTACTTGAAGTAGGATATGAGATCTGCTATTTGGGCAGTAAAACAACTGATAGTGGTCGAAGAGGATCGGTTGTAAAATGTAGACTGGCAACAGCAAGAAATTCGTTTCTGAAGAAGAGAAATTTGTTAATACCGATTATAGACTCAAATTTACCAAATCTTTTCTTAAGGTATTTGTTTGGAACGTAGCCTTGTGTGGAAGTGAAACGTGGACGATACACAGCTCAGAAAAGATGATAATATAAATTTTTAAAATGCATTGCTAGAGAACGTTGTTGAAGTTCAGATGGGTAGATCGCTTAACTGACGAGGAGGTACTGAACAGAATTCACAAGAAAAGAAAATTGTGGCACAACTTGATTAAAAGAATGGATCGGTTGACAGAACAGATTCTGAAACATCGAAGGATACCAATTTAATACTGTAGGGAAGTGTGGGGTGAGGGAGGTAAAAATCGTAAAGGGCGGCCAAGAGAAGAATGCAGTAAGCAGATCCAATAGGATGTAGGTTGCAGTAATTAATTGGAGATGAAGAGACTTTCACAGGATAGAGTAGCATGGAAAGCAGCATCAACCTGTCTTCGCACTGAAGACCGCACTTACAAAATGGCATCTAATGAATTTAGTTACTGGAGGGAGAAACGATCTTTTCAACCTGTTGCTGCCCAGGCGCTACTGACCCCATGGCATAGGCTGGTCGGTTCGTGGTGCAGATTTTTGTGTACGAGAAACTGTGGAATGGATTATCCAGCGCTGCTACGAGCGTGCAGTCAAAAATCCTTTCTCAACAGGACCATTATTTATTACTTGAATTACTTGATGCCTTTTGTACATTACTTCAATTCAGAGGGCCAGATGGCAGTGTGGTACGTCCTAGTGGTATGCCGAGACTGCGGGCGGGGGTTGGCGGTGGCAGTGACCTTGCTGACGGCAGTTTTCTTGTCCACTTATCCAGATTTTGTAACTCTGGCGGGAAGCGCGCTCAGGTCCCACGTAGAAGCGAGGACGCTCGATGGTTGACTAGAGTGTCATGCCACCCACTGGGCAGCCTCACTTTAGTAGGTGCGGCTCGAGACCCAGAACCACTAGGGCTCTTAGACTATCGTCTTCGCCTAGCTGTTGATAATAGTCAATTGTGCTCTAGATGCTAATCGTACGTTCCACCTATCACTTGTGCACAGACTGCGCTGGTCGAATGCTCTATACAAAAGGAATGGTACTAACGTCTGAGCTAGGAGCGTTCACACCCAATACGGTTGGGTGTGCTTTCGCAGGATGTCCAGCCACGCAGTCGGCTGCGGTGATTCCACATTGTGCTGCACCATGTAGCAACCCAGTCAACCACTGATCGGAAGATGGCTCTTAGGCTGCTGTGCCCCAACTACTGCACCACCCAGCTAAAGAGTCATGTCGGTGGCTGGCTCACATGCCTTTTGGCTAGTAGCGAAAAGCTGATGGAAGCTTATTCCATGCAAGTGATAAAAGCGAAGTAGGGATATATTAGGTAATACAGTTACGCTTCTTGATCCGTAGTGAGGGCAAATTCAAGGCTGTAGAACACGACGGAAAACAAAGTCACATAACGCAATAATTATGTGAAAGATGTATGCTAATATTCCTTCCAGAGATACTAAGGGAAATAGTTCCCATGATTGTGAAATATGTAGAAGAATTTGCAGCATATTTGTATTTTGATTCCAGAGTTAACATTACACTTGTCTCAAACATGTAAACGTGCAATACAGTGAGATGTATATGCTAAACCTTATACTATTGTGACCATGTATCTTGAAGCACAAAAACAATTTACAACACTTATTTGCACTAATAACGTTAATTCACGGAAGATTTGCAGAAGTCGGATACAGCACAATATTCACGTTGTTTATTAATAACGAATACAGCAGTCAGTTCTACAGTTCTACTAAGAAATTAGTGAACTGTGTGGAAGGAGTTGGCCACCTATAAATCTTTAGGATCCTCTTCTGGCGTACTTTATTAGTGGATAAACTTATTATGGCTACACGCAAATGGTGGAAAAGGTGTGTTTCTGCGTAACAGACACTATCCTGAACGAAGTGACTTAACATCTTTATGTAGCATACTCGTTCCATGAACAGAACTATGGCTTGAAGAAAGGTTATTGTGAAACAGTAGTAAGTACATCCAGTTCCTTAAACAGGCCTTACAAGAAATTATTGAGAATACACCATAAACAATTCGCAGAATATACTTTTGGATTCGCTAAACCGCTGCATGGTCTGATGAGTTAACCGATATAATGATCATGTAAGAAATTATGTACTTCTGGTAAGCATAATATGAAAGTAATATTTTTATTTTTGAGTCACCTATATCCTACAATATCTGCCTTGACAATAAAGATTTTTTTTAGATGTTTCAGCGGTTGTGCGGTATGGTCCTACAAATTGACTTTTTTGTTAAGTTGTAAACCCAAAATTTTAATAGGGTCAACGTCTTTTATATGCGCTCCTTCGTATTTTAGACACATACTGGGTGTCACTTCCAAGTGACATAGCTCGATGGAACTTTGGCCATACATAGAAAGAACTGATAGAGTATAGTACAGAAGTTAACCGCAGACTATTGTGACCATGTGTTTTGTAGCCTAAAATCATTTACAACACTTATTTGCACTAATAACGTTACTTTACGGAAGCTTTGCAGAATTACACAATGAGACGAAAAGAAATGACAGTATGTTTCAAAGACATTAATTACAACGAAGTGTAGAGATTTATGATGGTCCTCTGGACACAGCGAGCGGTGGGATGTTACTCTTAATAGGTATGTGGCCACCACGGACGACAGTGCATGCTCTGCAACATGTCCCACCTTCTGAAATATCCAAGGGACTTTCATATATCGTGGTGACTTCAATATAATTATTGTCTGTGAATAAAAGTGACATTTCTGTCCGTCTCATCTCGTATTTCTTTCAGTTTCCTTCTACCCTAAACTACGCTATTGTTTAGCAGTTCTTTCCATGTGCAGTTCAAACTTCGGCGAGATATGTTATTTGGCAGCGACACACCATGCGAAAGTTACTTTCAAAATGGTTCAAATGGGTCTGAGCACTATGGGACTTAACATCTGAGGTCATAAGTCCCCTAGAACTTAGAACTACTTAAACCTAACCAACCTAAGGACATCACACACATCCACGCCCGAGGCATGATTCAAACCTGCGACCGTAGCGGTCGAGCGGTTCCAACCTGAAGCCCCTAGAAACGTTCGGACACTGCGGCTGGTAAGTTATTTTCGTTTTTAAGTTTCGCTAGCAGTGCATACAGGGTAATTCAGAATTCCTATTACACAGTTGCAGGTGTTGTAATGGGGCTTAGGATAACAACACCTAGAGGTAAACCCATATCTAGAAATGCGCCATTTGGAACATGAATGTCTTTGAACGGTAGAAGGGCTATACAGACAGTTCGGTGTCTTGTGTCACTTGATGTCTTATGAGACGTCATGTTATGTGTCACCAGAGAATAATCCAACTGACTGAAGCGCATGTGTGACAGTTGCCACTGAGTGATCGAAGAAGAAAGTGCGTTATAGGATGGCAGAGTACACGTTATCCGAGCACACCGACATGTTGCTCATCTACAGTGAAAGTGGACGAAATTGTCGATTAGCACATCGCCCTGTCCATCAGCTGCCATCTCTAAAGGAGTAGAACAACGGCTTCAAGAAATCGGCACCTTCAGTGCTAATAGGGCCGATTGTGATTGGGGCTTGACGCCTCGCACTGTTGATGTGGAAGTATAAATCCTCCAACTGGTCAAGAAGATCCCACCGAAGATTACCCACAACGTTGCTAGTTCCATGCGTGTATCCCAGAGCTGCTTCTGGTGAGTTCTCCATGAATAGCAACTTCACCATACGAGCTCCAGGGTCTGCAGGCAGTAATGCTTCCAATTGATTTTCCGCCATGTGCCGATTACTACAAATGGTTCCTGTACAGTTGTGTCAACGTAAAATGGTTCAAATGGCTCTGAGCACTATGGGACTTAACATCTGAGGTCATCAGTCCCTTAGAACTTAGAACTACTTAAACCTAACTAACCTAAGGACATCACACACATGCATGCCCGAGGCAGGATTCAAACCTGCGACCGTAGCGGTCGCGCGGTACCGGACTGTAGCGCCTAGAACCGCTCGGCCACTCCGGCCGGCTGTGTCAACGTACCAAACGTTCCTAGGATCATTAATTTCACATATGAAGCTCATTTAAGAGATGTAGGTTTGCTCAGCCATCGCAATAGCTACATTTGGGTTGAGGAACACGTTCAGTCTAGACATCAATGAGAATTTCAACATCCTTTCGGTATTTATGTGTGAGCTGGTATTACCTATGGTCGTCTGATTGTTCGGCCACGCTGTCTATAGGGTCACAGCTGCTTGTCTACCTTCAGCACGTATTGGCTCAGCATTTTGAACCTGTATAATTGCATATCTGTTGGACTGTGTGGTACCGACATGATGGCCTACTTTTGACGTGATGTCCATCAGCTCCTTCAGCAAACACGTGGATAGGTGGTGTTAGACCTATTTGCAGGCCACCATGATCGCTCGATTTAACACTTCTGGACCTTCTCCTGTGGGGATATATGAAGAGTATCATTTACGAGACAGCTGCGCGGGGTAGCCGCGTGGCCTGGGGCGCCTTGAGACGGTTCGCGCGGCTTCCCCCGTCGGAGGTTCCAGTCCTCCCTCGGACATGGTTGTGTGTGTTGTCCTTAGCGTAAGTTAGTTTAAGTTAGAATAAATAGTGTGTAAGTTTAGGAACCGATGACCTCAGCAGTTTGGTCCCATACAAACTGAACACAAATTTCCAATTTTACGAGACTCCTGTGGAGTCACAGGACGATTTCCTTGCCCGTGTGATGGCTGCAGCGGAAGTCACTGAGGGCACTTCAAACATTTCGACTGTGTATATACAGGGTGTTTCAAAAATGACCGGGATATTTGAAACGGCAATAAAAACTAAACGAGCAGCGATAGAAATACACCGTTTGTTGCAATATGCTTGGGACAACACTACATTTTCAGGCAGACAAACTTTCGAAATTACAGTAGTTACAATTTTCAACAACAGATGGCGCTGCGGTCTGGGAAACTCTATAGTACGATATTTTCCACATATCCACCATTCCTAGCAATAATATGGCGTAGTCTCTGAATGAAATTACCCGAAACCTTTGACAACGTGTCTGGCGGAATGGCTTCACATGCAGATGAGATGTACTGCTTCAGCTGTTCAATTGTTTCTGGATTCTGGCGTTACACCTGGTCTTTCAAGTGTCCCCACAGAAAGAAGTCACAGGGGCGAATAGGGAGGCCAATCCACGCCGCCTCCTGTATGTTTCGGATAGCCCAAAGCAATCACACGATCATGGAAATATTCATTCAGGAAATTAAAGACGTCGGCCGTGCGATGTGGCCGGGCACCATCTTGCATAAACCACGAGGTGTTCGCAGTGTCGTCTAAGGCAGTTTGTACCGCCGCAAATTCACGAAGAATGTCCAGATAGCGTGATGCAGTAATCGTTTCGGATCTGAAAAATGGGCCAATGATTCCTTTGGAAGAAATGGCGGCCCAGACCAGTACTTTTTGAGGATGCAGGGACGATGGGACTGCAACATGGGGCCGAAAACGGTTCCCCATATGCGCCAGTTCTGTTTATTGACGAAGCCGTCCAGGTAAAAATAAGCTTCGTCAGTAAATCAAATGCTGCCCACATGCATATCGCCGTCATCAATCCTGTGCACTATATCGTTAGCGAATGTCTCTCGTGCAGCAATGGTAGCGGCGCTGAGGGGTTGCCACGTTTGAATTTTGTATGGATAGAAGTGTAAACTCTGGCGCATGAGACGATACGTGTACGTTGGCGTCATTTGGACCGCAGCTGCAACACGGCGAACGGAAACCCGTGGCCGCTGTTGGATCACCTGCTGCACTAGCTGCACGTTGCCCTCTGTGGTTGCCGTACGCGGTCGCCCTACCTTTCCAGCACGTTCATCCGTCACGTTCCCAGTCCGTTGAAATTTTTCAAACAGATCCTTTATTGTATCACTTTTCGGTCCTTTGGTTACATTAAACCTCCGTTGAAAACTTTGTCTTGTTGCAACAACACTGTGTTCTAGGCGGTGGAATTCCAACACCAGAAAAATCCTCTGTTCTAAGGAATAAACCATGTTGTCTACAGCACACTTGCACGTTGTGAACAGCACACGCTTACAGCAGAAAGACGACGTACAGAATGGCGCACCCACATACTGCGTTGTCTTCTATATCTTTCGCATCACTTGCAGCGCCATCTGTTGTTGAAAATTGTAACTACTGTAATTTCGAAAGTTTGTCCGCCTGAAAATGTACTGTTGTCCCAAGCATATTGCAACAAACGGTGTATTTCTATCGCTGCTCGTTTAGTTTTTATTGCCGTTTCAAATTTACCGGTTATTTTTGAAACACCCTGTACGAACATTATTCGCACTTGCAACCAGACTCGTGGTCGCCAGCTCGAGAACATGTTGTAGTTCACGCAGATACGAAGTTGTACATACAGCGTATCTTTAGACGTTCTTTCAAAGTCGTTTACCTTCCAAACGGCGCATTGCCGGACGAGGGGTTTATCACCAGATATTGCTGTCCTGAGTCCGTCGACGACTGTTATAATTGCGAAATGGGAATTCTGAACCACACTATCTACAGGGAAATTTTAGTGACGAAGAACTGTGTAGGACTCGATTATGTAACGTTCCTCTGCGTTCCTCCCTCCGACGTCCTCCGATAAAGGAGCGGTAGCGTGACGTCACATCTGAGGAGAGCTGTCGTCCGGCGGGGTATACTAGGCCGGGCGGCCGGCGGTGCTCGAGTTTAGTGTTGTTGTTTACGGGTGAGCCTGCTGGCCGATAGCCGGCCACGCCTCGGGCTGCGCCAGGCCGCGGCGCTGCGCCTCCAGTCGTAAACCGGCGCGCGGCACTTAACCGGCAGCCGGCCGCCGGCCGCCGCCAAACAAACAGACGCGCCTGGGCGCGCGACCAGCGCCGGGGAGCGCCGGCGACTGCTGCGCTACACGCGCAGGCCTGGCCACGGATATATTAATTTATACTAAAAGAACTGCAAGGGTCATAAAAAGAGCAGTGGACACCCCTAAAAAGAGCCCACTGGTCGCTTTGGAGCGCTGTAGGTGGCGCCAGGCGGCCGTGTCGCACACCATCACTGACGTAAGCGATGGCAGTGAACTGGTCTGCATGTCCCCGTGAGTTATTTGGCATCGGTTCCTTGAGATGGGTCGAAGTGAGGAATCGTTAGCGCTAGGATTTCACCCGGAACAAGTCCCGCCCACTCACCCCCGGTTTTCCCGGTCTTTGTTCGACGCCTGAGCATCGTTTCAGTTCACCCACATGGTTGACCGCGTTCGGCTGCCCTTGGAGTAAATGTTACATTAATATCTTGCTAGGTCTTAAATTTTCCCAGGTAGTTAAAAGACACATTACAAGAAACGTGCAGCCGGCCGCGGTGGTCTAGCGGTTCTGGCGCTGCAGTCCGGAACCGCGGGACTGCTACGGTCACAGGTTCGAATCCTGCCTCGGGCATAGGTGTGTGTGATGTCCTTAGGTTAGTTAGGTTTAAGTAGTTCTAAGTTCTAGGGGACTTTTGACCTAAGATGTTGAGTCTCATAATGCTCAGAGCCATTTCAACCATTTGAACAAGAAACGTGCACAATTGGCCTCAGCTCTGGCGGGTACTTCCACAGCAAACATAACAGAAAACAATGTAGAACTGAATTCTTTAAATACGAGAACTCAGTATCCAGATGAATAGCCTATTAAGAAACATACTTCTATGTGAGGAAAAGCACCCAAACCTACAACAGGATAAACCTACCCTCAAAGAATAATTTGTTTGGAGAAAGAGGAACCACAGTATACTTGACACTTAAGTTTCAGAACTCAGACAATATATGTGAAACAAGCACCAATGTTCACTATACTTCCAGAGGACATCAAAATTACTTTTTTGTTGCTAGATCGATCCAAGCTGATTTTGCGTGCTATTCACAGAATAGTTTTGCTGAAAAATTTTAGGTGTGAAAGAAGAACTAGCACAGCATGAAGGACGTTTTACAGCCGTGAAACACCGCAGCATATATTTCCTCCATAACTGCTCTGTGACAAACATAAACATCACATTATTATTTTTAAAAAATGGTTTGAATGACATTTACGAAATTAATCAATCTTTTGGTTAAAAACAGACAGGACAAAGAATAACGACACATTATTTTTCTGAGACGTTTGCAACAGCATATAGGTCACTAATCACACAGAAACAGCCACAATTCTTTGTAACCTCGTTTATAATGCGCAGGTATAGTATTGGAAGAATTTACAAGTTAAAATTCACCCATTACCCATGCAAATACTAACGAAATATGTCATACATGCAAATATCTTACTGCTTTCATTAGGCATTTCTACTTTATGACATTCTTATATTCTTTAATTTTCGTGAGCTACTATGAGGGCCAACATAAACAAAACAACCTTCACTTATTTCTATATAACGGTGATTTTAGACAACGGAGTTATTCGAGTGCATCCGTGGCTTTACTGCCGACATGACAGATTCAAGACCTTTGTTTTCGCATTGTATGTTTGCTCTGCTGTTTCCCTCAAATAAACGTATTATAGTAAGTGAATTAGTTAATGAAAATTTCTCCTTATTGCCCTTAAATAACATCACGTTATTTTTTGTTTTCTATTGCTGGCGATGCTTTCAATTCTCTATAAATATTTTTATTTCTTTAATAATGCAGATTCATATTACATTACTATCCAGAAAAGCTTAAATTTCTTATCGTTACTGAATTTCATCACAGTATAACACGTGTTGGACTGCGACGATAACAACTTTGTTGTAGCTTCCAGTTTGCGGAACTGGCGGCCGTTTAGGGGAGGGCCTTACACTATGGATAGGCGTGGAGGGGGGTGAATGGGCGGGACTTGTTCCAGGTGAAATCCTAGCGCTAAGGGCACGTGTCGAAGTGCTGACTCGGTAGAATAACAGGGAACGGCTCTCGTGTTTCTCACGCGCCACGATCACATCGTGAATGGAGGGAGCTACCCCGATTTGATGGTGTCACAGCCCGGACTCTCGCAGCGCGTTTAGAGGCGTCATGTCACGCACTGCGCTGCCGCTCCCACCAGAGGTTCGTGTCCTCCCTCGGGCATGGATGTGTGTGTGTTGTTCTTAGTATAAGTTAGCTTTAGTTAGCTTAAGTAGTGTGTAAGCCTAGCGACCGATGACCACAGCAGTTTGGTCCCTTAGGAATGCACACACATTTCGGAGACTGTCAACAGTGTCTGCAAAGAATGTTGTGTCACTCGTTGCTAAGTTACACGATGTAAGAACAGTGATCGTAAATAGATCTTTACAGACAAGGACCAGAGACGAGTGTCACACCTTATCAATGACTCGGTTGCAAACATGGCAGATATTTCTGCTGTTGGTGTATGCAGACCCATCTCAACCAGTGAACATTGCGAAGAGGTTCGCATGCTAACGACATTGTGCTCCGAAGCAAAAGGGTACTGATCACAGTAGCAATAATGCAGCACGGCTTCAATGGGCAGTATAAGTGACGAGTAGCTGACTGAGGGTGTTTAGTCTGGTCCAACGAGTCGCTGTTTTGCTTATTTTCGAACGATGTAAGGAGTCGAGTAGCCTGCCGTGGAGGAGAATCTGTGCTAGTTTGGTGGTGTGGGCACCACCTTGCAGGGACCATCAGAAGGTGTTCTCTCTGCTGTATGCTTGGACTTCTGTGTCTGGCGTCCGGTCGCCTTCCTTTGTGACAGCCAGCTGTTCATCCGTGGACTGTTTCGTAACGAGGTACGCTGGGAAAACTTGAAGGAACGCATCACACATCGGGAGTTGTGTTGCAGCATGAAAAAACTTGACAAGCGGTGCCACTGGAGGAGCAGTTTCCTGAGTGCTTTGCATTCCTTATGAGATGCCCTGAGGAACGTGTGGTGCCGAAATTCGCCGAAGTAATGCCTCACATCGACTCGTTAGTAGTCAGAAAACTCAAGAACGTGCCAACCGAGGCCTGCTACAGGAGAGAGTGCGCACTGCTCTAGGGTGACCAAAACTCCCGTATGTTACGGGATCGTCCCTCATTTAGCTTAACTGCCCCATTGCCCCGGCAAAATACGTACGGAACGCATACTGTGCCGTTTTCCATTAACCGTCCAATATATTTTGAAATAGCTTGTTTTAAGTAACAAAATGGAGAAAAAATATGTTCATATACAAAGAATAAAGAAAATACACTCTTTGATTAAACCACATCGAACGAGGCACGATTTTCGAAGTTCTTTGATTGATACTACGTAATGATTTCAAATGGCGAGCAGTTTGCCACTCTCGCTTTCATTGTGAATTGCGTATTGCTTCATGTTGCCACGCTTATGAATGTAGTTATAGACTGTTAGAATCACTATTTACGTTATTTGACGTAATACATTGCATAATTTTGACAGGAATACCAAAAATAAAGTGTGCATTATCTGATGAAATTAAAGCTGACTTTGAATTTACGAAATTATAACTGAAAAATGTGATATTTTTTACGTTGTGTGAAAGTACTTTTCCATTCTACACTCGTAGTCGATCTGATGTTGTACATTACATTAATGTGGGGAAACGAACTAACTGTTTCAAACAAAACTCCGTCACAAAGTATCATGTCTTTCGTTACGAAGCTTGAAGAAAGAGCCATTATGAATGTTAATGAACAGCGTCTTGCTACTCAGGAACGTTTTGCTACCTTTCCATAAGCGTTCCTTCAACTCAACGGACTGCACTACTCGGTCATCATCAAGCTGTTTGAGAAGAAATTTACGGATTCCGGAATAAACTGTGTATTTATAACAGTAAATGTGTCAGTTCAAAATGCATTGCATCAAGTATACGAGAAAATCAAAGATGCGAAGTATATTTCAGTTATGATGGACACTTCTAATCACAAAAGTGTGAAAGTGATACCAGAACTAGTTAGATGGTTCGTGCCAAGTAAAAGCATTCGGTGTTAGAATTTGAGAATATAACACATGAAAAAGGTCTGTCTCTTTCAATTTCCTTGCCCCTTAAGATATCTGATGCATAAAATCTAACTCTACCTTCCACCAATGCTGTTGCAGAAAGAGGGTTTTCTTATCAAAGACTGATGAAAAGAATAGATTTATTGTGGAAATTGTTAAGGAAATAATCATAACTAAAACTGACTTTTGGGATAACTCATACATCGATTTTTATAAAAGTCTATTTGAAAATGTCAGACTCCTGAATTAGATACATTCTTCTGCAGAACATACGAATAAAAAAAATTTCAGGGACTACCCTTGGACATAATGACAGGTCAACTGAGACTAAGAAATATGTAACCGATGTAAATAATAATCATTGTATACTATAGTTAAGGACCTCATTATATTAAATGGGAAAATAATAAAATTATAACTCAGTTAATAATCCAAAGTAATTAGATTTTTAGTGCATATTTTAACAAAAAGGTACAGTTATCTATATAGTTGTAGCATAAACCAAATAATATAACACAAGCTTATGTATAGATATGATGTTTACATACGTTATTCAGAAAATTTCGACTCACTTCAACGTCTAATTAGTGTCCTAGATTCTGGAAATCTGGTCATTCTACTTTACTGAATGGTGACGACTGGTCAGCTAGTTCAGTTGCTGGACGTGGGAATGCATTGACGGTGTCACGTGGGCCACAGAAGACTGCGCAGAAAAGAACATCACTGGGCGTCAAAAATCGAAATTAGAGCGGATATCTACATCTTCTGATGCTCCCTGCAAGACTGTCATCAATCTGACGGCCAAGCAAGTAGGTGAGGACACGGTTTCAGTTCTTAGGAAAGAACTCACTTTTGCACCCACTCCTAAATCCACAGATATCACGCACATTATCAGCACAGTGAAACAGGGAGCTGCAAGAGTTCCACCTGAAGCAGCTGAAGAAGTACGGCGTGAAAAATGTACTCTCGCGCGCAACAGTCTGGAACCGCTCGACCGCTACGGTCGCAGGTTCGAATCGTGCCTCAGGCGTGGATGTGTGTGGTGTTCTTAGGTTAGTTAGGCTTAAGTAGTTCTAAGTTCTAGGCGACTGATGACCTCAGAAGTTAAGTCCCATAGTGCTCACAGACATTTGAACCTTTTGAACTCTCGCGCGAACTAAACTAACGAAACCAGCTGGGAGAGAGCCAATTGTCATTTATCTCAATATGGTTACACGAGAAGATGCGAGGCCTACTAGAACACACTGCGTACCGGAAGAACGACTCTGATCCTACCAACAAAATGGAGAGGAAAATCTTGGCGTTCCTCAAAATATCCAGTTTTCCAGACGAAGTTGTTAAGAAGCTACGACAGAGAGCACGTATAACACCGAGACTTTATGGAAATGAGCAACCTGCTTCGTGATCTTGCCTTACATACACAATGTAGATAGTGTCACTGGAACTTACACTGTGCGATTATTCTGAAATACTAACCATTTGCATAACCAAACGTGGAAAACACGTCATGCCAATTTGAAGTTTGCTACATACAGTCTTCTATTGGCAGTGATTGGTATTCTGCTCTTAAATTCAAAACTCAGGAACTTTCAGTAAATTAAAAAGAAAATAAAATAAAACAAAATAATGTACGAGTATTATGCGATGAAATTTTCCGACTTTGTACTTGACGCAGCGGTAATAGGAAATGATGTTTGGTCTAGCTATTTTTGTTCAGGCTTACCATATACACTTACATAGGTCCTACATTTACAAAAAAAATGTTCAAATATGTGTGAAATCTTATGAGACTTAACTGCTAAGGTCATCAGTCCCTAAGCGTACACACTAATTAACCTAAATTATCCTAAGGACAAACACCCACACTCATGCCCGAGGGAGGACTCGAACCTCCGCCGGGACCAGCCGCACAGTCCATGAGTGCAGCGCCCCAGACCGCTCGGCCAATCCCGCGTGGCGCACCATTTACGATTGGCATTAGTTTTAATTAAGGTCGTGCTGCTATTGAACCATGTGTTGATAAGAAAATTTCTCTTCATAGCATTTATTAATTGTTAAAATATGCGGTTGGGTGCAACGTTGGTAATCAATAAAAAACAAAAGGATAATATTTGGCAGATGTGGAAATGTAAGTATCATTTCACGCTCATCTTATTCCTACTGAATTTTTATATTTTGGACCAAAGTTAGACTGATTTCAGGCCTGGTACCGGATGTCGCAGAGGTTAAATGTCCCTCCCCCCCCCCCCCCCCCCAGAGGAGATGGACCTCGATAGCCGGTAGAGGACACAACGCCGCGCTGCTCTTGTAGGCGAGCGCGAACCGCCTCGCCATGTGAGAGCGCAGGCCACGCGGCCGGTATTTAGACACTTGCACAGGACACTGCAGTGCACTTCAGAGCTCGCATTTGGTACTTACGGAACGATCTTCTCTGTAATAGGACTGTTGGATAAGTACCTTGCGTGTCAACCGGTTATTCTCTCTGGCTGCGTCTTGGACTTTTCTCTCCGCTGCTCTTGATCTTTTTGTCATCGTTGTTGCGATTGCTTTGCGTGGCGCCTCGGTGTCTTAAGGTTATTTGTGCTTGTCCTGGCTTGTTGTCTTGTTTGTAGTGTGCAGCGCTTCGTTCTCCATGCCGTTGGTCTCGGTTACCCTTCCGTAGACGATTCTTCTGCCTGGTAGCCTCCGGTCCTGCATTCACCGGCTTCCGTGGACATAGCATTGGCGACATGGATAAAGGAAGTTATTTCGTAGCATAGAACGCTCTATTCGCTAGCTTGCTGGAACAACAACAGCAGTTAATGCAGCAACAGCAAGTCCTGCTTGATTTGTTACAATAATCGCTTCAGATTCAGGTAGACAAACTCAGAGCACGTGAGGTTCAAAAATGGCTCTGGGCACTATGGGACTTAACATCTGAGGTCATCAGTCCCATAGAACTTAGAACTACTTAAGCCTGACTGACCTAAGGACATCACACACAGCCATGCCCGAGGCAGGATTCGAACCTGCGACCGTAGCAGTCGCGCGATTCCGGACTGAAGCGCCTAGAACCGCTCGACCACCGCGGCCGGCAGCACGTGAGGACCAGTTGCACCAGGCTTCAGATCCTCCCACTACTGACAGCTCTAGAAGTCCTCCGTTGTCCCCATACCACAATGACGCTAAGAAGGACTGGTACACATAAATGCATCGTCCTAAAACAGCATTTCTTCGGCCTTTCAAGTCGCGGTTCATTCATTGCAGTGATCGTTTTGGCTTAGGCTTAACCGGAAACGTTGCTTCTGCTCCGAAAGCTGGCCTTGGTCTCAGACACTGTCGCGCTCTCGTTTCACAAGATTTGCTTTCTGTTGGCTCATTGATATTCATTCCCAGCGACACCTTGTGGTTGCCTCCAGGCTCGAGTTCCATAGATACCACAAACAGCCGGAACTGTCGTTGACTTTCAAGGTCTCAGCCGAAAACGTGATTTCACTTGCGCCAGTCAAGCTGAAGGCTTCATATACACAGTTATTGATTCGTGATGTAGTGGTCCAGCTTTTTCCAGATCCGCACTGCGGCGTTACAACTAGACGGCCCCTGGTAGAGGGCATTTATCGGATCCAACACTCGTTCGAAATCACACTGGCGAATAATGAACTATTAATGGCGAGAGTAGAAGTTGCGGCCGTCCACGCAACTCCACTCTAGCGCCGCAGGTACAGAACAGCTCCCAAACAGCAACGTCGTAATTCGTCTTTGTCTGACATCTGTCTGCGATTTGGGCCTTCGATCACTCCACATCGCACATCACGATGGCCAGCCCCTTATTACCCATAGTGCTTTTCCACCCACTTCCCGGTAGACTGTCTATATCGCTGAGGGTCGTGAACGCTTTGTGGCAAAGGAGGGCACCTTCGAGCAGTGTGTCACACCCATACGATCCGCTCCCGTCCATCCCCACAGGAACCCTGTCCGTGCCCTGTAGTCTGTCGTTGCAGCCGACGGCCCTTTCATGCGGTCATTGTTTCTCACATATGGTTCAAATGGCTCTGAGCACTATGGGACTGAACATATGAGGTCATCAGCCCCCTAGAACTTAGAACTACTTAAACCTAACTAACATAAGGACAGCACACACATCCATGTCCGAGGCAGGATTCGAACCTGTGACCGTAGCGGTCGCGTGGTTCCAGACTGAAGCGCCCAGAACCGCTCGGCCACACTGGCCGGCTGTTTCTCACACTCAGCATTTTTGACGAGATCGACCGTTTTCAGGCTGACGCTGAGGCCACTGTTTCTTTGACCAGGCAGCGTATGAACGACTGGGTTCAGCTGATTTGTCTCACCCCTCACGGCGTTTGGTGGCGGACAGGAATAGGTCTGTCGGCCTTAATGGGCAGTTCTTGCTCATGGCAGCCCACAATCATGTTACATGACGTGTTACGCTATTCGTTGTCGACTATACATCGGCTACTAACATAAAAGAAGGTTGTACACATTGAAGAATCCAGGAAATACTAGAAGGTATCAGATAGATTATATAATGGTAAGACAGAGATTTAGGTACCAAGTATTAAATTGTAAGACATTTCCAGGGGCAAATGTTGACTCTGACCTGAATCTATTGGTTATGAACTGTAGATTAAAACTGAAGAAACTGCAAAAAGGTGGGAATTTAAGGAGATGGGATCTGGACAAATTGATTAAACCAGAGGTTGTACAGAGTTTCAGGGAGAGCGTAAGGGAACAATTGTCACTAACGGGGGAAAGAAATACAGTAGAAGAATAAGGGGTAGCTCTAAGGGATGAAGTAGTGAAGGCAGCAGAGGATCAAGTAGGTAAAAAGACGAGGGCTAGTAGTAATCCTTGGGTAGCAGAAGAAATATTGAATTTAATTGATGAAAGGAGAAAATATAAAATTTCAGTAAATGAAGCAGGCAAAAAGGAATACAAACGTCTCAAAAATGAGATCGACAGGAAGTGCAAAATGGCTAAGCAGGGATGGCTAGAGGACAAATGTAAGGATGTAGAGGCTTATCTCACTAGGGGTAAGGTAGATACTGCCTACAGGAAAATTAAAGAGACCTTTGGAGAAAAGAGAACCACTTGTATGAATATCAAGAGCTCAGACGGAAACCCAATTCTAAGCAAAGAAGGGAAAGCAGAAATGTGGAAGGAGTATATAGAGTGTCTATACAAGGACAATGTACTTGAGGACAATATTCTGGAAATGGAAGAGGATGTAGATGAAGACGAAATGGGAGGAGATACAATACTGCGTGAAGAGTTTGACAGAGCACTGAAAGACCTGAGTCAAAACAAGGACCTGGGAGTAGACAACATTCCATTAGAACTACTGACGGCCTTGGAAGAGCCAGTTTTGACAAAACTCTACCACATAGTGAGCAAGATGTATGAGACAGGCGAAATACCCTCAGACTTCAAGAAGAATATAATAATTCCAATCCCAAAGAAAGCAGGTGTTGACAGATGTGAAAATTACCGAACAATCAGTTTAATAAGCCACATCTGCAAAATACTAACGCGAATTCTTTACTGACGAATGGAAAAACTAGTAGAAGCCAACCTTGGGGAAGATCAGTTTGGATTCCGTAGAAATATTGAAACACGTGAGGCAATACTGACCTTACGACTTATCTTAGAAGAAAGATTAAGGAAAGGCAAACCTACGTTTCTAGCATTTGTAGACTTAGAGAAAGCTTCTGACAATCTACATCTACATCTACATTTATACTCCGCAAGCCACCCAACGGTGTGTGGCGGAGGGCACTTTACGTGCCACTGTCATTACCTCCCTTTCCTGTTCCAGTCGCGTATGGTTCGCGGGAAGAACGACTATCTGAAGGCCTCTGTGCGCGCTCTAATCTCTCTAATTTTACATTCGTGATCTCCTCGGGAAGTATAAGTAGGGGGAAGCAATATATTCGATACCTCATCCAGAAACGCACCCTCTCGAAACCTGGCGAGCAAACTACACCGCGATGCAGAGCGCCTCTCTTGCAGAGTCTGCCACTTGAGTTTGTTAAACATCTCCGTAACGCTATCACGGTTACCAAATAACCCTGTGACGAAACGCGCCGCTCTTCTTTGAATCTTCTCTATCTCCTCCGTCAACCCGATCTGGTACGGATCCCACACTGATGAGCAATACTCAAGTATAGGTCGAACGAGTGTTTTGTAAGCCACCTCCTTTGTTGATGGACTACATTTTCTAAGGACTCTCCCAATGAATCTCAACCTGGTACCCGCCTTACCAACAATTAATTTTATATGATCATTCCACTTCAAATCGTTCCGCACGCATACTCCCAGATATTTTACAGAAGTAACTGCTACCAGTGTTTGTTCCGCTATCATATAATCATACAATAAATGATCCTTCTTTCTATGTATTCGCAATACATTACATTTGTCTATGTTAAGGGTCAGTTGCCACTCCCTGCACCAAGTGCCTATCCGCTGCAGATCTTCCTGCATTTCGCTACAATTTTCTAATGCTGCAACTTCTCTGTATACTACAGTATCATCCGCGAAAAGCCGCATGGAACTTCCGACACTGTCTACTAGGTCATTTATATATATTGTGAAAAGCAATGGTCCCATAACACTCCCCTGTGGCACACCAGAGGTTACTTTAACGTCTGTAGACGTCTCTCCGTTGATAACAACATGCTGTGTTCTGTTTGCTAAAAACTCTTCAATCCAGCCACACAGCTGGTCTGATATTCCGTAGGCTCTTACTTTGTTTATCAGGCGACAGTGCGGAACTGTATCGAACGCCTTCCGGAAGTCAAGAAAAATAGCATCTACCTGGGAGCCTGTATCTAATATTTTCTGGGTCTCATGAACAAATAAAGCGAGTTGGGTCTCACACGATCGCTGTTTCCGGAATCCATGTTGATTCCTACATACACTCCTGGAAATGGAAAAAAGAACACATTGACACCGGTGTGTCAGACCCACCATACTTGCTCCGGACACTGCGAGAGGGCTGTACAAGCAATGATCACACGCACGGCACAGCGGACACACCACGAACCGCGGTGTTGGCCGTCGAATGGCGCTAGCTGCGCAGCATTTGTGCACCGCCGCCGGCAGTGTCAGCCAGTTTGCCGTGGCATACGGAGCTCCATCGCAGTCTTTAACACTGGTAGCATGCCGCGACAGCGTGGACGTGAACCGTATGTGCAGTTGACGGACTTTGAGCGAGGGCGTATAGTGGGCATGCGGGAGGCCGGGTGGACGTACCGCCGAATTGCTCAACACGTGGGGCGTGAGGTCTCCACAGTACATCGATGTTGTCGCCAGTGGTCGGCGGAAGGTGCACGTGCCCGTCGACCTGGGACCGGACCGCAGCGACGCACGGATGCACGCCAAGACCGTAGGATCCTACGCAGTGCCGTAGGGGACCGCACCGCCACTTCCCAGCAAATTAGGGACACTGTTGCTCCTGGGGTATCGGCGAGGACCATTCGCAACCGTCTCCATGAAGCTGGGCTACGGTCCCGCACACCGTTAGGCCGTCTTCCGCTCACGCCCCAACATCGTGCAGCCCGCCTCCAGTGGTGTCGCGACAGGCGTGAATGGAGGGACGAATGGAGACGTGTCGTCTTCAGCGATGAGAGTCGCTTCTGCCTTGGTGCCAATGATGGTCGTATGCGTGTTTGGCGCCGTGCAGGTGAGCACCACAATCAGGACTGCATACGACCGAGGCACACAGGGCCAACACCCGGCATCATGGTGTGGGGAGCGATCTCCTACACTGGCCGTACACCACTGGTGATCGTCGAGGGGACACTGAATAGTGCACGGTACATCCAAACCGTCATCGAACCCATCGTTCTACCATTCCTAGACCGGCAAGGGAACTTGCTGTTCCAACAGGACAATGCACGTCCGCATGTATCCCGTGCCACCCAACGTGCTCTAGAAGGTGTAAGTCAACTACCCTGGCCAGCAAGATCTCCGGATCTGCCCCCATTGAGCATGTTTGGGACTGGATGAAGCGTCGTCTCACGCGGTCTGCACGTCCAGCACGAACGCTGGTCCAACTGAGGTGCCAGGTGGAAATGGCATGGCAAGCCGTTCCACAGGACTACATCCAGCATCTCTACGATCGTCTCCATGGGAGAATAGCAGCCTGCATTGCTGCGAAAGGTGGATATACACTGTACTAGTGCCGACATTGTGCATGCTCTGTTGCCTGTGACTATGTGCCTGTGGTTCTGTCAGTGTGATCATGTGATGTATCTGACCCCAGGAATGTGTCAATAAAGTTTCCCCTTCCTGGGACAATGAATTCACTGTGTTCTTATTTCAATTTCCAGGAGTGTATTTGGCCTCGACGCCTTTACACTGTTTGAGTTTCCTATCTTTGACGAAGTAAGAGTTGTATCCAGTTCAATTCCTTTCCAGGAACTGTTTGATCTCTGATTGGCATTTGAATTGCTATTTCAGCCAGATATTTGGTATTCCACGCGTTTTCAGGAATACATCACTATTCAGCCAGACGCCTTGCCTCATTTTTACCATGCTAGGCCCATTCCAGTGGCCTTACATCCCGCCTTGAAGCAGAAGCTGGATAGTCTCCAGACTGCTGGAGATATCGAGCCCGTTCTCTTCGAATATGTGGGTATCTCACGGCTATTATCAATGCTCAGTCGCTGGTTGAAACTTATCCTATACTCTAGACAGAAGACCTCCTTAACAAACTTGCTGGTGAGGAATATTATTCAAAGGTCAGCCTTGCTGAAGCTTGCCTTCAGTTGCTTTTAAATGAGGAAACTCAGAAAATGGTTGTCATCGACATGGCCTTTGAATTATATAAGTACAAGCGATTGCCATTTGGCATTGCCTTGGCTCCCAATAATTTTCTAGTGGTATCTAGAACTGTTGCAGTGCATTCGAGCTTGTGTGTATTATCTGGATGATCTCATAGTTATGGGACCTACCCATTAGAAGTATTTGCAAAATATCTGCACCCTCTTTACACTATGTAGGATGCCGGTCTGCATTGTTGTTTAGAGAAGTGTCGATCTTACCAACTCTGAGTATTTAGGGCATTGGCTCACCAGAAACAGAATGATGCCTATGATTAGAATGTTGACACCATCAGTTCTCTTCTCTGTCTAAAGAACCTAACCAAACTGCAGGTGTTTTTGGGCAAAGTCAATTATTACTCCAAGCACACTAACCGGAAACTCTGACGCTGTTCCCATTTAGCCAGACCTAACTGACAACTATTATTTCGTTTAGTTAACCGTGTCCTTCTTCGGTAATAACTGACATAACCGTAGTAATCTCACTACTCGGAAGTCTGACCCCTGTCCCTGTCTCTTACGCCATGTGGCTTGGGACGCCCAATGACCGACGCATCATTAAATGTTGCATACTTTTAAACGACGTGTTTTAATAAGTAATACAACTCCTTTTCCTGGTTAAAGCTCTTATTGACGTTAAGATAATTACTAACAAGACCTTTGTAATCACTATCTTAGGTAGATGATTCATCAACTCATTGTCCTTACTCTTACCCATCTCTGTCTACTTTGATACTACTGCTATTTAAACAAAGTGACCTCTGAAACTTCAATTCCTTCCCAAATTAGTAATTGATACACTTCACTATCCGCATAACATAAATTTAAGTGTTTAGATATATCATGTTCCGGAACAATCGACGTAGCATTCTTAACAGTTTCTACCATTGTTATGATGCTCATAAAGATACTGATCATCCTTTATGGCACCTGAAGTTTCGTAATTAATACGTTTACCGAATGCGAACACCGTGCAAAGAACCTTCGCAATAAGCTTCAGATCGAAGTGATCAGCAGCAGGGATATGCATGTCTTAAATTCTTTAGATACATCGACAATATACTTGATATGACGAACATGACGACGTTCTCTCGGGTTATAGCCCTCTGGGTATTCGCTTTCTCTGGCACGTGGGATCGTACTTCTCGCTGGTGTTATTTCTGGGAAGTTAGGTGGCGCTACTGTGAGTGGAGCGTCTAGGAACATGTATAAGACGAGCTCCAAATAGAATGTCACGCAGCCATAATCAAACGTTGGCTAGACACGCAACTAGTGCTTTATGAGGATCATCATTCCTCTTCACATGCTGCATGCGACATAGACCAAGGGATTCGACAAGATTTACAACGAGTTTCAGAGTTGTGGATATTACTGGTTCCAAAATGAACCGATAATTTGTGGAACTGTATGTCAATGTGGAGCTATTATGGAGTCCAGATCTCACTATCGGCGAGGGAATTTGAAGGGAAACAATAAACGTTTCATAAATTGCTAGTAAAGAAAACAAAATAAAAAGAGGCCAACACATTCAGCAAGTGTGGGTATTGCTGCTGCTCTTCAAAAGGTACTATCAGGTGAATGGGAGTCTGTTACTCATACAGTTCGTTATATAAGCAGCTGTCTTCGCGATGGATTTAACCAACTAATTTTGATCAAATGTTTGAGACAGAAATTACGCAATGGATTGCAGTCCGAATTTTCATTGCCAAACGAAGAGTGGGAAGTCGACAAATGTAATATCAAATTGACCAGCTTGAAGTCTAGTTTTGCAAAGAACGATTTAACTGCTTGAAAATAAAATCTCTGTAGTTAAGAAAAACTTAATTACTGATTTGAGGGAAAATTTCTATCCTGATTTTCGTAGCCAAGCGAGGAGTGGAAAATGGACAAATGGGGTATTAAATTACTCAGCGTGAAGTCTATTTACTAGAAGAAATATTAAAGTGCTTGAAAGTAACCAGGAAGATGGAGAAAAACTGAATTAGTTATCTCAGTAGAAATTTTTGTCCGAATTATCACAATCAGAGAAATAGTGGGAAACCGACAAATGGCTTATCCAAAAAGTTTATTAGTGATTAGAGGAAAACGTGAAATATCTCATAAACAGTTGATGCTAGTTATATAAAGGAAGTACCAAAAGTTCATCTCTTCAAGGCCTCGCTATTTTGTGTATATAAAGTTACATACTTAATTCTCAAATAAGAAACTTTAAATTTTTTTAAAAAAATGAAATGAAAGCAATCAAACGTTGCGAGAAATGGTTGGATCAAAATTAAGAAATAAAATAGATTAGAGAAACATTTTGCTTGCCCTTGAATAACTATCTGTATCATACTTACCAAATGAGGTGCCAATTGAGAATACTGTATACAGTTCAACGATAAGTTCACATTACTAGACTTTTAACTAGTAGGGTAGAGTGTTTACCTTGGCACAGTTTTCAGACTTGTCTCTATGCCCCCTTGCATTGGAAATGATACCATTCATTTTTGAGTGCTGTAGCTTTTTTGTTAAATCACAAAAATTTCTAATGAAATCTAACATGTCTCCAGATGTGAAAGAACTTCCAACAAACAACATGTTCACGTACCTAGGAACAAAAATTCCATTGAAATTTATTCGTGCTGGAATCGGAAAAATATTGTCAGTACTGTGTTTAATAATGTACCTGGTACGTTATCACTCTATAACATATAAGTGATATTTGTTATATAAGTGATATCAATTTAAGCAGGATTATTATCAAAATACATTTTAATATATTTTGAAATAGTAGCTACTGCAAACTATCAAAATTTCCACTTTCAAGTCAGGTAAAATAGTTAATACATAACAGAAACTCAATTACTTTGCAAATGTCACATGTACCATGGTAGATAGTCTTCCATATCAAACAGAAGATGTTGCACGAGCAAAAAATTAAAAATATTTTTGAAAAAGCTTCAATATATTACATAGCACTTAAATATGAAGAAATCAATATATTCAGAAATACTGCACAAGACACACCCTTCGTCCCACCATCAACAAAAGGCAGTAGAAAACGCCAGAAACTGCTTATGGCGCTTTCTACTGTACATATCTTCATATGATCTTAAAATCAGTCACCAGATTGAAACACCAACCAGGAAACATTACGTGCTGCTAGGTATACTACTCCAGAGGTATAACGCTATCCCCCACTAGATGACTTTTGTCTCGCGGATTATCTACACTGTGGATATTCATTTGCTATAGCTAATTACGAGCATCATTCTAAAGTGCGTTAAATGTTTCTCTAACCTATTTCACTTTTTAATTTTAGACATGTTGTTGTTGTTGTTGTTGTGGTCTTCAGTCCTGAGACTGGTCTGATGCAGCTCTCCATGCTACTCTATCCTGTGCAAGCTTCTTCATCTCCCAGTATCTACTGCAACCTACATCCTTCTGAATCTTCTTAGTGTATTCATCTCTTGGTCTCCCTCTACGATTTTTACCCTCCACACTGCCCTCCAATGCTAAATTTGTGATCCCTTGATGCCTCAAAACATGTCCTACCAACCGATCCCTTCTTCTGGTCAAGTTGTGCCACAAACTTCTCTTCTCCCCAATCCTATTCAATACCTCCTCATTAGTTACGTGATCTACCCACCTAATCTTCAGCATTCTTCTGTAGCACCACATTTCGAAAGCTTCTATTCTCTTCTTGTCCAAACTAGTTATCGTCCATGTTTCACTTCCATACATGGCTACACTCCATACAAATACTTTCAGAAACGACTTCCTGACACTTAAATCTATACTCGATGTTAACAAATTCCTCTTCTTGAGAAACGCTTTCCTTGCCATTGCCAGCCTACATTTTATATCCTCTCTACTTCGACCATCATCGGTTATTTTACTCCCTAAATAGCAAAACTCCTTTACTACTTTAAGTGTCTCATTTCCTAATCTAATTCCCTCAGCATCACCCGACTTAATTTGACTACATTCCATTATCCTCGTTTTGCTTTTGTTGATGTTCATCTTATATCCTCCTTTCAAGACACTGTCCATTCCGTTCAACTGCTCTTCCAAGTCCTTTGCTGTCTCTGACAGAATTACAATGTCATCGGCGAACCTCAAAGTTTTTACTTCTTCTCCATGAATTTTAATACCTACTCCGAATTTTTCTTTTGTTTCCTTTACTACTTGCTCAATATACAGATTGAATAACATCGGGGAGAGGCTACAACCCTGTCTTACTCCCTTCCCAACCACTGCTTCCCTTTCATGCCCCTCGACTCTTATAACTGCCATCTGGTTTCTGTACAAACTGTAAATAGCCTTTCGCTCCCTGTATTTTACCCCTGCCACCTTCAGAATTTGAAAGAGAGTATTCCAGTTAACATTGTCAAAAGCTTTCTCTAAGTCTACAAATGCTAGAAACGTAGGTTTGCCTTTTCTTAATCTTTCTTCCAAGATAAGTCGTAAGGTCAGTATTGCCTCACGTGTTCCAACATTTCTACGGAATCCAAACTGATCTTCCCCGAGGTCGGCTTCTACCAGTTTTTCCATTCGTCTGTAAAGAATTCGCGTTAGTATTTTGCAGCTGTGACTTATTAAACTGATAGTTCGGTAATTTTCACATCTGTCAACACCTGCTTTCTTTGGGATTGGAATTATTATATTCTTCTTGAAGTCTGAGGGTATTTCGCCTGTCTCATACATCGTGCTCACCAGATGGTAGAGTTTTGTCATGACTGGCTCTCCCGAGGCCATCAGTAGTTCAAATGGAATGTTGTCTACTTCCGGGGCCTTGTTTCGACTCAGGTCTTTCAGTGCTCTGTCAAACTCTTCACGCAGTATCTTCATCTAAATCCTCTTCCATTTCCATAATATTGTCCTCAAGTACATCGCCCTTGTATAAACCCTCTATATACTCCTTCCACCTTTCTGCCTTCCCTTCTTTGCTTAGAACTGGGTTGCCATCTGAGCTCTTGATATTCATACAAGTGGTTCTCTTCTCTCCAAAGGTCTTTTTAATTTTCCTGTAGGCAGTATCTATCTTACCCCTGGTGAGACTAGCCTCTACATCCTTACATTTGTCCTCTAGCCATCCCTGCTTAGCCATTTTGCACTTCCTGTCGATATCATTTTTGAGAGGTTTGTATTCCTTTTTGCCTGCTTCATTTACTGCATTTTTATATCTCCTCCTTTCATCAATTAAATTCAATATTTCTTCTGTTACCCAAGGATTTCTATTAGCCCTCGTCTTTTTATCTACTTGATCCTCTGCTGCCTTCACTACTTCATCCATCAGAGCTACCCATTCTTCTTCTACTGTATATCTTTCCCCCATTCCTGTCAATTGGTCCCTTATGCTCTCCCTGAAACTCTCTACAACCTCTGGTTCTTTCAGTTTATCCAGGTCCCATCTCCTTAAATTCCCACCTTTTTGCAGTTTCTTCAGTTTCAATCTGCAGTTCATAACCAATAGATTGTGGTCAGAATCCACATCTGCCCCAGGAAGTGTCTTACAATTTAAAACCTGGTTCCTAAATCTCTGTCTTACCATTATATAATCTATCTGATACATTTTAATATCTCCAGGATTCTTCCAGGTATACAACCTTCTTTTATGATTCTTGAACCAAGTGTTGGCTATGATTAAGTTATGCTCTGTGCAAAATTCTACAAGGCGGCTTCCTCTTTCATTCCTTCCCCCCAATCCATATTCACCTACTATGTTTCCTTCTCTTCCTTTTCCTACTGACGAATTCCAGTCACCCATGACTATTAAATTTTCGTCTCCCTTCACCACCTGAATAATTTCTTTTATCTCGTCATACATTTCATCTATTTCTTCATCATCTACAGAGGTAGTTGGCATATAAACTTGTACTACTGTAGTAGGCATGGGCTTTGTGTCTATCTTGGCCACAATAATGCGTTCACTATGCTGTTTGTAGTAGCTAACCCGCACTCCTATTTTTTATTCATTATTAAACCTACTCCTGCATTACCCCTATTTGATTTTGTATTTATAACCCTATAATCACCTGACCAAAAGTCTTGTTCCTCCTGCCACCGAACTTCACTAATTCCCACTATATCTAACTTTAGCCTATCCATTTCCCTTTTTAAATTTTCTAACCTACCTGCCCGATTAAGGGATCTGACATTCCACGCTCCGATCCGTAGAACGCCAGTTTTCTTTCTCCTGATAACGACGTCCTCCTGAGTAGTCCCCGCCCGGAGATCCGAATGGGGGACTATTTTACCTCCGGAATATTTTACCCAAGAGGACGCCATCATCATTTAATCATACAGTAGAGCTGCATGTCCTCGGGAAAAATTACGGCTGTAGTTTCCCCTTGCTTTCAGCCGTTCGCAGTACCAGCACAGCAAGGCCGTTTTGGTTAATGTTACAAGGCCAGATCAGTCAATCATCCAGACTGTTGCCCGTGCAACTACTGAAAAGGCTGCTTCCCCTCTTCAGGAACCACATGTTTGTCCGGCCTCTCAACAGATACCCCTCCGTTGTGGTTGCACCTACGGTACGGCCATCTGTATCGCTGAGGCACGCAAGCCTCCCCACCAGCGGCAAGGTCCATGGTTCATGGGGGGGATTTTAGACATAACATTTCATAAAACAGTTCAACAAGTTTTCCCTCTTTTTTTATTCTTCATTGATGTCCCGCTAAAAGCCCAGTGACATTCTTACGGCTCATAATAAATTTCGCCACTTTTTAAATATATGTGGTGCATTGTGTTAAATAAATATTTAACAACTGTATATATTTACGAATGTCTTTATAAAACGCAGTGTTTACTTCCGCTATTACTTTAATATCGTACGTTTGGCCAATGTGGTAAGGTTCATCTCTTATTATGACGGAACTCTGTGACAGTGTTACGTTGGGCCTCATAGCTTCTGTGTGATAAGGAGTGGGTGAAATGTCATTAATGCACACAATGCAGATATACCTTTACAGTTCCCACGAATGGGGAATACTTGGGAATGCCCGAATACATGGTCCTATACGACATTTGGTGTCGATACCAATAACAATAATTGTATCGATACCACGATAATATCAGAATAAAAGTATGAATAAAGACAGTTGCAAAAAAGTGTTAGATTTTTAATATATTTTAAGGATTCCACAACAATAGGTTTTGCATTGAACAAACTGCTCGGTATCGATCTATACTACGTTTGCACGCAACAAATTGAGTGAACAATCAAATACAAACAAGCTACAAAGTACAACTCTTCCGCTCATCAAATGCACAGAACAGAAAACAGTGTCCCATGTCCGGTACTTGTGACAATTATTGTGAAGTTCTTGGATCCCTCTCCATCTGAGACGCCGTGCGGTCGATGTTAGAGAAAAGGGATTTCCCTAGAGCTGCTGCACATATAAACAGGGTCCCAGATCCCAAACTCCGCAGTAACTCCTTTCTGATACAGTCCTGTTAATGCATATTCACATGAATACTCGAGCAACTTTTTCAACGTACTGTGAACATATTTTATGTTATTATGTTATGTTGAAGAAACCTGATATGTTCATTATAGACCACCCATTATTGGAATTTTGTTACCTGCATACTACACAGACTATAGCTCACATTAAACTGCCACTGTGAGGTCACTACTTTCCCACAAGACATTTGATACACTCAAAATAAATTCTGTGACACTTCTTACGATACTGCGAAACAGTCAAATACAGGGTATCGATGGAGATGCCATAGGAACCAAAACAGTACTACAGGTATCTATTTAATTCATTATTATGGAAATCTTTCAATGAATACAGCAGTCACTGTAGTTGTCTTCTCGCTGAAGACCCCCACAAAATGATGAAAGGAGAAAAGTTTAGCGCTTTTTACAGTTTCGCTGTTCGTGCAGTAAAACTGTCACACAAAGCAAGACTTTTATTTGATTAATGCTTTACTACTAACTGTATTCGTCTCACATTTTGTAGGCAGTATTCAAGTATACCGCTGTCTGTACCATAAAAATCACATCGTTTTACTACAATTAGTTCATGAAATACGGCGTCATAAACACTGGATGCATGAAAAACTACCGCGTCATACAAGGCGTTTCAACATATCACTTCGTTGCTACAAATTCTATTCGCAACACTTTTCACAGACTGTATCCAAATTTGCTGCTGAATGTACGTACAAAAATATATCGTTGTACAACACATAGTTCAGAAGATATAACTCAAATGCTGAAATGCGAGAAAAACTACCACTTTATGGCTGGATGCTTTAATTTATTACACTTTTGCTACTAATTCTATTCACAATACACTTCAGAGACGGTAGGCAAATATACCACCGGATGTACCTTAAAAATTATATCATTGTGCAGCACATAATTCAGGAGATATGTAATCATAAAAATTGAACTGCGTGAAAATGAAAGTGCAGGGCGAGATTCGTTAGGCATACAGGTGAAATATGTAGAAATACTCGTGAAATGTGTGTAGTATTTGTGACATTCGTTTTATGCATGCGAGCAAATCAACGTGTGCAAACCTCCTCCTAAGCCCCTGGAACGATTTCAATCTAATTTGTTACGCATGTTAGTTACACTCTGGAAATATTCAGATACACCAGCTTCCTATTTGGGTGAGTGTGATAACGTGGACAGAGAGAAGAGGAGGGCGAGTAGATAGACAGGCAGGGTGGCGGAAGGAGGAGATAGGCACAGATATAATGGGGAGAAGATGGACAGAGTTAGGGGAGTGGCAAATGGACAGATAGAGAGGGGCGGAGAAGGTGGTTAGGAAAGAGGAGGAGACAGAACAGAGACAGGGAACGAAAGAGACAGGTAGAGAGATGGGGGGAGAGGATATGTACAGAGAGAAGGAGGAGAAGGAAATGGGGAGAGAAAGGAAAGGAAAAATGAACAGGAAGAGGGGGAGAAGGAGATGGTCAGAGAGAGAGAAGGGGAGACGGATGGAAAGGAGGAGGAGACTGACAAAGAGAGGGGGAGGAGAAGATGGAATTAAATTATAGGGAAAGATCAGGTGGATGGAGGGATAAGAAGCAGACTGACAGAGAGAGAGGGCAGTAGGAGATGGACAGTGAGTGGGGGGTACGAAGTGAAAGACATGGACACAGTGGATGAGTAGAGAGAGGAGGGAGGAGTTGTGGATAAAGAGGGAGGGGATGGAAAGTAGGAGATGGACAGACAACGGGGAGAGGAGGGGAGAGGGAGGGATGGACAGAGAAAGGAGGGTGGAGGGGATGGACTAATAGAAAATTGCAATAAATAAATACATGGACATCGCCGGGTTTCTCAGCTAATACAATAAACTAATCGTATTAACATGTACATGTACTGTAGTTCTGCCTGACGAAAAAATACACCGCTTGCCATTAAGACAGAAAACAAAAAAATTCTATTTATTGCACATCACAGTAGAGTAGGAATACTGAATAAGTAAATTTTAAGGTGACTTAGGACTACGCAGGGTGCGAATTATGTACACAGAGCAGCCACTACAGGCAGCAACCACAGCTCTACCTCAGGTGGGTCGAAGTGGGCTTCGATGACAGATACAAGTACGTCACGCCATGCTGCTTCAACTCAGTGGCATAGTTCATCAGTCGTAGTGGTTGAAGGGAGCAAAACGCTGGTCTCTAGGGAACCCACGACCAGATGTGTACAGCAAGACAGCAGGGGCAACTATGTTGTTTCTTTGTTGAAAGGTAATGTCACCGAGACCTTAAGAATATGGAACAACCACCGACTTTAACACACCAGAAAGTAATCATTGTTGCCCAAATCAATGTCCATGCGAATCACAATTGATCAAGTTATACACCCAATGCTGCCCCATACCATCACGCCAGAATCTGGAGAACGGTGTCTGGCTCATCGAGGACTCAACACACAGATACTTCCGTAGTGGTGCAGTACTCAGAAATGAGAGTCATCTGTCAAGATGCAGCGCTTTCGGCGCGTCTCTCACTCCTGCCGAAACAGTCATCGCCGTGCTGGCAGTCCGTGGTGCTCTAGACACTGTCGCACTGCTGCAAACAAGCGCATCTCTGACGCAAGCCACGTGACATGACCCTACGGTTCTCCACGCCGACCAGTCAGTAAGTCAGTGCTCTCGGGCATTAGTTCGGTGGAGCTGTTGAAATGTTCCTAGTACAAGGTTTATCACGCACTGCTCACAATCCACTATCATACAAAATCAATTTCTGGATGAGAGTTGCTGCTTCATCTTTCATTATATACAGAACGTAGATGTGTGTGGTTCCACTGAGATAATGAGATTTCGCTTATTCAAGCGGTTAGTACTCTTCAAGCTGTCGCCACAGTATTATAATTTTAACTGTCAATAGTATACTACCAAATTCCAAATAACAATTGCATCTGAATTTTCAAATATAAAAATGGGTCTCCCTCCCCCATATGAATTATCATTTATCTGGTAGAAAAACGAGAATGGAGAGCAACTGCCAATATTACGAAGTGTCTCCCTTGTGGTCAGACATATAGGTGCCTCTAATCAACCTCGGTCTCTCGGTAACTCTTAAGACACAGTCACCACTTCGGTGACACTACTATGAAAAATATGTAAAAGGAGTATGAACGCAAATGACTATAAAAGGTGTCCCTGCGTAGAGTCACTGAAGATGACAAATCGTATTTCTCAGTACCAGACAACCACATAAATAAATAAATAAAATAATTAAAGATGATCAAGGGTTCTTGTGAACTTCAATGAAAGAAAAAATTAGATGTCATGACAGATTTATTTGTAAAACACATGTAAAATATGGAATGTGGGTACACATTACATCTTAATTAATTACTATCCGATCATAAATTAGAATAATCTGCTTGGTTGTTGGCAAAGTTTAACCGAGGGTGATGAGCTAACTTTAATTGCGACTTTGGAGGGACAACGCTATCTGGCTATGCACTCGAAGACAAACTACCATAATGCACTTGGATCAGACAGCTAATGCTGCTTCCGTGGGCGAGCAGTAAAGAAAGAGAATTTCCTCTCAAGATTCCTGCTGCCAGTGAATAACAGTGGTCATCATACGTGGAAAACTCGCGATATGATGAGTAGAGAACCTCGGCGTCAGACTGTGGACCTTCCGTCTGCACTCTTCCTCGGAGCAAGATCAAGTCTTCCGCCGATCCAAAACGAACACTTTCTTCCATACACTGTCTTCCCGCTCAAGGAATACTCCGCGTCGAGTTTTCACCAACAAATTAAAACCATCAATCGAAAGCTCGGAAGACACTCTTGCGTCAATTGCACATCACTTCGAGTCCTGCCGGCCGCTGTGGCCGATCGGTTCTAGGCGCTTCAGTCCGGAACCGCGCTGCTGCTACGGCCGCAGGTTCGAATCCTGCCTCGGCCATGGATGTGTGTGGTGTCCTTAGGTTAGTTAGGTTTAAGTAGTTCTAAGGCTAGTGGTCTGATGACCTCAGATGTTAATTCCCATAGTGCTTAGAACCATTTCAACCATTTGAATTGCGAGTCCTATACAGTCTCCCTCCATACGATGCGGACAAACTATTCCTCCAATCCTAGTGCGTCGACGATTTCTTACGTCATGAATTGCCATCTAATCAACAAACTATTATCTTTCGCACACGGGAAACTGAGAAGGACCAGAGCTCCTAGGTGACCTGGAAAAAACGCCACAGCCTTCCCGACCTTCCGATTTCCGGCCACCAGCGATGTTTCCGAGAAATGTTTCCGCCAACAAGCAGATACCAACCTTAGCGGAAGCAGGAAGCAATATGAGAGTCCCTGCTGGAACGTGGACAGCCCCTCGCTTTGCCTGGGAACAACTGCTGCTCCCACATTCCTACGCAACTTCTGTGAAAGAAGCTGTGTGTTTCTGCTCTGGCTTCAGGAACAATAGAGCCGAGCCCCTGCTGCTGGCTCTCCACTTCTGTGTGGCCGATGACTCCCTGTGACTGGGGCTGCTTCCCCTTGTGGTGGCCACTGCCGTGTCAAAGCGCCCTGTTCTCAGAACTCGCCCCATTCAGCTTCACCTGCGTCAGGGGTGGTTTCCGGACGGGAAACACGCTCTCGTCTCCTCCGCCGCATCTAGATACGATTGTATTCAGTGTTGGAACCACTGTCAACCCTCTTAATAATCTCAATGAGCGTAGAACATGAACAAATAAAGTGGAAGAAACGTGGGTCGAAAAGACTCGTCGTCTTCCAACAGGAGTAAATTACAAGTAGCTATACTATGTGTGCCAAACCATCTTAAAGTGCTTATTAAATGCAAGTCTCCTGATCCAGACGGCATACCAACAAGATTCCTTTCTGAGTGTGCTGATATGGCCGCCTCACATTTAGCAGTGACATACAACCGCTCACTCGACAAAACATCTGTACCAAAAGACTGGACAGTTGCACGGGTCACCAATACTCAACAAGGGAAATAAGAGTAATTCGCTGAACCACAGATCCATATCATTAAAATTGATTTGGAGTGAGATTTTGGAAAATATAATGCGTTCGAAAATTATGAACTACACTATGGGATCAAAAGTATCCGGACACCCCCAAAAACATAAGTTTTTTCATATTAGGTGCATTGTGCTGCCACCTACTGCCATGTTCTCTATATCAGCGACCTCAGTAGTCATTAGACATCGTGAGAGAGCAGAATGGGGCGCTCCGTGGAACTTACGGACTTTGAACGTGGTCAGGTGATTGGGTGTCGAATCATACGTCTGTACGCGAGATTCCCGCACTCCTAAGTATTCATAGGTCCACTGTTTCAGATGTAATAGTGAAGTGGAAGCTTGAAGATACAAGTACAGCACGAAAGCGTACAGGCCGACCTCGTCTGTTGACTGACAGAGACCGCAGACAGTTGAAGAGAGTCGTAATGTGTAACAGGCAGACATCTATCCAGATCATCACACAGGAATTCCAAACTGCGTTAGGATCCACTGCCAGTACTATGACAGTTAGGCGGGAGGTGAGAAAACTTGGATTTCATGATCGAGCGGCTGCTCATAAGCCACACATCACGCTGGTGAATACCAAACGATGCCTCGCTTGGTGTAAGGAGCATAAACATTGGACGATTGAACAGTGGAGAAATATTGTGTGGAGTAACGAATCACGGTACACAATGTGGCGATCCGATGGCAGGGTGCGGGTATGGTGAATGTGCGGTGAGCGTCATCTGCCAGTGTGTGTAGTGCCAACAGTAAAAATCCGGGGCAGTGGTTTTATGGTGTGGCCGTGTTTTTCATGAGGTGGGGGGGGGGGCGGGGGCTTGCACCCCTTGTTGTTTTGCGTAGCACCATCACAGCACAGGCCTACTTCGATGTTTTAAGCAACTTTTTGCTTCCCACTGTTGAACAGCAATTCGAGGATGGCTATTTCATCTTCCAACACGATCGAGCACTTGATCATAATGCGCGGCCTGTGGCGGAGTGGTTACACGACAATAACATCTCTGTAATGGACAGGCCTGCACAGACTCCTACCTGAATCCTATAGAAGACCTTTGGGATGTTTTGGAACGGCGACATCGATACCTCTCCTCAGTGCAGCACTCCGTGGAGAATGGGTTGCCATTCCCCAAGAAACATTCCACACCTGATTGAACGTGTGCCTGCGAAAGTGGAAGCTGTCATCAAGGCTGAGGGTGGGCCAACACTCTGTTGAATTCCAGCGTTACCGATGGAGAGCGCCACGAACCTGTAAGTCATTTTCATCCAAGTGTCCGGATACTTTTGATCATGTAGTGTACATCGAAGCACGAACTAGAACGATATCGTTCTTGTGTAACCATTATCTCTCATTTCACAGAAAATAATGAGTGCTGTCGACTAGGGATCTTAGATTTATTCCATGTTTCTAGATTTCTGGAAGCCTTCTGACACCATTCCTCACAAGACACTTCTAATCAAATGGCGTTCCAGTGGAGTATCACTTCAGTTGTGCGACTGGATCTGTGATTTCCTCTCAGAAATGTCACAGTACATAGTAAACGAAAAATCATCTATTAAAGCGGAAGTGATATCGGACGTTCCCCAAGGAAGTGTTATGGGCCCTCTGATGTTCCTAATCTACATAAACGATTTAGGAGGTAATCTGAGCAGATCTCCTAGATTGTTTGCAGAAGATGCTGTTATTTACCGTCTAGTAAAGTCATAAGAAGATCATTTCCAACTGCAAAATGACTTATTAGATCTGATTTCTGAATGGTACAAGAAGTGGCAATTGTGTCTCCATAAGGAAAAGGACTTGAAAACAAAAGGAAATCATCTAAATTTCGGATACAAGATAAATCACAAAAAGTTCCAGTCTTTCAATTCGATTTAATAACCAGCAATTAGAGTTACTAATAACTTAAGTTGGAAAGATCATTCAGGCAATGTTGTGAGGAAGGCAAACAAAAGACTTCGTCTTATTGGCAGAACTCTTACAAAATTCAACAGGTCTAGAGAGGCTATCTACACTACGCTTGTTCATCCTCTGCTAGAGCATTTCTGTGCTGTATTGGATCCTTTCCAGATAGGATTGACGGAAAACATCGAAAAAGTTCGAAGAAATGGCAGTTCGATTTGTTTTATCGCGAAACAGGGGGCAGAGTGTGACGGATGCGATACGTGAGCCGCACATAGTTGTGGCGAAACCTTCTCATGAAATTTCAGTCACCAGTTTTCTCCTCTGGATGTGAAAATATTTTACTGTCGCCAACCCACATGGTGAGAAACGACCATCATAATAAAATAAGAGAAATCAGAGCCCGCGCAGAAGGAATTAAGTGTTCGTCTTCCCCACGCTATGTTAGAGAGTGGAACGGCAGAGAAATAGTAGATGGTATTTCGAAGAACCCTCTGCCAGGCACGTATATGTGAACTGCAGAGTAGTCACGCTGACGTAAATATTGAAGTACATGTACATATATGTTGTATTTGTAATGTATCTTTCACGCATAATAATCAAGCGACTCTCACTTTTCCCTATTCAAATCAGGATGCATACTTTCAGGAATGACTTCGCTGCGACGGTGTCAATATGTCCACCTTGTTAAATACACAACATTATTCTCGAAACGTTGAAGTTTGAGTCGATTTATTAAGTTGTAGAATATTTACATGCTATTGATACATGAATCCAGAACTTCACATTATTTTGTTCATGTAATTGTGGGGTCTTACGATGCCGGATAATTAATCGTTCCAAATGAGAAGGAATCAAATCAGTGTACCTTAAACCAGGATTATCCTTCGTTTTACCTTGCATCCAGCATGTGTCGCTTTCTAGGTTGTGCTGACATATCAAGGTCGACTAATTTTAACATTTTTGTTAGTGATGCAGTACTGTGAAGAGTTGTGCTAGTTACATCAAACGTAATAAATGAAGTGTGAATTTCTCCGTTTTATTACACTGAAATGACGTGGAGCACTAAGTAACGGAATTTAATAATACTTGAGCTGCTGGGCTGCACAGTTTCATGACGATGCAATTATTTTACATTTCATTGAAAAATTGATTTATGAATTTAGAGTATCAGAAGGTCTTCTGTCACTGACTCAAGTAATGTTATCCGGCCTATTACACGCTGATAAAAGGAGAAAAACAGTGAAACACTCTGATGAGATGGTGACTGTTGTTGTGCTCACACTACTTCTTTTAACAGTCAATATTAATTGCTAATTTTCTGTGATTGTTATAAAGTCTCTGAATTTATTATTTACGTTTTATTTTCTACGAGGGTCACTCCAAAAGAAATGCACACTAATTTTTAAATCTATCTTTTATTCCACATGTTTGAAAGTTTTACAGTGTGTAGATACATCCTTTAGGAACAATATTTTCATTTCTCCACATAATTTCCATCCCTCTCAGCTGCCTTACGCCATCTTGGAACCAGCGCCTGTATACCCGCACGGTAAAATTCTGGACCAACCTGTTGGCGCCACTGTTTGGCAGCGTGCACAAGGGAGTCATCATCTTCAAACCTTGTTCCACGAAGAGAGTCTTTCAGCTTCCAAAAGAGATGATAGTCTCATGGAGCCAGATCAGGACTGTAAGGCGGGTATTTTAGTGTTGTCCATCTGAGTTTTGTGATTGTTTCCATGGTTTTTTGACTGACATGTGGCCATGCATTATCGTGCAACAGCAAAACATCCTGCTTTTGCCGATGTGGTCGAACACAACTCAGTCGAACTTCAAGTTTCTTCAGTGTCGTCACATATGCATCAGAATTTATGGTGGTTCCACTTGGCATGAGGTTCACAAGCAAGAATCCTTCGGAATCGAAAAACACCGTAGCCATAACTTATCCAACAGAAGGTGTGGTTTTGAATTACTTTTTTTCTTGGTTGAATTTGCATGATGTCACTCCATTGATTGCCTCTTCGTCTCTGGTGAAAAATGATGGAGTCATGTTTCACCACCTGCCACAATTCTTCCAAGTAATTCATCTCCACCATTCTCGTACTGTTCCAAAAGTTCGCTGCATACCGTTTTTCTTGTTTCTTTGTGAGCCACTGTCAAGATTCTGGGAACCCAACTGGCACAAACCTTTTCTAACGCCAAAACTTTCAGTATTCTGCAAACATTTCCTTCCCCTATCCCAACACAGCGTGACAATTCGTTCACTGTGATGCGTCTGTCAGAGGTCACCAATTTGTTAACTCTCTGCACATTGTCTGGAGTGTGTGCAGTACGAGGCCTGCCGCTGTGAGGAAAATCCTCAATATTGCCTTGTCCGTTTTCATCACGTAACCTGTTTGTCCACCGACTAACTGTACTGCGATCGACAGCAGCATTTCCATAAAACTTTTTCAACCTCTTGTGGATGTTTAACACTGTCTCATTTTCACAACACAGAAATTCTACGACAGCATGTCACTACTTCTGACGAACGTCAAGTGTAGCAGCCATCTTGAAGACATGCTGTGACGATGCCACTCACGGGAACAGGTTGAACTAAATTGGAAAACAAGCGCGAAGGATGTATCTGCACACTGTAAAACTTTAAACATGCAGAATGAAAAATGTATTTTTACAGAAATAGTGTGCATTTCTTTTGGAGTGACCATTGTAGTATTGCTTTTCCTTGACGTGGATGCTACTTATTTCCTTTATCTCCGATGTTAGTTAATTGCATCGTTGCTAATTGAAAAAAATACTTCGATTTCATTTGCCTTCTTTGTCTGGAGTCACATTGATTTGCCTGTGCATAGATAGTTCCTGTCAGCACGTAAAAGGTTTTCTCCACATGTTCAACACAATCCAGAAAATTATTGATGTATATAAAGACCATTAATAAATCTAATATACCACACAAAGTCCCATATTAATGCACTTTAGATCTTTAAGTGTTTCATGAAAAAGAAAGCTTCATTCGAGATACATGCTCTGTTTACTCTCTGTGACCTATTTCCCAGAAATGATCGGAAGCAGTGGATTGTTACTCACCTCATTCTAAATGACTCATGATTATATACTAGAATGTTATGATCGATAGTGACATGCCTTGATTAGAACCTCGAAACGTATCTGTGACGAAGTAACCTAATGTAGTGCATAAGGTCTACTTATGGCTTATTCCCTTTTAGTGCTTCTGACATTATCCAGTACTCAAAAAAGGTGGCTACATTAGTTGAAGTATTTCTTTAGACTGTCTTTCACAGCTATTTCTAACCCTCGTATTTTACAGAACGATGTCCATCAGAAACAAAGGACTTTTATTTTCTGCACTCTCGTCATTACCTTTCTTTAGCAGAGATCCGATATGGACTTGTTTCAGCTAGTGTAGATAGTTATCTGAGGCCAAGTGCCTGGTAACTAGTTCGTATGCTGCTCGTGCCGTCTTTCATACTGATTCTTCATCTACGCTTCTTGATATCAATTCGTCGTTTTCAATATCATTTTACTGACTTCATGATCTGTAGTATATCACATTAAGGCACTAGTTGCGTTCATTTTGTAACTGCTGGAATAATGCTCATTTGTGAAGCGTTGGTGGTTTTAGAGCATCATGTATCAATTTAGACATTCCGTTAAGCCTCATATCTCTGTTTGATGGTAAAAAGAAAACTAACTTCATTTTAGTTCTATTAATATCTGTTTATTTAGAAAAACTTTTTGGCTTAGTAGAGCACCGTCAAAACCTGAATACAGTCCACAACTGTCACTTAGTGTGTGGATTTCCTCACTCTGGTCAGCACGTTCTTGACTACGGCCTAATAAGCCGAAAACAGAGTCGCATGTATATAAATTTTAGTAAAATAAAAAAGGCAATTAATTTATTTTTCAACTTTAAATACACTGGTGAGCAAAACTTAGGGACGATAGTAAGTTTCACGTAGCGTGTGATACTGTGAGGTAGCGGAGCTTGACTGAACCTGTGACTTACATACAAAGAAAGGCCACAGCGTCGTATAGAACGTCACTTAAAGAAAATGAGCTATGAGATTAACTGATACGACAATTTCTACATCTACATCTACATCTATACTCCGCAAGCCACCTGACGGTGTGTGGCGGAAGGTACCCTGAGTACCTCTATCGGTTCTCCCTTCTATTCCAGTCTAGTATTGTTTGTGGAAAGAAAGATTGTCAGTATGCTTCTGTGTGGGCTCTAATCTCTCTGATTTTATCCTCACTGTCTCTTCGCGAGAAATATATATGAGGGAGCAATATACTGCTTGACTCCTCGGTGAAGGTATGTTCTCGAAAATTCAACAAAAGCCCGTACCGAGCTACTGAGCGTCTCTCTTGCAGAGTCTTCCACTGGAGTCTATCTATCAACTCCGTAACACTTTCGCGATTACTAAATGATCCTGTAACGAAGTGCGCTGCTCTCCGTTGGATCTTCTCTATGTCTTCTATCAACCCTATCTGGTACGGATCACACACCGGTGAGCAATATTCAAGCAATGGGCGAACAAGTTTACTGTAACCTATTTCCTTTGTTTCGGACTTCATTCCTTAGGTTTCTTCCAATGAATCTCAGTCTGGCATCTGCTTTACCGACGATTAACTTTATATGGTCATTCCATTTTAGATCATTACTAATGTCTACTCCCAGATAATTTATTGAATTAACTGCTTCCAGTTGCTGACCTGCTATATTGTACCTAAATGATAAAGTATCTTTCTTTCTATGTATTCGCAGCAATTACTCTTGTCTACATTCCGGTTGAATTGCCATTCCCTGCACCATGCGTCAATTCGTTACAGATCCTCCTGCATTTCAGTACAATTTTCCATTGTTACAACATATCGATATACTACAGCATCATCGGCAAAAAGCCTCAGTGAACTTCTGATGTTATCGACAAGATCTTTTATTCAAAGATGGATCACTGGCGGGACGTTGTTCATAAAATGGACGCCAATATGTGCTCTACAAGTGCACCCACGCTGGCCACAAGGTTGGCAAGGAACTCTTGTAGTAGGGAGTTCCATTCCTCACCAACGCGCTTGACAACTGATGAATAATCGTTGGTGAGCCGTGGACTTGTTGAAATACGTCTCTTGAATGATGAGCGGGATTTAAGTTGGGAGAGCGGGTAGGCTATTCCATTCCCGAATATCCTCTGGTTCCAAAAGCACCTTCACCTGTGGCATTCGACGCCGTCGCGTAAATACATCCATAGAAATGAAGTCCGGGCGGAATGCACAACTGAAACGACTTACATGGGGAAGGAGTACAGAGTCACCTCAGCGGTGAGCGTACCGTGTGCAAAGATTTGTAGATCAACACGTCCATGTTGCATTACGCCTCCTGAAACCATGACATCTGGACCACCAAACGAGAAAAGTTTGACAATCCTGTTTGATCTCATGTGGCGAGAGATGGGAACATATAATGCACCTAGGAACATTGTCGAGCATGACCTTTACCACTCTCGAAGTGTGATTGTGTGGAAGGACATAATGGTGCATGCACGTTTTGAGCTCCACTCTACCTTATTGTGACACTGTACTCATTCCCACGAGCGTCGTTTCAAGGGTGCATTCGACCTTGACTTCATTTTTGTAAATGACAACGTGCGACCGCATGGAACTGAGGATGTGAAGGACCTCTTGGAACTAGGGTTATATTTGGCGAATGGGCTGTTCTGTCCATTCCCCCGACTTGGCATTCCGTGGAGCATGTTTCCTAAACATGTCGAGGAGACGGATTGCTGTACATCCACATGCAACAACGAACCATTCAGCAGTTGCCAGTATCCCTTGTTGAGGAACAGAATTTCCTACTTCTTACAAATCTTGTAGCGGGCAAGGGAGTAAGTTAAAGAACATACATCCCTCTTTGTTGATCACACACGTTATTAACAACCTAGACCCCGTTTGTGTAGTGTACAGGGGACCATCATAAATCGCGATGACTACAGTGCAGTTCTTTTCTTCAGTGCAGTTATGTCACTTCTCTTTGTTTCATTACGTATTTCTTTCAGTTACCTCCCGCACTGTACTGTAGTAGACCTTTCCGTGTATGGCTCAGGTTTCTTCGAGCTGTGTTACTTGGCAGTACACATCACGTGAAAGTTACCTTCATTCTTTACTTTTGCACATCAGTGTACTGACTTGTTCTACAGGGAAGTGGTATAAGAAACCATAAATATGTTATTCTTTTTGTTTTATACTGTATTCTGTTTTACGAACCACCAGAATGCTTTGCTTACATTTTGTTTGTATTATGTATAACTTTTTAGTCGAAGGTTTTTTCTATGGAGCAATTTTTACCTGAAAATCTTTCTGTACCAGTAGCACAATCCGTGTGACTTTTTTACGCAGCTGAGATACTTAAGACAGAAAAAAGACTTTTCAGTGTCTTAAGTCAGTTATTTCCTCGTATTAGGTACCGCTATTGGAAATATCTGTTGAAAATGCAATTTACATTGTATAAAGAACCTGGAAAATTGTGTATCTACACCTTTACTTCCATCTTCGGTATAACAGTACCTACGCAGGGTTTCGTGTAATTTTAAAGTATTTCATAGACTTGCAGCTTGATGTTTGTTTTCGAATTTACTTTGCATCTGATTGTGTAAGTGAAATGATTAGTGAATCCAAGATAAAATACGTAAAATGTAAGTCGCTTCTTTGTCTATATTTCTACCCACATGACCATTTCCTTGTAAGCTTTGAGTTACATTTACTGTTGGTCGATTATCGGTGAAATACCAAAACGGTGATGCTTATGAGTTTGTTACTGTGTTTGTTTATGATATTAAGTGATTATTGTGTTTCTGTCTATGTCTCTACATATTGCTCCATTATTTACGGGAGCTGGGACTTTATGCAGAACTTCAGTGACGAACATTTGTCAAATGAATTGTTGGTGTATTGTAGTAATGATTATAGTTGTGGAAGGATCGTGTCTGAATTTCCGTTCTTTCTTTCTTGAGATAAATGCATGAATTAACATTCTTAAAGAGAGCCCTTGATATAATTTATACGAGGAAAAACAATCTATAGTGAAAAATTTAACTCCATGTAAAAATTACAGCTTAAGGTTTTTATATTTCTTTTGACAGGAAACCGTTTTACACATCTGATTACGACTATTGATAATGCAAGACTGGCGATTGTTAATAATGAAAGCACGCTATATGTCTCACAACACACTGCAGTCCTGAATTTTGTTAGGTGCTATGTTGGGCACCATTTCTACAGTAGCGGATTCTTGAAGTTCATTTACATAAATTACATTTATTAATTGCGAAATCGTTGCACTAGCATTTGCTGTTGATGATAAAGAGTTTAGATGCACCAGCTGTAGAAATATAAGTACATCACATTAATTCTTTATATTTTCCGAAAATATGTATTTGCTTCATAGACTGACTGCAGCTAGCCTTTACAATACTTGTTCTGGTACAATTAATATCCTTTCATCATACGCTAGGGTCCACAATTAAAAAAGGTATTCATATTCACATAGATTTAACAATATCTAGTAGTCGCTTTCCCGGATTTAAGTTATTTATTTTAGATAATCATAATACAGGGGGTTGACATTTCATCGAATGCTTTATTACTTATAGTGACCAGGCGTTGAGTCATGATGACCCGGACATGTGTTGGTGCTGAACAACTACAGACGGAATGTATTTCAGATAACAACAAGGGTGACCCCTCCATCTTGCTCTTCAACCATTTCTGAGTGTGTAGAGGTGTAGAAATAGTTCTGACCTTGTAAGTTCTCGACTTGATAGATAATCTTCATTATCGAAATCAGATGGATTAGTCGTACAATCGCTAGGTCGGTGCGTTGTGGCCTGAAGTCTGCAATCAAAACTGGTAGCACGATGTAAAGATTCGCTTAGCAACTGTCTGTGTGTTTGGCAGCAAGACTCACAACATGAAACAAGGGTCATTCACAAATGTGGGGAACTGAACAAGTCCAGTGTATTCTGTAACCTGTTTTTCCTATAACTAGCCGTGTTAATGTGAAAGCTGCAAAATGGCACGCACAGTATCCTGTTCACCAATTTTAATATAGAGAGACGATTTATTTACTTTATCATCATGGAGGGTAACCCAATTATGTAAACAACAAAACATTATTTCTTGATCAGACCCATAAAAGCTATCACGCAAATGTTGTTTAGCTACCAGGGGGACATTAACCAACATTATTGTAAATTTGTTAAGAAGATATGAACAGCAGTCCACATTTTTAAAGAACACCCGGTATTTTCTATTCAATAATCTATATCGTCTCCTAAAAATCTTTTCGTAAACGTATCACAGTCTACCACTCACGGAAACGTGGTTAGAAACATAACGCGAACCTGAATACGTCCCTCCTGTACTGACACGCAACTGGTCCACTTGTCGGAGTTGACAGTAGGCAAATGGAAACACGAGAAAACGTACACCAGTCAACTGCCATCAGCTGAAGGTTGGTATGACTACGTTGTACCACCGTGTACTGGGCTGTGTGTAAATAAGAAAACGTTATTGCAGTTTCTCTTCTGCTGACTTACATTCCGCATAGATGAGTAGCATTTCTACCTTCTCTTCGTTGGTGTACACTGTGCCCAAAGAAACCCTCAACTTTAGATGATCCGTTGAATGACCGGCACGCGGACATACGTTTTTGAATAGGTCCCGAGGAGAGGAAGTAGATTGGACAATAAAAGGCGTATAGGATGCACTTTATAAAAGATGTACTGATGCTCATGTTATTCTAAGGAACAAAGTTACAAGACAGCCAACAATACTGGTTTATGCCCCACTACCAGCTAAGCAACATTTGATTGATACATTTTTCTATTTTGCTTATGGACAAAAAGATACTTGGAGTGGTCAATGTAACTGGGACACCACTGACAATACGCGCGAAGAACCATTAATGAAGTTGCGGTAACTGGGCCCTGTGAATCGTCTTAAACAAGATTTCGTTCGTAGGACATCCGCAAGAGAGAGGCATGATAATCACTTTGGAGAGATCCACTTCAGCTGTTGTAATATTTACTTAAACAACGATCGTTTTCGAGATTTTAAAATCCCATCTTCACGTCTATGAAACTATGGCATTTGGTAATACATAACGCGTGGCCGGTCCAGTCAGAGCGAGGGCACCGCAGCAGTGGTTGGCGTTCCTACAGGGTGTTTCAAAAATGACCGGTATATTTGAAACGGCAATAAAAACTAAACGAGCAGCGATAGAAATACTCCGTTTGTTGCAATATGCTTGGGACAACAGTACATTTTCAGGCAGACAAACTTTCGAAATTACAGTAGTTACAATTTTCAACAACAGATGGCGCTGCGGTCTGGGAAACTCTATAGTACGATATTTTCCACATATCCACCATGCGTAGCAATAATATGGCGTAGTCTCTGAATGAAATTACCCGAAACTTTTGACAACGTGTCTGGCGGAATGGCTTCACATGCAGATGAGATGTACTGCTTCAGCTGTTCAATTGTTTCTGGATTCTGGCGGTACACCTGGTCTTTCAAGTGTCCCCACAGAAAGAAGTCACAGGGGTTCATGTTTGGCGAATAGGGAGGCCAATCCACGCCGCCTCCTGTATGTTTCGGATAGCCCAAAGCAATCACACGATCATCGAAATATTCATTCAGGAAATTAAAGACGTCGGCCGTGCGATGTGGCCGGGCACCATCTTGCATAAACCGCGAGGTGTTCGCAGTGTCGTCTAAGGCAGTTTGTACCGCCACAAATTCACGGAGAATGTCCAGACAGCGTGATGCAGTAATCGTTTCGGATCTGAAAAATGGGCCAATGATTCCTTTGGAAGAAATGGCGGCCCAGACCAGTCCTTTTTGAGGATGCAGGGACGATGGGACTGCAACATGGGGCTTTTCGGTTCCCCATATGCGCCAGTTCTGTTTATTGACGAAGCCGTCCGGGTAAAAATAAGCTTCGTCAGTAAACCAAATGCTGCCCACATGCATATCGCCGTCATCAATCCTGTGCACTATATCGTTAGCGAATGTCTCTCGTGCAGCAATGGTAGCGGCGCTGAGGGGTTGCCGCGTTTGAATTTTGTATGGATAGAGGTGTAAACTCTGGCGCATGAGACGATACGTGGACGTTGGCGTCATTTGGACCGCAGCTGCAACACGGCGAACGGAAACCCGAGGCCGCTGTTGGATCACCTGCTGCATTAGCTGCGCGTTGCCCTCTGTGGTTGCCGTACGCGGTCGCCCTACCTTTCCAGCACGTTCATCCGTCACGTTCCCAGTCCGTTGAAATTTTTCAAACAGATCCTTTATTGTATCGCTTTTCGGTCCTTTGGTTACATTAAACCTCCGTTGAAAATTTCGTCTTGTTGCAACAACACTGTGTTCTAGGCGGTGGAATTCCAACACCAGAAAAATCCTCTGTTCTAAGGAATAAACCATGTTGTCTACAGCACACTTGCACGTTGTGAACAGCACACGCTTACAGCAGAAAGACGACGTACAGAATGGCGCACCCACAGACTGCGTTGTCTTCTATATCTTTCACATCACTTGCAGCGCCATCTGTTGTTGAAAATTGTAACTACTGTAATTTCGAAAGTTTGTCCGCCTGAAAATGTACTGTTGTCCCAAGCATATTGCAACAAACGGTGTATTTCTATCGCTGCTCGTTTAGTTTTTATTGCCGTTTCAAATATTTTTGAAACACCCTGTACCATGCGGCTGCCCATCGGCGGACAGTTTCCGCCAACATGCAGTGATTGGAACTCGTGCACTGACTGGCCCGACCGCTCGTTATGTGTTACCAAATGCTGTAGTTTCATTGACCTGAACATGGAACTTTAAAATCTCGAAATCGGTCGTGGTTTAAACAAATATTAGGACAACTGAAGCGAATCTCTCTAAATTAATTAGAATCATCTTATAGCTATCGAGTCTTCAGTGCGCAGAAAGTGGGTTGTCTCCAAAAGGAATACCGCGCGGTTTTACCCATATTCCTAAGACGTCCCTTTTTCCATCAATTTAATAACAGCCTAGATTATCTATTTATTGGTAACAGATGCTGGAGTACTACTACTCACATATCTCTAGCCATTCTTAATTGGCGGTTCCTTTAGCGATCCAGCAAGCGCATCTAATATCGCTGTGCAGTCCTTGCCTAGATATTATTCTGCCCCAGTGTCTTTAATAAAAGTTCATTTCGTCTCTTGTCATCATCTCTACCGGCGATGCGTCTCATCTAAGAGAAGGTTATGAAGCCTTGTAGTTGATCGTACTTCCAGACATTCATTAACTCTGTGATTTTATAAGACGGTTAACCACATAAGACCGTGTGGACTAATAAAGTAGGCTAATAGAACAGTTTCATTGGTCACAGGATTCCGAGATGCAGTTCCTTCACATTTCCGCCATTGTTACAAGCACGAGTAAGAAACCTCAAAACGCAGTTTTCTGTCAAATGTTCTTTTTCATACTCAGATGACTCGTGTGGAAAACAGTTAGGGATAGTGGTTGTCCTTGAAACAACCAGGTTTCGTTTACACCATTTTTTCTACTTTAAACTGACTGTTAAAAACATCTCAAAACAACCGGTATCTTTCAGTTACTTATTGCTGTTATTTTTGTTAATAAACGCAGATATCGAACAAAGATGCAAAAATTCTGTGTCTCCTCAGACTTTTGCATTATACGTTTCAAGATCCGTACATTCAGAATAGGAAATAAAATAGTCTTGCACGCTGTACATACTTGCATACAAGCAAATAGGCCATATCACATAGGACAGGTACATTATTACATTATTGTCCCGACAATGACAGAGCAGGTATGGGCAATTGTTGCACACTGCAGATGTACCTATATCCATCTAATTAATAAGCCACGCCACAGGTACATTATTGTCTCAATAATCCTGTAGCAATTCTTACATGTGTTTGTTGCTCGCTTGTGAATGACGGCGTTGTTATTATAATTACACTCATTGCTTTTCTCATTTTCTATGAAAACCTGATACTTCAAAACAATGAAAACTTAACCAATAAACATTACTCGTTTAAGAAAATTAAAAGAAATTAGCGTTGCTGCTATGAATACTACATATACCAGTATTTTACTTGGTTATTCGTAAGAAATTTAAAAAAAAAATCGTTGTTATAATCGAGATAGGAAAAATTCCGAAAAATACCCGTTATTCAAATCTAAAATGTCGGCATCAGTTTCAACCGGTCATCTTTCTCATTCCTAGCAAGAATAAGATGTGAATGTCTCGGTTTTCCGTTAGAATTTGTCTTTCGAAGATGGAAAACGAACGATTACGGATTACCGTAGATATGGTTTAGGAAATTACGCCCGCAATTTTATGATAACACTCAGCATTCGACACTAAGTGTCTCTACACGTTTCTTGGAACATTAAGGTCAGTTCATCACCATAATTCCCCAATTTCTTAAATGATTTAAGACGATCCTCACTGAAAGTTGTGAGAGAACTATTTTTTCTATATTTACTTTTTTCTGCTGCATGAGAGAATGACTTAAAAATGGGGATCTTTGAGGAGATGTCAAAAGCTGTCTGCACCTTTCAGTTTCGAGCTACTTTTCGCTATTCCCAGCAAATTCATGTCAGACTACAATTTCTATACACTTAGGAAGCTGCTTTGGTGAGTAAGAACAGAGCAGATATCAAAAATACAGAAGGAAATGGAAAAAAGAACACATTGACACCGGTGTGTCAGACCCACCATACTTGCTCCGGACACTGCGAGAGGGCTGTACAAGCAATGATTACACGCACGGCACAGCGGACACACCAGGAACCGCGGTGTTGGCCGTCGAATGGCGCTAGCTGCGCAGCATTTGTGCACCGCCGCCGTCAGTGTCAGCCAGTTTGCCGTGGCATACGGAGCTCCATCGCAGCCTTTAACACTGGTAGCATGCCGCGACAGCATGGACGTGAACCGTATGTGCAGTTGACGGACTTTGAGCGAGGGCGTATAGTGGGCATGCGGGAGGCCGGGTGGACGTACCGCCGAATTGCTCAACACGTGGGGCGTGAGGTCTCCACAGTACATCGATGTTGTCGCCAGTGGTCGGCGGAAGGTGCACGTGCCCGTCGACCTGGGACCGGACCGCAGCGACGCACGGATGCACGCCAAGACCGTAGGATCCTACGCAGTGCCGTAGGGGACAGCACCGCCACTTCCCAGCAAATTAGGGACACTGTTGCTCCTGGGGTATCGGCGAGGACCATTCGCAACCGTCTCCATGAAGCTGGGCTACGGTCCCGCACACCGTTAGGCCGTCTTCCGCTCACGCCCCAACATCGTGCAGCCCGCCTCCAGTGGTGTCGCGACAGGCGTGAATGGAGGGACGAATGGAGACGTGTCGTCTTCAGCGATGAGAGTCGCTTCTGCCTTGGTGCCAATGATGGTCGTATGCGTGTTTGGCGCCGTGCAGGTGAGCGCCACTATCAGGACTGCATACGACCGAGGCACACAGGGCCAACACCCGGCATCATGGTGTGGGGAGCGATCTCCTACACTGGCCGTACACCACTGGTGATCGTCGAGGGGACACTGAATAGTGCACGGTACATCCAAACCGTCATCGAACCCATCGTTCTACCATTCCTAGACCGGCAAGGGAACTTGCTGTTCCAACAGGACAATGCACATCCGCATGTATCCCGTGCCACCCAACGTGCTCTAGAAGGTGTAAGTCAACTACTCTGGCCAGGAAGATCTCCGGATCTGTCCCCCATTGAGCATGTTTGGGACTGGATGAAGCGTCGTCTCACGCGGTCTGCACGTCCAGCACGAACGCTGGTCCAACTGAGGCGCCAGGTGGAAATGGCATGGCAAGCCGTTCCACAGGACTACATCCAGCATCTCTACGATCGTCTCCATGGGAGAATAGCAGCCTGCATTGCTGCGAAAGGTGGATATACACTGTACTAGTGCCGACATTGTGCATGCTCTGTTGCCTGTGTCTATGTGCCTGTGGTTCTGACAGTGTGATCATGTGATGTATCTGACCCCAGGAATGTGTCAATAAAGTTTCCCCTTCCTGGGACAATGAATTCACGGTGTTCTTATTTCAATTTCCAGGAGTGTACTACAGTAGCAACAGATAATCACAGAAGTCGGTTAGGTTCCCACAGTCCATGATCCACTTTCATACCGTGCTGAGCTCCATACGCAAATCATCAGAAATTTTTCCTCAAATCCTGTAGCATGTCAAACTTCTCTCAGCGAGGCATTACCTCTACCCCAGTGATAGTCTACATCACCGTCATTACATATTTTTAATCCGAGGACTTCGTTCTTTGATTTCAATTCGTCTTTAAATACAGCCATATCTATTTTTCAGACAGTTTCAAACATCTTCAACTATTTTACACTACAGAAAGCTTTTTCGAGGTAAACAGAATCGATTCTCTACTACACAAAACGAAAATGTAGGCAATGGCATGAAGTCGTCTGAATTTGACACACACCATGTAGAAACCACAGTGTAGAGCACAGTACTTCTCAATAAGAGTAGTACTTTTCGAAGTTAGTGAACCACTCCACTGTTACTCCGAAAATGTATTCTGATCATTATCGTTTGATGGGATGTGGGACTACTATTTAATGGCAAGTTACATTTTTGGTAGGCTTACACGGCAGATGCACGTGTAAGATTTCAGGATTTTTTCACTACTATACAAAGTTATAATTTCATATCTTTATTCGGACATGACGACGCTAGAGTGTAGCGTATCCGCTCTGACTTACGATCGCTACAGCTCTGGAAACTAAAATCGGAAAAATGGATAACATCGAAGAAATTCAGAGTCAACATCAGCGATTTCAATGGTGAAATCATTGATTTCATTTCCAAAATCGTTAGTTTTGTCCTGAAATTGGTGAACAAATTACGGAAATCGTCTTGCACAGCTGTGACTCTGCATGACACGAGTTGTTGATAGGTTTATGGAGATATGTGACATCAGTTTTGTATGAAATTAACGTTCGATTCTGGATCTGCTGTTACGATTTCTTCAGTCATACTCACGGATGATACACTGCTGGAAAAACATTAGTACACCCTATGAGAGGTTTCCAGTCCACTCATGATTTATTGTTGCAACAATGCATATGGAGCACATCAGACGATTACATTACATATCAATAGCACAAGCGGTTTTGAGGTACCAGGCATCGATCATGCTTAAACATCCATATTAGTACGTGCTGTAGCCTCCATTGGCGGCAGTGCAGGCGCCGACTCTGGCGTGCAGTCGTTCGTGCAGATGGCAAATACTGTCCTTGGATACGTTATGCCACGCCTGCTCGACCTGTTCACGTAGTTCTGTACGAGTTGGTTGACGAGTCACACGAGACACTTTTCATCCTGTCATATCCCACATGTGCTCGGTTGGAGACAAGTCTGAATATCATGCTGGGCAGGGAAGTTGCTGCACGTCTTGCAGAACCCATTGAGTTTGAAAGGCAGCGTATAGGCGATTATTATTCTGTTGGAAAAACACATCACCTTTCTGCTGCAAGAACGGTGGAATAACGGGTCTGAGAACATTCTGCGCTTACCGAGCGTCCGCTAGATACACCAAAGCAGAACAAGAGCTGTAGCTTGTCGCACCCCAGATCATTAAGCCTGGGGTGGGGTCAGTATGTCTTGGATCAGACCAGATCAGTCAATCATCAAGATAGTTGCTCCTGCAGCTACTGAAGAGACTGCAGTCCTTCTTCAGGAACAACACGTTTTTCTTGCATCCCAACAGACACCTCTCTATCAAGTACCGCTGAGGTACGCAAGCCTCCCCACCAACGAGAAGGTCCATGGTTCATACGTCTGTACAGAATGGAAATACACTACTGGCTATTAAAATTGCTACACCACGAAGATGTGCTACAGCCACGACATTTAACCGACAGGAAGAAGATGCTGTGATATGCAAATGATTAGCTTTTCAGACCATTCACACAAGGTTGGCGCCGGTGGCAACACCTAAAATGTGCTGACATAAGGAAAGTTTCCAACCGATTTCTCATACACAAACAGCAGTTGACCGGCGTTGCCTGGTGAAACGTTGTTGTGATGCCTCGTGTAAGGAAGAGAAATGCGTACCATCACGTTTCCGACTTTGATAAAGGTCGGATTGTAGCCTATCGCAATTGCGGTTTATCGTATCGTGACATTGCTGCTCGCGTTGGTCGAGACCCAATGCCTGTTAGCAGAATATGGAATCGGTGGCTTCAGGAGCGTAATACGGAACGCCGTGCTAGATCCCAACGGCCTCGTATCAGTAGCAGTCGAGATGACAGGCATCATATCCGAACGGCTGTAACGGATAGTGCAGCCACGTCTCGACCCCTGAGTCAACAGATGGGGACGTTTGCAAGACAACAACCATTTGCACGAACAGTTCGACGGCGTTTGCCGCAGCATGGACTATCAGCTCGGAGACCGTGACTGTGGTTACCCTTGACGCTGCATCACAGACGGGAGAGCCTGCGATAGTGTACTCAACGACGAACCTGGGTGCACGAACGGCAAAACGTAATTTTTTCGGATGAATCCCGGTTCTGTTTACAGCATCGTGATGGTCACATCCGTATTTGGCAACATCGCGGTGAACGCACATTGGAAGCGTGTATTCGTCAACGCCATACTGGCGTATCACCCGGCGTGGTTACATGCCTCGGTCACCTCTTGTTCGCATTGCCGGCACTTTGAACAGTGGACGTTACATTTCCGATGTGTTACGACCCGTGGCTCTACCCTTCATTCGATCCCTGCGAAACCCTACATTTCAGCAGGATAATGCACGAGCGCGTGTTGCAGTTTCTGTACGGGCCTTTCAGCAGTCCCGTGTACCTTTTCTAAAGAACTAATGACAGTTTTATGCTTACTTCAGGTAGTAATTTCTTCCTTTCCACAAGTAACGGCAACGAAACAAAGAAGAATATCTCTGCAAAAATTAAGTATAGTAGATGAAAGCTTAAAAATATTTATGTGATACAACGTACAGACATCTGGAGAAGTTTGCGACAAACGACATATACTTCAGTGTTGACCATAACTGTCATTGTTTTCAAAAACTATCTGTCACTAGTCTGGTGAATTTAAATTAATGTTCAAACTCCCTTAGGATTACATTGGGGTACTTGTTATTTACACTTATGCTACCACAAAACACAGTCTATCTTTAATTGTATTTGTTTCGTGAACTCATTCCTTAACAACAACATGCATACTGATTATTTCTTGATGTGAATGGACAATCTTTCGAAATTCAAAGGCCAAATATCTCATTTGGTTTCCGCATTATATATATATGATCGTTTGTTTTATAAAAATCAGATAATTCAAAAATCACTTACATGCCATACTGTGAAAGTAAGGCATCTTTCCCTTCTCAGGAAATCAGTATTTGTGAGCGGCACACAGAAGTTGGTGGGTAATTCCACATTAAGTTGGTCGTATATATAATACTGCACTTTTTTCCACATAAATGCGGCCTGTTCTCGTCTGCTTAGAAACTGTAATGCAATATCATAAAGAGTAATAATCACATACTGTGAAAGTAAGGCATCTTTCCCTTCTCAGGAAATCAGTATTTGTGAGCGGCACACAGAAGTTGGTGGGTAATTCCACATTAAGTTGGTCGTATATATAATACTGCACTGTTTTCCACACAAATGCGGCCTTTTCTCGTCTGCTTAGAAACTGTAATGCAATATCATAAAGAGTAATAATCACATAATCCTTGGACTTCGTGTAAACTATTTTATGGTAGAAGAACATGAGCCGATCTTAAAATAAAGCAGCGTCTTCTTCGCAAGCGGGTATACGAGTAGTAGCGAAAAAGAAAACTTCCACAAAATTACAAAATATGAAAATACCACCAGTCTCTTTCATTGACGATCGCTTTGGCCTAAATAAGATAGCTTAGAGCACATAGTCATTAAATCATGGTAAAAAGAAAAAAAAACCTGTATCACAAAATGCAGTAATCGTTCTTTCCAGACACGTCGTATGGACTCGTTCAGTATTTACTTTACAAAACGCAATGCAGCTGCCTGTCAACAAGACTGTTACGCGAAACCGTCAGGGGCAGGATAACTGGTTTTAGAGAAATATCTGCCTATTACGATATAACTGCAAACAAAGGTAAATTTTTGCAGTGAGTCAGTAGTGCAATAAACTAATTTTCTTGTTTAGTACCACTCATTTCCTATAAAATGAGGTTTTTCCAGTGATGTACAAAAAGCACAACGTCACAGATCTGGAAACAATTCCACCGCGATTTTATTCTGCGTCTTCGTTTTTCACATGTACGGGCAGAAGTCATAAAGTTCTAGTCATCACTTCAAAAGGATAAGCCATGTCAGTTTCCTTTTTTTTTTTTCCTTTTCTCTTATTTTGCAGGTTCGCGTCTGCGGTCCTCGTTCATACTGAACTCCGTCCACCACAGAGCTGCATAATGCTGCTAGGGAAAATGAAAAAAAAAAATGGCGCTGACCACTGATTAAGTAGAGTAATGCGGTTCTCAGCGACAGCGGAAACGTAGCAGTTGTATCAGGCCAATCCATCAACATCTCTATCTACCTCTAAAGATTGTCCTAGAAAAGTTGCAACAAACTTCCACGTGCGTTAAAGGCTGTCTAGACGAACAAATCGATGGTAGTAACACGTGTCCGGAAATGTCATCCAGAGATGCTACACATCGTGTAGGTCACAGGCACCGGCGCCTGCCACGAGGCCACCCATTGGACAGCAAACGTGACTTGTACGCTGACTGACCGTAGCCGAAACGTCTCGCAATGTTTTTTGTTATTCAATTATTGCCACGGTCGCCAGTGGAGAGAATGGAGCTAACTGCTGTATAGATATGCCTTGTTTCCTTTGAATGCGACGCTCTTTTATATCCTGCGTCAAATGGTTCAACCGCCATGCCCGAGGCAGGATTCGAACCTGCGAACGTAGCAGTCGCGTGGTTCCGGACTGAAGCGGCTAGAACCGCTCGGCCACAACGGCGGGCTGGAATTGATCGTCTGATGATTTTAATAGACGGTAAATTACAGCATCGTCTGCAAACAATCTAAGGGGGCTGCTCAGATTATCACCTAGATCGTTTATGTAAATCAGGAACAACAGATGTCCAATGACACCACGTTGCGGAACGCCAGATATCACTTCTGTTCTACTCGATGATGTACCGTCTATCACTACGAACTCTAATCTCTCTGAGAGGAAGTCACGAATCCAGTCACACAACCAAGACGATACTCCATATGCACGCAATTTTATTAGTAGTCGCTTGTGAGGAACGATATCAAAAGCCTTCTGGAAATTTAGGAATATGGAATCGATCTGAGATCCCTTTTCAACAGCACTCATTACTTCATGGGAATAAAGAGCTAGCTGTGTTGCACACGATCGATAACTTCTGAATCCGTGTTGGGTACGTATCAATAAGTCATTTCCTTCAACGTAATTCATAATGTTCGAGTACAGTATATGCCCCGAAATTGAGGTCAGCGATGGGGGTCTGTAATTCAATGCACACACTCCGTCTTCAGGCCACAAGTGGCCCATCGGGAACATCCGACCGCCGTGTCATCCTCAGCTAAGGATGCGGACAGAAGGGACGTGTGGTCAGCACACCGCTCTTCCAGTCGTTACGATGGTTATCTTTGACCGGAGCCGCTACTATTCGGTCGAGTAGCTACTCAATTGGCATCACGAGGCTGAGTGTAGCCCTAAAAAAGGCAACAGCGCATGGCGGCCCAGATGGTCACCCATCCAAGTGCTGGCCACGCCCGACAGCGCTTAACTACGGTGATCTGACGAAACCGGCGTATCCACTGTGGCAGGACCGTTTTTGTAGTTAAGTGGGTTACTCATATTTCCTTTCTTGAACATTGCTGTGACTTGTGCTACTTTCCAGTCCTTAGGAACAAACCTTTCGGCAAGTGAGCGGTGCATATGATTGCTAAGAAAGGCGCTATTGTTTCTGCATACTCTGAAAGGAACCTGATTTGTATACCATCTGGGCCGGAAGATTTGCATTTCTTAAGCGATTTGAGCTGTTTCGCAACACCTAAGATACTTACTTTTATGTCACTCACGCTAACAGCTGTTCTGGTTTCGAATTCTGGAATATTTACTTCATCTTCTCTCGTAAAGGAATTACGGAAAAGTGTATTTAGTAACTCCGCTTCAGTGGCACCATCATCGGTAACATTTCAATCGCTATCGCGCAGTGACGGTATTGACTGTTTTTTGCCACTGGTGTACTTTACATACGACCAGAATCTCTTTGGGTTTTCTACCATATTTTGAGATACAGTTTCATTGTCGAAACTATTAAAGGCATCTCGCATTGACGTCTGCACTAAATTTCGAGCTTCCGTGAAACTTAGCCACTCTTTGGGATTTTGCGTTCTATCTTAATTTGGCATGATTTTTCTCGTTGCTTCTGCAACAGTGTTCTGACGTGTTTTGTCTACCATGGTGGATCAGTCCCGTCTCTTATTAACTTATACGGTATGAACCTATCTATTGCTATCGATACTGTGTCTTTGAATTTTAGGCGTATCTGGTATACACTTACATAATTAGCTTGGAAGGAATGGAGACTCTCTCTTAGAAAGGCATCAAGCGAATTTTTATCTGCTATTTTAAATAGATATATTTTGCGTTTATTTTTAGTGATTTTGGTTGATATGGTTTTGAGCCTTGCTACAATGACCTTGTTTCCACTAATCCCTGTATCCGTCATGACGCTCTCTATTACATCAGGATTATTTGTGGCTAAGAGGTCAAGTGTGTTTTCGCAACCATTTACAACTCGTGGGGGCTCATGAACTAATTGTTCAAAGTAATTCTCAGCGAAAGCATTTAGTACAATTTCGGAGGATGTTTTCTGTCTGCCACTGGCTTTGAACATGTATTTTCGCCAACAAATCGAGGGTAGATTGAAGTCTCCACCAATTATAACTGGATGAGTGGGGTACTTATTTGTAATCAGATACAAGTTTTCTTTGAACTGTTCAGCTATTATATCATCTGAGTCGCGGGGGGGGGGGGGGGAGTCGCTAGAAGGATTTTTTTTTTCTTTTTTTTGTGGGGCGCTCAACTGCGTGGTTATCAGCGCCCGTATAATTTCCCAACCTTTGCTCAGTCCAATTTCGCCACTTTCCTGGATGATGATGAAATGATAAGGACAACACAAACACCCAGTCATCTCGAGGCAGGTGAAAATCCCTGACCCCGCCGGAATCGAACCCGGGACCACGTGCTCGGGAAGCGAGAACGCTACCGCGAGACCACGAGCGGCGGACCGGTAGAAGGAGCCAATTATTATTTTGGTATGGCTGCTGAGTATAACCTCTACCCATAATAATTCGCAGGAAGTATCTATTTCAACTTCACTACAAGATGCACTACTACCAACAGACACTAAAACACCGCCACCTATTTTATTTAATCTATCCTTTCTGAACACTGTTTGCACCTCTGTAATATTTCGGCAGAATTTATGTCCAGCTTTAGCCAGCTTTCTATTCCTATAACGATTTCAGCTTCAGTGCTTTCTATCAGCGCTTGAAGCTGTAGTACTTTTCCTACACAGCTACTACAATTTACAACTACAATACAGACTGTTGCTTGGTCGATTTTTGACGTTTCTTTGTTCTAATGATTGCGTAAAAAATTCACATTTCTCATCTGTGATACTCTCCCCCCTATTTCGCGATAATACAAAACGAGCTACCCTTCTTTGAACTTTTTCTATCTCCTCTGCCAAGTCAGTCTCATCTGATCAGGGACACGATAGCGTGCTACGATATTCGAGAAAAGGACGGACTAACATAGTTCAGGCATTCTCTTTGGTAAACCTGTTGTATCTTCTATGCGGTACAGTCACGTTTGTGTGACCACCTCCTTCGTTTGAGTGAGCGAGGGTGCACAGTAGTTAGTTCACTGGATTCGTATTTGGGAGAACGACGGTTCAGATCCGCGTGCTGCCATCTAAATTTAGGTTTCCCGTGATTTCCCTAAATTGTTCCAGGCAAATACCGGGATACTTCCTTCGAAAGGGCACAGCCTATTTGCTTCACCATCCTTGACATAATCTGAACTTATGTCCCATTTCCAATGATCTCGATGTCGGCGAGATGTTTTCCTTCCTTCCTGTGTCTGACGTAAACGTGCAATAACAGACGGCAGATGGCAGCGCTAACAGTGAGGGATATATAAAACATGTCGAGGGAAAACAGTGCAGTCGTTGTAGCACGAGAGGAGGTAACTATTTATCTGTTGTCCAAAAGGGCATGATCACTGGCTTTCGGATCAAGGCTGGAAGCATTTCCGAAACGGCTAAGGTTGTAAACTGTTCGCCTGCCACGATGGTTAAAGTATTCCGTGCATGGCATGATTAACGAAGGCTTCGTAGATGCGTACAGGCAAATAGACTATTCAGCAGCTGACTGCCCAGCAGAACCAAGGGCCTACCAACAGTGCCTCCTCAACTACCGTGCACTGAAAGTTGCTGTGTATGCGTCACCGCAGCACAGTCTGGGTTCATGCAGCCGTGCTGAGTGTTTTTCATCTGGAATTTGCCCGCCAGAAGAGCAACTGGACGTGCACTGTGTGGTGAGTGACAGTTGACCTTTTCAGATGATCCTCGATTTGTGCTCCATCAGGCAGATTGCCAATGGCGTGTACGGCGTAAGACGTCTGAAAGCAATGGATCCAGGGTACAAGAGGGAGCGTTATGGTCTGGGGAATGTTTCGTGGCGGTGGTGGTGGCGGGTTTGACGAATAAAGGTACCAAACTACAGAGTCATCAGTCTATTGTTGCACGACTATAAGAAAAGACAAGGAGTAAAACGAAGTAAAAGAGGCAACAAGGGACGACACAGAACAAGAAAGACACAGATAAAGATCAGACTAAAGGAATGAAAAGCACGATGAATGTGACAGTGGTAGGCCGACCATAGAAATAAAAACCGAAAAGCCAACCACCAAAAAACAAACTAAAAACCCCAACCTAAAACCATAGGCCAAAGGCCGGTCTCAACACAAAAAAGAGACAAACGCTCAGATCGAGCGATAAAGGCCCCCGCACGAATAAAACTCAAGCCTAAGTCTGCCATTGTAGCGTCATCTGATACACACACACACACTTCTTACGACTAAATTTCTGAAAATATGTGTTATATTTACGCGTGCTTCACAACACCTGATCAGGATGCTGCGAGAAAAGTGCTTGCCACACAAAAACTTAAGTAAGAACGAGTATATGCGAGAAATATCGCAACGAACTAAAATTACGTTTAAAGCATAAAATGATATATTTGCTTCTAACAAAATTTCTCATCAACATCGTTTGGTTGCAGAAGACAAGCTATCAGTACGAAATAATTCGCAAGTGGTCCTGCAACACGAATGTAAAGGTATTAACTAATAGAAATTAATAGTTGTTTTAACTAAATATTTCCGTACTTTTGTAATTATTTACATAAATGTTCACATTACTGATTCAATAAAACAGAAACACATTGATCATGGCACAGAGGTGCTGAAACATGTTTGGGAACTTCGAAAAAACGCTGTTTTGCATAACTCGCTAACATCACATCCAAGAAGGATCAACACTAGTATACATCTTTAGAGACGATGTTCACCCGTGTATGAATTTTTTTTCCTCGGCTCGACGGCAGCTACCACCAGGACAATGCATCATGTTACATGTACGTGCATATTTAAAAGTGCATCAGGATATACCTGCCGTGCTCTCCTAACCACCAAACTCTGCAAATTGAAACCCGTTCGTGAATCTATGGAATCACCTCGATCGGGCTTTTCGCTCGATGGGTCCTCAGCCGAGAAACCTGGCGCAGCTGGCCATGAAAATGGAGTACGTTTGGCTCCACATCCCTCTCGGTACCTTCCAGAACCTCAATGACTCAGTTCTCCACGTACAGCAGCAGTCTGTGTTGCAAAATGTGGTTCATTGAGGCTTTAGAGAGGTGGTCGCATTAGTGTGACCGGACATTGTATATTCGTGAAATTCGGGAAGTTGAGGTGGGGGGTGGGGGGTGGGGGGGGCAGGTGGAGGAAGCATCAGAAAGTCTGAAACTTCATGTTACACGGCATGGAAAACGAGCGTATCGCACTGTGATGATAAGCATCGGAAGGAATACATGTATCTGACTCAAAGTCTGAGAACTGAGTCGACAATAAAATTGACATGTCTCCGGAAGTCGAAGTTATCACCTTTTGCTCAAAAACACACGGAAAATCACCTTTTCTCAGTCACCTCCTTTCGTCAATCACTCGCTACCCATGATGACGAAATTTCCAAGCTTGCTGAGACTGTCGGGGAAAATGGGAACTTTTGTGTTGTTCTCACGCTGGTTCCTTGTTGTGGTACTTCTCAGCGTTAGTTGCTGGCTCCCTAGCGATTTGCATACCGCTGGTGTCTGCATTCCTGAGCTGTCAAAAGGGAGCAGCCGAACAACAAAAGCGCTTGTGTGTAACAGAAATGCCTGCGTTCCTCTCAAGTAGCTCCAGGCGTTTGGGGCTCAGTCGTGTTCCTATTTTGTCACGCTTTAAATGCAATCCATTTACAGCAGAGCAAACATCTCGGCTAAATTATACCTGACTGACTTTTAATAAAATGTCACACGCAGCCTTAATAAAGCCCGCCGGTCATAAACAGGTTGTGGTCAATCAATGGATACCTTCTTGGCATGACTCGTAAGTTTCTTGTAGAAAACGTTGAGAGTCATGTTAATGTGGCCCAGCTATGATCACTTAACCTGTCCTTATTTCCCAATAAAAAAATATTTCACTTCACTTGCAAACGTGAACGGCAGGAGGAAGGATCTGCGTCCAAAGCGTGTGAAGCCCAGCCAAAGATCAACACACATAATTCCCTTAATTCATCATTACTAACCGTGATGTACATATACACTCCTGGAAATTGAAATAAGAACACCGTGCATTCATTGTCCCAGGAAGGGGAAACTTAATTGACACATTCCTGGGGTCAGATACATCACATGATCACACTGACAGAACCACAGGCACATAGACACAGGCAACAGAGCATGCACAATGTCGGCACTAGTACAGTGTATATCCACCTTTCGCAGCAATGCAGGCTGCTATTCTCCCATGGAGACGATCTTAGAGATGCTGGATGTAGTACTGTGGAACGGCTTGCCATGCCATTTCCACCTGGCGCCTCAGTTGGACCAGCGTTCGTGCTGGACGTGCAGACCGCGTGAGACGACGCTTCATCCAGTCCCAAGCATGCTCAGTGGGGGACAGATCCGGAGATCTTGCTGGCCAGGGTAGTTGACTTATACCTTCTAGAGCACGTTGGGTGGCACGGGATACATGCGGACGTGCATTGTCCTGTTGGAACAGCAAGTTCCCTTGCCGGTCTAGGAATGGTAGAACGATGGGTTCGATGACGGCTTGGATGTACCGTGCACTATTCAGTGTCCCCTCGACGATCACCAGTGGTGTACGGCCAGTGTAGGAGATCGCTCCCCACACCATGATGCCGGGTGTTGGCGCTGTGTGCCTCGGTCGTATGCAGTCCTGATTGTGGCGCTCACCTGCACGGCGCCAAACACGCATACGACCATCATTGGCACCAAGGCAGAAGCGACTCTCATCGCTGAAGATGACACGTCTCCATTCGTCCCTCCATTCACGCCTGTCGCGACACCACTGGAGGCGGGCTGCACGATGTTGGGGCGTGAGCGGAAGACGGCCTAACGGTGTGCGGGACCGTAGCCCAGCTTCATGGAGACGGTTCCGAATGGTCCTCGCCGATACCCCAGGAGCAACAGTGTCCCTAATTTGCTGGGAAGTGGCGATGCGGTCCCCTACGGCACTGCGTAGGATCCTACGGTCTTGGCGTGCATCCGTGCGTCGCTGCGGTCCGGTCCCAGGTCGACGGGCACGTGCACTTTCCGCCGACCACTGGCGACAACATCGATGTACTGTGGAGACCTCACGCCCCACGTGTTGAGCAATTCGGCGGTACGTCCACCCGGCCTCCCGCATGCCCACTATACGCCCTCGCTCAAAGTCCGTCAACTGCACATACGGTTCACGTCCACGCTGTCGCGGCATGCTACCAGCATTAAAGACTGCGATGGAGCTCCGTATGCCACGGCAAACTGGCTGACACTGACGGCGGCGGTGCACAAATGCTGCGCAGCTAGCGCCATTCGACGGCCAACACCGCGGTTCCTGGTGTGTCCGCTGTGCCGTGCGTGTGATCATTGCTTGTACAGCCCTCTCGCAGTGTCCGGAGCAAGTATGGTGGGTCTGACACACCGGTGTCAATGTGTTCTTTTTTCCATTTCCAGGAGTGTATAAACAAGACACAAAAGTATTAAAAACGTAAATAGCACACTAAGAACATATATCACACTGAGCAATGTCACCATGTTAGAAGTAAAACTGCCACAAATACATACAAGACACACAGAATTAGAACATGAGCTACTTTTACACAAGAGAAGTACATATAAATCCGTTTTCATGAAAGAAGCATAAAAAATTCAATGTGAGTGCAAACACAAACAGTTGACGATACAAATTAATAAATACTCATGACACACATTCATAGACTGACCGAGACCAATTTTCTTGGTCCTAAATACGGACAGGTCCTCTCATTCTCGTGCCGCATGGCACATGTGCACGCAGACCAGATGCACTCCCTCATACGCTCAACGTTCCACTTCTCCGCATCCACACCAACATATTGCGGTCCTCACACACAAAAATTTATGTTTAACCTCAGTAAATGCATATCAGTCAAAATGAACTACAACAGATAATCTAAATAAGGGGTGTTTACCATATTTACAATGCATACGCGTCCAAGTGAGTTTGATGCGAGGGAGAGCTGGCCATCCTCCGAAAACCGTCTGACTTTGATAACTCCTGCTTCCGTGAACGCAACAATGTACTCTCCTACTAGTGGTGGACGGGCGTATCCTACACTTTCCTGGTGCAGCTCGAAGTGCACCATGTAAGCGTCTCTGTTACTATGGGTGCCTGGATTCCCACATTTATAGCTGTCTTGGCGCGGTTACCGCTATTTTTGTCATCTCGTGGTTTCGTTGCAGCTTCATACCGCGCGTAACCTACGTAATAGCTTGGAAGGCGTAACGTTTCACGGGACCAAACTCATTAACAGCTCCTGGCCTACTGAATCTAGTAAATACGTTTGTGAGGGTCTCTAATCCACGAGCAATAGCAATATGTCAGTCAAATTCCCCTTCGTTCGCAACGGAACCATTACACCGAGGTGATAAAAGTCATGAGGTACCACCTAATATTGTATCAGATATTCTTTTGCACGATATGAAATGCTCTAAATTCTCCACATTATTCAAATTGAACTTTGAAAAGACATTATCAAAAGTATGCATGTCTGTACCAACATCTCACAAAAACGGATGGACAATGGCAGGTATCAAGAAGTCCTCTCAAACACTGAAATACCTCAGTTCCATGAAAAAGAGTCGCAGTGATCCAGCATTCTTAAATTTCCATCATAGATAGAAAATTTTCTATAGGAATGTGCTGATTGCTATAAAACGTCATTTAATGACAAAATAATATATAATGCAGAGAATAAAAGCAAAGCAGTCTGGGATGTTATAAAACAGGAAACTGGGAGAGGCAAAAAACACAGAATAACATACTGCTAAGGGAGGGGGATGATGTAATAAGTGATCCACAACACTTAGAAAACGATGTAAACGAGAATTTTTCAAATATTGCAGTGAAGTTACTGCAAAAATTCCTCAAAACAAATATAACACCTGTAAATAATGTTTCACTATATACAATGATGTTACTTCCCACCACAGAGAATAAAGTCAATAAAACTGTTCAAAAACTAAAAAATAAAATGTCAGTAGGATTACATGAAGTACCAATGTGCGTACTGAAACAGTGCATAGAGATTAGAGAAGGCCCCTTAACAAGTATAATAAATGAATCCTTCACAGCGGGGACGTTTCCAGAGCAGTTCAAACAAGCAGGAGTTGTACCTTTGCTTAAAAAAGGTAATGCAGAAGACAGAAAATTACCGGCCGAATTCCGTGCTTTCATCATTCTCAAAATAATAGCAGCAATTATGAAAGACAGATTAATGAATTACCTGAATAAATACAATCTTTTAAACTAATCACAGTTTGGTATCCGAAGTGGCAAAAATACCGAGTCAATCAAAGCAGAATTCACAAAAGTTGTACTTCATGCTCTTGACAAACATGAGTGTGTCACAGGCATATTTTTGGATCTTTATAAGGCCGTTGATACAGTCGACCGCTAAATTCTATTAAATAAATTAGAAGCATTAGGAATAAGAGGGGTAGCTAATGACAGGTTTCGATCATACCTAGCAGATAGGGTACAAAGAGTAGACTTAATACATACTTCAAATAGATCTTAACATTATTAAAACACTTATCAGAACCAAAATACATTAATATTGAGGTTCTGGAGGTAGCATATTAGAAACAATACTATTCCTGATATACATCAATGTCTTTCCCAGTAGTGTTACTCATGGTGAAAAAATTCTCTTCGCTGATGACAACAAGAGAACTCCTTGCAGAGAAAGCAAATGAAACTCTCCAGGTAGTTTACGATTGGTTAATAGGCAATAAAGTGACACTGAACATAAAGAAAACTCATGCCATGAATTTCAGTTTGAAGAGGGAAAATGACAATGTCATATTAAATATAGATGGCACCTCTATAGACTGTGTAACAAATGCTAAATTTCTAGGAATGAATACTGATTCTCAGTTGAAGTGGTGTGAACACGCAAAGGTAGTTGCAAACATCCGCATGGTATGCATTTATAATCTTATCATCAGTGTGGAACGTGCAGTGTCTCTCAGTTACGTACTATTCATATGTACACTCAGTTCTTAGCTACGGCATTCTTTTTTGGGGAACAGATATACAAAATATAGACAAAATTTTCAAACTACAGTAAAGAGCCATAAGGATAATAACCAAAAATACTAGTCGAGCTCATTGTAAAGATCTGTTCAAAATACTGGGGATTTTAACTGCACCATGTGAATAAATTTTCCAGTCAGTTGCACTCATCAAAAATAACATTGGTCATTACTGTACAAACAGCTCTGTCCATGACCATGCAACAAGAGCTAGAATCAATTTACATTTGAAAAGAAAAAATAAACATAAAACTCAAAACAGCATTTTCTGCCAAGGAATAAAATTGTACAATAAATTACCAAAGAGATTAAAGAAATTGTTTAAATCCACATTTAAAAAGGCATCTAAAAATACCTGTTATGCAATACATTTTATACATTGATGGATTACTTAGATACAACAGAGTAGGGGTTTGGTAAAAAAAAGTTATACAAATGAATAATAATAATGATTATAAAACATCCAACATTCCACCTAACACCTTCACACTATGTTTGTTTCCTTCTTTTTTCCTTTTCTTTAAACTTACCTCCCAAGCTATGCATAGCACAATACTAACACCTCTTCCTCTTTCTGAGCTCAACATCTCACTCATTGCTGAAAGATGCTAACTCAGTTTTTCGGGATATCAAATCGGAAGTTGCGGTACAGAAAATTTCCCAGAGATCACCAGTGTGTGTGTGTGTTTGAGTGGGTAGTGAGTGACGTGTTATGAAACAATGTGTGTATAGTGTGTGAAGTGACTGATAATTATATATGTTAGTGAGCAGTGTGGCATCACATTATTTAATAACTAATTTGTAAAAGAAGTATTGTATACCAGGAGTTGGTTCAAATGGCTCTGAGTGCTATGGCACTTAACATCTGAGATCATCAGTCCCCTAGAACTTAGAACTACTTAAGCGTAGCTAACCTAAGCACATCACACACATCCATGCCTGAGGCAGGATTCGAACCTGCGACCGTAGCTGTAGCGCGGTTCCGGACTGAAGCACCTAGAACCGCTCTGCCACCGCGGGCGACATTCCAGGAGTAAATCTAATGATTATCTGTAACTAGAAGTCTGTAAATGTTTGTGTATACGAATTAGCTTATTTTAAATTGGTCTAAACTTGTAAGTACTTTGACATGTCCTATATCCTTGTAAAAAGAGATCTACGGATGAATAGAGCTACTACTATTACGGCGTAGGGCAGCACCTCGACGTGACATGGTCTTAACAAGTTGTTGAACGTCCCCCGCAGATATATTGAGCCATGCTGCGTCTACAGGCTTCCCCAATTGCGTCATTATTATCGGTGCTGCATTTCGTGACCAGCTAATCTCTCGATTATGTTCCATAAATTTTCGATAGGAACCATGTCTGGCTATATAGGTCTCTACAGTTATGGAACTGAACGACTCGGCTTATGCCCAAACAGCCTGCAAGTGTACTAGATGTGATGTGGAAGACCATTTAAGGAATTAGGAATCTGATGCTGTTTCCGCAGTTGGTCATTCCCTGCATAACTGCAACACCCTACACCGAAAAATATTCAGTTACGGTAGTGGCTAGTTGGATTGTAATGACTGCATGTATTAGACTACCATTACGGTGACCTACATACACTCTCAAATCAAATCAGCATTATTTGGCCCTTGTACTTCAAAATCACATCCTGATGGAACACAAAATTCAGTTTTTTATACTGGACTGAAAATAGCTCACATCTCATTATACATAATATGTACATTTACACTAGACAACCCACTTAAACAGTGTGTGGCAGAGGGAACTTAGTGTACTAATATCAGTTCCCCTCTCCTGTTCGTGACGTACAGTTCGCAGGAAGAACGATTGTCGGTAAGCCTCTGTGTGGGCTTGAATCTCTCTAATTTAATCTTGATAATTTTTTAATGTTGCTTAAAATCCGTCTTGATTGCAAAAATTTATTTATTTATTTTTTTTTTAATTTTTTTATTTTATTATTATTTTTATTTTTTTTATTTTTTTTATTATTTTTTATTTTTTTGATAATTTTTTTTTGGAGAAATACAGAGGAGGAAACAATATATTGGTTGACTCTTCAAGGAAAGAACGCTCTCATAACTTTAACAGTTGACCACACTGCGATGCATAATGCCTCTCGTGCAGTGTCTGCTACTGGAGTTAGCTGAGCATTTTACGCTTAGTAAAGGAAAGTGTTACCAGCAGTGGTGCTCCCCTTTGGATCTTCTCTATTTCCTCTATCACTACTATTTAGTAGGGATCCCGCATTGAAGAGCAATAATCAAGTATTGGTCGATCAACTGGTTTGTAAGCTGCTTTCTTTGTTGATGAACTACATTTCCTGGGGATTCTTCCAATAAATCTTAACTTGACACGGGCCTTACTAGCCATTAATTTTATATGGTCGTTCCGTTTTACATTGCTTCGTGCCCATATTTCCAGATATTTTATGGAAGTGATTGCTTCCAGTGATAGTTCTGCAATTTTGTAATCATAAAATGCAGAGTCTTCCTGTTAATTTATTCCCACTATGCTACATTTGTTTATGCTGGGGGTCAGTCGCCACTCCCTGCAGCAGAAGTCGATCCTCCGCAGGTCTTCCTGAATTTCCCTATAATTTCCTGGCCTCGCGACTACTTTGTACACAGCAGCATCATCTACGAAAAGCCTCATACAGTTTCCTACGTTATCTACTATATCATTTATATATATGTCCTGAAAAGTAATGGTCCTACATCACCTCCCTGGGACACGCCCGAAGTCACCGTATTTTTACATCTGAAGACCTCTCCGTTGTCTTTGCTAGGAACTCTTCAAGATAATCACACACATCTTCAGATAAGCCGTACTCACGTATTTTGTTCATTAGGCGGAAATGAGGAAATGCATCTAATGCCTTTTGGGAGTCAAGGGGACACGGTATCTTCCTGGGTGTCTGTATTTACTGCTCTTGTATCTGCTGCTTTGTGGGTGCCGTGGACGAACAGAGAGAGCTGGGTCCCGCGTTATCGTTGTTTCTGGAAACCAAGTAGGTTCCTACAGAAGAGATTTTTAGTTGTCAGAAATGTCATAATACGCGAGCACAAAACGAGTTCCAGAATTCTAAAACAGAACGACGTCAGAGGTACAAATCTATAGTTTTGTGCATGTGGTCGACAACCCTGATGAAACCGGGAATGATCTCTGCTTCTTTTCCAAACATTAAGAACGCTTCGCACCTGCGGCACACTGTTGCTGGAAGTGGGGCAAGTTCTTTCGCCTACTCTGTGTAGAAACCAATTAGTGTCCCGTAAGATAGACATAAAACATTTCAATGGGATTTCTGAACCATTTCTTACAATCATCGTTGTTTGTTGCATTGGTTTTTCATTCACGTTACATAACAGCTCTCTGCGATATAATATGCTGTAACGGTTCATAAAGATGTGTGGTCCAAGTGGCGCAGTTGATAAAATACCAGTGGTTGTTGTAGTAGTACATTCATTCTGTACGCTTAAACTGTAGGTCCTATGGTGAATTCTGTCAGATAGTAGCAGTAGATTCATACAATAGATTCAAATAAGTTTCCCAACTAGATGTCGTTGTAGTAACAGTAGCAGTTGATTCATACCATAGATTATCAGCTAACCACACCGCAAAGACCACACTTTTGACACATGACGTTTTATTCCCTAACTAACACCGATTATTGCTGGAGGTATATCTTGGTGTGAATGAAATTCGAAATTGCTGCTGGTGAATATGGAAGTCTCTTGGAGAGAGGTCGGGAGTGCATAGAGGAGGATATGTAAGGGCTTCCCAGAATAACTTCTGCAGTGTAGTCGGGGCAACATGTGGGCGTTTACGCTGCACAAGTTTGGTTGTAAAGCACTTACAATCCTCCGCACAGCCCAGATCCCGATCTCTCCCAACGCGATTTTCATGGTTTTTGGAGCATTGAATAAAGATTTTCATGGCTGTAGTTTTGATTTGGGAGAAGAGGTGCAAGGCTAGGTACATTTATGATTCTATAGGCAACCATAGAAGGCATTGAAGGCTTTGAAGGCATTGACCGTCTTGTCTCACAATGGGATACAGTATTAATAGTTATGTTGATTTCTTTTGAAACGATAAACAAATCACTACTCTTCTTCCATCTGTTTGGTTTGAATTTGACTGTCCCTTACAGTTCGTACACTTGCAACGTCAAAGAGATTTTACAGTTCAGCTGTCGCTCTGCCAAAGAGACTTAGCACATTTTTAGACAAGATGCAACGTAAGAGTTCAGCTACTGCAATATTAGGCGTTGAGACATAGCACTTCAAACATTTTTCGATCCATTATTATTAGAAGAGGCAAAATAACGAATGAAACTAATGCAGCGAAACATTTTATGTGTGAAAAGTATTGGCTGATACTCAGTTTATTACGAGAAAAACGCTCCTTCTCTGTCTGAAATAGGATTCCAACACACAGTACGCGAAGAAACGGAAGGTACACATTTAACACAAACAGCGATGTGTCTGCATGGAAAGACCTACACTCAAACCTCTTCAAGAAAACAAATTTTCAATGTGAATATTGTTAATAACCCTCATAGTGATACGCTGTTCAGATGACAATGCACTAGATGCTTTATTATCTGCATCCGTTACTATAGTTAATAGAGCTTTTTTCATAAAATTTCCTCTATATTTGACATCAGTGCCTTTCATCCAGTAAAAGTGACAAAATTTTGCACAGGCCTTCAGGACGTCAATGGAAGTGACTACGATCACGGGTCACCTGTTCCCATACACCAGTCAGTACGTATGGTGAGACTGCAATGCTTAGTGTCGCCGTTCTGACCTCCATTGCGAGGCGTCAAATGAAGGGGTTGATTGTGGGAAACAGGCGGTGCGACTGTCTTTTCATGTACGACACGTCGACGGTTGCGTTGAGAAGATAGTCGTGACAATTGATGCCATTGTGGCATTAACCCACCTTACGCCTGATTAATCCACCTTACGCCTCACATGAACAGAGCTGCGGCCTTTTCTTCGCTTGATCCGACACAATTTTATTTGACGCGTCGCCGACACCGAGGATGACATCGCAGCGTACGACCCTTTTGTACCGTTACAGAGGAATGTTTTAGACATGTTTGAGACAAATTTCAAACTTCTACGTTGCAATGGAAGACATTTACGGGTTTCGAAGAATTTCTTTTTTAATTACTTTGCACAGTACACTTTAGAATATTCTTGTAAGAAGATGTCATCGTGTGACTCAGAAATTTCCATACATATTTGATACCGGGAAGAACTCCTCTTTTATTATAATTTATGATAAAACTGAATCCTGGTTTATATTACATCAGCACTAATTTGTTAAAGGGTACCAACAAACATATCGCCCACGCTTCCTTTGTTCCTACTGAAAACGAAAAAGTAAAATTAAAAAAAATTATATATCTTACAAGATGCATTCCACTAGACAACAAAGGAAATTAAAATGAATCAGGATATTTACCAAACACATTCACTGAAACGCTACACGCCCGCACTGAAGAAGAAGAAGACAACGATGAAGAAAAAGGCGGGGTGCTTAAAAAACTGTATCCCAGCAGCGATGTAAGCAACTAAAAGCGCCCTGATGCATAAAGGACCAGTTAAAGCACTCGGGCTTTGCCAGTAGCCTTCCTCATTCCTGCCCTCGCAGGTACAATGTTTTCTCATTTGGGAAAGATAGTTTTGATTTCATGTTGAAACACGTCCTGTGATATATTATATTGCTTTAAAACAATCTTTCTTTGGTGTCATAGCATTCTGAAGGTGGCTCACTGGTGATTTATAGTAAGTAACACAAATATCAGCATTATCGTCATCCTCTGAGACTACTGCCTGTTCCGAACTCTCAAATAAAATCCTTGTCATCTTTTCTGAGGTCTTCCAATAGCTCATATCACAGTCATCTTGCAGTTCAGAATGTTCTGGGGAATTCTGCCCAGTAATTCTCATGAGGTCTTCTCTTGAACTTTCACTATTATTTTGAATTATGTGAATCATTCTGAAAATATTTAGATCTGTTTTGAGATCAGCTTAAACATAAAAGGAGATATATAAGAATTACGAAAAATGATCAACAAAAATGTTTGTACCTGATTTATAGAACACGTAGAAATAAATTATTACAATATTTGTTAGTGGTACTGTTTTCAAAATTAGTGTCGTAAATGACGGTTGAAACCTACGTTATAGAACAAAAGAAGAGTTTGAAAGACATGAAAAAGGCTTGTCAAACTAGTGGATTTATTAAACTAAGAAGAGACAACTCTTACATTCAACAAAGGTAAGCAGAATCTCACTTTAAAAACCTCCATCGCTTTGTGAGAGAAAGCGGCCATGCCATTTCTGGAACAATTCCACACTGTGTCAACCAGGAATCTAATGAAAAACAGCTTTTACAGTTTTCGTGAGTACGAATCGCTTTGTTACACTTCTGACTTCAAAGAAATTGTAACTAATTGCGTCATTAAGTTCATGTCTTCAGCTAGGTGGCCATTACGTGCAAGTCAGGCGGAAGTTTGTCATACTGAAGCCATTAAGCCGCGTACCATGTGACGTGAGCCACCACAGCTGGTGCGATATCGTGCGAACCTACATGGTCCATAAAACGGCGGAGGATGCTCCTCTGGTATTCCCCTGTGGAATGAAGGTAAACTTTCATTATTAAGTTTTGGTAGCTACTGTCAAAATGGTTATGTGGCAGAGTTTCGCGACTACTTGAACACTTTTTGCATGCATTTATGCAAAGTGTAGGAACTGAAATATAGCTCATCGAAAACAGCAGGAGCCCAATTTTCTCAAACGAGCCGCAACTTGCCGCACGTTGACCTTATCGAGACAGTTTACGAGTCGCACCGGACTGGTTGCCTTAAAGACCCTTTTACGTTAGTGACTCCTTGAATCAATCCACTGCTTGTGGCAAGTGAGTCTGCTGTAATGGCCCCAGTATATCGTTCTTTTGCTAAGAGACACCTGTCATGAGCGGTCGTCTTTGTTTGCACGTCCACGACAAAATGGTGTGTTTATTATTAGTGCTACCTACAGTGCGGCTTAGCGTTGGAACGATGGAACTGATGTTATGACGGACCGTCTTTCGTACAAAAACCACCGCAACAGAACAAAATGTACGAACTAGCACTGCTAATAAAATTTGGTAATCATCAAACGAAAATTCATCGTGAATTTTCCAACTGAAGTTCGTATGGTAAATGTTTCACACAGCAGACAACGGAAAGAAAAGTGTTGTCCAAACATTTCAAAACGACAACGTTCGTTTGCTCAATTAAATATTTACATCTAAACACCATTTAAGAGGAAGAAAATAAAAACGAGACAGATGGAAAGAAAAGTAAGTAAACTGTTTATTATTTCAAAAGCTACTGCCATAACTCTTAAGATTTATCCCATTGTGATAGAAGACGGTCAATGCCTTCATGGAAAAATGTTTGGGCCCCTCACATGTTGCCAAGGTTGTTTCGACTATTCTGCAGAAATTCCGCTGGGACAGCCTTACACATTCTGTACACAATCCCGTTATCTGTCCATGCGAATTCCATATTTCTGAAGAGCAACCTCAACGGTCGTCGATTTAGTTCGGATGCAGAAGTGCACGCCTTGGCAGAGTCATGTTTCCGTGGGCAGTCGTACACATTTCCGTGAAGGCATTGACCGTCTTTTCTCACAGTAGCATAAATTTATTAAGAGTTATGGCGATTACTTTTCAAATAGTAAACATTTTAGTTATTTTTCCACTCTGTCTTGTTTTCATTTGACTGCCCCTTATATATTTAGATGACAGTATGTGAAGCATTTGTAGGTTTTAGTTTTCTAAGAAGGCATACAAATAACACCAGAAAATAGTTTTTATCCTTCAATAGAGCTGACTTTTTCGCTGTTGCAGCTATTTTCCTGAAAACCCTAATTTCATCTATTTGCGTTCCGGTACACCTACAGTGTAGGCTTTTTTTTCTTCCAGTTACTATAAAACTGATATATCCTTTTCTTTCAATTTTTTTGTTCTCACTTTTGGCAGGACATGCCTACGAAAAACATGAAGACTCCATGTAACTACCAAAATCTCATGAAAACGAAGCAAACCACGAAAAAATTAAGAGGAAATGAAAGTTTCAAATCCTCTACTATAACATGAGTGAACGTGGTAAAACTTTTTAATTTCCCGTGTCAGCAGAAGACATCACCTTGCTCCACGAACAACAGTGCTCTGTCGTTTCTGCGAATGTGCAACTTTCAACACCTTCGGGAAATTTGAGCTCTGTACTCGGTACAGTCAATTGTTCACTGACGTTCCTGACCCACTCACGATGTGGCTGCCAGTAACGCGTATTTGCTATTGCAAAACAGATTAAACACAGTACAAATTGTAATTTTAGCAATAATAATTGTTCCTAACGTAGATAAAGTTCTCGGCAATGTTGATGAACAACTTTCTGAACTTCATTTATGCATTTACCTTCCGTGTCAATTGTATTCCACGTCTGATGAAAATTTACTGACAGCACGAAAAACTATTTTACTTAAAAACCATATAACTGCAACATTTGGCAATATTTTCATGAAACATGTTTCATTTCCACTTCTCACGAAAACTGTTCGACAAGAAGGGATACAGTTGACAAAGTTTTTTTCAGAAATCACGCTCATTAGAGAAGGGTGCGCACTGGAGTACATCAGTTCACTATAACATCTTCCGTGGAACACCAATTTTGGTTACCCGCTCAGGAACAATCACACGCGCATGATGCGTAAGGCTCGGTGTTGTTATGGCCTCTTAACCTGTTCGTTATGCTTCTCTCGGCAATAACAGCTACGTCTCGCATCTAAAATTGTGGATACGGTCGTACAGGCGAAACGACCGTTAACATGAGAATTATCTAATACCACAGGCATAAAGTTGTTTCGGTCGTATTAATGGACTGCATAAGATCATTTCCGTGAAATGTGATATTTTAAAAACACATCTAACTAAATCGATTTACTCCTTGTACTTTCATTACTGAATATGAATTGCCACTCAATGAAACTGAACTAATTCTTGTACAGAACTATGTTACTTAACTAATGAGATGCCGAGTGGTGACGACAGAAAGAGATCCAAGAAACATTAGGGCAAAACTGAAAACCCTTCACCGGCAAGAAATAGTGTAAAATGTCAAGACATAACAGCAAATAACAGATACTGGCCAAGCAGCTGAAAAGTTATTGCATATATCCGTTAGAAAGCCGTTGTGAAACAATTTTCGCTCAAGATTCTACAGGTAACCCATCGTCTAGATAGGACAATTATTTTTTCATCCCTCTCTATTGCGATTTATTACAATTTCCAAAGGAATCAGCCCATGGTTTTACACGTTTCACACGGCACGTGGTATACATATAACCATTAAGATTCTGCCCTTATTTGAAACTCCAGCGGAATTGAGAAGAACACGAAGCTGGGAGAAACGTTCGTTATCTGACCCTACTGGGACTGCTGCAGAATGGAAGCGATAAAAAGCAGTTCTCTGCTATGCGCGCATGGAAATTGCTTCTCGGAGGTATGCAGATACGTATTGACACAGTAATATCTATAACCTCACACGTCATAGCTATGATCGCCCACCTCTGTTTCTTTGTGAATTGGTTCATTCTCTCTCTCTCTCTCTCTCTCTCTCTCTCTCTCTCTCTCTCTCTCTCTCTCTCCCCTCTCCCTCTTTGTTGTGTGTTTGTGTGCGTGTGTGTGTGTGTGTGTGTGTGTGTGTGTGTGTGTGCAGGACCACGCTGTAGAAACTACTTACAAGCTATGCAAAAATACATATTACATGTTAAAGATGTAATTGTATTATTATACATGTCTGAATCCATTTACCCCACTGTAAGTAGATCTATCGACCTATATCATTAAAACTAGCTGAAAGGCCGATTTTAGCTTCAGATGCTTCTATCAAAAGGCTATGCGACTTTTAAAAGGTTGTGTCAAGGAATGGTAATAAGTCTTCACCTGTTAAATAAAAATTTCTTATATACTCAGCTGGAAACCCGAATTCATTCCCAACTCAGTCAATTCATCCATGTAATTCTGGAGTGCAATGAATAATACACTAAAAATATTGACCGATGAGGCGTGAGCGTGGGTGGAGGGCGAGGGTGGGGGGTGGGCAGTCAAGGTGAGGCGGGGTGCACATTTGTGAAATAAATTTGTGTAGTCGCTAATTTTTGTACTATGTGTTACAGGAGAGTGTAATGAACTCATAAAATCCTGTTCGGTGAGATGTAAAGGACGGGGGGGGGGGGGGGGGGGGGAGGGAGGGGGGGAGTCGGAGGGGGGGCGCTAGGTTAGACCATTTCCTTAGGATTTTCTTTAATATCTTACAAACTGTGGCTTCTAACGAATATATTTCTCAGCACAAAATTAAATGAAATTTTTTACAAAAAGGTTCTAATCCTTTTTTTTTTTTGTTATGGACTAGTAGGTTCCGCGTTGCAGGGGACAGAAATATTGCATGTTATCGGAAATAGTGTTTTAATGGAATACAATTAATGTATAACGTTAACTAACGCGAACTACGAACAAATATCACGTGTGTGAACCATATCTAAGTGTAGTACAACCGCATTAAGGGGTAAATTTTACTCTGGGGCTCGAAAGGGAGGAGGGCGATTAGAGGTGTGAGGTAAGATAGGTCGCCGGGTTGGTGTCATGCACTAAATAGGCCTGGAAAATGAAGACCGAACAGGCAATTCCCCAACCTTCAAAGTGCACTACGTCACATTAAGCAACTACAGGGTGTTTCACTAACTATAGCGATACCTCCACAGCTCTCCGTATAAATCACTGGCAACAATTTGTGCGGATATTCCCAGAGGTCTTTACTTTGCACAGAGTACGTTAGAAGTACATGAAACACAGCTTTACAGGGTGTTTCACTAAAAGTGTTTGCCTCTGTAAGTTACTGGAGCTATGAACATAGTTTATTGTGTTATTATCCAAAAAGTTACAGAAAAAAGATACTATTTTTAAAATGGAACAATAGTTTTTTCTATCATGCACTGGAATCAGTAACACCAGCTGTCTATACATCAATTTAAATTACATTCCTATCACTTTTAGTTTGGGAGCTACAACCCTTCAAAGTTTCAGTGGCAAATACCACACACTGTACATAACACATGGCTGTGTGGTCGGTGAAGGATGTTCTGGCGGTAGGAAGTTGATTTAAATGAGCTGTTCAAATGTGTGTCCATGTTCCTGAATGCACAATGCAATGCGGCTTCTAAAGGATCTGCAGACAAGATGTAACATGCCAGTGTCACGGAGCGAAAGGCGTCCTCGATGCTCCGTTTTAGATCATCTGTGGATGTGGGCTCCGTGACATAAACACGATCCTTTACACATCCCCACAAAAAGAAATCTAATGGTGTTAAATCGTGCGACCTTGTGGGCCATGAATGAGGACCATGGCGCCCCAACCCCCTTCCTACAAACCTGTTGTTTAGTTCCTCCACAACAGCACGCGCAGAATGGGCTGGGTGACCATCGTGCTGCATCCACATATGGACTCGTGTGTGTAGACACACAAGTTCAAGGAGACCACTCAAACTGTCGAGTATAAATGCGCGATATAACTCACCTGTCAGTGTACCTGGGAAGTAGTGTGGACCGATGGTTAAAAAAAAAAAATGGCTCTGAGCACTATGGGACTCAACATCTTAGGTCATAAGTCCCCTAGAACTTAGAACTACTTAAACCTAACTAACCTAAGGAAATCACACACACCCATGCCCGAGGCAGGATTCGAACCTGCGACCGTAGCACCGATGGTTTCATCCCCAATGATTCCACACCATACATTTATAGACCACCTATGTTGACGGTCGACAGGTCGTACCCACCGTGGATTGTCTGCAGCCCAGAAGTGCAAGTTATGGTGATTCACTGCACCATAATTTGTGAGCGTGGACTCATCAGAGAACATAACACCTTGTGAAGACTCCAGCGTCAAATTACGCATGGCCCATTCGCAGAATATAACTTGGTTGGTTGGTTTTGGGGAAGGAGACCCGACAGCATGGTCATCGGTCTCATCGGATTAGGGAAGGAAGTCGGCCGTGCCCTTTCAGAGGAACCATCCCGGCATTTGCCTGGAGTGATTTAAGGAAATCACGGAAAACCTAAATCAGGATGGCCGGACGCGGGATTGAACCGTCGTCCTCCCAAATGCGAGTCCAGTGTCGAACCACTGCGCCACCCCGCAACGGCTCGTAAGCTGACATGAGGATCGTGGTGCACTGCAGCTAAAAAAAAAAAACACCTCCGTCTCCTCACTTCTTGCAGTTCTTCGTCTGTTACTCAGGCACATTACCAAGTTGCCTGTTTCCCGAAGCCGTTGTTCAGCACGTAAGAACTTAAAGGCTACCGTAGCTCTTCACCTAGGATATCTTATGGCGTACACCTTGGCTGCTTCAATGGCATCGTGTCACACTCACCGAGCATCAGCAACATGTCAACGTACTCGTTGTTCGTGTATGCCATCTTCATCCGATGTCAGTAACTGTTCGGCGACGGTCGGCAGTCTAACAGCGCATCGAGGAAGCTTCTCGCTCCGTGACACTGGCGACGTTACAACTCGGCCGCACCACATTCAGAAGGCGCATTGCGTTATGCGCAGCGTGTACGGAATCTGCCCCTGAAACTTTGAAGGGTGAGAGGTGGCAGAAGCACCCTCTCATATTTCTATCTTATTCTGAGTAATTCGATTTTCCCCTCTAATTGCATGCAGTGAAATGTTGCTATTCCTTCACACGCGGACTTCCCACGCAGCGTCTCTCGCCACCCAGGTGGTCTGGTGACAGGCGGGCTCTGCTGATCTTGAAAGGGTTAAGCCGACGGGTGTGAGGGTGTCGAGTGAATGCTTTCCAGACGCCGACAATGACATAATAGCGGCGGAGACACGCCCACAGGAGCCTGAAGGAGCGGCTGGGCTAGAGATTCCGTTACTTCGCAGAAACGTAGCGAAAACACTTTCTGGCGGGCTACCAGCGAGGCGTGGAAATGACAAATTCCCGCGTTTTCTGCAAAATCGTAACTGTGATTGGCTTGCTCAGGGCATAGCTCCGTGACGTAGCAAAATCGGCGCGGAAATTGGCGCCAAGAATCTCCATTGGTGGAATGGTAGTGCTTCAGCAATAGAGTGGAATTTTCCGCCGGTTTTCGAGTTGCTGATTGGAACATTTAAGCACGGCCACTGTCGTGGGGGCGGGAATGTTCTGTGTTCGGTTTGTACGGGTGCTCTTGTGGGAGTCGGCTCTCGCCTTTCGGTCGGAGTAGGTTACAAGACTGAGCTCTCGCTGCTCTGGACAGCCTGTCTTCCGTTGGCTGTCTAATATACTTTTATTTGATTGTAACTGCTTAACGAAGTTGCTGAAGTTTCGACTTCAACGTAACTTTCCGAGTACAGTTGACAAATGAGCGTTCTGCGTACAAGCGGCCTATGTTGTCCGTCTTGGGCAATTTTGGCTAAAGTTGACTGTATCGGAGTTACTGTGTGACTTCGCTTGTTAAAATCAATCACTGTACCGTCAGTGATTGTGTGGCGAGCCTTCTTCGTCTCCCTCAGAGGCGCATTTGTATTGATAGGAAGTCTTTAGTCTGGAACAACCAGACCAGGACAATTTGTTTCGGGCTATACTCGCGACGTTATCATCACCACGACGGGACGTCGAAGCAACCAGCCATCACTTCCGGTACGCCAGATCGTGTCCTTACAGTTACGAAGACAGCTCGGTAATGTATGTCCGCAGCATCGGCAGATTAGGGAATTTGCACTGTGATAATCAGAGCTCAGCAGAGCGCGCCTGTTCGTCTTTTCTAACTTTGTTCTGTCTTGGGTGTTCATTGTTTGAGTTATCACTACTGTAGCAGCAATTAATGTTGGGTTGGTTGTGTGTTTCTCTTAAGATTTGAGTTGCAAGGGATTGGCTCCACATACCACTTCGTCATAAATGTCACAATCTAGTTTATGGACAACTTCACCTTCACAGCATTTATTTGAGTATCCAATTTGATCCATTTTGATGTATTGTAAATGTTTCATGTGTTTTGTTTATGATTTTGAGTTTAGTCGTAATAAATCAAATTGTTATTTTGGACAGAACTTTCATTCTGTTAATCGGTAGAGCAACCCTTTCATTTCTCATTACGTTACTGAAACTTTCCTTTAGTTAATTAATGTCTATCAAATTAAATTATTACAGGTGCCAAACTCTTTTCTACTCCACTTGCAGGGTCGATTACAGTCAGTTCGCGTTTCTTCTTAATCCATGTGCAACAGCAAAAGTAGGAGTTAGAAAAGGGGGGGGGGGGCTTAGAGCACCATTTCCATACGAAGATTCGAGAAGAATTTAGTGTTAAATACACCGCTAGCCCTGGCACCTTGCAAGGGTTGTAGCTCCCGAACTATAAGTGATAGGAATGTAATTTAAATTGATGTATACACAGCTGGTGCTACTGATTCCAGTGCATGATAGAAACAACTATTGTTCTATTTAAAAAATTGCATCTTTTTGCTGTAAATCTTTGGATAATAACACAATAAACTATGTTCATAGATCCGCAGACAGTGTAACGTTTCTTATGGTGACCTACCACAATAAATATTTCCGTCGCCTATTACTTTGAAACTTACAGAGGGAAACACATTTAGTGAAACACCCTGTATATTACTAATAATACCAGCACAAGATTGCATATGGACAGAATCTACGCAAATCTCTACACACTGCTCTTCAGTGGTAAAGGAAACTGATTGTTATCCTGTACGGTAGTTGTAGTGTTATTCCGGGAAATAAATATTCCCCCACCACAAGTGCTGCACGCTTTTAAATTTACACACAGACTGTACCTCCACAGTATTTCATGTCCAGTTCTTTCATGTGAATAGACAAAATAATTTCACTGAGCTCGTGTTTCTATGATGGAGTTATTTTCAGTTCATTAAGTGAGTATTTATTTGTAGTTGTAAATGAGCTATTGTGGAAAAACGCTCAACGGATGGAGCTGTCAACTGTCTACCACACTGAAGAGGCTGCCCCAACCATAACAGGGTGTCAATATATATTCCATTATTTCCACTAGCACTGGCTGGAGTGCTTCTCGCAGCTTAAGAGCATCAGATTCACCACCCCATCCTCAGCTTCCCCAAGATGTGAAGAGGATAAGGGGCCTAAGTTGGTTATCTCTGTAACAGAAGTAGGTCACATACGTTTCTGAAAAAAGGTTGCTTCGTATGCTTAATTTCCAATAAGATTTTGCTAGATGGTTCCTGAGAAGTAGTGTCTTGTCGAAAGTCGTGCCAATATAATTAGGGTGACACTGTAGGGAAGCATTGTGTGGTTCATATGGACCTCCAGTTTATAATCTGCCGCTTTGTTGTTTAAGAGGGAACTACTCACAAGCTCGGATTTATTCAATAATGGGCGAGGAAAAGCTCCCGTGCTCTTTCAGAGGAGACATGCCAGCATTTGCCTGGTGCCATTTTGGGAAATCACGGAAAACCCAAATTGGGATGGCCGTACGTGGGTGGAGGAAACTAATGACTTGGATTTTAGAAGGACTGGGTATGCGTGTCTACTAAGACTATAAAGACGACAAACCATGAAGTAATTACCCGAGTGAGACGGAAATCTGTAGATGTGAAGTACAATTACAGAAAGAAAGGAATGATAACTTGCGAAGACTCAAGAGAAAGAGCTTCATAAGTAGGCTGTCTGTGCTCAGTTCGGAGCGGAATTCACGACAGGCCGAAGACGTGTCAGGAGCCGCCCTGGACAGCTGCGCGGTCCGAAAGCCGAGTGAGACGGTCTGGGGTGCCATTACTTTTCATAGGAGGACCCGTTTGGTTGTCACTCACGGTACCCTTACAGCACAGCGGCGAGTCGACGATATTCTAAGCCACGTTTTGCTGTCCTTCATAGCAAGCCGTCCTGGGCTTACATTTAAGATAGATAATGCCCGCCCGCACACGGTGAGACTTCCTATTGCTTGTCTTCATGCTTGTCGAACCATACATAGGCCAGCAAATTCGCCAGATCTCTCCCCAACTGAGAATGTTTGCTACATTTTGGGCAGTTCTCTCCTATCAGCTCGGTATTTTCACAATCTAACGTGCCAGCTGGACAAAATTTGGGACGATACCCATCAGGGGGACTTCCAACAACCCTGCCAGTCAATGCCAAGACAATTTGAACAGCTCTCGGGTATCACAGGGCACGATCGATCTGCGATCAGGAGGGCGTTGCAGCAGAACTGCAGCACCTCGAGACAACATTTCGGAAGAATGGGTACAACCAGAAGCAAATAAGATACGAACTCAGACAGATTGCGCCAAGAGAACAAGAAGAAGAAACAGAATAACACAAGTCATGGCGTGCATTCCGTTTGACGGAAACACCTCAAGAAAAATCAGTAGAATCCTGGGGAAACACAATGTGAAATGTGTATTCCGACCACCTGCAAAAACCGTGACGGTACTGGGTTCAGTGAAAGATGACCAAGCCTTCGAAAACCAGGCGTTTATCAAATTGCCCGTCAGTGCGGAAAATCATACGTTGGGGAGACAGTCCGCACTGTAGAAGAGAGGTGCCGCGAACACAAGCGCCATACCGAATTACGCCAGGCCACTAAATCAGCCTTGGCTGACCATTGTGTAAAGACTGGCCATAATAAAACAAAAATACTCTGTCAATCCTCCTACTTCTGGAACTGCGTTACTAAAGAGGCCATCGAAATCCGACTACAGGACGATCTAATAAATAAAGACAGCTGCCTTCGACTTAGTCAGACTTGGAACCCTGCACTCAGCCTGGAGAGAAAGATGCGGTCCCAGAGATCGAGGACCGCCCCCGACGGCGGCAGCAGGGAGATTGCAGACCCACAGTTCAGACCCTGGTGCCGCATCCCCCACCACCTCCAGTAGCACCAAAGACACCAGAAGAGAAACGGTGGAGGGGCTAACGGCTAGTATATATAGGGCGCCGAGAGGAATAGCACAGCTCTCGTCAGGAACAAACTGAAGATGGCAGCGTGTACATCTGCCGAAATACTGTGGAGAAATTACGGCGCTACCCGGTCGGATACCCGAGAATTGTTCAAATTGGAAATACGCCGGGAAAACTTCAGATTGAATGCCAAGACAAATAACCGCATACGGACCAATGGTGGACCAACGCGTTATTTATTTGTCCAATTTGGGAAGCTCTTTCTCTTGAATAATCCCCCCAATTACTCTTAAAATGTTCAAATGTTTGTGAAATCTTATAGGACTTAACTGCTAAGGTCATCAGTCCCTAAGCTTACACACTACTTAACGTAAATTATCCTAAGGACAAACACACACACCCATGCCCGAGGGAGGACTCGAACCTCCGCCGGGACCAGCCGCACAGTCCATGACTGCAGCGCCTAAGACCGCTCGGCTAATCCCACGCGGCCAATTTGTCTTAAACTGTGATCATTTGCTGTCTGTACATGTACGTCACATCTAGAGCGTTCGCTCCCATTTGTATAACTCCTTCGTGGTGCGACTTTTTCTGTTCTTCCCTACTTTTACTTCTTTGTATTTAAATGTAACGTAGTAATAATAAATATGGAATAGATTCAGTACTCTTCTATTACACGGCTGCCGATAAATCACTGTAAACAGTAGTAATCGTAAAATACGTAGAACTAACCGTCCACGGAGACTTGAGGTGGAATGACTACATGAAAGTAATTATAGGGAAACCATATGAAAGGCTGACCGGAAGAATCTTCAGGAAAATTCAATTTAACCACGAAAGAAGTGGCTTACCGAACACTTTTAACAGCGATTCTGGTGTATTGCTCATTATTCTAGATTGTTACCAGGATTGATTAAAAGAAGTGATATACGAGTAGCAAGATTCGTCACGGGATCTGTAAATAAGCGCAAGAGAGTAACGAAGATGCTCAACAAACAGGCGTCGGTTCCAAAACAGAGTCGGGGGACATACTCTATGTGATCAAAAATATCACAGTAGCCACATGTAATGTGGAATTGACTGCTAGATTTCACGAGAGGTGGAAGCAGAGAAGCAGTAACAACGGAATGGCTCCTTCAGCAAATCTCATTGTCTTTGAACGTGGACTAGTCACTGGATTTCACCTGAGTAACACATCCATCTGATACATTTTAGCCCATGTCGACTGTTGGTGATGTAAATGTGGAGTGGAAACGCGAAGTAACAGTCGTAAAGGAAGACCTCATGTACTGACCGATAGGTACTGTCCGGCATTGCAGAGGATGGTTCCAGGTAAACGCGTATAGTCAGCGGAAGCCATCACTCTGAGTTCAAAAGTACTGCCATCAGCTGGTGCATTGACTGTAGGGTGCTTCAACGAGTGGGGTCCTCATAAGACACATATTTCTGTTATCATTGTCATGTCATGTCATGTCATTGGATCACTCGAAATGAAT